>NC_064926.1:386696375-387433875 GCF_023897955.1 Schistocerca gregaria | reverse complement strand
GTACATAGACTCCAGAAATTCTCGAAAGCGTCTGCAAGCAAGCGCACGTCTGTGTCCCCGTAACTACGTGCGTACTCTCCTAAATTAGAAATATCGAATTCCCGCCAGACATTCACAGCAAACTCATACTCTGCATTCGTTATGGTGTCGCCTGTGAGGTTGCTGGAGAATGCAGTTATGTCGGGTAGCCTGGTTCCGTCGAGTTTGGCCATACTATTCAGATACTCGTATGGGAAAACCCCTTTCCTAGTCACAAGTTGAAACTTTTCCTCGTCGGGAAATGCAGCTCGAGTGATATGCATAGCCGACGGAGGTAGAGTTTCAACAAATTTCTGTAGTGGTGCCTGCATAAAACGTAGTGTATCGAGGAAGCGCAGCGTAGTTCTTGGTGTCATTCGTTTGGAGAATGGTATGTACTTCTCGACGCTCTCAGGTAGGACACTCACCTGATTTTTCTCCAACCGGAAATCGGCGAAGTGCTCAGCTAGAAAATGAGCATCATACCCACTTAAATTATGAAAGAAAACTGGTATGTGCCTAGGTAATTGGTACTTCAAATTGCATGCATTGTGAGCTGGGCCACAGAATTTCCCTGTAAGAGGACAGTGGCCACTACGAGGAGTTTCCGCTTTTCTGTCCAACGGCAGCCACACAAATATGACACTCGGTGGCGTTATTACACAAATTTTCATTCTCCTTCGATTTGGTCATTGGAACGTTGTCGCTGTACAGCTTATCAACTTTTTTTCAAGCTCAGAAAGCAACCAAATTGAGGGATTATCCCCGACGTAAGATTTGTATCAGTTAAGGTTGGTGTCATATGATGATACAATTTGGTACGCTGCCAAACACGGTACGTGTTTTTCTGTAAAGGTGGTGTGTGTGGTCGTAGGATTGCCTTCACAGTGGGTCTCAGGAGCGATGAGGCATTCAAAGTCGGTGTAAACAACAAACGGACACCGCCCCTGGTGGTGAGCATTCCTATACTTTATGAATTTGTTTTCGTCCGTGGGCATAATAACACGTACCGCATCCTTGGAAGTACAGACTACTGGATGCGTAGCTTATAATTGTTCAGATGAGAAATAATTGAGAGACCTTGAACAAATATGTTTTTTACCGTTATTGTAACTTAACTGGGAATAAAGGAGGCGGGACAAGTCCTTGGTCCAGACATAGTGGTAACTGTCACCTTCAGAAAGGAGAAGCATATTTACATGCAGCTCACGCTCATCGGCAAATTTTGAGAAGTGGAGGGAGCCGACTACGATATGCTTGTCTTGCTAGTCTGACTTGCTTTTCTTCTTCTCCAGGCCATAAATGTGTACCGATATTCCGGTATTTTGTGCCTCGAGTTTTGATATGTCCTGGATAATATGTGTTAACATCACTTACTTTGATTGTATCCGGACAATAAGTGTTATCTGTATAATTGTAGTTTCTTTCATAAGCCAGGATTGACTATGCATTCGCCTGAAGAGTCACAAGCGTGGTCTTTTCTATTTTGGACATTGAGGCACGCCTACTTATTAGCTATATCTTTAGGGAGCTTGATATAGCTGGACCCTCCATTTAACGGATCGTGGACATGTATATCGATGTCCAGGTGTGGAATTCTGCTAAGTTCCTTAGCTGAGCCGTTGACGTCCATCTCGGACAAGCGGCCTAATATGACACTTAAGGTGGATTTACAAAATCACTCGGCGATCGATGTGCTCCGCGTTATCATGCCATTATGCCCTCAAAGATAATGGATGCTGGTCTCTCCACCACCAGACTGATCTTTGAGGGGGGGGGGGGGGGGGGCGGGGGGGAAGGGGGTGCAATAACTCAATGCAGAGCACTGCACTTCACTTAACGGAGGGATAACGTAGAATATCGACTACTTTGAGAGCTCGATTTCTAGGACAGGGGAGCACATTTAAAAATCCAACAGGATCGCAGTACCCCCCCCTGCCATGTTTTCTATCATAGTGACCGAGATACAGAGATACACTCCTCGAAGGCGTCGGCAATCGCCTAGTACTGTAACTGCGGTATGGTGTTACTGACCTGATCTACTTCACTAAAAGGGCTGGGGAGAGAACTGCCACTAGCCACAGGATCACTAAGACTACAGATATAAGTAGGTGAGGCGCGCTGTACCTCACACGACGGAGGTGATGCACGTGCTGGCCGCTGCGACGGACAAGCGGCCGTGCCCCAGTGTGAGCAGCCAGGGGCGGGGTCTGTGACGGCGGCTGACACACGTGGTGGTTCGGGGGAAGTCCCAGTGGGAGAGCGGTCGGAAACGGCTGCGGTGACCTTAGAGAGCGGGCAGCTTAATGTGAGGCGACAAGGGGCGCTTTGACCGGCGATGCACGTCTCCGGGGGCGCTGCTTTGCCGGTTTCGCTGCTGCGACAGGCACGTACCCAACAGCGTGCTGGGAGTCGATCTCTGTAGAGATAAATAAGTACATCCTATACGTACGTGAACTCTAATGATCACACACATGGTTATAAGGAGAGGGACTAATTACCTTTTTGGCACTGACTCGAAGGCGTGAACAATCCATCAGTGCTGTCTACTGCTCCCTCAAAAATCTCATCGAGCCCATCGTCCATTAAATGCTTATAATCATCTAGAACAATCAAACATTTTATAAATAGAATTATTAGAGAAAATGAAATACGTATATTATTATTATTGTTATTATTATTATTAAAGATAGTTATTTAAAAAAAATAAAACTTATGAGTGGGCTGTTCTTGTTGTTGTTCTATTTGCTGTCGAATGGTGTCGATCTCATGATCAACGGCTATGAGATCATCAATCGGGTTTCCTGTAACAGAACCACATAAATATTTTAGCTATATATATTTTTAAAAAGGATAGATAGAGTAAAAGAAGGTCTATTTTTCAATATACTCACTGGGGTGGCGGTGTTCTGGAGCTAAGGGCTGAATCCCATTATGTAGGGGGCTACGTGGGACAGCCCCAGCTCTGCTTCTAGCTCGAGCTGGAATTGCCTTAAGTGATCTAGAAACAAAGAAAAAAATCAGTACGAAATAAGAAAAGAAATTTTTAAATGGTTAATATTAATGATGAGCAAGCTGGAATTAAAATTATACTCACAGGGCAATACCGGCTGTGGCTGGAGCACAGGGGCCTGTTGTACTCCAGCCTGCTCCTGAGACTCGATGATAAAGTCCGAGAGTTCAGTTATAACAATGAGATATACAATTAATAAGGAGAATATAGAAGATATAAAGGAAAAATGATGATGAAAAATAAAAATTATTTACTTACTCGATAATGGCGAATCCTGGAGTCGAAGTCTCTTCGCGGAAGACTCCTGGGTGTTGTTAACGCACTTCATCGTAACAAAACAGATACAGCACACACACACACACACACACACACACACACACACACACACACACACACACACACACACACACACACACACACACACAGACACACTCACACACTCGAGAACAAACGCACGATGCGGTGGACAACTGAAAAGTGAGAAAGATGACCACGGGGGGACTCCTCATATAAGTGTGATGACGTAGTATCACATGATCTTAGGATGCACGAATGGCTGTTGAGAATTCTGTGGGGATGGCGAATGAGTTCACTAGCGCCCCTAGTAGCTGAAAGCTGAACTAGTCAGGACTTGGTGATGGACTGAGAATTTAATAAAATTATCAAAAAATAATTGATCGTATTTAGAATGGAGAGCGAATTGAGGATTTGAGATAATGAAGAGTGTTAGGATGGGTGATTTATTATTAAAAGTATATTATATAGGTGTAATGGGATGTTGATGGTATTAAGAATGGCGCTGAAGGAAATGTTTTTGAAGACGAATATTGTTCGCAGTTTTTGTTTTTTCTTGGTAAAGAGAAGATTAAGTATTTGTGAGCAGATATATAGAGTTCTTATTTTGTGCAGATGGGGTATTTGAGTTGCGAACTTCGCGTTAGATCGACTCGCAGAGGGGAGTAGCTACGAGCGCGCGATGGATTGCAGTAGTTGCAGTTAACTACATGTGGAGCGAACCATGTTGTCAGCTCAGGTACTGGAAGGCGTGCTCTGGCCATGTCCTAAATGGCGTGGATTGAACAACCGTATTCAGTTCATAGTTAGAATATTTACAGAGGAGTATGTGGGACGAGAGTATAAAGGTGGAGACTGTGACGTGGGCAGCCTCGACCTCGTGGCACGAGAGAGAGAGAGAGGCAAAGGTGACTTAGGTTAGCGTCTTTGTTTGCTATAAGTGGAGTACACATTAGGACATGTTAGCGAATAAACATGGATAGGTAAGGGGATGTAGTGGTCGGAAGAGAGTTTAACAATTTGATTCAAAATCCAAGTGGACGAAACCTGATTCGAGGTCGATGTGGACTTTGTATTTTCGGGTGAGAGATTAATTAATTGGTCTATTTAATTAAGTAGTGATGGGCAATTTGTGTTAAATTAAATTGATAGCGCACTCGACTATGGATGTGCGATCGCTCATGTGTACAGGAGTGTGCTGGTAATCGAAGGATGTTGTTTGGATAATCTACATCTACATCTACATCTACATGACTACTCTGCAATTCACATTTAAGTGCTTGGCAGAGGGTTCATCGAACCACAATCATACTATCTCTCTACTATTCCACTCCCGAACAGCGAGCGGGAAAAACGAACACCTAAACCTTTCTGTTCGAGCTCTGATTTCTCTTATTTTATTTTGATGATCATTCCTACCTATGTAGGTTGGGCTCAACAAAATATTTTCGCATTCGGAAGAGAAAGTTGGTGACTGAAATTTTGTAAAAAGGTCTCGCCGCGACGAAAAACGTCTATGCTGTAATGACTTCCATCCCAACTCGTGTATCATATCTGCCACACTCTCTCCCCTATAACGCGAAAATACAAAACGAGCTGCCCTTCTTTGCACCCTCTCGATGTCCTCCGTCAATCCCACCTGGTAAGGATCCCACACCGCGCAGCAATATTCTAACAGAGGACGAACGAGTGTAGTGTAAGCTGTCTCTTTAGTGGACTTGTTGCATCTTCTAAGTGTCCTGCCAATGAAACGCAACCTTTGGCTCGCCTTCCCGACAATATTATCTATGTGGTCCTTCCAACTGAAGTTGTTTGTAATTTTAACACCCAGGTACTTAGTTGAATTGACAGCCTTGAGAATTGTACTATTTATCGAGTAATCGAATTCCAACGGATTTCTTTTGGAACTCATGTGGATCATCTCACACTTTTCGTTATTTAGCGTCAACTGCCACCTGACACACCATACAGCAATCTTTTCTAAATCGCTTTGCAGATGATACTGGTCTTCGGATGACCTTACTAGACGGTAAATTACAGCATCATCTGCGAACAACCTAAGAGAACTGCTCAGATTGTCACCCAGGTCATTTATATAGATCAGGAACAGTAGAGGTCCCAGGACGCTTCCCTGGGGAACACCTGATATCACTTCAGTTTTACTCGATGATTTGCCGTCTATTACTACGAACTGCGACCTTCCTGACAGGAAATCACGAATCCAGTCGCACAACTGAGACGATACCCCATAGCTCCGCAGCTTGATTAGAAGTCGCTTGTGAGGAACGGTGTCAAAAGCTTTCCGGAAATCTAGAAATACGGAATCAACTTGAGATCCCCTGTCGATAGCGGCCATTACTTCGTGCGAATAAAGAGCTAGCTGCGTTGCACAAGAGCGATGTTTTCTGAAGCCATGCTGATTACGTGTCAATAGATCGTTCCCTTCGAGGTGATTCATAATGTTTGAATACAGTATATGCTCCAAAACCCTACTGCAAACCGACGTCAATGATATAGGTCTGTAGTTAAATGGATTACTCCTACTACCCTTCTTGAACACTGGTGCGACCTGCGCAATTTTCCAATCTGTAGGTACAGATCTATCGGTGAGCGAGCGGTTGTATATGAGTGCTAAGTAGGGAGCTATAGTATCAGCGTAATCTGAAAGGAACCTAATCGGTATACAATCTGGACCTGAAGACTTGCCCGTATCAAGCGATTTGAGTTGCTTCGCAACCCCTAAGGTATCTACTTCTAAGAAACTCATGCTAGCAGATGTTCGTGTTTCAAATTCTGGAATATTCCATTCGTCTTCCCTGGTGAAGGAATTTCGGAAAACTGCGTTCAATAACTCCGCTTTAGCGGCGCAGTCGTCGATAACAGTACCATCGGCACTGCGCAGCGAAGGTATTGACTGCGTCTTGCCGCTTGTGTACTTTACATACGACCAGAATTTCTTCGGATTTTCTACCAAATTTCGAGACAATGTTTCGTTGTGGAACCTATTAAAGGCATCTCGCATCGAAGTACGTGCCAAATTTCGCGCGTCTGTAAATTTTAGCCCATCTTCAGGATTTCGCGTTCTTCTGAACTTCGCATGCTTTTTCCGTTGCCTCTGCAACAGCGTTCGGACCTTTTTTGTGTACCACGGGGGATCCGTTCCATCTCTTACCAATTTATGAGGTATGAATATCTCAATTGCTGTTGCTACTATATCTTTGAATTTGAGCCACATCTCGTCTACATTCGCATAGTCAGTTCGGAAGGAATGGAAATTGTCTTTTAGGAAGGCTTCTAGTGGTACTTTATCCGCTTTTTTAAATAAAATTATTTTGCGTTTGTTTCTGATGGATTTGGAAGAAATGGTATTGAGCCTAGCTACAATGACCTTGTGATCACTAATCCCTGTATCAGTCATGATGCTCTCTATCAGCTCTGGATTGTTTGTGGCCAAGAGGTCAAGTGTGTTTTCGCAACCATTTACAATTCGCGTGGGTTCGTGGACTAACTGCTCTAAATAATTTTCGGAGAAAGCATTTAGGACAATCTCGGAAGACGTTTTGTGCCTACCACCGGTTTTGAACAAGTATTTTTGCCAACATACCGAGGGTAGGTTGAAGTCCCCACCAACTATAACTGTATGAGTGGGGTATTTATTTGTTACGAGACTCAAACTTTCTCTGAACTGTTCCGCAACTGTATCATCGGAGTCTGGGGGTCGGTAGAAGGAGCCAATTATTAACTTAATTCGGCTGTTAAGTATAACCTCCACCCACACCAATTCGCACAGAGTATCTACTTCGACTTCACTACAAGATAAACCACTACTGACAGACACCAACACTCCACCACCAATTCTGCCTAATCTATCTTTCCTGAACACCGTCTGAGACGATATATATATAATGAGAATAGGGTGATCATTAAAGTTGGGGCCTGACAGACTTGCTGTTGTGGAAGTTCACAGTCTCAAGGAAATAGCTTTTGGCAAAGCATGGCAGTGCGTTCTTGGTGCGAGAAACACTCATGGTAGATGGTGAACAGTTGGTCTTGGAAGGTACTAACGTGTTAGGGAAAAAGAATTTTGGGCGGTAAACGTGTAGACAGCATCTGTGAGCAAAACCAGTTATTAAAAGGACGGTCGTGAGGCAGGTATGGCCAGGGGGGGGGGGGCGTCCTGAAGGAAGATAATTGGCGGGAAACGTGTAGGATGGCTTTCTTTGTTTCGTAGAGATGTGCAGGTTTCATCGTGCTGTTTTCAGGAGGGTGTCGATTCCCCTACCAGGGAAAATATGTTGTTGTTGTTGATGAGAATGCTGGACCGGCTGTGACGTGGGGGTATGTGGTCGCCCCCTTATCTGTGGCGACCGTGGCGGGTAGGAGTAGGCCCCTCTGGTGGCGACGATTTCAACTAAACCAGTTCTTGTGTGAACATCGTGGGGTGAGCGCACTGGGTTCAGGTGCCATCTCCAAGATATGTGTACTAAGTGAGATGGAGAACAAGTGATGACCATACTTAATGAAATAAAGACTTCCATCGTCTTTTCCTACCAATTCACAGGAGGTGACATACGTTAGTACAAGTGCAATTTATTATTATTTGACGCGATATTGATAGGTTAGCATCAAAAAGAAATAAGTGAGTGGGAATAAGGGCAATTTGGTACATGTGATAGACTATGGTGTTGGAATTTGAACTTGGGACAGATTTTTGTTGTGGGTTTAAAGGAAATGGTTTTCTGACTGCAGAAATCGGACATCTTGATTCTGTGTTAGTGGAGGGAGGCGAATAATAATAATAATAACAAATAATAAATAAAAGTAATAAAAGAGAAGTACGGTTTTGCATGCATTATCACATTGGAATTTGAATTTGGGGCCTATTTTTTCTGGAGGTTTAGGTTAGTGTACATAGCCCAATTGGTTATTTTCCCGCCAAAATTCAAACTTCCCGACATATTTTCTTGAGGTTAGGTTAGTGGACATAGCACAATTGGCCTATTTTACCGCCAAATTCCGCCATCTTAGATGACGTCATCGCCACCATCTTGAATAAATTTGGCAACAATGCAGAGTGAGGTAGAAAATACTTAGTCCTACTACTCTCATAGATTTAATGCTGATGCTAACAACTTCTGCCCAATCCCACTTCTCATAGCTTTATGCAGAATTCTCGAAAAAGTAATGTATTCAAGAATAGTATCACACATTTGTAAAAATTAAGTTCTTACAAAATGTCAGTTTGGTTTTCAGAAAGGCTGTTCAATAGATAATGCTACATACACCTTCGCTGATGAAATGTTAAATGCACTGAATAACCGAGCATCACCAATTGGGATATTTTGGGATGTCTCAAAGGATTTTGACTGTGTGAATCATTAAATTCTTCGAGATTAGCATAAACATTGTGGTATGAGTGGGACAGTGTACAAATGGCTAAAATGGTTCAAATGGCTCTGAGCACTATGGGACTTAACATCTGTGGTCATCAGTCCCCTAGAACTAAGAACTACTTCAACCTAACTAAACTAAGGACATCACACACATCCATGCCCGAGGCAGGATTCGAACCTGAGACCGTAGCAGTCATGTGGTTCCAGACTGAAGCGCCTAGAACCGCACGGCCACACCGGCCGGCAGTGCACTAATGGTTTAATTCACATTTAACTGGTAGCATGCAGAAGGTTTAAATTAATATAACAGATAGTCTGCAAAAATCAGCAGTCCTTTGACTGAGCAAGTATCAAGAATGGTGTGACACAGTGTTCAGTCTTGAGACCCTATTGATCTTAAAATACACTCCTGGAAATTGAAATAAGAACACCGTGAATTCATTGTCCCAGGAAGGGGAAACTTTATTGACACATTCCTGGGGTCAGATACATCACATGATCACACTGACAGAACCACAGGCACATACACACAGGCAACAGAGCATGCACAATGTCGGCACTAGTACAGTGTATATCCACCTTTCGCAGCAATGCAGCCTGCTATTCTCCCATGGAGACGATCGTAGAGATGCTGGATGTAGTCCTGTGGAACGGCTTGCCATGCCATTTCCACCTGGTGCCTCAGTTGGACCAGCGTTCGTGCTGGACGTGCAGACCGCGTGAGACGACGCTTCATCCAGTCCCAAACATGCTCAATGGGGGACAGATCCGGAGATCTTGCTGGCCAGGGTAGTTGACTTACACTTTCTAGAGCACGTTGGGTGGCACGGGATACATGCGGACGTGCATTGTCCTGTTGGAACAGCAAGTTCCCTTGCCGGTCTAGGAATGTTAGAACGATGGGTTAGATGACGGTTTGGATGTACCATGCACTATTCAACGTCCCCTCGACGATCACCAGAGGTGTACGGCCAGTGTAGGAGATCGCTCCCCACACCATGATGCCGGGTGTTGGCCCTGTGTGCCTCGGTCGTATGCAGTCCTGATTGTGGCGCTCACCTGCACGGCGCCAAACATGCATACGACCATCATTGGCACCAAGGCAGAAGCGACTCTCATCGCTGAAGACGACACGTCTCCATTCGTCCCTCCATTCACGCCTGTCGCGACACCACTGGAGATGGGCTGCACGATGTTGGGGCGTGAGCGGAAGACGGCCTAACGGTGTGCGGGACCGTAGCCCAGCTTCATGGAGACGGTTGCGAATGGTCCTCGCCGATACCCCAGGAGCAACAGTGTCCCTAATTTGCTGGGAAGTGGCGGTGCGGTCCCCTACGGCACTGTGTAGGATCCTGCGGTCTTGGCGTGCATCCGTGCGTCGCTGCGGTCCGGTCCCAGGTCGACGGGCACGTGCACCTTCCGCCGACCACTGGCGACAACATCAATGTACTGTGGAGACCTCACGCCCCACGTGTTAAGCAATTCGGCGGTACGTCCACCCGGCCTCCCGCATGCCCACTATACGCCCTCGCTCAAAGTCCGTCAACTGCACATACGGTTCACGTCCACGCTGTCGCGGCATGCTACCAGTGTTAAAGACTGCGATGGAGCTCCGTATGCCACGGCAAACTGGCTGACACTGACGGCGGCGGTGCACAAATGCTGCGCAGCTAGCGCCATTCGACGGCCAACACCGCGGTTCCTGGTGTATCCGCTGTGCCGTGCGTGTGATCATTGCTTGTACAGCCCTCTCGCAGTGTCCGGAGCAAGTATGGTGGGTCTGACACACCGGTGTCAATGTGTTCTTTTTTCCATTTCCAGGAGTGTATGTTAAGGACTTGCCACTCTATATTCATGAAGATGCAAAGTTAATTCTTTTACTGATGATACAAGTATAGTAATCACACCCAACAAACAAGAATCAACTGAGGAAATTGTAAATAATGTCTTCCAGAAAATTAGTGGTTCTCTGCAAATTGACTCTCACTAACTTTTGAGAACACACAATATGTACAATTCTATGCAGTAAGTGGCATAACACCATTGATAAATATACACCATGAACGGAAGTCTGTTGCTAAGGCAGAATATTCAAAATTTCTGGGCATATGCATTGATGAGAAATTAAAATGGAAGAAACAAGTCGATGATTGGAACAGTTAGGTCGAGCTAGTTATGCTATTAGGGTTATTGCAAATTTTGATGATGAACATATCAGTAAATTAGCCTACTATGCCTATTTTCATTTACTACTTTACTTATGGATTCATATTCTGGGGTAGTTCGTAATTAAGAGAAAAAGTATTCATTGCACAAAAGCGTGTAATCAGCATAATAGGTGGAGCCCACCCAAGATCACCTTGCAGACATTTATTTAAGGAATTTGGGGTATTCAAAGTAGGCCTACCTTTGCAATACATATATCCATTTATAAAATTTGTTATTAATAACTCATCCAATTTCAAACATAATGATGAAGTGCAGAGCTACAGCACTAAAACAAATGATAATCTTCATTATTCCATGTTGAATCTGTCTTTGGCACAGAAATGGGTGAATTATGCTACCAGAAAAATCTTTCGTCATTTGCCAAACAGCATTAAAAGTCTGACAGATAGCCAACCAACACTTAAAAGGATATTAAAAGAATTTCTGTATGACAACTCCTTCTACTCAATAGATGAATTTTTAGATGTAAAATAGTAATTATGAAAAAAAAATTATTTTGTGTAGAGAAAACTTATGTTAAAGTGACACGTTCCACATCATTACGAAATGTCGTAGTCACGATCTATGTAACAGGTATTAATGTATGTATGTAATCGAACACAGACCAATTCGCAATTCAACTTTGGTCGATTGTCAGAATGCCAGCCTTGAAAACTTGACAGGTATCGATTTCTGGATCAAACCAGCGTGATCGTCAGATTTAATAAATCGATGGCAGGTCCAACACAGGATGGGTACCTGGCGATGTAAACATGGATAAAAAGGATCTGCTAGACATAAATACCTGGTGAAATACCTGCTGCATTCCTCGTCTCACTCGGTAGCTTTATTACTTCCTCCGTAACATCGTCGAAGAATTCACCCTGTTATATTATATTATCTGTGGTGCGGTTATTCTCTTGTATGGAGACAATTGCAGTGTCTTAGGCTGTTAACATGTACTGAAAACTATTGAACATTACAATAACAGCTCCGGCTGATGCACATATTCAAAAACATGAGGTAGATTTACGAAATGAAAGTCCTGTAACCACAATATTTTGGCAGTAAATCGACAGAGGAATGAAGACAGCTTAATACTGAAACATACACTACGAGCTATGTTCAATAACTAATGGCACACATTTTCTTTATCTCCTAATTTCAGTTGAAAACTTGCAGAATTCGCTGTCGGTCACTGTGGATTATTCTCGCTTCAGTCCTATTGTGTCGTGAAGTTCTGAGAGGTGGAGGCGCTAAACGCAGCCTATGTGTCGGAGGTGCGTTCCAAGTCGAGAGCTGTCAGTGAGTTTCTTTCAGCGGAAAACCAGAGCATCGCACATATTCAGAGGCACTTGCGGAATGTCTACTGAGACCTGGCAGTGAACAAAGGCGAGGTGAGTCGTTGGGCGATGTGTCTGTCAACCTGTCCGGTCTCCCGCGTGCCGGCCGGCCGCACGCAGCAGTGACTCCTGCTGTGTCGGAACGTGCGGACACAACGATTTAAAGACGAGATATGAATGAAGCAATGCATGGTTGATGGGGAGATTACTGTTGCAATAAGACGTGGCTCTGACGTCGACTGGTTCAGCGGTAGAGGCACTCACAGAAAGGAGTAAGATAGTCTGTAGCCAAAGTGGAGTCTAGGAGATCAGGTGCGGTACCCCCCCCCCCCAATCACCTAAATGAAATTACATATGCTATACGCCCTACTTGCAATCCAGTGAAACTGAAAGATATTTTGACTTTAATTGTAAGGTGACAAAGGGATACGCACTATCGATACTCGGCAAGGCCAAAGATAGATTTAAACTATCTATGTCCATAGTACTATTGGCTACCTCCCATCCATATCTTAGCCAAGACCAATTGTTGGTCTTCTTTGAGGGGACCTGAACGTGAAATGACTGAAATTTTCGAAATCTCTTTTGTCAGCCATCTAAAAGACTATTTTACCCCATTTAAAAAAATGTATTTTTTATCTACTTTACAGTTGTTGATTTGGTCTTAAACGCTCTTTGAACAAATGTCAGCAAACCAGCCGCGCTCATGCGACAGTCAAGGAATACCACCATAAACATTTCTGGCCTGCCACAGTTATGGGAACAATGAAGCCAAGATACAGGGACCCTGCAGATACCAAATTACTTAGCAAATGCCTACATGGCCGTACACAGAACGCTAATGGGTGTTTCAACAGCTGCGCGAGGCAACGAGTACTAAAACCACTGTATGTTGGATGAACAGTACTCAAAATGGGTGTGATGGATGCCGTCATCTGTTTTAATGATGGTGTAATCAGCAGGACAAAAGTAATGGACAAATTAGGCATCCAGACAGGATATGATAGCTGCTTTGACTGCGATAGATCAAGCCGACTAGTTGAAGCTAAAAGGGCTGTGGGAGCCACCATTAAAGAGGCCAGAGTAACGAAAAGACGCCTGAAGAAGTCTACAGAGGATAAAGAAGCCGCTGGCCAGCAAGATTATGCTGCTGCAATGTTCTGAAAGAGGCATACAGCGAGTCAAAAACACTGTGAACAGTCTTTTCTCATTTTATCGAAACTACATTTTCAGAACATTAGGTACATATAACGTCACAATGGTTTTATCCATGTTCATCAAATTTCCCTGGCATACTTGGGTCCTGGAGTAGCTGTTAGAATGTTGCTAGGTACGGTCGAGGCTGTTGTGTGTGAAATGCAGTGAAGTGTACTGTTGTGGAGGAAATGTGGGGCTCACAAGAGCTGAAGCGCATAATACCGTAAGCTGCGATGACTGCTGTCTGCGCCCCTCGCTGCTGACAAATAAGATAACTCTCGTTCTACCTGGATTGACCTTCACCAATCAAACTCTCCCTACGCCTTGATGAAGTCAAGGACTCCTATTCGCCCCTAGTCTAACTTTTCTCCTGGTACACCGGTCAGATAACCAATCCTCCATGATGTCACTCAAAAATTCGCTCGCAGGCGTTTAACTATAACTCTGTCTGTTCACACCACACAATAAGTGTGGTGGCCAACACAGTGAACAACGCTTAATCGCAAAGATTTAATATACATTCACCCTCCGATTCGCTCTCGACAGAGGTGCTCTCCTAGTGAAGTACTGAGGAGGGACTTGTTCCTCGTTCGTTGAATACACGTACGAGCACACAAACTTACGTTATGTGTTCTCGCTCCAAGAGCGACAACAGAACAGCCCTTCTCCACGCCAGATGTGAAGGGGTATATCATTCGGTCTCTTTCATTACTCCTTCAGTTCAACATGTCAGGAATATTGTCTGCCAATCAGCATTGCTCTTCTAAAATGGGAGACCAATCCGGGAATCTGTAGCACTGGCGTCTGACGTTTGCTGTCACCTTGTGAAAACCTCTGAAACTTTGTGCTATGGTTGTAAAGAATGCGTAGGCTGGGCGCTCCCACACAATGTACTGGAATTTGCATTTAAGCTGAACACGGGGTTGTTCCCCCTTTCACTCGGGCAAATGCTGTCTGCTCAACAGGTGGTCACTGGCCGACGTAGATATGTTGACACGTCCTCTGAAAGGACCGGCCTCCTGGCATGCGGTTTCCCTCCCCTGAACTAAAAGCTTTTGTGATCGTGGTGTCTTGAATGTGTGTGTGTACGCCAGCCTCAAGTATTTCAACCTCGGTGCGCACTTGCGATTTACTTGTTATTTGCATATCATTTACATGAATTCATACAACATTGATTTTATCTTATCGTGTTATGGTTCGAATGACGCGTTTTGATATGCAGAATATGATTGCGAGGGCGGAACATGTAAGCAATGAAGGTTAGGAGACCACGACGTCTTACATTATCTCAATAAATTTCCTTTTACAGCTTGAGTTAATGTCATTCATTGTTGGTAAAAAACCACAACTTCCTCTGCATTGTAGATCATGCATAATGTGAACTGAGAGCGAGGTATAAAAATGCAGCTCGTTCATGTACAGGTCCCCTTAAGCTCACTGGTTTTGTATTTCTTACTTGCAGCTGAATTTAATGTAAGTGCTACTGATTATTGTTTGTATGTTGCGTGCTGTTGTGATAATTTCTAATTGTGGATAATTTTGTAACAAGAAAGAGGAACGAAATCGGTTTTCATTTATACGCTAGTGTTATGCTAAGTTAAAAATGTGTACGCACTACTACAAAAGCCTAATTACCTATCTGTGGCAGCTGAGTGTTAGCAGTAATTTCGTTATTTCAAATCATTACAAATCATGTTAAATTAAAATCATTTAAAGAAAAATACTGTTGCATTCGTCTGTATCACCCAAAATTCGTGTTGATCAACATAAATACACTCCTGGAAATTGAAATAAGAACACTGTGAATTCATTGTCACAGGAAGGGGAAACTTTATTGACACATTCCTGGGGTCAGATACATCACATGATCACACTGACAGAACCACAGGCACATAGACACAGGCAACAGATCATGCACAATGTCGGCACTAGTACAGTGTATATCCACCTTTCACAGCAATGCAGGCTGCTATTCTCCCATGGAGACGATCGTAGAGATGCTGGATGTAGTCCTGTGGAACGGCTTGTCATGCCATTTCCACCTGGCGCCTCAGCTGGACCAGCGTTCGTGCTGGACGTGCAGGCCGCGTGAGACGACGCTTCATCCAGTCCCAAACATGCTCAATGGGGGACAAATCCGGAGATCTTGCTGGCCAGGGTAGTTGACTTACACCTTCTAGAGCACGTTGGGTGGCACGGGATACATGCGGATGTGCATTGTCCTGTTGGAACAGCAAGTTCCCTTGCCGGTCTAGGAAAGGTAGAACGATGGGTTCGATGACGGTTTGGATGTACCGTGCACTATTCAGTGTCCCCTCGACGATCACCAGAGGTGTACGGCCAGTGTAGGAGATCGCTCCCCACACCATGATGCCGGGTGTTGGCCCTGTGTGCCTTGGTCGTATGCAGTCCTGATTGTGGCGCTCACCTGCACGGCGCCAAACACGCATACGACCATCATTGGCACCAAGGCAGAAGCGACTCTCATCGCTGAAGACGACACGTCTCCATTCGTCCCTCCATTCACGCCTGTCGTGACACCACTGGAGGCGGGCTGCACGATGTTGGGGCGTGAGCGGAACCCGGCCTAACGGTGTGCGGGACCGTAGCCCAGCTTCATGGAGACGGTTGCGAATGGTCCTCGCCGACACCCCAGGAGCAACAGTGTCCCTAATTTGCTGGGAAATGGTGGAGCGGTCCCCTACGGCACTGCGTAGGATCCTACGGTCTTGGCGTGCATCCGTGCGTCGCTGCGGTCCGGTCCCAGGTCGACGGGCACGTGCACCTTCCGCCGACCACTGGCGACAACATCGATGTACTGTGGAGACCTCACGCCCCACGTGTTGAGCAATTCGGCGGTATGTCCACCCGGCCTCCCGCATGCCCACTATACGCCCTCGCTCAAAGTCCGTCAACTGCACATACGGTTCACGTCCACGCTGTCGCGGCATGCTACCAGTGTTAAAAATTGCGATGGAGCTCCGTATGCCACGGCAAACTGGCTGACACTGACGGCGGCGGTGCACAAATGCTGCGCAGCTAGCGCCATTCGACGGCCAACACCGCGGTTTCTGGTGTGTCTGTTGTGCCGTGCGTGTGGTCATTGCTTGTACAGCCCTCTCGCAGTGTCCTGACCAAGTATGGTGGGTCTGACACACAGGTGTCAATGTGTTCTTTTTTCCATTTCCAGGAGTGTATATCCCAAATGGTGATGGTTGTATTTATTAAAAACAATTGCTCAGTATTATTATTAGTAGCCCAAATGGCAAAACATCGCCCAGATACCGAACGATGGGAAGGGGTTTGCGGAGAGCAGATGGAGTACAGGGTGTCAGCAATGCTATAGTTCGTTCATTTCTAAGAGATTTTGTCAGTGGGCTTCTTGAATTAGTGTGAGCCAACTGCACTTTGCATCTCTCCCTTCCCTTTCGTCCGAAATGTATTTACTCTCTTGTAATAAAGTAATATCTGTAGCCAGAAATGAAATCTGAAAATATGTATGCATTCATGTACTACCAAATGACTAAACATGCACAACTAAAGGAAAAATAATTTCATACAACAACCAGTTTTTCTAAATTATCTGCCGACTTGGGGTAGCCCTGCATGTTGTGCCGCTGAGCTAGCAATCCCTGGATTGTGGTTTGCTGGATTCTGGTAACAGGATTCTGGTTTGCTGTGGTTTTCCATTTTCAACTTGGGCAAATGTAGGCGTTCGTCTCTTACAACTGGCAACAACTATTTTCTTCTAATAGATTTCTTTCCTGAAAGATTCCGATTCTCTTAAAAATGCAGCTCCTCAGCTTAAATGAAAAACCGAGTCGAGCATCTCTTTGGAGACCTCTGACACTAAAAACCATGCGATAAATAAATAATAATACAAATTCTCTTCATTTAGGCTTATGCATTTGTCTGCCGCATCATTATTTAATGCAGAAAATGATCTTCATTTTATTGCAAGAAGTGGAAGATGCATACTTAAATGAAGAAACTTGGGAAAGTGTAAGGTATAATAATTCCGGACACTTTGCATTTTCTCCACAAAAAATTGCAAAGATTATTCTAGCTTCTCTATCGTACCGAGATCCCGTCATTCCAAAAGCCCTGTCGGTAATAATCATGGTGTCCCAAAAATTAGAGCTCGTTCATTCCTGATCTTCCTCAGCTCAAATCTGGATTGCAAGTTCGTAAAAGAAGAAGCATGTAAAATGGCTTCGGAGGGTGAAGGATCATTGGAGCATGATTGCCTCTTAGAGATTTGCCAATATACAGCACATGTTAGTAAGGAGATTACATCTCCGCTTCGTGAAAACTCCGAAATCATTGTCGAATAAAACTGTTTATCGTTCTTTATGGAAATTCTCTCCGAAATCACTGTCGAATAAAACTGTTTATCGTTCTTTATGGAAATTCTAAGAATAAATGAAAAACATGAGTCTTTCTAAGGTCCTCTTTCACAAATCGGACCTCTCCTTTGCCGCTTCAGTCTGGAACCGCGCGACCGCTACGGTCGCAGGTTCGAATCCTGCCGCAGGTATGGATGTGTGTGATGTTTTTAGGTTAGTTAGATTTAAGTACTTCTAAGTGTAGGGGGCTGATGACCTCAGATGTTAAGTCCCATAGTGCTCAGAGCCATTTGAACCATTTGAAACTCTCCTTTGACAAAATCCTGGCTACGTCAATGTTTAGGCCAATCACAAAATTAAATGATGAAAACCTCAAATGAGATATAAATCAATCAAGTAATGAGACCAGGAAACGTCTTTCACTCACACTTTTAACATGCATATTTCTATGCATAAAATAGATAAACAGATAAATATCCAGAAATTCAGTCGAATAAACACGTTAGTTTGATTTGCTTTACTCTCTGGAGGCAATAAAGTAATAGCATGCGAGAAATTGAATATGAAGTCCAGGTAGCAGTATAGGCAACAACGATGTGCCATAGATAATTCTAAAATTTCAGTACATAGTGTGAAACATAGCTATCCGCAACCAGATAATTGGCCAAAGCCACATTTTAAATAGGTGAGATAACAAACAGGAGCACCGAGAATGTGTGGGTTCTCACGTGACGCGGTTGGGTGCGAGTCCATACACAAGCGAGTGTTCACTATATGACCAAAGGAATCTGGACACTCAATGTAATGCGTAATTGACTACTAGATGTCCCAACGGGTGGATCGGCCAGTAAATTGGAGGTGGGGACTAAAGTGTTGTCAACAGAGAAGCAGTAACAGCACAATCAGTCAGTCAGAAGTGCCCAGTGACTAGTCGCTGGATGTCACATGTGTAACACATCCATCACGGATATGCCAACCCATCTAAATCCACTCAAGTCGACTGTCGGTGATCTGGACTTTCTGTCTTTCTTTCTTGGGGCTATTGTCCCTCTTCACTCGTGGTCGGCCGTCTTATTAGTGATTTGGCAGTGTTAGTTTCAGAGAATGGTCGGTTGCCCTTCGTGCCACCACCCAGAACCCCCGGGATGGAATTGGTGCACCCTAGATGTCTGCATCTAGTGTAAGCCATGGAATAGAGCGAACGTTTTGTGCGAGTCGTGTAACTGAGGCGGAACGTGGGGACCATCCCAGTATTCATCTATCAGGATGTGGCAAACCGCCTAAAACCCACATCGAGGCTGGCCAGCAAACAGGCCCTCGTCGTTAATCTACCGGGCGGATTCGATCTGAGGCCAGCGCACCTACCTGAGTTTAGGAAGCAGCGCATTAGTGCTCAAGGCTACCATGGCGCGTCTGTCGGTGATTTGGATTACGAAGTGGAAATGCAAAGGAACTGCGACAGCTAAAGCAGGACAGGACAGATCTTATGAAGTGATGGACAGCAACTCTGAAACATTGTGGAGGGTGGTGGAAAAAAATTGCATGAAATGAGCGAAAGAAATCACTCGCAAGTTCCATAGTGCTACCGGTAGTCCAGCTAGCATAAGGACAGTACGTACGGACTTAAAGAGAGAGAGAGAGAGAGAGAGAGAGAGAGAGAGAGAGAGAGAGAGAGAGAGAGAGAGAGAGAGAGAGAGAGAGAGTGACAGTAGGTTGGAGGATTTGTTTTTTGGTGGGTGTGGGCAGGGTGGGGGTTGGTGAGAGCTCTATAGGTTGGTCTTGTCTAATAATTCTTTGAGGGCAGAGAACAGAGTTCCATGGCAGAGAGCTGATGCATGAGGCGGTGTAAAGAGTGACGACATTTGATAGTGGATTACTGGAAGCGACTGATTTGGAGTGATCAATCACGCTATGCCCTTGGCCATCCGATCAGAGTGTTTGGGTATGGCGACTGCCTTTATCTGTAGAAATGCATCAGTGACGTACAGTGAAGGTGATGTCACGGTGTGGAGGTGTTTCGCGTCATTAAGTAGTTTTGCCCTCTTTGTGCTTAAGAAATGCTAAGCGTGCAACGAGGTGAAAACGTTTTACAACAGTGAGTACTTTGACAAATATAGGAACCATTTGAAGAGGATTATTGCATCAGAAGGGCGGTGCATCGTGTCATAAAGTAGCGCCACAGAGTCCCGACCTGAATCCAATGCGACACCTTTCAGATGAATTTAAGGGGCGTTCAAAAAGAAATGAGCCAGAGGCATAATTGCAGAAACCATTACTTGCATGTTACAAGTATTGACCCTAGCTGTTGAGACACATGTTCCACTGTGACACAATTGCTGTCTTATAAAATTCCCTGGCCTGTGATGTAAACTAGTTCCGCACGTACAGCTGGATGCAGTCGCCCAAGGTGAATCGTTTGCCCGTCAAAGGCTTTTTAAGGGTACCAAAAATGGCATAATTACAGGAAGAGAGGCCCATACTGTATGGAAGGTGGCCGAGAACCTGCCATTAGAATTTCTGCAGGAGTGCCGCGACTGTGTTGGTTGTATGAGGCTTTGCATTGCCGCGGAGCAGAATAACCCCACTGTGAGATTACTTGGTTGTTTTGATTTGATCACTTGGGAAAGTGTTGTGAAGGTTTGCGAGTAGCGCTGGGAAATCACTGTTGTCCCATGCTGCAGGAAGTGAATCAGAAGGGGGCTGTCTTGATCAAAGAAGAACGTCAGCAAACACTTTCCCACAATCGTGTGGATGACCTTGGGTTTTTCTGGTGATGGTGACACTGCATGCTTCCACTGGAGACTTGGTCGTTTTGATTCTGGTTCGAAGTGATGACACCATGACTCATCTCCAGCCACCACTAGTGCCAGGAATGCATTCCCTACCTGAGCATAGCGCTGCAGATAAGCAAAACAGTGGGCCATTCGACATGCTGCCTGGTGTGGTTGAAGACTATGGGGCACCCATGGGGTTGAAAAAAAATGGTTCAAGTGGCTCTAAACACTATGGGACTTAACAGCTGAGGTCATCAGTCCCCTAACATAGAACTACTCAAACCTAACTAACTGAAGGACATCACACACATCCATGCCCGAGGCAGGATTCGAACCTGCGACCGTAGCAGCCACATGGTTCGGGACTGAGCGCCTAGAATCGCTCGGCCACCGCGGCTGGCCGCAACCATTTTGCACACACTTTGCGCATGTGTGGTTGTTCCTTCAACATGGTGTGAACACTTCTGACACTCACTCTGACTTTCACTGTCACTCGGCGATCCTGGGTAATCAGTGCATCCACCGGCTGGACGATATCATCGGTAATGTAGTGTGGTGCTCCAGACTGTGCAGCATCAGCTAACGACACCCATCCTTCTCTGAAGCGCTTGTGCCACGCCTTGACCATAGCGAGGGACATGCAGTGTTTGCGTATACTTGCAACATTCGTCGATGAATGTCTAATCCTCCAACTACTTCAGCTATCAGGAAACGAACAACACCTCTTTCCTCGTCTTTTGACACTGTTTGCAATGAGACTGGCAGCGATGGACGATTGATCCATGCTGCTGCTAGCTCTGTGTAGTCACGTGACATGCATGCGTGCCCTCTAGTGACGGGCTGTGAACTTCCATGCTTTGGTCACAACCACAACTCGTTAAACAGCCCACAAAATTACCCTCCTGTCTCTAGTTTATGCAGCCCAGTCTCCAGCTGGTATTTTTTTTTTTTGAACGCCCCGGCATCACTAACTTCTCTGGTTTCAGCCCTCGAGGAACGATGGGCTGCCATTACTACACAGACATTCTGAAAGCTTTTTGAAAGAGTCGCCAACAGAGTGCAAACTGTTATAAACACTAAGAATGGCCACACCACATACTAATGTCCACTAATACATGACATCTACATCTACATGTACATTTATACTCCGCAAGCTACCCAACGGTGTGTGGCGGAGGGCACTTAACGTGCCACTGTCATTACTCCCCTTTTCTGTTCGAGTCGCATATGGTTCGCGGGAAGAACGACTGTCTGAAAGCCTCCGTGTGCGCTCGAATCTCTCTAATTTTACTTTCGTGATGTCCTCGGGAGGTAAAAGTAGGGGGAAGCAATATACTCGATACCTCATCCAGAAACGCACCCTCTCGAAACCTGGCGAGCAAGCTACACCACGATGCAGAGCGCCTCTCTTGCAGAGTCTGCCACTTGAGTTTGCTCCGTAACGCTATCACGGTTACCAAATAACCCTGTGACGAAACGCGCCACACATCTTTCTATCTCCTCCGTCAACCCGATCGGGTACGGATCCCACACTGATGAGCAAAACTCAGGTATAGGTCGAACGAGAGTTTTGTAAGCCATACATTTGGTCAGACAATGCAGATCGAGTGGAGGTTGCGGCTAGAGCTGTCTAACCAAAAGATGACACATCAGCCTCTGCTACTGGCGGAATGTACGAAGGACGAAGTATCACGGGTGACAGACGGGCATGAGGTAGGCTGAAGGGTTACTGCAAGAGGTTTTGGCCCAGCCTAGTGGTCGTGGCGGTCTGCATGTGACGTGAAGGTGCCGCCGTGGCCGAAATGGAAAGTGGCAAATTATTTCACGACTACCGCACAAGTAAAATTCACCAAAACAGTTCAGTTTGGTTTCTGACCCAGCATGTTGATAGCGAAGGTTACAAAACGAAAAATAAATGATAAAGGTATGTGGAGCGGCAGTATTAGATAACAGGCTGTGATATCTTAATTCTCATGAGGCTTAAAATGGTTCAAACGGCTCTGAGCACTGTGGGACTTAACATCTATTGTCATCAGTCCCCTAGAACTTACAACTACTTAAACCTAAGTAACCTAAGGACAGCACACAACACCCAGTCATCACGAGGCAGAGAAAATCCCTGACACAGCCGGGAATCAAACCCGGGAACCCGGGCGTGAGAAGCGAGAACGCTACCGTACGACCACGAGATGCGGGCCGATGAGGTTGAAGCAGGTAATACTAATAATGCGAATTCTGACTGTTTCACTTAATGAGATGTAAAATAAACGGAAACTATGTACCCCAGCTCTTCTGGCCTAACGAAGAGCGCCGGCACGAAGATGAAGAATGCAAGAGCAAGAGAGGGCTGTGAGACGACGTCATCCAATAGCACGGTGACCAGGAGGTCACCATGACAGAAGCGGCTTCTACAAGAAGAGAATATAAGCACCGCTCCTGCCAGCCTCGGCCGGACAGTAAAGGGACAGTAGAAGATGGACAATAGCAGAGAGGCCTAGATCAGCTCAAATATTAACGACAGCAGTGACTTACGAGTGATTGTAAATGGTTACATGGACGTTGTATATAGTAAAGGAGACTCACTGTTTTCATGTCACCCATCGTTTGCGACAACTCCTTGTAAATCCAAAGTTAAATATTGTCCATCTTCTGTATTGTAATAAAAACTATTAATGTGATCTGCTTGAATTGTTGTATAGCTATCCGAGAAGGCAGCATCCTTTATTCACCCTGTAAAGGACTAGTGGGCAGGACTCTACACCAGCAAAATACTAATATTACCACTTGTAAGGTGTCAGGCAAATCCAACACCTTCCATGAAAACCCTAACATGATAAGGAAATCCAGTAGTATTTCACATAGCTCCGAATAAATCGTGACATTAAATTAACCAAAGTAACACGAAAAACGAGTGAGCAAATGGAATACCACAGACTAACACAAGAATGCCTAAATATATGTCATACCTTCCCACTGTGAGACAGACGCAGTTCTGAGGGGAGAAACGAGAACAGAAGGCAAGAGCAGAACCGTGTTAAGCTAGAAGGCCCTACGATAAGGGACAGACACCCACGTCGCCTGCTAACCACCAGGACCACCCCCAGCCCATGTTAAAAGCTAGAGCCCTCCAGAAGGACAGTACAGATCGTACGATAACACTACAAGGGCCACACCAGCTGCAAGTTTTTCGCGTCTCTGTTACGTTGCAAACTTTAAAAACATTGCCCCACCACGAAAAGTGTAATGTTTCTCATTGGACAGACAGAATTTTTGTATGCAGAGCTTAAGATTAACATTGAGACCCAAATTGGACAGATGAAAACACAGCCAGATAGTTTTTTTTTCAAACCAACTTTGGTAAATTGTAGTAAGAAGAAGTTGGGATAGAGCTGCTTCCGAGACAGCCAGCTGTATGGAGCTGCACCGGCCACTGCCCCCTGACGAACACCGACAAGGTAATGAACGCACGCGATGCCACATTTTTGAGTGCATAAGGCTTCACCCAGGACTGCAGAAGTCTCATCTGTTACATACCCTTTTTACGTAATACTAGTGTCGATCGTCAATGGAAGCTCATGGTATTCACATTTGCTACGTAAGTTAAAATCTGAAACGCGTTGATTTTTCTGTTATATAATTATTGAGAAGCCACATCAGCCACTGTAGTTTATGACAGGTTAGATAAGTAATTACCGACAATTGAGGGTCACTGTAGACGATTTTGATAGTTTTCTCTTTTGTGAAACTTAATTTAAACCTAGATTATATATGTGATATGGCATAGGTCATTCTTCGATCCATTGTAGAACTTGGAAACGCATTCAGGGAATATTCGTTCACATTTTTGTTGAACGCAGTTGGTTTTTATCATCCTGTGTTAAAACATTTCCTTTTATCAATAGTGCAATTTATAAACAATGTTTTGTGAGTAGAATAAAATTTCCAGTGGTAAACTTAACTGATTTTTCGACGTTATTTTACCCGATAACTAAAAATAGGAAAGTCTTGAACCCCTTCCACTAAATTTAGTTAGTATTAAAATTCTTTTACAGGAAGTGCAGTGGAGCTGACGCTGAAATCATGAAGTATTTGGTTATATCATCGGTAGTCTCACTGAACTCTTCTGAACTCTACCTGTCATGTGTGGTCTGGCGTCTCCTTACCAGCAACAGGTCCCAGGTTCAAACTAGCCAATTCCCTAAAAAAACACTCTCAGAGCGTCGTTGCGCGAAAGTGGTAGGGAGGCACGACATAGAACAACAGACACCACGCAGAATGTTAGACGCTCACAGCGAAATACCGTTACAAATTTGACTAAACATCACGAAATATTCTTGGCAGCACACTCCTCTCCTGAGACACATCTTTCAACAGTTTCTCTCATCCTCATTCGGGAATTCACAAAGTTTGGAACATCCAATGTTCTAATGATAATTCAGACTATCTCTTTGCGTTAGGAGCTACCCCAAAAAATTGCAAACGCAATGATCAGTATTTCTCTTTTTCCTCCTATGTAATGTAACGTACATGTGCAGCAACTAAACGATTTCGGAAACAAACATTTAATTAGACATTTCTAACATGTAGTTTGCAGAAATTCACACACTTCAAAAGAGAAAAGGCGCACGTTTTTGAAACAGATGGACTGCCTTGACGACTGATCTCATTCGAGAACGCTGCCGACAACGGCTCACGCCGCCGTATCACATTCGTTTATATTCATGAGCTTTTAATCTGTGAACCGCACAGCAACGTCACTCCAACTAATCATGTCACCGCGACGTCAGTTTTATATATAGCCTTCTTTTAAACTCGTTATTCCGATAATACGTCAATCACGTCATTTACGTGGAATCGATGTGTCATTACCATGGACGATGATTACAGCGAAAGAGGGACGTCGCGATAAATGAATAAATTCTACAGAGGAAGTTAAAGATGCAAAAGATAACAACTTTTCGTTTCTGTCTATAAAACAAATTTTGCATTAACAGAGTTCGATAAACGACTCACAGACATTTGCACCATGTTCATGAATGCGTAACACAAAGCAGATTTCCGTTCCCTTCAAATGCATTTTAACAAGAGTAAAACAAAATTCTCTGGATTTTCATATGAGTGAAATGTCATTATTTAATAGAAAATTATGATTCCATATGTATTAATTTTTGAGCGAGTTCCTTTCTAGCTGCTCAGTAACGAAGTAAAATACAAAAAGACATCACTATTCAGTAAACTGTGAAGCGATTGCTTTCCATTTTTCGTATACGAGCTAAGAAACTTTTCGTGTGTATGTTAGACGCAGATCGATGGGTCACTGAATAACAATATGTGCCTAGTTATCATGTGAGCATTAAGATCACTGTTAATCAGTCTCGATCTGTATTGTATCAAGCACTAAGTTAAAGTTCATTCGAGGTTGTCATGAAGTAGGACACTGCATACACCGATGTATTTCGTAAACACCTCAGTGCCGCGTATTTCAAATTGGGTGCAGTCTGGATCATGAATACGACGTCAAACTCTTGACCCCCGCTATAACTGTAAGGGAGTCATACCGTTACCTGGTACAGATATGAGATGAGGTGACTAAGATCATAGGATATATTCCAATATGGTTTCGGATCTCCTTTCGTCCGGTGTGGTGCAGCAACTCGAGGTAGTATGGACTCAACAAGTTTCTGGAGGTCCCCTACAGAAATACTGAGCAATACTGCCTCTATAGCCATCCATAGCTGCGAAACTGTTGGCGGTGTACGATTTGTGCACGACATGACATCTTGATTATAGCCATAAAAGTTCAATGAGATTGATGTCTGGCGATCAGATCATTCGCTCGAACTGTCCAGAATGTTCTTCAGACCAACCGTGAGAAATTGGGGCAGGTGACATGGCACATTGGCATCTGTAAAATTTCCAACGTTTTTGGGAAACGTGCACTCAATAAATGGATGCAACTGGTCTCTAAGTAGCCGAATGTACCAATTTCCAGTCAATGATCGCTTCAGTAGGACCAAAGGACCCAGTCCATCCTTTGTAAACCCAGCCCACACAATTATGGAGCCATCACCAGCTTATGCACTGTCTTCTTGACAACTTTGGCTTTCGGGGATCTGTGCCAGACTATAAGGCTACCATGAGCTCTTACCAACTGAAATCGGAACTCATCTGACAAGGCCACGATTTTCTAGGCGTCTGGGGTCCAACCGATGTTGTCATGAGCCCAGGAGAGGCGCTGCTGGCGACGCCATGCTGCTAAAAAGGCACTCACGTCGGTCCTCTGCTGCCATAACCGATTAACTGCAGAATTTGTCGCCATATCTTAACGGATACGTTCGTCGTATGCCCCGCATTGAATTCTGCGGTTATTTTACGCGGCGTTGCTACTCTGCTAGCACCGATAGTGTACACAAAAGCCGCTACTCTCGTCGTTAAGTGGGGGCACTCGGCCGCTATCTTGTCCGTTCTGCGGATGTCTGAAATGTAGTATACCCTGCACCCCTTTGACACTGGAGTGCGGAATGTTGAAATCACTAGCGATTTCTGAAATGGAATGTCCCTTGCATCTAGCTCCACCTACCATTGCGTGTTCAAAATACACTCCTGGAAATTGAAATAAGAACACCGTGAATTCATTGTCCCAGGAATGGGAAACTTTATTGACACATTTCTGGGGTCAGATACATCACATGATCACACTGACAGAACCACAGGCACATAGACACAAGCAACAGAGCATGTACAATGTCGGCATTAGTACAGTGTATATCCACCCTCCGCAGCAATGCAGGCTGCTATTCTCCCATGGAGACGATCGTAGAGATGCTGGATGTAGTCCTGTGGAACGGCTTGCCATGCCATTTCCACCTGGCGCCTCAGTTGGACCAGCGTTCGTGCTGGACGTGCAGACCGCGTGAGACGACGCTTCATCCAGTCCCAAACATGCTCAATGGGGGACAGATCCGGAGATCTTGCTGGCCAGGGTAGTTGACTTACACCTTCTAGAGCACGTTGGGTGGCACAGGATACATGCGGACGTGCATTGTCCTGTTGGAACAGCAAGTTCCCTTGCCGGTCTAGGAATGGTAGAACGATGGGTTCAGTGACGGTTTGGATGTACCGTGCACTATTCAGTCTCCCCTCGACGATCACCAGAGGTGTACGGCCAGTGTAGGAGATCGCTCCCCACACCATGGTGCCGGGTGTTGGCCCTGTGTGCCTCGGTCGTATGCAGTCCTGATTGTGGCGCTCACCTGCACGGCGCCAAACACGCATACGACCATCATTGGCACCAAGGCAGAAGCGACTCTCATCGCTGAAGACGACACGTCTCCATTCGTCCCTCCATTCACGCCTGTCGCGACATCACTGGAGGCGGGCTGCACGATGTTGGGGCGTGAGCGGAAGACGGCCTAACGGTGTGCGGGACCGTAGCCCAGCTTCATGGAGACGGTTGCGAATGGTCCTCGCCGATACCCCAGGAGCAACAGTGTCCCTAATTTGCTGGGAAGTGGCGGTGCGGTCCCCTACGGCACTGCGTAGGATCCTACGGTCTTGGCGTGCATCCGTGCGTCGCTGCGGTCCGGTCCCAGGTCGATGGGCACGTGCACCTTCCGCCGACCACTGGCGACAACATCGATGTACTGTGGAGACCTCACGCCCCACGTGTTGAGCAATTCGGCGGTACGTCCACCCGGCCTACCACATGCCCACTATCCGCCCTCGCTCAAAGTCCGTCAACTGCACATACGGTTCACGTCCACGCTGTCGCGGCATGCTACCAGTGTTAAAGACTGCGATAGAGCTCCGTATGCCACGGCAAACTGGCTGACACTGACCGCGGCGGTGCACAAATGCTGCGCAGCTAGGGCCATTCGACGGCCAACACCGCGGTTCCTGGTGTGTCCGCTGTACCGTGCGTGTGATCATTGCTTGTACAGCCCTCTCGCAGTGTCCGGAGCAAGTATGATGGGTCTGATGGGTCTGTCCATGTGTTCTTTTTTTCCATTTCCAGGAGTGTATGTTAATTCCCGTCGTGCGCTGCTCTTTTTATACATTGTCTACGCAATACTACATCTATCTGTGTATGTGAATATCTTTATCCCATGACTTTTGTATTTCAGTGTATAACACATGTGGAGTCATTATTTCCAACCTAGAGGGGCCGAGTGGTTCGTTTCACAATTCCTGCAAGTTGACTCTTTCGGCCATATATTTAAAAGAGAGCACAATGCTCACTAACTCACAACCTCCACCATGAGAAGGTATATGTGCTTCATGAAACGGAAACTGGAACAGGAGGAAATGATGAAGAATGACATCATTCAGTCTTCGCAGAGCCCATGGTCGTCACCAGTGGTTCGCATCAGAAAAAGGATGGCAGTTGGCGCTTTTGTGTTGATTACAGGAAGCTTAATAAGATAACGGAAAAGGACCAGCTCCGCAAGGAGCCTCCACCCCAAAACTGATGACAACGCTGGGGAATGAGCAGAGATACATTATTCATTATCGTAATCTCCAGCAGTCTCTCAGCTTGGGGATGGAGCGGGTTAGAATCGCCTTGCGGCATACCAGCATCGCGTGTTATCGTCGCCATAATACTCTGCGTAATAAAGGTCTGTATAAGAAAAGTATGGCCGTCCTTTTCCCCTACGTTTGCCGCCGTCCGCAGTTCAGGACCGGCTGAAAACGCGTGACGTGCCGTTAGCAGCCATTGTGGTCCCAAGTTTTACATGTGAAGCATGGGAAGTGTTGTGTATCTTCGAAGCTTTAAGTACAATAATGCCTCAGTGCTGTGCTTTTTGTTGTTCGTTTCGAGGTGAAAAGGGAGGAAACCTGTACAGAATTCCTTCCGAAGGGAGAGATGCAACAGGAAGGAAAATACTGATCGCAATTGAAAAGGTTGCAGGAACTCGACCATTCAGTTAATTTTATTCATTTTTGGCCTTTTATCTATGTCTCCTTTTTACGTTTCTGTTACTTAGTTTCCAATCCATTAGAACAGCAATAAAATGTCAGAAGAGCTAATAGGATGCTTTAATGGTAACGTAATTACAAAATAGAAATCTTAGAGATAAAACTGCCACTGTTAGCACATTAAGCGAAAAGTAGTGAGTGATAGCGTACAGAGTTATCATGACTGGTGAAACATTTGACCTGATTAACTGTACAGTATGTTTTAAACTTATATTTACAATGATCACAATAATAAATTGTACTTCGTTCCATGCGATACAATGTTAAAAAAATATTGCACTAGGCAAGTACTGAACCTGCGACATTTCATTCAGCAACCATTAACATTACCAAAAGACTACTACTACAGTTGGAATCAGGTCTCTAATCTACACTGCATTAACACAAATACATTTGTTACTGTTTCCTACTTCTAATAGTAGGCCTACTTTCACTCGGACGCATTTTAAAAATATTGAGTCTCTTGCACTTTCGTAATCATTCCCATAATGCCATATAATAATTGCAGACAAAGTTTTATTCGATACGTCTGACAAAAACATAAAGCATGCATAAACATATAGTCACGTTTATCAATACTATTTAGTAAGGTAGCGCGAACACATATTTGAATCCATCGCTTCATTTCGTATAACAAGAGATACATTGGACGAATTTTCGTAGTACCGAGTAACAGTAACAAGAAGTAAGTCGATACAGAAGTTTGAATTAGTGACGGATTTTTCCTTGCACTTGCGAACTAATGTTGTTCCCTTTTGTCCTGCTGACCGACCAGTTTAACGTTAATTACGAAAACAAGTGTTCAAACTCGATACCTTAACAAGAACTGTGAAATCTGCTTTCGCTATTAATATAGGACAGCAGGGAAAGAACCTCGTTTCATGCTCGCTGCAACAAATACTTTTCGAATCATTCAGCTTAAAATTTTTGAGATTTTTTGTTGCTAAATATCTCACATATTCCGTTTGAAGCCACTGAGCACTTTTAGCAGTGCATTAGACAGTTGAGTGCAAACCTTTAATACCTAGCTAAATATGCTATAGAAGTTAATCTATCATCAACAGCCCAGAGGTCAAAAAATGGCGGCCACTGGTAAGTTGGATGTACTTTCCCTACACAGAGCTTTACTGCGTAACACAAATAGTACAATACAGAGCTTTACTGCGTAACACAAATAGTACACACGTAATACAGGACATTCGTAACTGAGAGTCTGACCATATTTGGCTACACCTCACCTCGTTACAGCATTTCGATTCAGACTGTGCAGTCCAATTATAGAGTTATCTTTTATAAACCATGTACTTCTTCTACATCTACATCCATACTCCGCAAGCCACCTGACGGTGTGTGGTGGAGGGTACCTTGAGTACCTTCTAATCCAGTCTCGTATTGTTCGTGGAAGGAAGGGTTGTCGGTATGCCTCTGTGTGGGTTCTAATCTCTCTGATTTTATCCTCTCGGTCTCTTCGCGAGATATATGTAGGACGGAGCAATATACTGCTTGACTCTTCGGTGAAGTTATGTTCTAGAAACTTCAACAAAAGCCCGTACCAGGCAACTGAGCGTCTCTCCTGCAGTGTCTTTCACTGGAGTTTATCTATCATCTCCGTAACGCTTTCGCGATTACTAAATGATCCTGTAACGAAGCGCACTGCTCTCCGTTGGATCTTCTCTCTCTCTCCTATCAACCCTATCTGGTACGGACCCCACACTGCTGAGCAGTATTCAAGCAGTGGGCGAACAAGCGTACTGTAACCTAATTCCTTTGTTTTGGGATTGCATTTCCTTAGGATTCTTCCAATGAATCTCAGCCAGGCATCTGCTTTACCGACGATCAACTTTATATGATCATTCCATTTTAAATCACTCCTAATGTGTACTCCCAGATAATTTATGGAATTAACTGCTTCCAGTTGCTGACCTGCTACATTGTAGCTAAATGATAAGGGATCTTTCTTTCTATGTATTCGCAGCACATCACACCTGTCTATATTGAGATTTAATTGCCATTCCCTGCGCCATGCGTCAATTCGCTACAGATACTCCTGCATTTCAGTACAATTTTCCAATGTTACAGCATCATCCGCAAAAAGCCTCAGTGAACTTCCGATGTCATCCATAAGGTCATTTATGTATATTGTGAATAGCAACTGTCCTACGACACTCCCCTGCGGCACACCTGAAATCGCTCTTACTTCGGAAGACTTCTGTCCATTGAGAATGACATGCTGCGTTCTGTTATGAAGGAACTCTTCAATCAAATCACATAATTGGTCTGATAGTCCATATGCTCTTACTTTGTTCATTAAACGACTGTGGGGAACTGTATCGAACGCCTTGGTTCAAAGGGTTCAAATGGCTCTGAGCACTATTCGACTTAACTTCTGAGGTCATCAGTCGCCTAGAACTTAGAAGTAATTAAATCTAACTAACCTATGGACATCACATATCCATGCCCGAGGCAGGATTCGAACTTGCGACCGTAGCGCCTAGAACCGCACGGCCACAACGGCCGGCTCGAACGCCTTGCGGAAGTCAAGAAACACGGCATCTACCTGTGAACACGTGTCTATGGCCCTCAGAGTCTCATGGATGATTAGAGCGAGCTGGGTTTCACAAGAGCGTCTTTTAAAAACCCATGCTGATTCCTAGAGAGTAGATTTTTAGTCTCCAGAAAAGTCATTATACTCGAACATAATGCGTGTTCCAAAATTCTACAACTGATCGACGTTAGAGATGTAGAACTATAGTTCTGCACATCTGTTCGATGTCTCTTCTTGAAAATGGGGGTGACCTGTGCCCTTTTCCAATAATTTGGGCCCACATCTCGTGGTCGTGCGGTAGCGTTCTCGCTTCCCATGCCCGGGTTCCCGGGTTCGATTCCCGGCGGGGTCAGGGATTTTCTCTGCCTCGTGATGGCTGGGTGTTTTGTGATGTCCTTAGGTTAGTTAGGTTTAAATAGTTCTAAGTTCTAGGGGACTGATGACGTAAGATGTTAAGTCCCATAGTGCTAAGAGCCATTTGAACCTTTTGAAACTATAATTTGGAACGCTACACTCTTCTAGAGACCTATGGTACACAGCTGCAACAAGTGGGGCAAGTTCTTTCTCGTACTCTGTGTAAAATCGAACTGGTATCCCATCAGGTCCAGCGGCCTTTCCTCTTTTGAGCGATTTTAATTGTTTCTCTATCCCTCCGTCGTCTAATTCGATATCTACTATTTTGTCATCTGTGTGACAATCTAGAGAAGAAACTACCGTGCAGTCTTCCTCTTTGAAACAGCTTTGGAAAAGGACATTTAGTATTTCGGCCTTTAATCTGTCATCCTCTGTGTTAGTATCCTTTTGGTCACAAGGTGCCAGGACATTTTGTTTTGATCCAATTACCGCTTTAACATACACTCCTGGAAATGGAAAAAAGAACACATGGACAGACCCATCAGACCCATCATACTTGCTCCGGACACTGCGAGAGGGCTGTACAAGCAATGATCACACTCACGACACAGCGGACACACCAGGAACCGCGGTGTTGGCCGTCGAATGGCCCTAGCAGCGCAGCATTTGTGCACCGCCGCCGTCAGTGTCAGCCAGTTTGCCGTGGCATACGGAGCTCCATCGCAGTCTTTAACACTGGTAGCATGCCGCGACAGCGTGGACATGAACCGTATGTGCAGTTGACGGACTTTGAGCGAGGGCGTATAGTGGGCACGCGGGAGGCCGGGTGGACGTACCGCCGAATTGCTCAACACGTGGGGCGTGAGGTCTCCACAGTACATCGATGTTGTCGCCAGTGGTCGGCGGAAGGTGCACGTGCCCATCGACCTGGGACCGGACCGCAGCGACGCACGGATGCACGCCAATACCGTAGGATCCTACGCAGTGCCGTAGGGGACCGCACCGCCACTTCCCAGCAAATTAGGGACACTGTTGCTCCTGGGGTATCGGCGAGGACCATTCGCAACCGTCTCCATGAAGCTGGACTACGGTCCCGCACACCGTTAGGCCATCTTCCGCTCACGCCCCAACATCGTGCAGCCCGCCTCCAGTGGTGTCGCGACAGGCGTGAATGGAGGGACGAATGGAGACGTGTCGTCTTCAACGATGAGAGTCGCTTCTGCCTTGGTGCCAATGATGGTAGTATGCGTGTTTGGCGCCGTGGGGAGCGATCTCCTACACTGGCCGTACACCTCTGGTGATCGTCGAGGGGACACTGAATAGTGCACGGTACATCCAAACCGTCATCGAACCCATCGTTCTACCATTCCTAGACCGGCAAGGGAACTTGGTGTTCCAACAGGACAATGCACGTCCGCATGTATCCCGTGCCACCCAACGTGCTCTAGAAGGTGTAAGTCAACTACCCTGGCCAGCAAGATCTCCGGATCTGTCCCCCATTGAGCATGTTTGGGACTGGATGAAGCGTCGTCTCACGCGGTCTGCACGTCCAGCACGAACGCTGGTCCAACTGAGGCGCCAGGTGGAAATGGCATGGCAAGCCGTTCCACAGGACTACATCCAGCATCTCTACGATCGTCTCCATGGGAGAACAGCAGCCTGCATTGCTGCGAAAGGTGGATATACTAGTGCCGACATTGTGCATGCTCTGTTGCCTGTGTCTATGTGCCTGTGGTTCTGTCAGTGTGATCATGTGATGTATCTGACCCCAGGAATGTGTCAATAAAGTTTCCCCTTCCTGGGACAATGAATTCACGGTGTTCTTATTTCAATTTCCAGGAGTGTAAGACCAACATTTCTTAGGATTTTCTGCCAAGTCAGTACATAGAACTTTACTTTCGAATTCAGTGAACGCCTCTCGCATAGCCCTCCTCACACTACGTTTCGCTTCGCGTAATTTTTGTGTGTCTGCAAGGCTTTGGCTATGTTTATGTTTGCTGTGAAGTTCCCTTTGCTTTCGCGGCAGTTTTCTAACTCGGTAGTTGTACCACGGTGTCTCTTTCCCATCTCTTACGATCCTGCTTGGCATATACTCATCTAACGCATATTGTACGATGGTTTTGAACTTTGTCCACTGATTCTCAACACTATCTGTACTTGAGAGAAAAATTTTGTGTTGCAACGTGGAAGTTTGAAAGTTGGCTCAAAAGTGTCTACAGTTTTCCTCAGTAGTGGCGCAAAAGCGCGGTACCTGTGACGTCTCCGTAAGGCTTGGTGATGCTTCAAACAGTATGGCCAGAGCTCAGAAATACTAGTGAAGCGTAAGGTAGGTTTCCGATGTCACATTGGCACCAAATTTCCCCCAAAGTTTGTTCAACGGCACGGTGGACGTGTCATTTGATGGGAAGTTCGTCATATCTCACCCTCCTCCCCGTCCCCTCTTAACTACGTCCCACTCCTTCTATGAAGGCCTTGGTGATGGAATTCAGAAGCTCAACGCCTAACACTGAAGTCACGCGGTTTTCTTATGGGTGCCCGAGGCAAACTTTTCAGACACACCGCAGATCAGAATCCTCACGAAAACGCCTCCGGATGTGGTATAAAGAGCGTCAATGAAAGCACGCATTCCCTTGGATCGCTGGTACCCAAACATTTCACAGTTAGAAACGACAGTTCGTAGTAGGATGAGCAACAGGACGATATTCTTCACAACCTGTAACACCACGGACACACTTCTCTAAGGACCTTGTAGGCTTGCAATCACACTCAACGTGACTGCACCTTTCCTGACCAATTGTGAAGATCCTGCCTTGGTCCCAACACCATAACCGTAGATCCCTGTATCATCACCAGTTATGATTCTCTTAAAGAACATCTCGCTCTCATTTGTTGGATCGAAAAGTTCTTCACAGACTGCAAGGCGAAGGACTCTCTGGTCTTGACTAATGAGCTGTGGGACGATCTTGGTGGCAACACGATGCATTCCAAGAGACAGTATGACATGATCCCACTGAAATGTTACATTCTTCTGCAATCTCTCAGACAATCATTCGTCGATTGACAAGCACAGTTTCGTTGACGTTCCTGAATCACCGTCGAAGGACGTCCTCAACGAGGTTCATCTTTAACTTCCGTCCTGCTATTTTTAAACAGAGTAAGCCATTTGTACCACGGAGCACGGCTGAAGCACTCGTCACAGTAGGCTTCCTGCTCCATTTGATGTGTCTCTATAAAAGTTCTTTTTTTTTAGTTTCACGCAAAATTCAATTCAGACGCGTTGCTCCTCTAACTCTACCAAAATCGAAATTTGCAAATTGTACAACACAACCTTCTACTCAATACAGCACTTATAACTTCTCCTCAGATTTGCACCGAACTTTATTATTCGCATACACTGATGATGAAGTTACATTTAATTAAATTTACATCAAACTCATTGTCATACTCTTCTGTTATTTCAAAATCTAAGGGAAACTACTAAATGATAACATTTCCTTCCTCAAATACTGGATTTTATTAATTAAAACACCCTTTTGTAAACCAACATTAATAAACATTCAACAGAAATAAAATACTGTGTGCCATTACACCTATATACTGCCACTAATATCCGACCTCGTTACCGACGAACTATCTGTAGCCACTCACGCACACAACTTCCACTCACAGGCTCTAACAATCAACTCACGCTCGCCCACTCGCACATTGTTGACTGCAATGCAGTTTTTGCTTTGTGATCGCCGCACAGATCGTATGATAGATACAATTTAAAGGTAAAGTTATGTAAGGGTACTGTAATAGATACAATTTAAAGGTAAAGTTATGTAAGGGTAATGTACCCTTACATATCCCCACCAAATTAACACTTTAATATGTTAAATACAATGCTGACATTAGATCTGAATATTAAAGTTTAAAAATATGTAGAAAAACAAAAACGGAAAAAATTTAAACTATAAAATTACAGTAATTAGTCAAAATTATTTGTTTATTAATGCAGAACCTCAGTTCATTAAGAATAATTCTCGTATGAGTCCCTGTATATCATATTTGTTTATATTTTTATACGGAAAATGGCATTTAACAAATGAAAATTAATGTTACATAATTACACAGCATTAGAGTCGAAATATATCATTAACTCTTTAAATCTATTACTAATTAGCAACATGATAAGTTAGGTTAATCATGAGTGCTTGTGCATACTGTATACTCTCATAAAAAAAACGTGGCAACATGAAACCAAATGCTATAACGTCCCAGTGAAATACGATGGCCCTATGTGACATGTGAATAACAATTCTCTATTAGTGTTTTCTGTTCATGTAATTTATCATAATGAATTGAATACTAATCATTATAATGTCACTGTATTGAATAAATAGAAACATAGGCCTAACCGAATAAATGTGATTCATAAGTAAAGAATATAATAAACAGTCAACCCTAACAACTACACCATATTGACATGATAATATTGTATTACTACCCCACATTACACTCATAGTGGCAGCATATTTTGAAAATATGATACTGTCAGATTTTGACACACAGCTTACAGGGTTAGAAATACAAGATATGTGACAAAAAATACATAGCTTGGAAAGTAATTCATAAAAAAATTATCATATTGGAAAACACTTTGTCATATTGCACTTCATATTCTTGTTGTAAATCATTTATCTATTTACTCTGCTTTAGGTCCCTGTCTATATGTTGAGTCGCAAATCGCACGCAAAAACACTGGTTCACGACGCACTCGGCTGTGCCACCGACGCCAACTGGGATACACCACCACAATAATAACAACACTTTCATTGACTACTTTGCTGTTTCACCGTCCTATATGATGTGATGCAATACACACATATTCATATCTATCGATGAATTATAGGGCTGTGGCATAGAAGGGGCTGGGGACTGTAGACTCGTTGTCTCTGAAAATTGGCAGAATTGTCGTTACAGCATCATAAGAGCGACTCCCTCGCCACGAAGATTGTTGATCACTCTCCGCTGACGTCACCATCCCATGGTTCCGCGCTCCACAGAGCTCGCCAACCTGACAAGCTGGCGCAGTGCTGGAACAGCGAAGGTCGCGCAGCGTGCTGGGTCGTTGGAGGCTTGGCAGATCCAATACTGCAGTAACGACAAGTGACGACCGTATATCACGTGCATCGCTTCACGTCGGTGGCTCCATCTCGGCTCGCCAGCATACAAACACAAAAGGGAATTACTGCAGGGAGGAGACAAAACACACACTGTGCGCGTACATCAATCAGTCTGCAGTAAACACAACACTAGGGCCACGCATCTCTCTTATTGTTTGTGCATGTGTCTCTGACTCAAGAACTTTTCAATGTTTACTTGACGCCACAGACTGTTTAAAACTGATTGCACCTAGCTACTACTGTCCACTGTAAACAACAATAGCTAACGTCTATTGTCCAATTACTTTCAAACAGCCAAAATGATATGTTCTTAAATAACACAACGTTCAATTTGTCATAGAGCATTTCCTGTCTTGCAACACTTCTTACAGACGATGAAGTTTAATGTTCTCTACATTTTGTAAGTTATGATACTGACCAGACTTCACCATTTCAGTTCCAACGAAATTAGAGTGAATAAGTTTTCTAATTTTGAATGGACCTCGGTAGCAGTGATGAAACTTTTTTATTTCTTCATTTACACTTGACGGTTTCGTATGAGTTCGAATGAGTACTAAATCACCGACTTTGTAAGTAATGTGCCGGCTTCCGTTCTTCTGCCCGTTTCTCCACCGTTTCCAACGCGATTTACAATCGCTCAAAAAAAAGTAAATAAATAAAGAAATTAATTAATTAAAAAATAAGTATATCATACACATCCATGGCCGAGGCAGGATTCGACCCTGAGACCGTAGCGGTCGCGCGGTTCCATACTGTAGAGCCTTGAATCTCTCGGTCACCCAGGCCGGCTTCAAACGCTCCTCCTGCGTGATTTCATCTTCTTGCAAGAAGGAAATGTATTCATGAAAGATACTGTCAGATTTCTTTCGAAAGAGAACTGTACATGGAGCAATCCTGTCGCATCATGCGACAAACTATTAATTACTGTATCAAAATCTCTCAATGGTTCTATCCGCCTTTTATGTTTGTTCCCACAATTCGCACAAAATTCACGCATCTGGCGTTCAGTCGGGTTGGACACGGGTCTGAATTGCAATGTGCCGAATAGCTTCATTATTAACAAAATCTTCCCATACGTGTGACCGAAATTGTGGACCAATGTCCAATAAAATACACTCTGGCTTGACAGTATTTACAGAGTATTTTTCCCTGAGTTTCTTAATTATTATCTTACTGTTGGCTTTCCTGAGTGGGTAAAGGGGTACAGATTTCGAAAACACATCCATCACAACCAAAATCTGAGTGAAATTTACTTTTTACCTGGCCAGCATGAAAGCTTTTGTACTGAATCGTAGGGAATTGAGTTTTTGAGACAGAGATTGCAAGATTTTAGAATTGATCATACGTTCCATGCCATGTTATCGAAGATCACTTTCTGTTGTAATTCTAGTATACATTTACGTGACCCAAAATGAGCATAGCTCACGTGCACATACCTTATTAATTCGTCCACAAGTTTGGGTACACATAACCTCCAATGACCAGAATTCAAGTTGTTTCGCCGATAAGGTAATCCATCTTGCTTTCAATAATATTGACGTACCTTATCACTATCCTTGACATTCGGATCATTATATTTTTCTTTAACCATCCTCAATATTTCGTCTGCATCCTGTTCCTGTTTGATGTTCCGCAGAATCTTGCATTCGGCGCGATGTTCTGCTTTCCTGGTATATACTGAATCTCAAAAATGTATCGCTGAAGCATTAACGACCACCGTGCTAGTCTATCGTGCATCAATTTGCAGCTTATCAAGAATGATAATGCTTTGTGATGTGTCACTACCTCCTATGCCTTCCAAATAAGTAAAAATGAAAATTTTCGAAACTCCAGACGATGGCAAGTGCTTCTCTTTCCGCGACAGTATATTTTGGCTCCCACCTCATGAGTTCGATAGTCGGAAATGCAATAGTATGACGTTCAATAGCTCCATTAATTGCAATTAACTGGTATAATTCTGCGCCAAGAGCATAATCACTTAAAAGTTTTACTTAAATCATGGTGGTGAAGGATAAGTGCTTCACACAGTTGGTCTTTATTAAATGAAACGCTTCTTCATGTTCATGAGTCAATTTCCTTACAGCATCCTTGTTCAGCAATTACATTAACACAGGAGAAGATAATCAACATCCAGGAAGAAAACGACGTTAAAAATTACAGAAGCCAAAAACCGACTTAAGTTGCTTACGGCACTTCGGTGACGGAAAATTTCTTACTGTGTCAATTTTGTTGGATCCGGTTCAGTTCCTCGTTATGAAATAATATCCCAAGGAATTTAATTTGAAAATTGGCAAATTCCGATTTTTCCAGGTTAACAGTCACTCCAGATCTCCTAAATGCTTCAAGTACACGGTGAATAATTTCCAACTGTTCTCCCCAAGAAGCTGTGCTAATCCAAATACCCTCCGCATAAAGCGTTACATCTTTCAACAAATCTTCACCTAAGACTTTATCCCGTACTCTCATAAAAGCCACTGAAGAAATCGACATACCAAAGGCATTCTCTGAAATTGGTAACTTTTCCCATTATAAAGAAATGCTGTATATTTTCTACTATTCTCTTCTAACAGTAATTGCCAGTTACTACTAGTCAAATCAAGGCTACTTAGATATTCTACTTCTTTCAATCACTGTAACAAAAGTTCCAGATTTTCTGGCTGATCATGATGTGGGAATACTAATTCCGGTATCTTTGAAAATATGTTGACGTAGCAGCTCAGTAGTTCCCACAGCTCTTCTCGTTCTGCTACAGGCAAGTCCACTAACACTCGAATTTTGGTTTTAATACAATTTAGAGTATCTCCCCCCCCCCCCCCCCCCCCCGCCCACCGCCGCCACCCCACCCTCGTTCCTCTCTCACAGCATACCATAGTTCTCTGAAGTGTTTGAAGTTACAGTTTCATCTTCTCCTCTATAACGCGTCATCCTTATCTTCACGCCCTGAGCGCCCTTAATATCATCCACAATAAACCCCTTAAATGCAATTCATCTCTCTTCATTATCTTTCCTAGTCCACAGACAATTCTCCTTAAAATTAATACTGCATCTCGTCTCTGACAACCAATCAACTCTGAGATCTACTCCTACATTGAGAGAACCAACGTTTAACACACTCTGCTCGAATGTGTCATCTTGAATACGGAATCTATCTTTTTGCGTCACCTGCTAAGGCACTGATAACTACATTAATCCTATCCTGATCCATCAAATTATCAGGAAAACTCCTCTCGCAATTTTTCAAAAAGTCTAAGAGATGCAATACATTATGGCTTTTAGCCAGACCGAATCGCTCTTCACCCTCCAGAAATATGTTACAAATTATTCTTTCAGTAGAATAATTTGGTTTTTCTCTCATCTTTCGTTCAAGATCGCTCACTTTGCCTTGAATCTCTGAAGTGTTTTGTTCACACTTCTGTTGACAGGTTGCTACTTGTTTACTCAATTCCTTTTCGGAATCAGTCACCGTTTGTATAAATTGAGAAATTTCAGTGTTACATTTACTTATTAATGCGGTTTTAAGACTGACAACTTTTTTGTCAACTTTAATTATTACGAAAGGTTCTACATTGTCTTGGATTTTCATTATTGGTATGTCAAATCATTCATTAATTTCATCAATCTGTGCTTGCATAGTGGCAACATTGTTAATAATAACATTTATCTCACTTTTTAAATCCCTGATTGCATTGCGTACAACATCTACCTTTGAGTCTACCTCTTCAATTTGTTTGCTGATTTCAACATCTTGTCTTTCAATATGATAAGTTTGTGATTTCTCAAGTGCTTTAATTTGGTAGCTAATATTACTAATATGCGCTGAAAATTGTTCTGGCATTTGGTTATTAATATTGCTACTTTGTGCTGCCAATTGTCATTAAGTCTGGTTGTTTTTATATCAACTTTGTGCTTTAATTTGGTGACCTTGTGTTGTAATTGGTGCAGACCACATTTTTAACAATTCAGTGATATCCAGTAGTTTTTCGCTTTCCTGTTCTAATGAGTCCTCATTCCCGGATTCTTCCCCTTGCGTTTCACTGGTTTCACTTTCGACAAATTTAACATATCCATCGAGTCGTTAATATAACTACTGTCTTTAGTTATGGCGTCTTTCCTGCCTTGTTTTATTTGTGGTGGGTTCACAATCAGAATTTGATTGTTTATGTGTGAATGATACTCCACATAAGCCTGTTGCCACCTCGTGGCGTCATCTGTGTTTGCGTTTAGCGAACTACTGCCACCTAGTGTACTCTGTACTTTCTCGTCCTGCTTGTTATGACCTACTGTCGTACTTACATCAATGTTACTTTATCACTATTTTATATTTTATCTTTCAAATACCTAACGAGCTTTCTATTAACTGTTTTGCCTGATGTACTGCTTGAGATTCAATGCTCGTCTTACTAATATTTTTCGTTCAATATTTCTGTTCTGAATTGTATGGAAGTCCTGTCACGGTCGCCAAGTACAATGAGAGCCACAGTTTCCTTGTAACTGAACCTTAAGTTCCTATAGGTAAAAGCCCCGTATAACAATATATAGGAAGCTAGTGTTACCCTCTGGGAGGAAGTTAGAAAGGTTTTGACTGTGTTTTTACCTAATGGGTAGAGTGTATCGAACAGTAACTTTGTATCTATGGCAATTAATAGAAAACTTAAAGGCATTATTTTGGAAGTAATGAAAGTAGTGAAGTTTACATGAATGAAACAATAATCAGCCGTCAGCCTAATTAGGCATAATAATTTGAAACATTAAATTTAAAGAAAAATGTAACTGAGTTACTAAAGTGAGTTTCATTTCTAATCCTTTTAAATAGTGCAATGAATACATATGACTACCAGACGAACTGAGTAGTGAATAGCAGTAGTTACTATTTCCACAAACTAGCAATCATAGGAAGTTAAATGATATTTCATCTAGAGAAAATGTCTCAAACATTAACCAGTTTAGCGCTAAGATGTTACTCAAGACATCGTGAGTCTAAAATTGGGCATGACAACAGCCCTGGTTTAACTAACTTACAAACACCACAAATGAAGTTAAATAACACTACGTAAACAATTTTTGTACTCTCACTTTTATGGAATGGTGTCAGTTTCTTTAGCAAGTGCAATATTCCCTTTACCTTTCTTATAATAGAAAATAATGTGGAGACGCATAAGCTGAAACTGTCGTTACAGGAAGTTTCTGTGACTACTTCAGAAACAAATTGCAATTTGCCAATGTTGATTTCCAACCCTACTTGAAACAATTAAAATTTTCATACTATAAAGCATTTAATTCAAATATTAAGTTCAATTAACTTCAGAAAATAGTTCATAGTAGTAATCAAAGCAAAATTACTTTCATATAATTCCAATTTGTGGGCCTTTCTCAATCTGCGAAGCAGGTAATTTAACTAGCTACATTTATACACTTTGACAACGAACTTTGACACATTTAATGCAGACACAAATCAATAGTTATTCAAAAACAGGATACTCGGTCTTCATCATGTTTAGGATGGGACACTACATTGGTTTCATAATCAGAACAATTTTAAGATTCCCACACATGTTTATATCACTGGAATTATTACTGAAAACCACTCACAAAGACATACTGGTCCATACTATGACACATATCTGAGTTCCTGAAGCAGGCGGAGCAGTGGCGCAATAGTGGTGGCATGCACGTGGCGGCTATCTGGTCTCACACTCTTGCTCTTGAATGCTCTTTATAAAGTCTTCTTGGCGACGTATTATCCTCGTTTTAGAGGCATTCCATAATAACAAGAGCACCACACGACAGCCGAAACCACACCCGAGACAATTTCAATATAAATTGGCTTTCAAATGCCTCACTTGGCACTCTCGATGTTAACGACACAACAGATAACCACTGACTGCGTAGTGTACTCCCCTAGTAGTGACCCAAATCCACCTTTTAGCGGAAGGGGTTCCCTGCACCTTCTTTTACTATACTATTCAAGACCCCTAAGCAAGAACCAGTTTCTTACATAAAATTTCACTTTCTTAACTTTCGTATTTAGTAAAGTTTCATTACTTCTATACAGTATTAAGTTTTTTGCAAAATGTACATTACAAACTTCACCTTCCCTCTGACAATTCTACGATCTTAACCAGTAAAGAACAACCACTTCATAGTCATATACACATAATTACACTGTATAAAATACTTACAATCGATATTGGTGTTACACACTGACAGCATGTACGCCGTTAACAGGAAATGTGGAAATGGCTACACGATTATTTAATTGCGCATATAGATATTCAGAAATAGCACTTGCCTCGCTAGCTGAATCAATTAATTCATCCACAATAATAGCACATACTTCTACTTCTACTAATGGCTAGCTGAATCAATTAATTCATCCATAATAATAGCACATACTTCTACTAGTGACATCAGAATGTCTCTATTAATTTCTTCATCTTTTCGGCAAAAATCCTCTTTGACGTCATTTACATGTTCACACTTTATGGCATAATATCCGACCCTTGCCCCTCTGACAGAGTTCAGGAATGGGTCGTCTCCAACACTTTGCTTAGTTTAGTTGATCAGAATCTCGTTGATTGTGATCGCGGCTTATTGCACGTTCTGGTGATCGACACTGGCCTCTGCCCCTGTCATTGTGTTGCCGGTTCGGCGGATGATTCGACCTGCATCCGTCTTCTACCATGTATTTGTTTCTTCTGTGGCTATGACCCGCTCGGCGATCAAACACTTAAGGTCGTCCGTAACTTGGAATTTCTTCCTGCGATGGGCTGTTACGATGATTTGGGTAATTATTACTACTGTTTCACTCACGTTTTTCCCGTTCGAAATTGAGCACTTCCGTTCTGTCAGTTAGCTAACACACTTACTCCATTGTTAACTGTGGTGTGAGTGCTAACTTCTCACGCACCAGAAACGGTAATTTCTGGATTAACATAAGCATCAGCTCTTCTTCTTCAACCGGATAGCCCAAGCACGCATTGCCGTTGCGGCACCTTTGCATAAATTCACGCACTGTACCGTGATATCTTGCATAATTCAGCGATGTGAGAATTTTTGATTTTACATCTCATTGCTTTTCTTTTGACCAATCTTTTTTTTAAAATGCTGTTTCAAATTCTTCATACTTGGTGTATTTGTCGGGTACACTTATACCACAAATATGTACGTCACCTTTCATGCGGCTAACTCAAGTATCTATTTTAGCACATGTCCGAAAGAACAGACACCATATCTATATAAGTATATAGTTCTGGCAACACCGGCGATGATCCTATTCTTCTCTGCGGATGCACACATATTACCCGAACTTTTACGGGACTTGGTAAGAATGTCTTCCACGAATAATCATTGTGCTGGGTAGGGACACTACGAATGTAGTGTGTGGACATGTAAGGTGAGAATGTGGGTCTCGCGGGAGGCATGCGCGAGATAGTCCCTGCAGTCGCACTATCCATTGTGTCCTCGGTGGCTCAGATGGATAGAGCGTCTCCCATGTAAGTACGAGATCCCGGGTTCGAGTCCCGGTCGCGGCACACGTTTTCACCTGTCCCCGTTGATATATATCAACGCCCGTCAGCAGCTGAAGTTATTAATATATAACTGTAATTTCGTTCTAGACGGCTGCACGTCATCAATTATGTCTGTTCTTTCGGACATGTCCATATCAGTATACTCAAAAAAAGGTTCGTCATCACAGTGTAGGCAAAACAGAACACATTATTAATATGCTTCGGAAACCGACACTTCCATCATGCAAGTGACTATGCGGATCCACTCACATATCCCTTTTGCAGCCAGATTAGATCGTATAAAAGTAAAACCATTGTGCAATGTAAATGTGACTTTGCAGGCTAATAAACATTAATAGACCTTACACTACAGAATGAACATTCGAAATAGATTAATTGTGACAAAAATTCAGTAACAGCTATAAACCTCAAAACTGCAGTTTTAGTGTAAGAGCTGGGATGCGACTTACTTCAAGGTTACAGCAGCAGCTGTGTAAAGAATGAAACGAGACAAGTAAATGCATATTAAGATCTACTCACCAGGTGTAATAGTTTACCAACATATTTGAACTTCGGGAATCATAATGTCAAAAACCCATATGGTTTTAGAGGAAATATGTTGTCATTCGGCAGCGGTGGACCAGTTCTAAAAAATGAATCTAGAAATACGAAAAAAACTCTCATGCACCCCACTAGTACCATATAAAACCAAACGGAATTTGTATTTAACTCCATATACGATACATATGAGAGAAGGACAGTTAGTGCAGTTCGTTAAAATACACTCCTGGAAATTGAAATAAGAACACCGTGAATTCATTGTCCCAGAGAGGGGAAACTTTATTGACACATTCCTGGGGTCAGATACATCACATGATCACACTGACAGAACCACAGGCACATAGACACAGGCAACAGAGCATGCACAATGTCGGCACTAGTACAGTGTATATCCACCTTTCGCAGCAATGCAGGCTGCTATTCTCCCATGGAGATGATCGTAGAGATGCTGGATGTAGTCCTGTGGAACGGCTTGCCATGCCATTTCCACCTGGCGCCTCAGTTGGACCAGCGTTCGTGCTGGACGTGCAGACGCTTCATCCAGTCCCAAATATGCTCAATGGGGGACAGATCCGGAGATCTTGCTGGCCAGGGTAGTTGACTTACACCTTCTAGAGCACGTTGGGTGGGACGGGATACATGCGGATGTGCATTGTCCTGTTGGAACAGCAAGTTCCCTTGCCGGTCTAGGAATGGTAGAACGATGGGTTCTATGACGGTTTGGATGTACCGTGCACTATTCAGTGTCCCCTCGACGATCACCAGAGGTGTACGGCCAGTGTAGGAGATCGCTCCCCACACCATGATGCCGGGTGTTGGCCCTGTGTGCCTCAGTCGTATCCAGTCCTGATTGTGGCGCTCACCTGCAGGGCGCCAAACACGCATACGACCATCATTGGCACCAAGGCAGAAGCGACTCTTATCGCTGAAGACGACACGTCTCCATTCGTCCCTCCATTCACGCCTGTCGCGACACCACTGGAGGCGGGCTGCACGATATTGGGGAGTGAGCGGAAGACGGCCTAACGGTGTGCGGGACCGTAGCCCACCTTCATGGAGACGGTTGCGAATGGTCCTCGCCGATACCCCAGGAGCAACAGTGTCCCTAATTTGCTGGGAAGTGGCGGTGCGGTCCCCTATGGCACTGCGTAGGATCCTACGGTCTTGGCGTGCATCCGTGCGTCGCTGCGGTCCGGTCCCAGGTCGAGGGGCACGTGCACCTTCCGCCGACCACTGGCGACAACATCGATGTACTGTGGAGACCTCACGCCCCACGTGTTGAGCAGTTCGGCGGTACGTCCACCCGGCCTCCCGCATGCCCACTATACGCACTCGCTCAAAGTCCATCAACTGCGCATACGGTTCACGTCCACGCTGTCGCGGCATGCTAGCAGTGTTAAAGACTGCGATGGAGCTCCGTATGCCACGGCAAACTGGCTGGCACTGACGGCGGCGGTGCACAAATGCTGCGCAGCTAGCGCCATTCGACGGCCAACACCGCGGTTCCTGGTGTATCCGCTGTGCTGTGCGTGTGATTATTGCTTGCACAGCCCTCTTGCAGTGTCCGGAGCAAGTATGGTGGGTCTGACACACCGGTGTCAATGTGTTCTTTTTTCCATTTCCAGGAGTGTATCATATCGCGACTAGCCCAGGTTTCACAGGAACCTTAATGAAATTGTTATTTTTTTAAGACCTTGGAAAAGTCAACGTCTGTGTGCGAGTTGTTTCAGTTAGTTCTAGATTTGGATTAGCGTTAAGAAAATAAAATCGCTTGTGTATAATTTCAAGAGGACAGACGGAATATAACAAAAAATTCTATCATATATGTCAGGCCAGTGTGTGATGGGCGCTGGACGGGGAAGTTTAAATGACAATGGACGCTCCAGGATAAAGATACAACGCCTATGGTAAACGTGCAGGCCATTTATCACAAGTCACTTGTTACTTCACAAGAGTCCAACAATATGTTATTGCACAGATACAAAAAGCACTAATGAAATACAAATGATAATAGCTACCTGTAATGAACATAATTAAGAAGGCGCAACCATTGAGTGGCAATAATTAGCACCAGCAACAGGTTCAAAACACGAACAGTAGCTCAAATTTCTGTAGAAAATGGGATAAAATAATTATGGAAAGGAATGCAGTCACTTGCCCCAAAATTTTTGCAGTTAAACCAATTAAAGATTACTTTGTTAATTTAAATTTACGAAATGCATAAATTAAGGAAGGACTAACAAGTGAGAAGTACAGTCAAATATACGAGGGTCGGTCAAAAAGTAATTCCTCCCATTTTTTTTCTACTTAAAAAAATTAAGTTAAGTGAAAAATTTGAATTTGGCGCCATTCCTCAAACCTTCTTCTGTAATCCACTGCAGTAGTAACTTTCTGTGTCAACAAGTGGCAGCACAGCAGAAGTTTGTAAGATGGCCGACATTGATGTTCGTTTGAGACAGCGTTGTGTGATTGAATTCTTGAATGCAGAAGGTGAAACGCCCATACGCATTCATGAAAGACTGAAGAAGGTGTATGGTGTTGTGACAGTGGATGTCAGCACTGTTAGACGATGGGTTCGTCGTTGTAAGGAAGCTGAAGGGTAAACACCGTTGACTGACGAAAAGCGGAGCGGCAGGCCGGTGAGTGCAGTGACTCCACACAACATTCAGTAAGTTGATGACATCATTCGTGGTGACCGTCGGGTGACTGCAGATGAAGTGTGTCGCATTATTTCTCTTAGTAAAGGCAGTGTGATCACGATTATTAAACAATTGGGGTACTCAAAAGTTTGTGCACGGTGGGTTCCAAGAATGTAAACCGATCAGAATAAAGAGGCAAGGAAAACAATAGCCTCCCAACACTTGCAGCGCTTCCGTTTGGAGGGAGATGAGTTTCTGAAAAAAATTGTGACCGGGGACGAAACATGGGTGCATTTTTTTGAACCCGAATCAAAGAGGCAGTCAATGGAGTGGCGTCACACAAGCTCGCTAAGGAAGAAAAAATTCAAAACTGTGCGATCGGCAGGGAAAGTTATGGCAACAGTTTTCTGGGATACAGAGGGTGTGATTCTGGTTGATTTTTTGGAGCAGGAATGCACAATAAATTCTGTTCAATACGTCACAACCCTCAAAAAACTTAAAGCACGTCTTCAGCGAGTTCGCCCAACAAAATCAATGGCAGATGTTCTTCTTTTGCATGACAATGCAAGACCACACACCAGTCGTCACACCTCTGACGAGAATGTCAAAATTGGATGGGAAGTTTTGCCTCATCCCCCATACAGCTCTGACCTGGCACCATCAGACTTCCATCTGTTCGGGCCACTAAAAGAAGCTCATCGTGGGATTCATTTTGAAGATGAGGAGGCCGTCAAAACATCCGTGCGTCAATGGCTTAGGAAGCAGAGCTGTGATTTTTACCTTGCTGGGATACATGCCCTTGTTCAAAGATGGACCAAAACTGTAGAGATGGGCGGAGATTACATTGAAAAATGACAAAATGATCCTCAGTGTTGTGGTTTTCAACCTATGTAATTGCATTTAAATTTCCTGAAAATTAAATGTAGAAAAAAAATAGGAGGCTTTACTTTTTGACTAACCCTCGTAACTGTAAAGCGCGCTTAGCTCTGGACAAACAATGACAGCTATGATGATAAAGATTACAGTTCAAACATTTGGCTGGTCAAAGGGGCAGCTTGACGTTAATAAATATAACCCAAAAGAAGTGTACTAAGATGAACTTTTACAAGTGTGGTATCTGATGATCTGAGGCCCATTAAGTACAAATGTTTTATGCAACGGGCACACGAACAATTCTCATCGCAAATATCCAATAATGGTTCAATCAGAGAAGCCCCTTGCGCAAAAACAAAGTACTGACGTGGAAAAACAATAAAAACAACTCAAAAAATTGAGAATTACAACAATATTAAAACTATTACGTTAAGCCAAATACCTAACAAGAAAAACGTGGAAGAGGCAGACAGGGCCGGCCAGGTCTGACTCAGATGGTTTAGAATAACGGGGCCCTCAGGTGAAAGTAACGCCCAATTGCTACAAGATACACTGAAGAATCAAAGAAACTGGTACACCTGTTTAATATCTTGTAGGGTATCAGTGAAAATGCAGAAGTCTCACAACACGACGTGGCATGGACTCGACTAATGTCTGAATTGGTGTTGGAGGGAATTAACACCATGAATCCTGGAGAACTGTCCATAAATCAGTAAGAGTAAGAGGGGATAGAGATCTCTTTTGCAGAACAAGTTGCAAGACATCCCAGATATGCTCAGTAACGTTCATGCTGGGGAGTTTGGTGGCCAGCAGAAGTGTATAAATTCAGAAGAGTATTCCTGGAGCCACTCTGCAGCAATTCTGGACGCGTGGGATCTTGCTGGAATTGCCCACCTGTCAGAGTCGTAAGCAGACGTATCAGAAGTCCCATGTCACTGCTACTGCACACGCCCCATACCATTACAGAGGCTCCGCCAACTTGAACTGTCCCTGTTGACACGCAGGGTCCGTGGATTCATGAAGTCTGCATACCCGTTCACGTCCATCCGCTAGATACAACTTGAAACGATACTTGTCCAACTAGGCAACATGTGTCCAGTCATGAACAGTCCAATGTCGGTGGTGACGGGGCCAGAAGAGGCGTAAAGCTTTGCGTCGTGCAGTCATCAAGGTAACAGGAGTGCGCCTTCGACTCCGAAGTCCATATCGATGATGTTTCGTTGAATGGGTCGCACACTGACACTCGTTGGTGACACAGGATTGAAATCTGCATCAGTTTGCGGAAGGGTTGCACTTCTGTCACGTTGAACGATTCTCTTTAGTTGTCGTTGGTTCCATTGTTGCAGCATCTTTTTCCGGTCTCAGCGATGTAGGAGATTTTATGTTTTACCGGATTCGTGATATTGAGAGTACACTTGTGAAATGGTTGTACGGGAAAATCCCCACTTCATCGCTACCTCGGAGATGCTGTATCCCACCGCTCCCGCGTCCACTATAACATCAAAGTCAAACTCACTCAAATATTGATAAATTGCCATTGTAGCACCAGTAACCGATCTAACAACTGCGCCAGACACTTGTTGTCGTACGTAGGCTCAAAATAGTTCAAATGGCTCTAAGCACTATGGGACTTAACATCTGAGGTCATCAGTCCCCTAGACCCCTAAACTTAGAACTACTTAAACCTAACTAACCTAAGGACATCACACACATCCGTGCCAGAGGCAGGATTCAAACCTGCGACCGTAACAGCAGTATGGGGCCGGACTGAAGCGCCTAGAACAGCTCGGCCACAGCGGCTGGCCTTACATAGGCATTGTAGACCGCAGTGCCATATTCTGCCTGTTTACAAATCTCTGTATTTGAATACGCATGCCTATATTAGTTTCTTTGGCACTACAGTACAGAAACTCAACTGACGAGGGATGCCGTACCAAGCCAGAAGAACACATAATCTCAGAGTCTACAGTGACAGGGGATGTGGCGCGCCGCCCACGCGAACTTAAAGACAGTCGACGCGAACAGAGTACTCGCGATGAACCGGTGGGTAACAGCGCCTCCAGACGCTACGAAAAGCTACGAAAGCTGATTGCAGACAAGCAGACATATAATACACGCATAATAATCATAGAACATATGAAAATGCTCAAACCAAAACAAGTAACTCAATGTGAGCGGTTTGCCCCGAGCCCCAAGCAAACCTAACGTATTACAACAAGAATATTACAAAAAGAGTTACTAAAAGGACTTACCGGTAATTCTTACAATGAAGTGTGTCAACAAGTTAATGTAATAACCCAGGTAATCACAGGGCTACTTAAAAACATTAACTTACGTGACTTGAAAGGTAACAGACAAATCCTGAGGGTTAACACACAAATAATTACAATAGTAACTACATTTAGAACAAAAAATATTAATTTTTAAAGGGGTAAAATCTTATCAGAGTTATGGAACTCAATTACCAAAATAGGCCAAGATTCACTGAGTCTCTAGTGTTTGCTTACCACTGCCGTAGGCAATTTTATATTCGTTACATCAGTCAGAAAGCCAGTAACTTCCAATATACATAATACTTAATTTCGAACCCAGTGGTCATTAATATACGTTGCGGCCTAGAACATATGACACAATTAATTTCAGGCCCGAATGACAAGATTAGGAGATATTGAACATGTTGCAATGAAAATAGATTTTAAAATACATTGAATACGGCATTAGAGATAATTTCAAACAGAGGCACAAGTAAGTAAATTTAGTACTTTAGACAGAGTGACGTAAAGTCGTAGTAAGTCCAATGCAGCTGGAGCAACTTGAACATGGGAGCATATAGATCAATAAGTAACGTGTACCTTGCCCCCAAACGGCACCAGAAAATAAACAGCATATCAACAACTGTGCCTCCTTAATGCAGGGTAAACAGGCTACGTCGACATTATACGCAAGTATTGCCGGGCCAACACGGCTCTACTGACCACCGGCCGGTTAGACAATCGTGCGCCCGAAAGCTCAGTGAACAGCTCACCGTACGCCACATGTGCCTCTTGCCACTGTCTCACTGACAGCGACCGACTGTCTGCGCTTGCGGTCAACAACCCGCTCCAAGAAACTACAACCAAAGAGTTACCTAACAGACTAATACAAATCGCACCATTAGGTAAAAATGTAAGAACATAGAATGAGCCGACAAGGCTCACAACAAGTGAAGTTAATTAGCGCTCTTGACTTGTCTAACATGGGCCTTCAAAGTTTTCACTGTCCGGGGAGATGCACAAGAAGTCTAACATCCTGCGTGGTGTCTCTTTATTCTCAGTCGTGTCTTCCTACCACTTTCACGCAACGACGGTCTGAGCGTGTTTTATAGGTAATTGACTAGTTTGCACCTGGGACCTGTTGCTGGTAAGGAGACGCCAAACCACACATGAGATGTAGAATTCAGAAGAGTTCAGTGTGACTAGCGATGATATGATCAAATACTTAACGATTTCAGCGTCAGCTCCACTGCACTCCCTGTAAAAGAATCTTAATACTAATTAAATTTAGTGGAAGGGGTTCAAGGCATTCCTATTTTTAGTTATCTGGTAAAATAACGTCGAAAAAGCAGTTAAGTTTACCATTGGAAATATTATTCTACTCACAAAACATTGTTTATAAATTGCACTGTTGACAAAAGGAAATATTTTAATACAGAATGATGAAAACCAACTGCGTTCAACAAAAATGTGAACGAATATTCCCTGATTGGGTTTCCAAGTTCTACAATGGATCGAAGGATGACCTATACCATATCACATCTGTAATCTAGGTTTAAGTTAAGTTTCATAAAAGACAAAACTATCCAAATGATCTACAATGACCCTCAATTATCTTTAATTACTTATTTAACTTGTAAGTTACTGTGGCTGATGTGGCTTCTCAATAATTATAAAACAGAAGAATCATCGAGTTTCAGATTTTAACTTCAAGTAGCAAATGTGAATACCATGAGCTTTAATTGACGATCGACACTAGTATTACGTAAAAAGGGTATGTAACAGATGAGACTTCTGCAGTTCTGAGTGAAGCCTTAGGTTCTAAAAAATGCGGCATCACGTGCGTTCATTACCTTGTCGATGATTGGGCAGCATCAGGGGGCAGCGGGGGCGCAGCTGCACACAGCTCGCCGTCTCAAAAGCGACTCTCTCGTAACTTCTCCTTCCTACAATTTACGAAAGTTGGTTTAAGAAAAGCTACGTGGCTGTGTTTTCAACTGACCAATCAGGGTATCAATGTTAACCTTAAACTCCACCTACAAAAAAATATGTGCCTATCCAATGAGAAACGTTATACTTTTCATGTTGGGGCAATGCTTTTAACGCTTGCAACGTAACAGAGACGCGAAAAAGTCTCACGCTAAAACTTGCAGCTGGTGTGGCCCTTTTAGTGTTATCGCAAGATCTATACTGTTCTTCTGAAGGGCTCTATACATGGGCTTGGGGGTGGGCATGGCGGTCAGCCAGCATTGTGAGTGTCCCTCCTTTATCGTACGGCCTTCTAGCTTAACACGGTTCTGCTCTCGGCTTCTCGTTTCTCCCCTCGGAACTGCGTCTGTTTTACGGTGGGAAGGTATGACATGCATTTAATCGTTCTTGTGTTAGTCTGTGGTTTTCCATTTGCTCACTCGTTGATCGTATTACTTTGGTTGATTTAATGTCAGGTAGTGAAGTTCGGTGGCAGGAGGAACAAGACTTTTGGTCAGGTGAATACAGGGTTATAAATACAAAATCAAATAGGGGTAATGCATGAGTAGGTTTAATAATGAATAAAAAAATAGGAGTGCGGGTAAGCTACTACAAACAGCATAGTGAACGCATTATTGTGGCCAAGATAGACACAAAGCCCACGCCTACTACAGTAGTACAAGTTTATATGCCAACTAGCTCTGCAGATGATGAAGAAATTGAGGAAATCTATGATGAGATAAAAGAAATTATTCAGGTAGTGAAGGGAGACGAAAATTTAATAGTCATGGGTGACTGGAATTCGTCAGTAGGAATAGGGAGAGAAGGAAACATAGTAGGTGAATATGGATTGGGGGGAAGAAATGAAAGAGGAAACCGTCTGGTAGAATTTTGCCCAGAGCATAACTTAATCATAGCTAATACTTGGTTCAAGAATCATAAAAGAAGGTTGTATACATGGAAGAATCCTGGAGATACTAAAAGGTATCAGATAGATTATATAACGGTAAGACAGAGATTTAGGAATCAGGTTTTAAATTATAAGACATTTCCAGGGGCAGATGTGGACTCTGACCAAAATCTGTTGGTTATGACCTGTAGATTAAAACTGAAGAAACTACAAAAAGGTGCTAATTTAAGGAGATGGGACCTGGATAAAACGAAAGAACCAGAGGTTGTAGAGAGTTTCAGGGAGAGCATAAGGGAACAATTGACAGGAATGGAGAAAAGAAATACAGTAGAAGAAGAATGGGTAGCTCTGAGGGATGAAGTAGTGAATGCAGCAGAAGATAAAGTAGGTAAAGAGACGAGGGCTAATAGAAATCCGTGGGTAACAGACGAAATATTGAATTTAATTGATGAAAGGAGAAAATATAAAAATGCAGTAAATGAAGCAGATAAAAGGGAATACAAACGTCTCAAAAATGAGATCGACAGAAAGTGCAAAATGGCTAAGCAGGGATGGCTGGAGGACAAATGTAAGGATGTAGAGGGTTATCTGACTAGGGGTAAGAGAGATACTGCCTACAGGAAAATTAAAGCGACCTTTGGAGAAAAGAGAGCCACTTGTATAATTATCAAGAGCTCAGATGGAAACCCAGTTCCAAGCAAAGAAGGGAAGGCGGAAAGGTGGAAGGAGTATATAGAAGGTTTAGACAAGGGCGATGTACTGGAAATGGAAGAGGATGCAGATGAAGATGAAATGGGAGATACAATACTGCTTGAAGAGTTTGACAGAGCACTGAAAGACCTGAGTCGAACAAGGCCCCGGGAGTAGACAACATTCCATTACAACTACTGACGGCCTTGGGAGAGCCAGACATGACAAAACTCTACCATCTGATGAGCAAGATTTGTGAGACAGACGAAATACCCTCAGACTTCAAGAAGAATATAATAATTCCAATCCCAATGAAAGCAGGTGTTGATAGATGTGAAAATTACCCACCTATCTGTTTAATAAGTGCAAGCTGCAAAATACTTACACGAATTCTTTACAGACGAATGGAAAAACTGGTAGAAGCGGACCTTGCGGAAGATCTGTTTGGATTACGCAGAAATGTTGGAACACGTGAGGCAATACTAACCTTACGACTTATCTTAGAAGAAAGACTAAGAAAAGGCAAACCTACGTTTCTAGCATTTGTAGACTTAGAGAAAGCTTTTGACAATGTTGACTGGAATACTCTCTTTCAAATTCTAAAGATAGCAAGGGTAAAATACAGGGAGCGTAAGGCTATTTACAGTTTGTACAGAAACCAGATGGCAGTTATAAGAGTCGAGGGACATCAAAGGGAAGCAGTGGTTGGGAAGGGAGTGAGACAGGGTTGTAGCCTCTCCCTGATGTTATTCAATCTGTATATTGAGCAAGTAGTAAAGGAAACAAAAGAAAAATTTGGAGTAGGTATTAAAATTCACGGAGAAGAAATAAAAACTTTGAGGTTCGCCGATGTCGTTGTAATTCTGTCAGAGATAGCAAAGGACTTGGAAGAGCAGTTGAACGGAATGGACAGTGTCTTAAAAGGAGGATATAAGATGAACATCAACAAAAGCAAAACGAGGATAATGGAATGTAGTCAAATTAAATCGGGTATTAGATTAGTAAATGAGACACTTAAAGTAGTAAAGGAGTGTTGCTATTTAGGGAGTAAAATAACTGATGATGGTCGAAGTAGAGAGGATATAAAATGTAGACTGGCATTGGCAAGGAAAGCGTTTCTGAAGAAGAGAAATTTGTTAACATCGAGTATAGATTTAATGGTCAGGAAGTCGTTTCTGAAAGTATTTGTATGGAGTGTAGCCATGTATGGAAGTGAAACATAGACAATAACTAGTTTGGACAAGAAGAGAATAGAAGCTTTCTAAATGTGGTGCTACAGAAGAATGCTGAAGATTAGATGGTTAGATCATGTAACTGTTGAGGAAGTATTGAATAGGATTGGGGAGAAGAGAAGTTTGTGGCACATCTTGACCAGAAGAAGGGGTCGGTTGGTAGGACATGTTCTGAGGCATCAAGGGGTCACCGGTTTGGTATTGGAGGGCAGTGTGGAGAGTAAAAATTGTAGAGGGAGACCAAGAGATGAAAGCAGATTCAGAAGGATGTAGGTTGCAGCAAGTACTGGGAGATGAAGAAGCTTGCACAGGATAGAATATTATGGAGAGCTGCATCAAACCAGTCTCAGGACTGAAGACCACAACAACAACAATGTGACATATAACCGGATTTGCTTATCAAGTCAGGGTTTTCATGGAAGGTGTTGGATTTGCCTGACACCTTACAGAAGGTTTCCCATTCTCAAAACCCGTAAAACAGTACAAGGACCTAGAAATCATGGTGTGAGCTCATTAGAGCCAGCCCCTGTCCAGCGATAACAGGCTTAAATTTTTGACGAAGATCCTGTCTCCTGGCTTAACCTGAAAGGGCCTCCTCCCCTGATTACAACGCTTCTTCAACCGATTGTGGGATAGTTCAATATTGCTCTGGGCCCGCCCCGAATTCTGGCTATTGACATTTGATAGTTTTGGGCAGATCACTGACGTTCCAAAGGCTGGACAAGGAGGACAAGAGAGTAGGCAAACATCAAGGTGACCAGGGCTGCCCTGAGGCTTCGTGCTGAACGGAATTAAAGGGAAAATTGATGCAGGGAATGGAAATATTCCACTTGGTTTGACACCTTGCATGAAAATTATACGGGCAGCCTAAAAGTTTCTACTTACCCTTTCTTCAAAGGAAGACTGCGGGTAATAGGGAGTGGTGCTGATATGCTTGATGCTATTTAAAACCCCTGGTAACAAAGGAGTGCGTCGTATCACTCACTAGCGCCATAGGAAGGCCAAACAGTGAAAATATCGTAGTCAAATGGCAGATAATTACAGGTGTAGTCATCGCCCAATAGGAAGAAGCCAAAGAAGATGGGAGAAGGCATCCACGAGGATCAGAATGTAATGGTTCCTGCCATTAGTATGGGGTAGGAGACCTACGTGATCAATAAACTGCTTATTAACGGGGCACTGTTCTTGTTCTGAACTAAACAGACCGTAACGTGAATTGGTGTTAGGTTTGGAGATTTTCAAAAGCTCGCAATATTCCATTAGACGGCGAACATACCTGGAAAGACTGGGCCACGTGACATGGCGCCGAATCGCTGCAATAGTTTTGTAGATTCCTAAGTGGCCTCCCACCAAAGAACCATGATAGTAATGAAAAAAAGGACAGAACAAGCTCTATAGGCAAACAGATTTGTTGCAAGGGACTATCCACTTTTCCTATCCACATTTCGGCAAAGGATGGTCATTTACAAGATGTAGCCTGCAATCGAGAAACCAGCCAAGAACTGTCTGTGAATAGGAGATAGACCGGGGTCTTGATTTTGCTTATCCTTCACAACGCTAAAAAGCGATGCCCGAAGAACCTCTGCCTGAGTAGAAGGCTGCAGAACTGCTGCAAGCTAGCCTATGGTGGCAGCGGTTCTCCGTCTGGCAAATAACTAAAATGTCGTAACCACCATACCCAAGAGGTGCCACATTTATCAATTGCGCAAGGAAATCTGACATTAAATAGTGTCCCCAGTATAGATCACCCCTTAGTTGGCCGACTTGCCATAAAATTAATTTAATCTCTTCAAACCCACAACAAAGTAAATAACATTGTAGGGAATGAGAATGGGTGTCATGAAAAATTAATAATAAGAAAGAGACTTATTATCTATTATCAAGGTCACGAGAAATCAACATATAAAAAGCAACTTCAACTATATAACATTTCATTAACACGAACTCAGGTTTGTTGGCATTAGGCTTGGGTAACCTAACTCGAATTTACGTGTAGATGAGACTGGCTACTGTGAGTGGAAGGATGCCAGTCTAGGCAAGCACACTCTGCTGTACTGTTCCACTGATTGGTCTCAAAATATAATTACACATGCAATGGATACTGGGAGCTACTACTGCGAGTAGAAGGCTGCTATATTTTAAACAGAAGATAAAAATTCGCTTGATGCTTTCCTAAGAGAGAGTCTCCATTCCTTCCAAGATAATTGTGTAAATCTAGACCAGATATGGCTCAAATTCAAAGATACAGTATCGACAACAATAGATTGATTCCTATCGCATAAGTTACTAAGAGACGGCACTGATCCACCATGATACACAAAACACGTCAGAACGCTGTTGCAGAAGCAACGAAAGAAGAAAGAAAATTCATAAGAAAGCAAAATCCCCAAAAAAGTTTCACGGAAGCTCGAAATTTAGTGAGGATGTCAATGAGAGATGCTTTTCATAGTTTCCTCAATGAAATATTGTCTCAAAATATGATAGAAAACCCAGGGAGATTCTGGTCGTATGTAAAGCACACCAGTGGCAAAAAACAGTCAATACAGTCACTGCGCGATAGCGATGGAAATGTTACCAATGATGGTGACACTATAGCGGAGTTACTAAATATAGTTTTCTGTACTTCCTTCACGAAAGAGGACGAAGTAAATATTCCAGAATTCGAAACAGAACAGCTCTTAGCATGAGTGACATAAATGTAGATATCTTAGGTGTTGCGAAACAACTCAAATCACCTAAGAAAGGCAAGTCTTCTGGTCTAGATGTTATACCAGTCAGGTTCCTGTCCTCAATAGCGCCTTTCTTAGCAATCACATGAAACCGCTCACTCAACGAAAGGTATGTTCCTATAGAAAGTAGCACAGGTCAAACCAATATTTAGGAAAGGAAGTACGAGTAACCCGTTGAATTACAGTCCAATATCACTGACCTCCATTTGCAGTAGGATTTTGGAGCATATACTGTAGTGGAACAGTATGAATCACCTTGAAGAAAATGACTTATTGATGCATAACCAACATGGATTCAGAGAATGTCGTTCCTGTGCAACACTGCAAGCCCTTTATTCCCGTGAAGTAATGAATACTGTCGACAATGGATCTCAGGTCTATTCCATATTCCCAGATTTCCAGAGGGTTTGTGATACCGTTCCTAACAAGCCACTATTAATCAAATTGTGTGCATATGGAGTGTCGTCTCAGTTCTGTGACTGGGTTTGTGATTTCCTCTCAGAAAGGTCACAGTTCGTAGTGACATACGGTAAATCATCGAGTACGACAGAAGTGATAACTGGCATTGACTAAGGTAGTGTCATAGGCCCTCTGCTGTTCCTGATTTATATAAATGATCTAGGAGATAATCTGAGCAGCCCCCTTATATTGTTAGGAGATGACGCTGTCTTGTAAAATCATCAGACGATCAATGCCAATTACAAAATTATCTACAGAGAATTTCTGTGAGGTGAGAAAAGTGGCAATTAGCACTAAACAAAGAAAACTGCGAGGTCATCCACATGGGTACTAAAAGGAATCCGATAAATTTTGGGTATACGATAAATCGCACAAATCTAAGGACTGTCAATTCGACTAAATACCTAGGATTTACAATTACTAGCAACTTACATTGAAAAGACCACATAGATAATATTGTGGGGAAGACGAAGCAAAGACTGCGCTATGTTGGCAGAACACTTAGAAGATACGGCAAACCCACTAAAGAGACAGCCTACATTACACTTGTCGGTCCTGTGCTGGAATATGGGATCCTTACCATGTAGTATTGACGAACAACATCGAAAAAGTGCAAAGAAGGGCAGCTCGTTTCGTGTTATCCCGCAATAGGGGTGAGAGTGTCACTGACATGATACGCGAGTTGGGGTGGCAGTCGTTGCACCGAAGGCGGTTTTATTTGTGGCGAGATCTATTTACGATATTTCAATCACCAACTTTCTCTTCCAAATGCGTAAATATTTTGTTGACACACACCTACGTAGGGTGAAATTATCATTACAATAAAATAAGAGAATTCAGAGCTCGAACGGAAAGATTTAGGTGTTTCTTTTTCCCACGCGTCATTCGAGAGTGGAATGGTAGACAAGTAGTATGAAAATGGTTCTATGAACCCTCTGCCAGGCACTGAAGTGTGAATTACGGAGTAACCATGTAGATGTAAGGAAGATGGTTGTGACTGATAAGCTTCTGAACTTGTCGAATCTGAGCAACTTTACCGATGTAGCTGATGGAAGACGAGACGCTGTCGCCTGAGTGAGGGTGCTGTTGAAGCATTGTATTGCGGAAGATGACCCTACGTCCGCCGGTGCCTCATGTCCAAGAAATGCAAAGTTTCGTCTGGGTGTTTGGACGTGTTTACTACTAACCGCTCTCTCCGTAGAAACCAAAGAACTCTAGCGACTGTACTGCATGACAGTCGAGAAGCAAGTCTGTGCCTGTCCCATTGCTCAAAACCTTCCGAAAAATAGCCGTTCCCACCGATGTTCTCGAACAATCCTATCATGCCCCAGCAGTGTTACCAAGCCAATCAAGTTTTCTAGTAAGGAGACCCGATCTGCCTCAGCCAATCACTGCAGTCCAGTACATAATCTGTTCTCCAAGAAAACAGCACACAATGCCTGCAGGTCCTGCAGCCAAGCCCCTGGCCCATTTCACGAGGTGAGGGGAAGCTTCCTAGTGAAAACTAGCTCCATCTCGCCCATAAAACGATTTAGTGGGCTCCGTTTTGGCATCTAAGAAACGCGACTTCCGAAGGAATTCGTCGTCCAGTACCAAAAGGTATGCTGTTTTCCTAATAAACCCATTAGACAGGCACCTGCCCTACTCCGCTTTACCTAGACCCAGTGGCAAAAAGAGACCTGGGTCCCACACCACGTCCACTCGCTAATAAAGTGGTTAGGCTGACGCCAGGATTCCCGCCGTCGCCAGTTTCAAAAGAAGTATCATTTTGCATTCAGCAATGACATTCCCACCCTCTTGCTTGGCAACTAGCGTAACAAGACCGTCTTCTCATAAACCACTGCCCCACAGGGTCCACAACCACTTTCCGTGACTACAAAAGAATCCGCGAACTCGCTTGCTGCTCGGGGAAAGTTCTAAAGCTGCCACTAATGCAATGGTCACTTCCAGTGTCCAAAAATCTGTCTCTATAGCCGAATGTAATTCTGCTATTGCTACTCGAGAAATGCAAGTCCTGTGAGTTCAATAAATGGTTTATGCTAACGCTAATAGTCCATCAGATTAATATCAATCAGAATAAATTTTGATACACCAAAGGTCAATGAAATTTTATGATAATCACCGAAACAAAATGAAAGGGAAAGCGCCTGACGAATATTACCACGGTAGTGGCCTACCCGGAAGACACCGCCATCTTTCAATGGGCCATTATTTTCTTCTTGCATCTGAGTAAGTGAGTCAGTAATTAAGTTATCAGACCACTAATATGCCACACTTGAATCTGCAAGTCTGAGATACGGACAGCCCATCTGGCAATTCTTCTTGTGTTTCTACGCCAAGGAAGGGCCAAACGAAGGTTCAAATGGTTCAAATGGCTCTGAGCACTATGGTACTTAACATCGGAGGCCATCAGTCCTCTAGAACTTAGAACTACTTAAACCTAACTAACCTAAGGACATGACACACATCAATGCCCGAGGAAGGATTCGAACCTGCGACCATAGCAGCAGCGTGATTCCAGACTGTAGCGCCTAGAACCGGTCAGCCACTCCGGCCGGCCCCAACGAAGGGCTTGGCTGTTTATCTACAGATCTAACTCCCGGTCGTCTAAGCAAAATTTAATTTTTCGTAAGCAAACAACCTAGCCAAGGTCTCACACTCATAAATAGAGTATTTAAGTTCAGGGCCGGCCAATCTGCTTGAGATATAAGTAGTGGGGCGTCTCGCTCCTATGTCTTCCTGAAGCAACACCACTGCCACAGCAGCATTGGATGCATCGGTTTCGACAATGAACCTTTTCGTAACGTCGGGAGTGGCCAAGACCAGAGGGTTAGATAAGGCAGTTTTAATAGCATTGAAAGCCGCCTACTGCCTTCCCCTTCCAACCCCCTCCCCAGGTACACTAATTCTTGCCCCTTCGTACACAAGTGGTTAAGAGGAGCAGGGATCTGGGCAAAATTTATCACGAACTTACGATAATAATTTGCTATGCCAACAAACCTGTCGATACCCTATTTATTTACCGTAGAGGGGAAGTTCCTTAGACTAACCGTATGTCCCTGGTCTACTCTAATCCCGTCACTGGACACTAAGTTCCGTAAGAAGGAAACCTGGTGCCTAGCTAGCGTGACCTTTGATGGCTTCATGGTAAGACCAGTCTTCCATAACTGGACCAAAACTTGATGGAGATGTTCTAGATGTTGACTGAACGACCGACTATAAACGACTACATCGTCCAGGTAGTTGTTGAAGCAGTGGAAGCTAAAATCTCCCAGCACATGATGCAATAACCGAGACAGGACAGCCTCGCCACTGGAGAGGCCAAAAGGAACTCTGTTGAATTCGTAGAGGGTATCTGATAAGATGCTTGGTTTAAATCTAAAGTCTTTATGAAGGTTGGGACGTCACACTGACCCTAACACTACTTTTTCTTAATGAAAACACGATAATCAGTCACTAGCCTATAACTATGGTCTCGACTCCCAATGAACTGCAACCTAGCCACGAAGTTTCATATCAGCGCACACTCCGCTGCAGAGTGAAAATCTCATTTTGTAACCAAACCGAAGAGCCACCCGGCGACTAGACAGTGACGGATCTCGCCAGGGGGTAAATTTGTAAGAACATAGAACGAGCAGACATGGCACAGTCGGTCCTTTGTGTCACCACGAAACTTTCGTGATGTGCAACTTAGTTGTTGTTTTTTGAAAGTGATACAGAATTTTCAGCCAGTACCAAATTTGCCACATACAGTGGAAATCATCGCTGGTGCTCAAAATACTTAGAAATATTCTTTAATTTTCAACAGCAGAATGTTGGCTAGAGTGTTATACGCGATCGGAAATTAGAAAATTTTTCACGTTTCAGAGAATTAGAAACTTTTCACAGTAGATATAACAGACTTCGTTTTTTGAAACACTTAGTATTGGGTAGACCTTAATTTTATTTCATAGTGTAACAGTATTGGTCAGAACTCTGATTTACTTTACGACTTTAGCCCAACTGTTGCACACCAATCTGCCGTCAGGCTGCAACAAGCTGCTACATTTTAATGTACTATTTATTTCTCAATTTTTATGAAATATGCCATCAGGCGCCCACACAGCTACGGCGGCGTAGGCTTGAAACACGAGCTACAGTGTGCATGACAGCCGGCCATTGTGGCCGAGCGGTTCTAGGCGCTACAGTCTGGAACCGCGCGACCGCTACGGTCGCAGGTTCGAATCCTGCCTCGGGAATGGATCTGTGTGGTGTCCTTAGGTTAGTTAGATTTAAGTAGTTCTAAATTCCAGGGGACCGATGACCACAGCTGTTAAGCCCCATAGTGCACAGAGCCCTTTTTTTTGTGCATGACAGCTACACACGGTCAACAAGGGTATGGAAAAGGTGAGCAGAGCTTTACTCATAAAGATTTTTTTATCAAAACAACAGCAATTGTGATGCAGCTTTCGCGAGTATTGGAGCGTTAAAGGAATACAGAGAATTAACTGTCTGTTTGGTCATTGCTCCTGAGAGAGGCCACAAATCGTTGAGAATGTTACCATTGCCATGGCTGTGAAATCTGGGCCCAACGTGCGATCTTCAAGCAGCGCACGAGCTGTTTCATGACAGCTAAACATCCCATGGTCCACTTTCGTAAAGTGCTAAGAGGAGTGTGAAACAGTATCTAGGCTGTCGTAGATGCAGAAGGTCGTCACACTGAGGAACGTTTGTAACCTGGAACGTAAACATGATACACAGTTAACAAATATTACCCTTTCATGAGGAAATTAAAAATCTGTTTCTTTCAGTTGTTTAGTCGGGATTTCTCTTTCGAATATCCCTACAAATGTTTCCACGTAGTTTCGTTTTTCAGTGGAGTCCTCTAAATCAGCGAAATTTTGTTCAGCCATAACCAACCTTTACTATCTGCATTACTCAATAATATTCCAATGTTTGGTTTTAGGCCAAGAAAATAGCCACTAACTTTTGTACTATTCTGAACCACGCAAGGATGTAAATTATGAACCCAATAAAGTACGGTGAAGGGTGGTTAGTGAGGCTGTTCATTGGTGGACACAACGGAGCGGTGGGACAGATACAAGAGGAGTCCTTTAGAAGAGAAGCTGGCGGAAGGTTTCCAGAGGCGGAATCTGGTCACTGTGTGTAGGCGAGATACGGGGAACGGCAGTGGCAGCATTCACGGGCTATCGGCGTGGTCCGGCGAAGGAGGATATGGAAGCCAGCCCCACTGGATGCCAGCATCATAGGTAGACAAATCAGTTCCCGTTTTGGAGACACTGTCCAGAATTATGGACTAATTCAGCTCGTAACGTTTAGGGTGCTGGAAATAGACGTCTAGTAGTTTCAAAAGAGGACCTGTCTGTGGTTTGATGTGCCACGTACAACGAGGGGCCGCCATCATCTTGTAAAATTACCCTTGTAACTTCAAAAACTTGCTGGAAGGACTTATTGTTAGCTGATATAAAACCTGTAAAGGAACAAATAACTTACGGTAATGCCACCGCGTGACGTCGTTGACAACCGCCGATATTTCTTCAGGAGCACGCCCTGCCGTTTTCAAGTCAAAACCACAGCACGTAACCGCTGTGTAATTGAATTTAAAACCTCGGTTTGCAGAGAGACTGCGGAAAGATAAAACACACACACACACACACGTAGACAAACTGTAAATAATAGCGCCATCACAAACATAGGAAGACCGACGTCAGAAGTTATCGACTGTGAAATTATCAATAAACGGTTAACTTTGTCCTGTTCTTCGACAAGGGAGACAGTAGGATTCCGTGGGGAATTTAAATAAAAACTTGCTTAATAAATTAATAAAACTTCCTTAATAAATCTATCCCAATAGCCGAAAGTGCATGCCTGAATATCCGTATTGCTTCATTCCGTACGATGACCGTGCTAAGTCAACGTTCTGCAAAAACAGTTGTGGCATGCCATATATTGCCTGACTATCAGGACTGTTGAGGACCTGTGTACTAAGCATAAGTGGCACACGCGCGACTATAGCGAAATACATCCGCCACTGCACAGCATTGTCTTGGCAACGGTCAAAATGAACAGCACTCCAAACCCACATCAGAATATAATACAGAGATTTTGTCTGGCATGTGCTTTCGGCTACTAGGCTAGTGTTATTAAGGAGGCAGCTGAAATTAAATTAGCAAGTCATCTCTTCCTTTTGTCAAACAGAGGAACAATCTTAATGCTATCTCTCCGGTTAATTATAAATTTCACTACCGACAACTTCAGACGTCGATCTTCGGTTTGTGATGGTGTAACAGTGCGCAAGCGAGCACCTGTGTGTGTGTGTGTGTGTGTGTGTGTGTGTTGTGTTATCATCTTGGAGTTTCTCTGCCAACCGAAGTTCTAAATTCCCTTGCATAGCGCTTATTTACCGCAGTTTTGCCTGAAAAACGTAATCCAGAATTTAATTAACATAGGCTACCATGCTAGCCGAAAATTCCTGTCAATTACTATCTCCCTAAGTCAATACAAATTACGGACTCTTTCCTTATTACAAACACTTTTCCGAGTAAATTAGTGGGGAGCGATATCAGAGCAGGTAGGGAGCCGACTGGCATCATCTGACCGAATTCCGGGCTATGAAAACACCGCAAGAAAGTGACCTTTCGAACTACATACAGCTTCAACCAACATAATTACAAACAATCTTTTTGACTGCCCCATTTACCTCTTGCTCGATTAACTCTCTGCTATCGTAACTTGTCGTTGGAATAACAATTACTTTATGCTTCTCTTTAATATCTCAGTACTTAAATTAGTAAGAAACTGTTCTTATCACCTCTCTTATGTAAATTTGCGGCTCATATCCTTCCTTGAAGTTGAGAGTTATCTTTCGGTATTGTTGGCCAAAGTATCGTGTCCAGCGCTCTGGTTGATATGGAGAAGTGGTATGGATCAAGCAAGTCTTATAACGCGACGAGTTATTTTCATGCGTTACCACCAAATGTGAGAAGGAGCAAGCGAGGTCGTAGAGAGAGAAAGTAGTGATGTTTACCAGGGCAGAGAGGTTTTTTGGCACGGTGTTTAATACCCTAACGTAGCAGCTAAAGCGTGTCGTGTAGTTAATGTAATGTAACCCAAGGTCTTTATGTGATGTTTCTGCGCACACTACGACACCTATTAGTTAACATTAACATGTGGAACGTCAAATTTTCGCCAGAACTCTGCTTGCACGAGACACTTTCAAGGAGGTTTGTGATTATCTGTGGAGAAATGACAACCCTTACTTCCTTGAGAACCGAAACCAGAGAAGGAATCGAAGTTGAACGCTAAAATCTGGAGCGAAATCAACAGTCTAATTCATCACAAAGCTGCTAGATTGGGTTGAATAGGCCAGTCCATTTCATGAATGTTATAGTCCATAGCCTCATAGCTGTTGCTTTATGGCAAAGTGTAAAATCTTATAAATTCAGTTATCATCGCAGGCATACGTTCAATAAGGTGCTGGAAGGTTTCTTGGGGAATGGCAGCCCATTCTTCACGGGATGCTGCACTGAGGAGAGGTATCGATGTCGATAACTGCGATTCTGACCATATTTGGCTACAAGTCACCTCGTTACAGCATTTCGATTCAGGCTCTGCAGTACAATTATAGAGTTATCTTTTATAAACCCTGTACTTCATCTACAGCTACATCCATACTCCGCAAGCCACCTGACAGTGTGTGAGGAGGGTACCTTGAGCACCTTTATCAGTTCTCCCTTCTACTCCAGTCTCGTATTGTTCGTGGAAAGAAGGATTGTCGGTATGCCTCTGTGTGGGCTCTAATCTCTCTGATTTAATCCTCATAGTATCTTCGCGAGCTATACATAGGAGGGAGCAATATACTGCTTGACTCCTCGGTGAAGGTATGTTCTCGAAACTTCAAAAAAAGCCCGTACCGAGCTACTGAGCGTCTCTCCTGCAGAGTTCTCCACTGGAGTTTTACTATCATCTCCGTAACGCTTTCGCGATTACTAAATGATCCTGTAACGAAGCGCGCTGCTCTCCGTTGTATCTTCTCTATCTCTCCTATCAACCCTATCTGGTACGGATCCCACACTGCTGAGCAGTATTCTAGCAGTGAGCGAACAAGCGTACTATAACCTACTTCGTTTGTTTTCAGGTTGCATTTCCTTAGGATTCTTCCAGTGAATCTCAGTCAAGCATCTGCTTTACCGACGATCAACTTCATATGATCATTCCATTTTAAATCTCTCCTAATGCGTACTCCCAGATAATTTATGGAATTAACTGCTTCCAGTTGCTGATCTGATATATTGTAGCTAAATGATATGGGATCTTTCTTTCTGTGTATTCGCAGCACATTACACTTGTCTACATTGAGATTCAATTGCCATTCCCTGCACCATGCGTCAATTCGCTGCAGATCCTTCTGCATTTCAATACAATTTTCCATTGTTACAACCTCTCGATATAACACAGCATCATCCGCAAAAAGCCTCAGTGAACTTCCGATGACATCCACAACGTCATTTATGTATATTGTGAATAGCATCGGACGTACTACACTCCCCTGCGGCACACCTAAAATCACTCTTGCTTTGGAAGACTTCTGTCCATTGAAAATGACATGCTGCGTTCTGTTATGTAGGAACTCTTCAATCCAATCACACAATTGGTCTGATAGTCCATATGCTCATACTTGGTTCATTAAACGATTGTGGGGAACTGTATCAAACGCCTTGCGGAAGTCAAGAAACACGGCATCTACCTGTGAACCCGTGTCTATGGCCGTCTGAGTCTCGTGGACGAATAGCGCGAGCTGGGTTTCACACGATCTCTTTCGAAACCCATGCTGAATCCTACAGAGTATATTTCTAGTTTCCAGAAAAGTCATTATACTCGAACATAATACGTGTTCCAAAATTCTACAACTGATCGACGTTTGAGATATAGGTCTATAGTTCTGCACATCTGTTCGACGTCCCTTCTTGAAAACGGGGATGACCTGTGCCCTTTTCCAATACTCTGGAACGCTACGCTCTTCTAGAGACCTACGGTAGACCGCTGCAAGAAGGGGGGCAAGTTCCTTCGCGTACTCTGTGTAAAATCGAACTGGTATCCCATCAGGTCCAGCGGTCTTTCCTCTTTTGAGCGATTTTAATTGTTTCTCTATCCCTCTATCGTCTATTTCGATATCTACAATATTGTCATCTGTGCGACAATCTAGAGAAGGAACTATAGTGCAGTCTTCCTCTGTGAAACAGCTTTGGAAAAAGACATTTAGTATTTCGGCCTTTTGTCGGTCATCCTCTAGTAAGTAGGCTGTTTACGTTACTATATTTTTAACGCCACGTAGCGCTCTGTATGAAAATCACTGGCTGTGCTGTGTGCAGGCTGTGGCTAGTTTTCATTGTTGTCTATCATTGTAGTTTTGGGCAGCTGGATGTCAACAACGCGTAGCGTTGCGCAGTTGGAGGTGAGCCGCCAGCAGTGGTGGATGTGGGGAGAGAAATGGCGAAGTTTTCACATTTGTACGAATGGATGTCATGAACTGCTGTATATATTATGACTATTAACGTAAATACATTGTTTGTTCTCTATTAAGAGCTTTCATTTGCTAACTAGCCTATCAGTAGTTAGTGCCTTCCGTAGTTCGAATCTTTTATTTAGCTGGCAGTAGTGGCGCTCGCTGTATTGCAGTAGTTCGAGTAACGAAGATTTTTGTGATTGATTTGTGAAACGTATAAGTTAATGTTAGTCAGGGCCATTCTTTTGTAGGGGTTTTTGAAAGTCAGATTGCGTTGCGCTAAAAAAAAAAAAAATATTGTGTGTCAGTTTAAACACATTGTTCAAATGGGACGTTTCATATGTCAACCCTTAGCCGAGGATACCTCACTGGAATCTTCTGATTTTTTCTTGTAGTTTGTGTAATTAGTGTTGCTTTTGTTTATTGCTAGCGCGTAATTATAGAGAGAATCTGCTTTGTAGTTGCAGTCTTTCATTGTTGTACAGTAAAACAATTGTGGCATGGTTGTAGATTTGCACCAAGTATTTCGCAGCTGCGCGTGCAATTAACTAGATATTATTTTTAGCGCTATGTTAATGTGTTCTCTTACTTTTGCTCTTCAAATTGTGCTTTTCTGTGTTATCGTGTGAAATATTGTGACAATAATGGCGTGTGAAAAACATAACACTAAGCTCCAAAGTAAACTGATAAATAATAGTGACGACGAGCGTAGCTTACCAGCACCACTGTGTAATGAATTAACAGACATTCAAAGTAGTAATTTGGTAACTGTGCATAGGGAAATGGAGCGGGCGTCAAATAATTGTGTAGACAGTGAAACAGGTAGTGAACAGGGAAGCATTATCGATCGATCAGTCGGCAACAGCTCGCCTCAGGAATCGGGAATGACAGAACACAATATTGCCAATACTGTAGACTCAGGTTTTGGCTTCTCACCGTTTTCTCAAATGAGTCTAGACACATTTTACGCTTGTCAAAATGCGAATGTTGCCGGTGCAAATTCACTGCCGAAAAGCACTGAGGAACATGTTTCAGACATCAGTGCATTTTATTACAATTAATGCAACAAATGGGACAAAAGCTTGAAAAGTTAGACACAATGGAACAAAATCAGAGACAAACACAGCAAAAGCTTCAAAAGTTAGACACAATGGAACAAAATCTTCAAAAGTTAGACACAATGGAAAAAAATCTTCGGAAGTTAGACATCACGCTTCAACAAACACGTAAAGATTCAACTACTGAGTTACATAACATTGAATGGAAATGTCAAAAAGTCTGTAATGACGTAAAAACACAAATTTGTGAGCATTTTCAACCTATTTTTTCGCGTCATTAAAATGCATTACAGAATCACGAAGCAACCATAAAAGAACTGCAAACTATTGTTCATGAAAATCATGAGACCCTGCAGCTAATATTGGCTCAGTTGCATCTACCGATTTGGTTACGCAACTTGCAAAAACTCATGAAAACTCAAAGAATACAGTAGATACTCTGAAAATTGGTTCAGAAAGACACATGGAGGAGATTAGTTCATTATCAGATAAAGTAGTCGAACTTTCGGATCAGATAAATAATTTATCTACAAAGCTAGATGATGATCTGAATGACACAAGACATGTAACCTTCGCTGACACTGAAGAGTATGAACAAATTAGAAAATCTAACACAATCAAAATCAAATCAATACACAGTACACAAGAGAAATCCGGGAAGTACAAGATCAGTTGGCACAAGTAATACAAGAATTACATATTTCAGAGGACACTCGCGCTCCAGTACGGGAAGAGGGACATAGAAATATGGAACAACCACAAAATAATAACACAGGACACTTCGGAAATTATGAAAGAACTTGGCAAGGCGCATTCAATTTTGAGCTGGAACCGCCGAAACGATGTAACAATGACCGACATGCGAATCGCCGACATAATGATTATGACTATAAGCTGTTTATTACCACACTTAAATTCAAAATAAGTAAGAATTCCGGCTACGGTATTCATCCACAAGCGTGGCTTCATCAATTCTCTCGTTGTTTTCCTCCCAACTGGTCATTAGAGCACAGATTAGAATTTATGTGTGGCTGTTTAGGTAATGAACCAGCGGTAAGAATGCGATCGGTCATTCACGATTGCCACAGTGAAAGAGAATTTTATCATGCCTTCTTCTCAGCATATGGGTCTCAAGCTACACAAGACCGAGTAAAACGTAGCATCATAATGACGAAACTTTTCGAACAATCTCAATTCTCCAGTCTTGTGAAATATTTTGAAGACATGTTGCACAAGAATCAGTACCTGTCAAACCCATACAGCCCCTCAGAACTCATCCGCATTTGCTTAATCAAATTACATGAACATTTACGACATATTATTTTGGTAGAACTTTGCAAAGACGACATTGAAGCTTTTCATGGAGTCTTACAAGAATTAAAAATTGACACTGACAATCGCGGGACGCGAAAAGAGGAACACAACAATTACAGGTCACATCCGTCACAATTCCGCGATGACAGAAATAATAAGTGGACACTACAATGCTATTCTTACAACGTAAATCGTGACCAAAACAGACACCACCCATATGACAACCGTTGGCAGAGTAGTAATAATTACAGGGAAAGATCAACTCTCCGCAGTAATGACTATCACAGAGCGAATTAGAGAGACAGACAATATGGAAACCAAAATAATTATTATCAAGGGAGACAGAATAACTTCAGACGCAACGGTCGTATACCACATGATAATTGCGTTAAAGTTGAAACTCTGCGTACTAGGAAGAGTAAAGGTTTACAACACATTTCACATGTAAAACCGTTTACTGAAAGATAATCTTTTTTTTAACTTTCTCTTTGCCATAAAATTTTTCACTTCACGCTACTAGTACAATTTGTCACACTGAGAAACTGTTAACATGCAACAATGTTTTAAAGTTAACTATCCAGCCTAGATCCTAGGGAACATTTTTAAACAGAAATTACGAATGCATTGTTATAGTGAACAGATGACACAGTGTTGTTATTTGTACATTTTTGCTTGTTAGTTGCACGATTACGTAACGACTATAAGGCTCACATACTTAGAACATTTACCAGTACTGCTAATGAGGTTTTAATGCAACATTTTGGTTTACTTCAAAATACATTCAGGATTTAAAGTACTTCCTGAGTGATACCAGATGACACAGTGGTTAGTTTATGTGACAGCTACACGATTTTATCACGACGCTACTAATGAGTAGCAATTTACAATGTTGCTTTTGCGGTGTTTCTGTTTTATATCTGCACAGTTTTTCTGATTTATTCTGGAAAGTAAAACATGCTTTAGTAGTAATTTTTGTGGTATAGCTACAATGAGACAGCCTTTTCCGTAGCACAACAATACATTACAGCACAGTACTTTCTTCATCACGGCAATAAGCGTAATAACTAAGATATTTATACGCAAAGCATTTCACTTTTGTTTATCATGAGGTAAGTACATTGACTTCTGCAGAACTTAACATTCGGAGGACGATAACAGAGATTATCTTACAACACGACGCACACTTTAGCGCTACAGTACACGTATTTGAGTGATTAATTTTGTACTTAAAACATTTATTTTTATAGATATTTGAAGTACAATGATACAAAGGTTTTCCGTGATACATTTCATTCCATTGCTGTAATCTGTAAAATCTGAGGGTATAATTACATTAATCCTCGGGGGGGGGGGGGGGTGTACACGCTTACCCTGTGTACCATGTGTCTGGCAAACACAGGGAGCCCTAGCTAATATGGTATTTGCTTATACAACTTTACACATCGGTACCATATTTCTCTAACACAAAAATTTGGTATGGGATCATGATTTTTAAAGTACATTTTGGTTGATGACACTATTGAAATGAGCAGAGAATTTTTGTAAATGTTTTGATATTATTGAAGGAAGCTAGGACGATTTTGAGAATTGACTAAGATGTTATGATATTATTACAAAGACGATGTGTATTATGCTGTTGAGATATGTTTATGATCAATAAGATGGTGCTATCGTATATGAGGAATTTGATTATGCTACGTATTCTTATGATGAAACATTGAAGAAGTGTCGACGAATATGTATATGTATAATAAGGTAAGGAATAATGAGTAGAGGTTAGGGACTCTGATTTGTGGAAAAGGAAGTTGGAAACCAAGAATCGTACTTTCAGAATTATGAAATGTGTGTACATGCATGAATGTATTACAATGACGTTGAAAATTTTTTAGACACTGTTATATTTATAGGATTTTATTTTCTACACATTTGTAACGCAAATTCTCAACCTGTGAAAATATTTTTATATGAGACTGTCACTGTAGTGGAAACTGCTGTCGTAAATATTTCAGTAAGAAAGTAAGTGACCTTGACGTAATGCATTTTGGGTGCCCAGCTGAGAGATAGTCGTCTGACAAAAGAAAGCCATTAGGTGAAAAAAAAAGAGGACATTATCCTCTCTTTTCACATTTCTTTGTCGAAAGCATCGCAAATACGACATGCTCAAACTTGAAATCATATGATTACACTGTGGAACTCTTAATTTAGGATATTTACTAAAATGCCTAATGAAATGATGAGAAACATTTTACATCTATTGTCTTTGCAGTTGAGAGATTGCTCATTTTGGTTAATATCTAGTTTCTAGCTGCACTGCAACATTGGTTAACTTAAAATTTTACAGATGTACTAATATAAATATTTTATGCCTACAGATCCAGTAAATAATAACTTTATAATCTACTTAAAAAAACGAGGGAGCACAAATAGACATTTCCCTTCACAAGAATTGCATACATAATTTTTGTCAATGACTGGGTAAATTATTTAGTAGTGTAAGTTAAGGTGATGCATCACCCTAGTGTTAAGATGTGACATAGGCATTAAACATGGCAATTTTTACTGTAATATTTTTTCTGCTTGAGCTTTGTCATGTTTAGTAAGAAGTTATTGCGCTTGCTGCTGCTGTGTGCCAGGCATAGTGCTACAGAATTTCGCTTTGTATTATTGTGTTGAGCCATTTTTACTACTGATTTATTTTTCTTGTTTGCTTCATATTGCCTTATATGAGTTGTAATATTGCAATTGCTTTGCTAATTTATGCTGCTTACTTTGCCAATTTGCATTTTTTATCATTGCTGTTTGTGTTAATTGTTTTGTGCTACTGCTTTACCTCGTCCCTTAGTTTAGCATCTGAGCTCAGTTGATTTAAGTTAGCTTAAGAGGCAGTAGACTATATAAGAGAATGAGTTGTGATGCATTGGAAGAAATGCATTGAGAAGTTATAGGATAAAATAGAGAAAGCAGATAAAGGTAGGATTTTCTAGGAAATAAATGATGAGGTAAGGTAATGGAAAATAAATAATGAGGTAAGAAATATGTGAACATATAAATACAAAAAGCATGCTTGGACAGGATTCTTTTGGTGGAAACAAATGTTGAAATAAGACGAAAGATCTATGGAATGAAGTTTTGGGTTGGACTGTAGTACCAAATGTTACACTGAAAACAAACCCTGTCCTTTTCTCCTGTGTTATTCTGCTATGTGTTATTCACCCTTGTGTATTTGTCTTTTTCCTGTCTTTATGTGTTTAGCTAATAAGATTTATGTTGTAGAATTTTTTAAATACTGTGTTATTTTCTTTGTAAAGATGTTTAGACATTATTTATTGTGCTCTGTTTTGATGCTCATGTGTGAAATTAATGTTTCGAAAACTATTCTCATTATTTTACGTATTTACTTATGTCATAATTCCTGTAACACTGATGTATATATTTATTTCTGTTCTTTTGTAAAGCCCCTATTACTACAATTGTTATCTGTATTGTTATGTTCTTTAATGATGTATTTTGTACCTTTGTTATTGTATTCTTATGTTATAAAATTGAAATTGACACCAGTTCATCAAATTAAGTAACTTGTAAGTTACATTTCACTGCACATGTTTTTGTTGGTCATAGTATATGGACAATATGTGAGAAATAGGGACTGATAGTGTTTGCACGTGTGTTAATAATTCAGCAAGGGACTGGATAACAGCATTGCTGGTTATGCGGACATTTCAAACAAATTTTTTGTGAGTGGACAAGTGGTGGTTTATGGATTTGCTACATTTTCCACATGACTCTTCGATGGTGATTGTGCAGCTGCACAGTCGCAACAGTTGGGTGCTGGCCGTCTCCACAAGGACTACAGTGGGTCTGCATCTTTGATGACTCACCAGTACCATTATTTCTACAAGGACTGCAGTGAGTCTGCACCTTTGGGGGCCCACCAATACCGTAATCTCTAACAAGACTACAGTGATCTGTTCTGTGATGACCTACTTACCAATATTCTTCAAAACTTCGACTGACTCTACTGTGGCTTTGCTCTGTTGTGGCCCATTACCTATCTGCATGTCAAGAGTCAGCACTGTCTGTCCGTTGGAAGGACAACACTACTTCTTCGAGACTGCATGCTGGCGGCTCCCTCTGATTGCGCAACGCTACGCGCTGTTAACATCCAGCTGCCCAACACTACAATGGCAGACAACAATGCAAACTAGCCACAGACTGCACACAGCATTTTCATACAGAGCGCTACGTGGCGTTACAAATATAAAAACCTAAACTGCCTACTTACACTCCGTTTCAGTACCATTTTGGTCACAGCGTGTCTGGACATTTGATTTGATCTACCTACCGCTTTGACATAAGGCTACCATTTCTTAGGATTTTGTGCCGAGTCAGTACATAGAACACACCATAACAGCGCCGCCTCGGCATTTTACTGCTGGCAATACGAACGCTAGCAGATGACGTTCACCAGACAATCACCATACCTACAACCTGCCATCAGATCGCCACATGGTGTACCTTGTTTAGTCACTTCACACAATCGTCCAATGTTTACGCTCCTTACACCAAGCGAGGCGTCGTTTGGCATTTAGCGGCGTGATGTGTGGCCTATGAACAGCCGATCGACAACGAAATCCACGATTTCTCACCCTCTGCCTACTTGATATAGTACTTGCAGTGGATCTTGATGCAATTTCGAATTCCTGTGTGATGGTCTGGATAGATGTCTGCCTATTACACATTACAATCCTCTTAACTGTCGGCGGTCTGTGTCGGTCAACAGACGAGCTCAGCCTGTACGCTTTGGTGGTGTACGCGTCCCTTCACGTTTCCACTTCACTATCGAATCCGAAACAGTGGACCTACGGATGTTTAGGAGAGAGGAAATCTCGCATATAGACTTATGACTCAAGTGAGACTCAATCACCTGACCATGCTGAAGTCCGTGAGTTACGCAGAGCGCCTCATTCTGCTCTCTCTGACGATGTCTAGTGACTACTGTGGTCGCTGATATGGAGTACCTGGCATTAGGTGGCAGCACAATCCACCTGATATGAAAAACGTATGTTTCTGGGGGTGTCCGGATATGTTTGATAACACAGAGTATGTTCATCTCCTTCCCCATAAGACGGAAACCACCACCATACTGTAGCACCATCACCTTCGTAGTTCACTATTCGCTCTTCACGTAGTGGTAGGTAACGTTCTCTAGGCATTCGCCAAATCCAAACCCTTCCATCGGGTTGCCAGAGGGTATAGCGTGATTCACTACTCCAAACAAGTAATTTTCAGTCATCCAGTGATCAATGACGTAACTCTCTACATCACCTGAGGGACCATCACCTGAGGGACCGCTTAGCTCTAACCGCAGATAGTTTTTAGCTTACCAGGAGCTGCTCGCCCATTTTACTCCAACGTACGCGCATTTTGTTAGCTGGACTGCTGGTAGCGCTTTGAAACTCACGAATGATTCCTTTTTTATTTTTCAACAACCCTCTGCAATCGTCGATATATGAGGTATATGAGCTCGGTCTGCTACTGATTTAGCTTCCATCCTTCCTTCGCGTTGCGACTTCAGAGTCATTCACCCACACCCGACTTTGGCCGCATCAGAAGGGTTGAAATTTCCCCGATCCCTGATGGATTTTTTACTCAGGCGCTACTTCTTATCTAGGCTACTGACAACGCTATACTCTTTGCTTGTCTCTGTACTGACTTCCGCAGCTCGTGGTCGTGCGGTAGCGTTCTCGCTTCCCGCGCCCAGGTTCCCGGGTTCGTTTCCCGGCGGTGTCAGGGATAGTCTCTGCCTCGTGATGACTGGGTGTTGTGTGATGTCCTTAGGTTAGTTAGATTTAAGTAGTTACAAGTTCTAGGGGACTGATGACCATAGATGAAGTCCCATAGCGCTCAGACATTTTTTTTATTTTGTACTGGCGGGTCCGCCTCTGGTGTCATCAAGTGGTTAGTTCCGCATTACTTAGGATTACGCAGGTACCTTTGATCATTCACTGAGCACAATAGCAGTGCAGCTCGTTAGCAGTCACGTACGTTTACAGGACTATCGACAGCCCTGCTACTGACGGTCACTGAAATTTCACGTCATTTACACTAATAGCAATTTATATAAGTCATTATGGGATGTTAATGAACGGACGGTTACCATCGCCAAAACAGTTATTGGCAGAAAATTCATTCAGATTCATATTCGCAGAAACACTAGTGTACATTTTCAACGTTTCTAACAGGTACTTGATAAATGGTGGAAGGGGCTGTCATGTTGTGTACCTCTCCATTTAATAAAACCTGCATGAAATCCACAAATTTCTACGTATAAAATCCAAGAAAAATGTTTTCCACTCCCCATTTAACTACAAATCATTATCACTATAGTTCAATTCTTTTTTCTAGGTGGCTCGCGCATGCCCGCCCAGACACAGGAGATTGCAGCGTTGCCAGTTGCACACGACGCACGCGCCAAGAGAAGCAGCGCCATAGTATAGTATAGTTCGCCAACTTACGTTTATGGGGGAGCGCGCCGTTCATGAAGTAAACAAGTGAAGCCACCACGGCCGCATTAATCCTTTCGCTGCTACAAAGACGTGCTCCCCGCAGTCCGCGCTTTGCGCGATTTTGTCATCACTTCATTGCTCGCCTGTGCAGACGCATGGTGTTCCGACTGCTTCGACACACTTATCATTCGATTTCACAAGAACTATTTCGCACAAAAAATTGGATTTTTACGCATTTTCTTGACTGATACCTTCCCCCCATAAATGACTTAATTTTGTTTCGATGTTTAACGCAGTTACTGTACGAAATTTTGAAGAGTTTGCAGAGGTTAAAGTCCATAGCGTATACTTTCCGTATGGTCGATTTTAGTTGCCCAATGTTGAGAATGAAATGTGGACAAAATACCTAAATTTCATATAAAATTAACTGCATAACAATATCTCATTTAATTTAAGTACCGGATAGGTGTCGTATGTAATACTGAGAAATATTCCATTTTTCGCAACTGTAACAAAAGTTTTATTTACACTAGACGCGTCTGGCTTTATTTTAAATTTTTGGGCCAAATAGTTTTTGTTAAATCGAATGATAAGTATGTCAAAGCAGTCGGAACACCATTTGTCTGCACAGGCGAGCAATGCAGTGATGACAAAATCGCGCACAGCCCGGAATGCGGAGTGCACGCCCCTGGAGCAGCGAAAGGATTAATGAAGAGACAAACCTCTAGAAATTTCCAAAAATTACATTCAAACGAATAAAATTCATGAAGTAAGACACTTCGATATTGTTTTTAAATAAAGTAAATATTAAGTACCGCCAACGTTTCGAACTCATGACCGTCAACATAGCAGTCCAACACCTTAATCATTACACTAATGTAAGTCGTCGCTTTATGTAACTCCTTTAGGACTCTAAAATGCCACGCAAAATACCGACAAACACTGTTGGTATGACTATGAATTACTCACGCTCCAAAAAAGCGGTTCGTGAGTTTGATACAAACACCTTTCCTTGCTATCGCCTGAATTAGGAAGCTTATTGCTTGTTTGGTTTAATTAATTAATAGAATATGAAGCAATTGGTATAAAGAATGCTTTTTCCAAACTTTCTGTAAAAGAAAGTCTGCTATCAAGACATTGCTTTTGTTCAATTACTTTATTTATGACTGAACGTTTCTAAAACTGAAGACACTCGTCCGTGCTCTGCACTGCAGTCGAGCTCTGGCAACGTCATTCTCTGTTCATTGGCTGACTGTGTTTTGTGACGTCAGATGCGCAGTACGAACCTAAACTCTGCCGCCGTCATAAATGACACGCACTATAGGCAACTTCCGGAAGACGCCTAGGTGTAGGCAGGTTGTCTGAAAATTATCCCACTTCGACCGCTACAAGTAACTCCTGCTCCGTCTGAAAGTATATGAGGCATGTAGGACTGATGACATCGTGAAATTATGATGAAGACCATTGGAACACTGCATAGTGTGTATTACTTTCTGTTAGTGGCTTAAGTCTGTGGAGAAAGTGAGTTATTATTTAGATTCTTTAGTCACCGTTACGTATGCAACGTATAAATGATATAACGTTGATTGTCGTACGATAGAGTATTGGACAATTTTTAATTAATACTTTTAGCATCTTACGGATCAATGAGTGTAGGAAATCGGGGTTATATGATGCAAAGTACCCTGATAAACGTAATACATTCAAACCAACGTATTTTGCAGTAATTGTGCGCAGATAAAAATCTTTGAATACATTTTTCTTCTAAGCTAGAAGTTCGGTCTCGAAAATAATAGTACATGTTTTATTTCTTGTTGCCCATTCTTACATTGCATATAAGACTGTTTCATTCCAAGAGAAGCGGCGAAGAGGACAAACAGTGCGCTATCGTTGGATTAGTATCTTATTCTGGAAAATCTGCTGTGCAGTAGAAGTGGGGACAACAGTATAGCAAATCCAGAAACTGAGGGAGAGGAAGACGAGAAAGGAGAAGATTCCTTAAATTAGGCACACTTACGCTTCAGTTCTTCAAAAATGGAAACTGGGCACATTATTTTCCAGGTTCATTACAGACTGTTACAAACAGAAAACAAAATAAATTCGCTTGGTACCGCCACTGGCCAAAGTAATATAGAGGCTCTGCACAACATGGACACTGAGCTAATACAGCAGTGGATGACCGCTACCGACGGATTATGGCTCGTAGAACCCTGACAGCAACGCCACCAAGTTGAATAATGCTTTTCTTGGAGCCACAGGACGTCGTGTTACGACTCAAACTTTGCGCAACTTCCGACGTCCATTGCAAGATCCATCTTTGCAAACACGACGCCATGCAGTGCGGTACAGATTGGCCCAGAAACATGCTGAACGGACCACTAAGGATTGGCATCACGTTCTCTTCAACGATGAGTGTCGCTCATGCCTTCAACCAGATAACCTTCGGAGACGTGTTTGGAGGCAACGCGGTCAGAATGAACGCCTTAGGCACTCTGTCTAACGAATGCAGTTTTGTTGCGGCATTATGTAGTGCCGACTTACGCCGCTGGTTGTTATGGAAGGCGCCGTCCTCAGACCGACAGTGCAACCATATCGGCAGCATATTAGCGAGACATTCGTCTTCATGGACGACAATTGGTGCCCCCATTGTGCACATCTTGTGAATGACTTCCTTCAGGATAACGACATCGCTCGACTAGAGTGGCCAGCATGTTCTCCAGACATGAACCCTATCGACGTGCCTAGGATAGATTGAAAATGGCTAAAACTTCCTGGCAGATTTAAACTGTGTGCCAGACCGAGACTGGAACTCCGGACCTTTGCCTTTCGCGGGCAAGTGCTCTACCAACTGAGCTACCCAAGCATGACTCACGCCCCGCCCTCACAGCTTCAATTCTGCCAGTACCTCGTCTCCTACCCTCCAAACTTCACAGAAGCTCGTCTGCGAACCTGGCAGAACTTGCACCCCTGGAAGAAATGATGTAACAGAGACACGGCTTAACCACAGTATGGAGGAGGTTTCCCGAATGAGATTTTCACACTGCAGCGGAGTGTCAATTCTCTGTAATGTAAAGTACGCATAAACTGAGGACATTATGGTAGCCTTCATGTTATTAAATTGTCCATTGGAGTTTTACAAACCATTCCTATGCGCTACCCTCAAACAGTATGGCAGGGAGGGGATGTTGTTGCAAGACGTTACACAGCCGCGGCAGTTTGGTAAACCGCGCGAGCAGAGTTGGGGCTGCAGCAACGCGACTCATTTTGGGCTCAGCAGCAAGTGCGCCAGGATACCAGCACTGGCGCGAGTCGGCAGCTGGACATATCGGGCACATATGGGACGACGACCGAGCCGCTGACATAAGAGGGAACCTTGGTGTCCTACCGAGGAGCCGAACAGAACGAACTTGACTGGATACGTTGGGCAGTTGTGGTCTAGTCGGCGGTTGATAAGAAGAGTGTGCTGTCTGAAGACTGGAAGTACGGGATGGGCCACGCTTTTTACTATAGAGCAGTCTGTTTCTAGCAGTCTCTGAAAGCCCCAATGGGGGCAGCGTCTTCATCTGTGCTTGTTTCTTGTGACGTAGCATTTTCCTCTTGTTTGGTGCAACTGGTTAACCTTTTCCTTTATACTACCAATATCGTGCTTACAGGAAAGAGCAGAGAGGGTTATTGGTCTTTACATAGGTTTTCGGTTTGTGCAAATGTGACTATTTATTACTGGGTGCCTGTTAAGCATTTTTGTAATAAAAAAAAGTTTCAAATGGTTCTGAGCACAATGGGACTTAACATCTGAGGTCATCAGTCCGCTAGAACTTAGAACTACTTAAACCTAACTAACATAAAGACGTCACACACATCCATGCCCGAGGCAGGATTCGAACCTGCGACCGTAGCGGTCACGCGGTTCCAGACTGAAGCGCCTAGAACCGCTTGGGTACTGCGGCCGGCTTTTTGTAATAGATTATCCCTTATTCTGAGTACTTATATTGCAATCGCTTCAGCTATTCATGCAGCAGTACTTAGTGATCCAAAAGGTTATATTATTGTACCTTTAGTCAGGCGATGTAGTCGGCTCTAAGTAAAGCAATACTTTGGCACATTTTGGTGACTCTGGCTCCTTTTGCAATGGGAGTGTTGTTAGACATTCTTATTCTTGCTGATTTTTTATGCCTATAATAGTGGGGCGCTGCCGTTTCTGAGGAAAAACACTACTGCAGCATCCTTGAGGAACTTTCTACTCGCGGTACCATATTACAACCGAGAAGGTTGCGCCTTCATATCTGCACTAACGTATCTCCAAGACCATACTGGGAATCGTCACTTCAGCATCATCACTTCCGGCCCCATACCAGGCATACGGTCACTAACTTAATGTTATTTTGCAAAGTAATGGACAGTTGAATGACCTGGAAAAGTAGTCGAAACTCGGTAGCTGAAATCCTAGCGGATCATCGTCTCCATGACAGTATATCGAGACTGCAGAGAACAGCTACACATCAAGATATTAATGTATATGGATGTCAAGGCACCTCCATCTCCATACTCTTCGAGAAAACTACAAACTATATTGGTGTTGCGGTATAAACGTATGTTGCAGATAGATGCCTGCATCTATATCTTGAAAGTTACAAACTACAATGTACATACTGCTATCTTGATAACGTGATCATTGACTTGAAATTCCCGAAGTGGTTCTGGTTACCTGTGAGTGACATTCGACATCTAGCTTCTCTGCCTAGTTTGAACTTACGTTGCTGCACCACGTGTTATAACTTGTTGCACTAGGTGGCCAGGATGAGGTGTTGCCTTAATATCTACCACTAAAAGAACAGCATCATTATACTTCCAGCCATCTAGATACGGAAACTACTTTGATCGTGTAGATAATCAACTGATTCACCGCCATCACACGGTGATCCTAACTAACGTCAGCTTAAAATTTTTTTAAGAAGAGCATAACTATTGCACCAGCCTAGTGTAGATCACCTTAGATGTTTAGTTTTATGTCTTAGAATGGAAACATGTGTGTATTTGGAGAAAAAAATTTGTAAACGTTATAGCAAATAGCGATGTATGGGTGCAGTTATGAAAAAATCATGACTTTGTTATGTTGCACATCCCTTATTTACATGTTGTGGCATTTGTTTAGTATTTATAACTTTGGAAGGTGATTATGCAGTGATGTGCTAGCAGGGAATGTCTAACATTCCGCGTACGGCGTTATGGGCCAAGCATTAGCTCTTACACGTTAGGCATTACGCGTATTGTACCAAACCATACAACTACAAAAATTTTAAATCGCACACCAGATTCAAAAATGAATTGATGCACACTGAACAGAGCACCAATTACAATCTTACTACAACAGTGGTGAAATATTTACGTAAGCTTGCACTGAATAATCGTGATCACAGTCTCTACCAAATAAAACAGTAATAAGAAATAACAGGTGGCATTTTAGAAGGTAGGCCTAATTAACCTAAGTCGTAAAAATTACCTGATCTGTCTTACTAACCTGGTAAGGGTTATACCTGCAGAAAAAATATGTTAGCTAAAATACTATGTTAACCAGCCAACATAATTCAGAAGTATGTATTTCACAGTTCATTATCCATGTATAATGACAAATGACATTTTAGAAGGTACGCCAAAGGCAAGAATATCTTGAAACTAACCTGATAAGTCTTATAACTACAGAAAAATACATCTTAGCTAAAATTCTACGCTAAGCAGACATATAAGCAAGCAATTTGACAGTTTGAATGCAAATAACAAAGCCTATTCTTGTGAAAGCTGCAATACAACCACAAATTAAATACTTCCACATTTAAATTCCTCTCAAGCACCAAATTAGGATGACAAAGGTAATACATCACGTTACACACTAAAAAAATATAAGCGATAATTTTGATTGATAGTTATTGCTAATATTACACACGACACAGCCCCAATGGATGTATGTACGAGAGCTATCCACAAAGTACACTACGTTTTTGAATTAAAAATAAATAAAGTATTGGAAATTTTTTATTACATACAGATGCAAAACCACACTTAAATACTACTTTTCTACATACACTCCTGGAAATTGAAATAAGAACACCGTGAATTCATTGTCCCAGGAAGGGGAAACTTTATTGACACATTCCTGGGGTCAGATACATCACATGATCGCACTGACAGAACCACAGTCACATAGACACAGGCAACAGAGCATGCACAATGTCGGCACTAGTACAGTGTATATCCACCGTTCGCAGCAATGCAGGCTGCTATTCTCCCATGGAGACGATCGTAGAGATGCTGGATGTAGTCCTGTGGAACGGTTTGCCATGCCATTTCCACCTGGCGCCTCAGTTGGACCAGCGTTCGTGCTAGACGTGCAGACCGCGTGAGACGACGCTTCATCCAGTCCCAAACATGCTCAATGGGGGACAGATCCGGAGATCTTGCTGGCCAGGGTAGTTGACTTACACCTTCCAGAGCACGTTGGGTGGCACGGGATACATGCGGACGTGCATTGTCCTGTTGGAACAGCAAGTTCCCTTGCCTGTCTAGGAATGGTAGAACGATGGGTTCGATGACGGTTTGGATGTACCGTGCACTATTCAGTGTCCCCTCGACGATCACCAGAGGTGTACGGCCAGTGTAGGAGATCGCTCCCCACACCATGATGCCGGGTGTTGGCCCTGTGTGCCTCGGTCGTATGCAATCCTGATTGTGGCGCTCACCTGCACGGCGCCAAACACGCATACGACCATCATTGGCACCATGGCAGAATCGACTCTCATCGCTGAAGACGACACGTCTCCATTCGTCCCTCCATTCACGCCTGTCGCGACACCACTGGAGGCGGGCTGCACGATGTTTGGGCGTGAGCGGAAGACGGCCTAACGGTGTGCGGGACCGTAGCCCAGCTTCATGGAGACGGTTGCGAATGGTCCTCGCCGATACCCCAGGAGCAACAGTGTCCCTAATTTGCTGGGAAGTGGCGGTGCGGTCCCCTATGGCACTGCGTAGGATCCTACGGTCTTGGCGTGCATCCGTGCGTCGCTGCGGTCCGGTCCCAGGTCGAGGGGCACGTGCACCTTCCGCCGACCACTGGCGACAACATCGATGTACTGTGGAGACCTCACGCCCCACGTGTTGAGCAATTCGGCGGTACGTCCACCCGGCCTCCCGCATGCCCACTATACGCCCTCGCTCAAAGTCCGTCAACAGCACATACGGTTCACGTCCACGCTGTCGCGGCATGCTACCAGTGTTAAAGACTGCGATGGAGCTCCGTATGCCACGGCAAACTGGCTGATACTGACGGCGGCGGTGCACAAATGCTGTGCAGCTAGCGCCATTCGACGGCCAAAACCGCGGTTCCTGGTGTGTCCGCTGTGCCGTGCGTGTGATAATTGCTTATACAGCCCTCTCGCAGTGTCCGGAGCAAGTATGGTGGGTCTGACACACCGGTGTCAATGTGTTCTTTTTTCCATTTCCAGGAGTGTAGTTGCCATTTAAATTAAGGCACTTATCGTAGCGATAGACGAGCTTGAAAATTTCTTCGTCGTAAAATTCGGCCTCCTGCGCCTTCAACCACGAGGCGACTCTCTTTTGGGACAGAAAAGGTGTGAGTTTTGTGGATTTCATGGAAAGAGGCACTACAATGAACTCTCAAGGGTATTGCCAAACTCTTCAAAACCTCAGAAGAGCAATACAAAACAAGCGCAGGGGAAAGTTGAGCTCAAAGTTCTTGCTGATTCACGACAACGCCCGGGCCCACAGGGCAAATGCCACTCGTGAAGTTCTCGAATCTTTTAAGTGGGAGTTGTTTCCTCATCCGCCGTACAGTCCCGACCTGGCACCGAGCGACTTCCACTTATTTCCAGCAATGAAGAAGTGGTTGGCTATGCAGCGTTTTGATGACGACGCACAGCTTGAAGAAAAGGTAACCACGTGGTTGAAGGCTCAGGCGGCCGAATTTTACGACGATGGAATTTCCAAGCTCGTCCATCGCTACAATAAGTGCCTTAATTTAAATGGCAACTATGTAGAAAAGTAGTATTTAAGTGTGGCTTGCATCTGTATATAATTAAAAAAATCGAATACTTTAATTATTTTTAATTCCAAAACGTAATGTACTTTGTGGATAGCCCTCGTAAAATAACAGCAGTTTTCCATCAGAACTGTGGTGCCAAGGCTACCCAAAAGATTTATAGCCAGTATTTTTGGTATATTATTTTTTGCACAACTTTCTAAAGCACATCTGCAAAATACGTTTGAAACGTGAAACGTGCGATGTTTACTTCGAGTATATAGGACCTAGTTGAGGTCAAGTATAAGAAAAAATCCTGTAACGCTCAAATCAACATCTATAATCTCACAACATTTTTAAATGTGTCGTAAAATGTAATCTTTGCGTTGCAGCAGTATCTGAATACGTAAAATGTGTATTTAATCTGTGCAGCTGCATTTCCAGAAAGCATGACTCACGATAATGAAACCTGTAATCAACTGCACCACCACCACCCACACATGCACATCACGATTGCCTGATTAGGGAAGGACACTGAAAGTTGGCTACACTGAGTCAAAGCGCCAGAGATTGCGCCAAGTAGTATGATTCTGCCGCCTCAACTGGTCAGTCGTAGTTCAGAAGTTGTTGTGGGCAGTAGTTGTTCTGAGATTGCCGTGAGCAGTGCTTGTTGAGAGGATGCCGATAGCAGTAGTAGTTGAGGGCATGTCGTGTGGAGTGGTTCTGTTGGGCAAGACAGCAGATGCTGTTCGATCGGCGATGTTGTAATGATCATAGTGAATTTTTCGCCAATATATATAACGGTAACAATTTTTTTTTCAAATTTCCTAAATAACAATGCCTGTTGGTCACAGGTTCAGTCAACAAAGCACCTGGCTTGTGTTCATGTATTAGACTGTAATTCTGGTTTCTATATGTAATTATAGTATTTATGGTTTTTAATTACTTCATTGCAAATGATATTTAAAATATCTTGTCGCATTGAGGAAGAACCGTGCCAGATATGTACGTTGAATCACACTTCCACACACAGAACAGTTACACTTGTACTTTGTTGTTTCGTAGCTTTTATAGTTGCTAGGGACTTAATTAATGAATTGTGTGAACGCAAATTTCCTTTCATTCTTTTTTGTTATTATCTGCAGTCAGATTGCGTGCTAATACTACTTAGGGTCAACTGGTTCCGAGACTTCGTAACCGGATACACAGCTACTAAAATATATTTTCATTTAAAATAATTAAGCTCCCATGCACGTGGCAACCCTGCGAAGATCGTCCCTTGGAATTCTTTTGATAGTAAAAATAGGAGACAGTAGGATTGTTGTAGTGATTTGTAGTTTACTAATTGTAGTCTATATTGCATGTATAGATTTTGTAATTGAATATTTGTAGTTGTCTTGTCATTCTTCTGACGGTATTTTTGTGGAATTTAATTTTTGATTAGTTGTAAACGAGTTTGAAAATTTTATGCACTTGTGAAGGTTTTAATTGTTCGTTAGGCGTGTTTGTCGGGAACCATTTCGTGTGAATGGTATTGTTGGTGATAAAGTGTCATATTGTGTGTAATTTTCGTATAGTGAATAGTTTTGTATGTTTTGTAAATGATTACGCAATCGATGAAAAAGGCAAAAATGATGGATAGTCAGAATGACGAAATTATTAACATGGCGAACTCGCCAACACAGGAGAACAGTTTGATGAATAATGAAGTAGAAAATAATTTAATAAGCAGGCAAAATAGTCCGGAACCAGTTCAAGTTTGTCACAATCAAAAAATTTGCAGAATACGAGATTAACGACCGAAGATTGTGTAATAGTATCGAACACATATAGCTTTACAGCTATGACGAAGGAAGCTGGTTTTGCGGGAAATGTTAGGGGGGAAAAGAATTTCGAACCAGTTAATATGTAGCCGTTGATGAGTGCAAAATTAAATTTGGGATCTGAATTAAAAACAGTGGGATCTCAAATAAGAACAATGAAAACTGATATGGGAACTTTGGCAACACAGTTAGAAACTGATTTGGGAACAATAGAAACACGGTTAGACTCACTGGGATCACAGTTAGGATCTGAATTAAAAACAGTGGCAACATGGTTAGAAACTGATATGGGAACAATGGAAACACGGTTAGACTCACGATTAGGGACATGTTTTAAAAACATGAAATGCGAATTAAAGAAAGAAATTAGAGAAGAAGTACAACCGATTCTGAATTCACACAATAATAGATTAATTTCAATAGAAATTAGACAACAGGAACAGGATACAGAACAGGAAGAAAGAGATCGCGTGATAGTACAAATATTTTCAGAGCTAAATTTACAACGTGCACACGATAAGGAAGAAATATTTGAAAGAATCGAGGGATCCGTACCAAATGAAAGAATAAATAACTAACACAACAATATGAACAGTTAACTACTAAATGTGTCAATACAGAAACCCGAGTCGCGACACTTACGGAAGACGTAAATAAACAGAAAGAACATATAGGTGACTTATCGGAAAGGGTTGAGGAGATTTCAGATAAATTGACAAGTCTTGGTGTAAATGGGGACAGAGATTCAGATGATGCAGCTCCATTGCAATTTGCAGAAACCGAAACATAAATAAACATCCAGAATGAGATTTTCACTCTGCAGCGGAGTGTGCGCTTATATGAAACTTCCTGGCAGTTTAAAAAGTTTGGAAGGTAGGAGACGAGATACTGTCAGAAGTAAAGCTGTGAGTACCGTGCGTGAGTCGTGCTTCGGTAGCTCAGATGGTAGAGCACGTGCCCGCGAAAGGCAAAGTTCCCGAGTTCGAGTCTCGGTCGGGCACACAGTTTTAATCTGACAGGAAGTTTCATAAATAAACATGTTGAAAATCAGGGAAAATTAATGAACGGGTTAAAAGGCAATTTGAGGGGTTACGAAAGCAAGTCAAGCAAATTGAAAGCAAAATCGTAAGAAAGAACAGCAGAAGAAATTTAGAATCACAGATAGCAGCGGATTTTGAAGAAAATAATTTATTTCATTTACGAGATGCAATAAGAGAGCGCCAGGCGCGCGAACTTGACAATAATTAACAATCGGTCTGGGACAAACGCGGTTGGTCTTCATCGCCACGAGGCGAAAACTTTGACTATAAACACTTTTTAACTGTTTGGAAATTTAAGATCTTTCGCAATTCTAAGAATGACATATATCCATGTTCATGGTTAGATCAATTTATTTACACACTTCAACCAAATTGGGAACTAAGTCACAAACTGGAATTTATGTGTGGATATTTAGAAAACGAACCCGGCGACGCGAATGCGTGCACTTATTAGAGATTGTAATAATTTAAATGATTTTTATCATGCATTTCTATCGTCATATAGGTCCGAAAACACGCAAGACAGAGTCAAACATAGTCTTATTATGTAGCGTAATTTTAAACAGTCTGAGTTCCGCACGCCAGTAGAATACTTTGAAGAAATGATTCGAACGAATCAGTTCCTTTCCAACCCTTACAGCCCGACTGAATTAATTCGCATTTGTTTAACTAAGCTGCCACAATCGATAAGACAAATTGATTTAGCCGGAAGATGTAAAGACGACACTGAGACTTTTAAGACTTTGCTACAAGAACTTGAGTATGACAACGACGACGGGACTTTTCAGTAACAGTAATTACAAGAGATTTTCAGAGAAAGGAGATAATGATCGCAACGGACGTTATAGCGGTAATTTTGAAAATGACAGACGAAACAGACACGACAATAGATACCAGCCTTATGACAGTAACAGACGTTATAACAGAAATTACACAGACAATTATAATAACGGAAATTCCTACCGGAATGATCAATCATACGGAAACAGTTTCGGTATCATCAAGACAGAAATTATTCATACAATAATAGGAATTCTTATTACAGAAATAACCAGGGTAGTAGATATAATAATAATTTCAGAAGTGGCAGTCGAAATTACACAAGAAGTAGTCATGCAGATAGCCATGAAAATAGAAAATTTAATAACAGACACTACCAAGAATTGACATGTAACAGACAGGAGGGACCAAAGTGGCATCCTCCGTGCGACATAAATTTAGAGAGACAAGTGCAAATCGTAGAAATTGATCCGCAAAATGATGGGAATAATCAAAGACGTGACGCGAACAATAGACAATGACTTGTAGCTTCGGCTTCTGGCAGCCTACGTGCAGCGTAACCGAAATCTGCAGAGGATGGACAGCGATACCCACAGTGACAGCGGAAATAGTGACAATGAGGAGGAACAGGAGGAGGAAGGTGAGGTGCGACAGTAAATAAGCATAGGGTGCTTGCGGTTCAGAAAGCAATGACACTACGACTTTACACTACGTACGCCTGGAAAACATGAAAGACATTTTGCTAGACGAAAAGGAAAATAATGTAAACGCATTTTTACAACCTGTTATTGAAGTATTGTAGTGTAACGACGTAAGTTTTGTATAAATGATTTTCTTTAGGCATATGACCATGTGCAGACTTCGTCACCAACGTCAGTTACAAAACACTTCAAAATTATTTAAACTCCTTTTAAAGTTGTCTCTGAATGGTTCTTGAACGAAACTGTAATTAAAACATCATCATTTGAGTCGTATGCACGTATTACGTCACTCAGTCCAATTGGTTTGCGCAAACTCTTTTCAATTTAGATGTCATTTGTTTTTTCTCAGACATTATATTAACGCAAGAATCTGCTTTAATAAATATTAAAACCACATTGAATAAACTTTTAAGACTCAAACTCGCGATGACCGTTGTCAAAATTAATAATCTTGCAAATAAATCAATAATTCTTCATAAATAAATTCTCGGAACACGTATTAAACTTTTGTAGTATACACTAGTTTATTATCTTCCTATATACTACATATAGACGTGAACCTGAGCCATGACAAGATAGGATTGAACATTTACAACATGATCAAACTTTCTATGAGGTCATTGTTGTAGAAACATTGCAAATTCTTATTTTTTCAGTTTTTAGAAGCACGACGCAACAACTCGGTTTCAGGATCTTCTTTTGCTCTTTGGCTGTCGACCCGCGACATATAGTGGCCAGCAATTTTCTCTCTGGTCCCGGCAGCGAAGATGTTGTCTCCGTTCGTTGCGCCGCCCTCTCCGTACATGAAACATAAAAATAAATACAAAACTTTAGATAATTCACAACAATTATAAATATTACAAAATACCTAAACAAAACAATAAATTAAACTTACATTCACCTGCAAACTGGGCTGACACTGGTGGATGCGTGACGCTTCAATTTCACGTCCCACTACAGTATGTGTGGGTAAGAATAAGTTCACTACGGTTTTAGATTCTGAGAGCCCACTAAATGGGACCAGTTTTTCGTATATGTATAAGAACTATTGCTTGTCCTGTGTTACCTGATTCTAAAAGTACAATTGGAGGAGCTATTTCTGGAAAAAGTGAGGAAGTCAAACAACAGACCAATTTAAATTTCATTTTTCAAGGATATGAAATTTCTGCTAATTTTGTTATTGTTCCATTACTCAGTACACAAATTATATTAGGTATGGAGTTTCTTAATACACATAAGGCAATTTTAAACTTTAAAGAAGTAAGTGTGAACTTGACTGTTTCCGGAATGCCGAGATGTTTGAAATTTTTTGAGTGTGTAACGAAATCTGAATCAGCCACAAAATGTTTAAGGTTTCTTACTTCTGATGTTTTCGCTGAGCATTATGACGACAACGTGTTATTTCATGACAACGACAATAGATACAGAGACGGGATGGATGATATACCTAATATCGAAGAATCAATTAATGAAATGGTTAACAAAGCTGATGTGCCAGATGACGTTGCAAGAGAAGAACTGCACCAAGTTTTGACTTCGCAAGCTACAGTATATAGTCATTACACAGGAACTACACAAGGCTTACAATATTTGTTTAAAGTAAAAGAACACACACCATTCCGAGGAAAAACGTACGCTATTCCTATGGTTTACAGAGACAAGGTTAAGAGTGAACATGTTAGATCAAGGCATTATTGAGCTAGCAATCAGTCCTTATACCAGGCCATTACATGTCGTTCTTAAAAAGGATGGGTCAATTCGTTTGGTTCTGGATTCCAGACTGGTAAATAACATCATCATTCCTGAAACTGGCCGTCCACAAAATTTAGATGAACTTCTTCAACATTTCCATGGAATTAAAGTTTTATCCACGATTGATATGCGCGCTAGTTGTTGGCAAATAGAACTCCACCCTGATTGTAGAAAATTCACTGCCTTTTTATCATTTGGTATCTGTTATCAATTTCGGAAGTTACCGTTTGGACTTACTATATCTTCTGCAGCATTCATTCGTAGTTCAGACGAAATTTTAGCTGTTTATCTTCGTGACAATATTACCTGATATGTTGACGATATTCTTATTGCTAAACGTTCTTGGAGTGAGCATAACAAAACTTTGGATTCATTATTACGTATTTTTGCAAGATTTGGCATTACATTGAACTTGGAAAAATCTGAATTTGGTCGTTCTTAGGTGAAATTTCTTAGTCATATTATTTCTACAGAAGGTATTCTTTCTAATACAGAGAAATTAGACGCTATTCGTAATTATGCTGTTCCTACTACAAAACGTGATGTTCGTAGTTTCCTTGGTATCTGTAATTTTCTTAGACGCTTTGTTAGATTGGACAATTTATTCACACCTCGTTTATGTGAACTATCTTGAAAGAATTCTAATTGGTGTTGGGATGAAGAAGCTCAAGCAGAATTTTAACAACTTCGTCATGCTTTAGTTGCTGCTCCACTTCTTTCACATCCGGTTTTATCTAAAGATTTTTGTTTGGCGACGGATTCATCATACAAAGGCCTAGGTCCACATTTATTTCAAGAGATAGAAGAAAACGGCGTTGTAGTTCAGAAAACTATTGCATTTGGAAGTCGTGTTCTCTCTAAATCAGAAAAAAATTATTCGATTACGGAACTTGAAGCCTTGGCTGTGGTCTGGGATTTCACAAAATTTCGCATATTTTTGTATGGCAGCCATTCTAAGGTTTACACCGATCATCGAGCTCTGGAATTTCTTATGTGAACAAAATTAACACATGGAAGATTGTCGCGATGGGCGCTGTATCTACAGGAATTTGATTTTAGTATTGTTTACGTACAGGGTTCTTTAAATATTATTGCTGATACTTTATCACGTGCACCTACGGGTTTGAAACAAAGTGCTGAGGAGGACTGCAAAGAAAACAATTATTGTTTGATGTATATTCAAGGTGTTGCGTTTGAAAATTTTAATTCGTCTTCGCTCAAGGACATCGCTAGGAGCAAAACAAGGATCCAATATGGAAGGACACTAAGGAGAAATGGAGGAGAAAGGAAAGCATAGCGATTAGAGAGTATTATTTAGTTCGCAATGATATTCTTTTTAAACGAAAATCGGTCGACAACTCTGTTTGGTTAGTTTGCATTCCTGATGAGTGGGTTAATAAATTGATTTGGTATATACATTTCAGTTATGCACATTTGGTCCCAGTAAATGCTGTCATAAATTACGAGAAAATTGCTACTTCAGTAATATGGAAAAACGTATTCGATCTGTTCTTGCCAAATGCAAATTATGTCAAAAGGCTAAGCCGTCAACTATTTCTCACAGAGCACCGTTGTTTCCTATCATTCCAGCGACATTAAAGGACATGGCTGCAGTCGATTTGTTCCGTCCAGTGGTTCGTTCTACTAATGGTTTTGCGTATATTTTGGTAGCAGTGGATTTGACATCAAAATATGTGAGTTTTACACCCTTACGCAAAGCAGCAGCTCTTTCAGTATATAATGCTTTCATCATCCATGTTCTTAAAGAAGTGGGTCATGTTGATAAGGTTATATCAGATAATGGATCACAGTTTCGCTCTAAAATTTGGCTTCGTACTCTGCGGCGTCGTAAGATTAAACCAATTTTCATTCCAATTTTTCACCCTCAATCTAACGCTTCAGAGAGATGGATGAAGGAAATCAATAAATTGTGTCAACTTTAGTGACATCAGAATCACAGAACGTGGGATCAGTGTCTTCATATTTTTCAAAACATTCTGAATGAACTCCTTAATGATTCAACTTCTTTACCGCCTGTATTGATATTGAAAAATAAAGCACCGACAAATCGCATTTCTGAAATCGTTGCTCTTTCGCCTTCACGGAAACTGCGGCATTCTGAAGTTGTTAACCTGGCTCTACAACATATTGCATCTGCGGCTGCTAGAAGAGAGAAATCAGCTAAACGTCCTGGTCGTTTAAAAACCTTGTCAGGTGGTCAAAAGGTGTTAATTAAGTCTCACCGTTTGTCTCACAAAGGAAAAGGCTTGTGTCGCAAATTTTTTCTGCTTTATAACGGTCCATATAGAGGTCGCAAAATTATTCATGATAATACTGTCGAAGTAGACACTCTTAAATCTCGGTGCTCTAAGGGAATACATCATATATCGAAAGTTAAAATTTTTGTGGAATGACATACTTTTGAGAAACTAACAGTTATACGTAAACACGCGGAGAATACAAGAATACCGCGCCGTGTTCTGACGACGGCACATACTCAAAGCAACAGTCAAGTCTGCCCGCCGCAGAAGGCAGTCAGTCGTTGACCGCAAACAATTACTTCCTACGTCACGCGTACCTACATCTGATCGAGCGCTCCTTGCGACTGCACTGACAGCCGTAAACAAATACACAGTCTAATTTCTCGGATTAAATTCAATATAAAGCTATAGTGACTTGATACATTATTTTATCAACGTTCAGTTTTTTTCAGGATACAGTTGTATAAAATATTTAAGAACTCCAGGTAAATTCTGTGTGTGTCCGACGTTAAGAGGATTAGGTATCGAGAAAATTTCAGGAAGAATGTAATTTCGAAGAAGAAAGTAATAAACTAAAAAGGTAACTTTTAGTTTAGTTTATTTTTCAGGTAACATATTTCCACGTAGGTACGTGCTTAGACGTAAATTGCTGCTCGCGATTACGTGATTCATACTTCGTGTTAACTGATTTTGACAATGATTGATTAATGAACAGGGTCACTGCTTTTTCACTGATGTCACATTTTTTAAATTATGTGCATGCTGTGATTATTTATTTAAATTATAAATGTCACCTGATTAATTGTGCTGATATGGTTATGTATCTAGCTTATACTTTGTGATTTATCTGCTTGCGCCTTCGTGTCTAATTATTAAGATTACATATGAACATTTATTTGCTTATGCTGATATGATGCTAATGACCTATTTAGTATGTAAGATATATATTTGCTGCTTTGCGTATGGATTGCATATTTACACATTTCTGTTTTGTTGTCATAACTACTCTTTATTTTGGTACATAGAAATGCTGATATACGGTGTATGAGCATGGAGTTTAGGTCACACTATGGTATTAATTGTAGATTGTTTGCTTGGCAGAGCCTCGTTATAGGGATTGTGCTACATTCACTTGTTAACATTCTGTTCTCTACTGGTATATATACTCGCTATTGCATGTTTTGCTTACGCTCAGTGCCTTATATTTTAAGATAAGAAAATGAACTGCTATAATTCTACGAACGACATTGGTACAAGAAACTTCATTGAAGTCACATGAGCTGGAGGTTTTATGGAAGCTGTATAAATTTATGCTAATAGGAAGGAAGCTAACGACATGACATACCAACACTAGGTTTAGACCATTGACAGTTACTCGTATTACACTGCATTCTTAGTGAGCAATTGAAATAGCAAGTGACACTTGACACAAGAAATACTCCACGTGTTTGCTTCTATTTTGCCATGATGCTTGAAGTGGTGTACATACTGTGAAATATTACGATTATTCACACTCTGTACTCATACTTACTTACTGAAAGTTATTCAAACAATAGGCTGTTAGAGGTCATGTATGCATTTCTTTTATTTAATGATGGACAAGGTAACCAAAATGTGTTTTATAATTCATAATGAGTAGAAGATTTGGGTCAATGGATTACACAGAAGTTGTGTGTGGACATTGTGTCTTCGGATTGTATGGGATGATGAATTGAATTTTGCACTAGGATTTTATCTGTACTTGTTCGAGGACGCTGACTAGAGGAAAGAATTGTTATGGAAGTGAAATGATATTGGCGATAAGGTTTATATGTATCGACGTATTGAAGAGGTATTATTGAGGCATTGAGATTGTGTGAAGTTGATGATTATTGGAGTTTTGGTGGATAAGAGGTAAAGTAAGTGAGGACCACATTTTTTTGTTGGTTTATATGGAACAAGAAGGATGAAGATGGCAGACTAGGACATTGAAGTGGAAGGAAGATTGTCTACCCACACACTTTGTTAAATCAATAAGCAGTATATATCTTTTTTTTTGAGAGAGAGGTTGTATTTGCATGTCTTGGCACATTGACAGTTGTTCAGCAACCATGCATTTGATTTGGCTTGGCAAATATTGGTCCTGCCATGATGACTATGACGTTGAGTAACTGTTATTGACTGTTATACACTGCTGCTGCCACTACTACTTGATACACATATTGAACATCAAACTTTTGACAGAATTGCATTTACACAGTTAACACTACTCAATCAGAAAGATGAGTGAGTGTGTTTTATGTGTTTTCCTTTCCTAATCCCAAATAATTGGTACTGGCCTACTTCCTAATTATTATTTTACTTGTTTGTTGTGACTTGCACTGACACCCATAAATATTACAAGTTTACTGATATTTGTGTATTAGTAATAGTTAATATGACAATTATCTGATATCATTTATGTGTTTATTACAATTTGTATGTTTAGTGTAAGAGCATTGATAATAATTTTGTAAAAGCAGTTGTGTGTGCATTCAAACTGTTGTTCGTGCTTGCACCTATCATCATTGATGGGTGCCACTTGCGGAAATGTTTAATTACTGCTGATAAAATCTGATGAACTGTCTGATTAGTGATAGTGAATATTATGGACTGTTACCTGCACTTGTTCTGCGTGATGGGTGCCACTTGGAAATGATTAATTTCTCCTGTTAAACTCTGATGAACTGTCTGATTAGTGATAGTGAATATTATGGACTGTTACCTGCACTTGTTCAACACGATGGGTGCCATTTGGAAATGCTTAATTCTGCTGATAAACTCTGATAACCTTTTTGATTAGTGAGAGTAAATATAAAGGACTGTTACCTGCACCTGTTCAACATAGCTGGGTGCCACTGATGGAACTGTTTGTACTCAAATCATGTCACATGTTTCTGCCTGCACCTGTCAGCAACATTGAGTGCCACTGATGAAACTGCTTCTACTGACATAATGTTACTTGTTGGTGTCTGCACCTGCTCAACATTACTGGGTGCCACTGATGGAAGTACTTATACTTATATGATGTTACTTGTTGGTGTCTGCACCTGCTCAAAATTGCTGGGTGCCACTGATGGAACTGCTTCCACTGAAATGATGTCCCCAGTCGTGTCTGCACCTGTTAAACATTGCTGCGTGCCACTGATGGAACTGTTTGTACTGAAATATTGTCACTTGCTACTGTCTGCACCTGTCAGCATTATTGGGTGCCACTGATGGAACTGCTTCCACTGAAATGATGTCACTGGTTGGTGTCTGCACCTGTTAAACATTGCTGGGTGCCACTAATGGAACTGTTTGTACTGAAATGTTGTCACTTGCTTCTGCCTGCAAATGTCAGCATATTGGGTGCCACTGATGGAACTGCTTCTACTGAAATAATGTCACTTGTTGCTGTCTGCACTTGTCCAACTTTGCTGGCTGCCACTGATGGAACTGCTTCTACTGAGATAATGTTACTTGCAGGTGTCTGCACCTGCTCAACATTAATAGGTGCCACTGATGGAACTGCTTCTACTGAGATAATGTTACTTGTTGGTGTCTGCATCTGCTCAACATTGCTGGGTGTCACTGATGGAACTGTTTGTACGGAAATGTTGTCACTTGTTTCTGCCTGCACCTGTCAGCATTATTGGGTGCCATTGATGGAACTGCTCCTACTGAGATAATGTTACTTGTTGGTGTCTGCACTGTTCGACTTTGGTGGCTGCCACTGATGGAACTGTTTCTACTGAGATAATGTTACTTGTTGGTGTCTGCACCTGCTCAACATTGCTGGGTGCCACTAATGGAGTTGCTTCCACTGAAATGATGTCAATTGTCATGTCTGCACCTGTTAAACATTGCTGGGTGCCACTGATGGAACTGCTTCTACTGAAATGATGCCACTTGTTGGTGTGTGCACCTGATCAACATTACTGGATGCCACTGATGGAACTGCTTCTGCTGATATGATGTTATTTGTTGGTGTCTGCACCTGCTCAACATTACTGGGTGCCACTGATGGAACTGCTTCTACTAATATGATGTTATTTGTTGGTGTCTGCACCTGCTCAACATTGGTGGGTGCCGCTGATGGAACTGCTTCCACTGAAATGATGTCACTCGTGGAGTCTGCACCTGTTAAACATTTCTGGGTGCCACTGATGGAACTATTTGTACTGAAATGTTGTCACTTGTTTCTGTCTGCACCTGTCAGCATTATTGGGTGCCATTGGTGGAACTGCTTCTACTAAGATAATGTTACTTGTTGCTGTCTGTACCTGCTCAACATTGCTAGGTTGCACTAATGGAACTGCTTCTACTGAAATGATGTCACTTGTTGCTGTCTGCACTTGTCCAACTTTGCTGGCTTCCACTGATGGAACTGCTTCTACTGTGATAATGTTACTTGCAGGTGTCTGCACCTGCTCAACATTAATGGGTGCCACTGATGGAACTGCTTCTACTGATATGATGTTACTTGTTGTTATCTGCACTTTTCAACTTTGGTAGCTGCCACTGATGGAACTGCTTCTACTGAGATAATGTTACTTGTTGGTGTCTGCACCTGCTCAACATTGCTGGGTGCCACTGATGGAACTGTTTGTACTGAAATGTTGTCACTTGTTTCTGTCTGCACCTGTCAGCATTACTGGGTGCCACTGATGGAACTGCTTCTACTGAGATAATGTTACTTGCTGGTGTGTGCACCTGCTCAACATTGCTGGGTGCCACTGATGTAACAGCTTCCACTGAAATGATGTCACATGTGTGTATGCACCTGTTAAACATTGCTGGGTGCCACTAATGGAACTGCTTCTACTGAAATGATGCCACTTGCTTGTGTCTGCACTCGTTCAACTTTGCTGGTTGCCACTGATGGAACTGCTTCTACTGATATAGTGTCACTTGTTGGCGTCTGCACCTGCTCAACATTACTGGGTGCCACTGATGGAACTGCTTCTACAGATACGATGTTATTTGTTGGTGTCTGCACGTGATCAACATTGCTGGGTGCCACTGATGGAACTGTTTGTACTGAAATGTTGTCACTTGTTTCTGTCTGCACCTGTCAGCATTATTGGTTGCCATTGATGGAACTGCTTCTACTGGGTTAATGTTACTTGTTGCTGTCTGCACTTTTCAACTTCTGCCGGCTGTCACTTATGGAACTGCTTCTACTGAGATAATGTTATTTATTGGTGTCTGCACCTGCTCAACATTGCCGGGTGCCACTGATTGAACTGCTTCTATAGATATGATGTCACTTGCTGCTGTCTGCACTTGTTCAACTTTGCTGGCTGCCACTGATGGAGCTGCTTCTACTGAGATAATGTTACTTGTTGGTGTCTGCACCTGCTCAACATTACTGGGTGCCACTGATGGAACTGCTTCCACTGAAATGATGTCACTTGTGGTGTCTGCACCTTCTCCACATTATTGGGTGGCAGTGATGGAACTGCTCCTACTTATATGATATCACTTGTTACTGTCTGCACTTGTTCAACTTTGCTGGCTGCCACTGATGGAACTTCATGTACTCTGATAATGTTACTTGTTGGTGTCTGCGACTGTTCCACATTGCTGGGTGCCAGTGATGGAACTGCTGCTACTGAAATGATGTTACTTGTTGCTGTCTGCACTTGTTCAACTTTGCTGGCTGCCATTAATGGTACTTCTTATACTGAGACAATGTTACTTGTTGGGGTCTGCACCTGCTCAACATTACTGGGTGCCACTGATGGAACTGCTTCTACTGATATTATGTTACTTGTTGGTGTCTGCACCGGCTCAACATTGCTGGGTGCCACTGATGGGCCTGCTTCCACTGAAACGATGTCACTTTTGGTGTATGCACCTGTTAAACATTGCTGGGTGCCACTGATGGAACTGTTTGTACTGAAATTATGTCACTTGTTTCTGTCTGCACTTGTTCAACATTGCTGGGTGCCACTTATGGAACTGGTTCGACTGAAATAATGTCACTTGTTGGTGTCTGCATCTGCTCGCCATTGCTGGGTGCTACTGTTGGAGCTGTTTAAAGACTGCTGATGAAATGTTATGATACTGCTATTTGCCCCTTTTGACAATTGCTGGGTGCTACTGTTGGAACTGTCAACTACTCCGAGGAGTGCTACTTGATTATTGAACTGTTGGAAAGATTTATGTGAATATTTGTATGAACTGATTTTTCGTGTATTTACTGGTCATGAAATGTTATGAGACTACTACATACACCTATTCGTCGTTGCTGGTGCCGTTGATTGGATGATACTTGTGTAAACTATTATGTAAAATGGCATGTATGCAAGCATTTGTATTCCTTATTGTACTTTATATATTAGGTTATTGAAGGGTCAGTGCAAAGCCAAACTTTATTCACTTATGTGACATTTACTTATTAATATTATCTTTTATTTTTGTGCTAATTTTTTTGGACGAATTTGGTGGTATTTTCACCACCAATGCTGGCAAAAATACCATCAAATTACAGCCCGTGGAGGAGGGGCATATGAAAGGTGGCTACACTGAGTCAGAGCGCCAGAGATTGCGCCAAAGTGTATGATTATGCCGCCTCCACTGGTCAGTCGTAGTTCAGAAGTTGTCGTGGACAGTATTTGTTCTGAAGTTGCCGTGAACAGTGCTTCTTGAGAGGACGTCGATACTAGTAGTAGTTGAGGGCATGTCGTGTGCAGTTGTTCTGTTGGGCAAGACAGCAGATGCTGTTCGATCGGCGATGTTATAATGATCATAGTGTATTTTTCGCCAACATATATGAAGGTAATCGATTTTTTTTTTATTTTTCATATTTCCTAAATAACAATGCCTGTTGGTCACAGGTTCAGTCAACAAAGCACCCGGCTTGTGTTCATGTATTAGACTGTAATTCTGGTTTCTATATGTAATTATAGTATTTCTGGTTTCTTAATTACTTCATTGTAAATGGTGTTTAAAGTATCATGTCGTATTGAGGAAGAATCGTGCCAGATATGTAAGTTGAATCACACTTCCACACACAACAGTTACACTTGTAAGTTGTTTCTTCGTAGCTTTTATAGTTGCTGGGGACTTAATTAATCAATTGTGTTAACGCAAATTTCCTATCATTATATTCTGCAGTCAGATTCCGTAATAATACTACTCAGGGTCAACTTTTAGACATTCGTCTTCTGTCTGTCTGTCTGGTTTGATACTGCCCGCCACGATATCTTCTCCTGTACCAACCTCTTCATTTCAGAGTAGCACTGGCAAACCTACGTCTTCAACTACACTCCTGGAAATTGAAACAAGAACACCGTGAATTCATTGTCCCAGGGGAAACTTTATTGACACATTCCTGGGGTCAGATACATCACATGATCACACTGACCACTGACAGAACCACAGGCACATAGACACTGGCAACAGAGCATGCACAATGTCGGCACTAGTACAGTGTATATCCACCTTTCGCAGCAATGCAGGCTGCTATTCTCCCATGGAGACGATCGTAGAGATGCTGGATGTAGTCCTGTGGAACGGCTTGCCATGCCATTTCCACCTGGCGCCTCAGTTGGACCAGCGTTCGTGCTGGACGTGCAGACCGCGTGAGACGACGCTTCATCCAGTCCCAAACATGCTCAATGGGGGACAGATCCGGAGATCTGGCTGGCCAGGGTAGTTGACTTACACCTTCTAGAGGACGTTGGGTGGCACGGGATACATGCGGACGTGCATTGTCCTGTTGGAACAGCAAGTTCCCTTGCCGGTCTAGGAATGGTAGAACGATGGGTTCGATGACGGTTTGGATGTACCGTGCACTATTCAGTGTCCCCTCGACGATCACCAGAGGTGTACGGCCAGTGTAGGAGATCGCTCCCCACACCATGATGCCGGGTGTTGGCCCTGTGTGCCTCGGTCGTATGCAGTCCTGAGTGTGGCGCTCACCTGCACGGCGCCAAACACGCATACGATCATCATTGGCACCAAGGCAGAAGCGACTCTCATCGCTGAAGACGACAGGTCGTCATTCGTCCCTCTATTCACGCCTGTCGCGACACCACTGGAGGCGGGCTGCACGATGTTGGGGCGTGAGAGGAAGACGGCCTAACGGTGTGAGGGACCGTAGCCCAGCTTCATGGAGACGGTTGCGAATGGTCCTCGCCGATACCACAGGAGGAACAGTGTCCCTAATTTGCTGGGAAGTGGCGGTGCTGTCCCCTATGGCACTGCGTAGGATCCTACGGTCTTGGCGTGCATCCGTGCGTCGCTGCGGTCCGGTCCCAGATCGACGGGCACGTGCACCTTCCGCCGACCACTGGCGACAACATCGATGTACTGTGGAGACCTCACGCCCCACGTGTTGAGCAATTCGGCGGTACGTCCACCCGGCCTCCCGCATGCCCACTATACGCCCTCGCTCAAAGTCCGTCAACTGCACATACGGTTCACGTCCACGCTGTCACGGCATGCTACCAGTGTTAAAGACTGCGATGGAGCTCCGTATGCCACGGCAAACTGGCTGACACTGAAGGCGGCGGTGCACAAATGCTGCGCAGCCAGCGCCATTCGACTTCCAACACCGTGGTTCCTGGTGTGTCCGCTGTGCCGTGCGTGTGATCGTTGCTTGTACAGCCCTTTCGCAGTGTCCGGAGCAAGTATGGTGGGTCTGAGACACCTGTGTCATTGTGTTCTTTTTTCCATTTCCAGGAGTGTATTTGCTGGGTGTGTTCCAATCTCTGTCTTCCTGTACAGTTCTTACCCTCTACTAAACAACAAACTGGTAGCCAAGATCGCAGGAATTCTTTTATTCCAAGATTACCGGTTTCGGCGAAACTAAACCCGCTGTCATCGGATCTTAGGACACATACAGGCTACAACATGAAGGCAAATAATGGTGATATTAATAGTTTCGTATAACATGCAGGCCTTACAAAATTGCTAAAGGCAACAGTTAATATCACCCTTATTTGCCTTGATGTTGTAACCTGTATGTGTCCTAAGATCCGATGATGGCGGCCTTAGTTTCGCCGAAACTGGTGATCATGGAATAAAAAGAATTCCTGCTATCGCAGCTGCCAGTTTATTGCTTTACAAGCATCTAGATCGCTCCCACATAAGCACAATTTTCTCCCTACAAAATTCCCTGATGTCTTAACAGATCTCCTGTCATTCTGTCCCTTCTCCCTCTCAGTGTTTTCCACATATTCCTTTACTCTCTGATTCTCCGTTCAACCTCCTCATTACTTACCCTATCAGTCATCTGTAGCATCACATCTCAAATGCTTCTATTCTCTTCTGTTCCGGTTTTGCCACAGTCCATGTTTCACAACCATACAATGCTGTGCTCCAGACATATATTCTCAGAAATTTATAGCTGAAATTAAGGCCTCTGTTTGGTCCTAGTGGACTTATCTTGGCCAGAAATGCCCTTTTAGCCTGTGCTAGTATGCTTCTGATCTCCTCCTTGCTCCGGCCGTCATTGGTTATTTTGCTGCTTAGGTGGAGGAATTGCTTTACTTCATCTACTTTGTGATCACCAATCCTAACGTTAAAACAAAGTTGTTGGCTGTTCTCATTTCTGCTATTTCTAATTACTTTCGCCTTTCTTCGATTTTCTCTCAGTCCACGTTCGCCGCGCTGCGTAGCAGCGTGGTCTTGGGTGTGCAGTCTCTGTTCGCAAGGCTCCTCCCGGCGGAGGTTCGAGTCCTCCCTCGGGCATCCGTGTGTCTGTTGTCCTTAGCGTAAGTTAGTTTAAGTTAGATTAAGTAGTGTGGAAGCTTAGGGACCGATAACCTCAGGACTTTGGTCCCATAAGATCTTACCAGAAATTTCCAATTTCAGTCCATGTTCCGTCCTTATTTGACTGTTCATCCCATTCAGAACCCTGTAGTTCTTCTTCACTTTGATTCATGATAGCAATGTCATCAGCTAATCGTATCATTGATAATTTTTCATTTGAATTTTATTTCCACTCCTGAACCTTTCTTTTATTTCCTGCATTGCTACTTGGATGTACGAATTGAACAGGAGGGGTTAAAGATTACATCCCTGTCCGACACCCTTTTTAATCTGAGTACTTCGTTCTTTGGCGCCCACCCTCATTATTCCCTCTTGGCTCTTGTACATATTTTATATTACCCGTCTCTCGCTATAGTTTACCCTTTACCCTATTTTCCCAGATTTTCGATCATTTTTCACCATTTCAAACTGTCAAACGCTTTTTCCAGGACGACAAATCTTCTGAATGTGTCTGGAGTTTTCTTTAGTCTTGCTTCCATTATCAACCGCAATCTCAGAATTGCCTCCTGGTGCCTTAAACTTGGGAAATTTGTGGTAAGTTCTATGGGGCCAGACTGCTGAGGTCATCGGTCCCTAAGCTTACACTACTTAATCTAACTGAAACTAACTTACGCTAAGGGCAACACACACATCCATGCCCAAGGGAGGACTCGAACCTCCGACGGGTGAACCACGCGAACCGTGGCAAGACGTCCCGAGACCGCACGGCTACCCCGCGGGGCGCCTTAAACTTCCCAAAAACAAAAATGATCGTCATCTAACACATTCTCAATCTTCTTTTCCATTCTTCTGTATATTATTCTTGTCAGCAACTTGGATGCATAAGATATTAAACTGACTCTGCGATATTTCTCACACACGCAAACATTAATACTTGTTCCATAGAGTATGAATGCAAAATTTCGTAATGATTTGGAACGTGTCACTTAAACATAATTTTTTTACACAATTATTTTCCCGTGAATGCTACTTCTGCAAGGTCTGCGGGAGAGCTTGTGTGAAGTTTAGAATGTAGGAGCCGAGGTACTGGAGAAATTGATGGTGTGAGGGTTTCTGTTGCTTGGTTGGTAGAACAGTTCCAGTCTCGGTCCGGCTAACAGTTCTAATCTGCCAGGAAGTTTCGGAAATGAGTTCATTTTAATTATGTCCACCCCTAGTCCTGTAATTTGTCCATGACACTGACTCCCCTATATTTCGATAATATAAAAGTTGTTGCCCTCTTTGAATTTTCTCGTTCTACCCCGATAACCCTATCTGGTAAGGATCCCACAGCACGCTACAGTATTCCTAAATAGGGCCGGCAAGAGTAGCGTAGGCAGTCACTTTAGTAGATATGTTGCATATTCTAAGTGTTCTGTCAATAAAATGCAGTCCTTCGTTCAGCTTCCCCCCCTCATTTTTTACGTTTTCTTTCGAATTAAGGTTATCTCTAACTGTAATTCCTAGGTATGTAGTTGAATTTACGGGCTCCAGATTTGATTGATTTATCGTGTAACCGAAACTTAGCGGATTCCATTTTGCACTCATGTCGATGACCTCACACTTTCCATTATTCAGGGTTGGTTATCAATTTTCGTACAATACAGATATCTTTTTAAATCGTTTTTAATTTGTATAATTTCCTGATGACTTGATTAGGCGGTAAATGCTAGGGTCATCTGTAAACAAACTAAGACTACTGCTTAGATTGTCTCCTAAAGGACAGCATAGGGCCTATTACCCAACCTTGGAGAGATCACTTCTGTTTTACTCGATGCCTTTCCGTCATTTACCTCTCTCACAGAAAATTACAAATTCAGTAACATAACTGAGACGATTTTCCGTAAGCACGCTATTTGATTGCAAGACGCTTGTGAGGCAGAATGCCCTAGACCTCTGGAATCAATTTTAAATTTCTTGTCGATAGCATTCAATACTTTGTGTGAGTAAAGTGCTAGTGGTGTTTCACAAGAACAATCAATGTTTTCTTAATCCGTGCAGACTGTGTGTCAGTAGACTGTCTTCTTCGAGATAATTTGTAATGTTCAGACACAATATATGTTCCAAAATCCTGCCGGTAATTTAGTGGATTACTCCCACTTGCCTAATGACTGGGTGTTGTGTGATGTCCTTAGGTTAGTTAAGTTTAATTAGTTCTAAGTTCTAGGGGTCTGATGACCATAGATGTTAAGTCCCATAGTGCTCAGAGCCATTTTAAAACACTTGCCTGTCTTAAATATTGGTGTGACCAGTGCAACTTTCCAGTCTTTGGGTACGGATCTTCCATTGGGCGAGCGGTTGCATGTGATTGTTAACTATGGAGCTATTGTATCAGCCTACTCTGAGAGAAATCTAATTGGTATACAGCATGGACCGGAAGACTTGCTTATATGAAATGATTGGAGATGTTTCACTACTCCGAGGATATGTACTTTTATGTTACTCAAGTTGGCAGCTATCTTAAATCGAATTCTGGAATATTTACTTCATCTTCTTTGGTGAAGGAATTTCGGAATGCTGCATTTAGTAACTCTGTTTTAGCAGCACTGTCATCGGTAGTATTTTCATTGTCGACGCGCAGAGAAGGCTTGATTGTGTCTTGTCTACAGCATGCTTTACAAACGACCAGAATCTCTTTGGACTTTCAAGATAAGATTTGGTTGTGGAAGCTATTATAAGCATTTCGCATTGAAGTCCGAGCTAAATTCCTGGCTTGTATAAAAATCTGATAGTTTATAGCATCATTTCGTGAGGTAAGTAATGGCAGCCTACTGTCACATTTTTCGTTAGTTAATTCAGTGAAATTATTTGCGTATTTTTTTAAAATTTTCTTAGTTTACATACCAAAATTAAAAATTACTTATCTTCTCTTTACTTGAAATTATTGTATTCTCAATAGTGACCTTCACTTTCATTTCACCTTGACGTGCCAGTTGCAGTCACAGAAACTAGACATCCATATCTACATCCACGTGATTACTCTGCTATTAACAATAAAAGGCCTGGCAGGGGTTTCAGTGAACCACCTTCAAGATGTCTCTCTACCGTTCCACTCTCGAGTGGCGCGCAGGAAAAACGAGCACTTAAATTTTTTTGTGCGAGCCCTGATTTCTCTTATTCTATCGTGGTGATAATTCCTCCCTACGTCGGTGGGTGCTAACGGAATGTTTTCGCAATCGGACAAGAAAACTGGTGATTGACATTTATGAGAAGATCCCATGGCAACGAAAAACGCCTTTGTTTTAATGGTTGCCACTCCAATTAGCGTATCATGTGTCTGATATTATTTCCCCTATTTATCGATGATAAAAAACGAGCTGCCCTTCTTTATACTTTTACGATGTCATCCGTCAGTCCCATCTGATGCGGATCCCATACCGCATAGCAGTACTCCAGAATAGGGAGGACAAACGAGGTGTAAGCAGTCGCTTTAGTAGACATGTTGCACCTTCTATGTGTTCTGCCAATGATTCGCATTCTTTGCTTTAATCACATCGTTATCTATGCGATCGTTCCAATTTAGGTTATTTGTAGTTGTAGTCCGTAAGTATTTAGTTGATATTTCAGCCTCAAGATTTGTGTGACTTACCGCGTAGTTGAAATTTAGAAATTTTTTTTTTGGTAGTCATGTCAATAACTTCATACCTTTCCTTATTCAAGGTCAATTCCCACTTTTCGCACCATACAGATATCATTTTCCAATTCGTTTTTGTCATCTGATGACTTTACTAGACTGTAAATGACAGCATCATGGTAGTAGGGTAAGCCGCTGGCGTTTGCTTATGTGTTATATATTAATACGTTATACATATATATTAACACATAATACACCGTATTAATATACTGATATAATGAATACAAATTTCGGTTCTTTTACTGGAAAATGAGACGTTCAGGGTATTGGGTCACCGTGACAAAGAATGAAAAATTGGCACATTTATGATTATTCGGGACGTACGAGAACCTTATTCATGGTGCTCAGTCTGGGTTTGCAAGATGCCTATCTAATGGCTTCCAAGACATATAAAAATTTAATTTCGAATTTTATGTAATTATTCTAAACACTTAAAACGTCAGCATTAAGTATGACTTTCTGCTATGTTACTTCTTTACCATTAATCTTATTCTCGTCGTGTTCTGCAGACATTATCCACATATGTGACTGAATGTACTTGCAAAATCATATCATTGTGCGACACAGTTCAGGAGGCAAATCATAAACACTGAGAATAGCTTTGGTTTAAAAAGGAGCGCAATTTACGGAGAATGTGCTTATTCAGTATTTGATAGTGAGAAAATTTACCGATTTCCAGCAAACTCTAAGCATAATTTCAAACATTCCCAAAGATTTTATCACTTCCATGGTTATCGTCAAATACTGAACAAATTAATTCATTTGTAAAGCTATCAGATGTGTGAAGCTATTGTGCGTAAAGGTGTATCAAAAACTAATGGGAACTTGTTAATTTCATGGCATTCATAAAGGCTTTTTTCAATTTTTTTACCTTTCCCGGATACATGTCCCTGAATTTTTTTTTAATTTTCAGCTGTTCTGAATATTTACTTTATTATTGGCAGTTGAAACGGTTACACGTGTTTTCCAGTGCTCGGCGAATTTTTACTTTCGAAGGAGATTCGGTAATGATTTGCATTCGGTTTCGCTTGAAAAATTCGATATGTTGATTGTGGCTTGTTTTTCGATTCTGCTATGAGTAAAACAAGAGATTACGAGTGGTATTTACGTTTCAAAGACGGTCGAGAAGACGCTGAAGAGTAAGACTGCCTTGGACGACCGAAACATCAGTTACTGACAACATTGTGCAATGAGTAAGGAAAAGGTTGCTGGAAAATGGCCGAATCACCATCAGAGAGGCTGCTGATGACGTCGCCATGTCCTTTGACTCATGCCAAGCAGTTTTTGGCATGAAACGTGTATCAGCATAATTTATTCTGATACTGTTGAACTTCGACCAAAACAGCAGTCACAAAGCCATCGCTCAGAAGTTGCTGAATAAACTCGACAACAATCCACAAGTTCTACGGAAAATTATAACAGTCGACGAAACATAAATATACGGGTACAACGTCGAAAACTAGCCTAGTCGTCTTAATGGAAACTACCTGAAGAACCAAGACCGAAAACAAATGAAAGTTCTTCTCACTGTTTACTTCGATTACAAAGGGACAGTGCATCGTCTCTTTCTGCCTTATGCTCTTACGGTCAATGAGGAAAACTAACCTAAACTCCCTCCGAGCAGGCCTTGGAAGGCCGAACGGTAGCTTCCGGCCGCTGTCATACAAGCACACCAGTGGCAAGACGCAATCAATAGATTCACTGCGCGATAACAACGGTGAAGTCACTGATGATAGTACCACTGAAGCAGAGTTATTAAACACGGTTTTCCGGAACTCCTTCACCAAAGAAGACGAAGTAAATGTTCCTGGATTCCAATCAAGAACGACTGCCAAGATGAGAAACATAGAAGTAGATAGTCTCGGAATAACGAAGCAGCTTAGATCACTTAATAAAGGTAAGGCCTCCGGTTCAAAGGGTTCAAATGGCTCTAGGCACTATGGGACAACATCTGTGGTCATTAGTCCCCTAGAACTTAGAACTACTTATACCTAACTAACCTAAGGACATCACACACATCCATGCCCGAGGCAGGATTCGAACTTGCGACCGTAGCACTCGCGCGGTGCCGGACTGAGCACCTAGAACCGCTCGGCCACCGCGGCCGGCTAAGGCCTCCGGTCCAAATTGTATACTAGTCAGGTTCCTCTCGGAGTATGGTGATAAAACAGCTCCATATTTAGCAATTCTATACAACCACACGCTCACTGCAAGATCTGTACCTAAAGGCTGGAAAATTGCTCAGGTCACACCAAAACCCATAAAGGGAAGTAGGACTAATCCGCTGAATTACAGACCTATATCACTAACATCGATTTGCAGTAGGGTTTTGGAACATAAATTGTATTCGAACATTATGAAGTACCTCGAAGAAAACGATTTATTGGCACATAGTCAGCACGGTTTCGTTCTTGTGAAACACAGCTAGCTCTTTATATTCATTAAGTAGTAAGTGCTATCCTCAGGGGATTTCAAATTGATTCCATATTTTTACATTTTCAGAAGGGTTTCGACACCGTTCCTCACAAGCGTCTTCCAACCAAACTGCTTGCCTACGGAGGATCGCCTCAGTTGTGCGACTGGATTCGTGCTTTCCTGTCACAAAGATCACAATTCATAGTAATAGACGGAAAGTCATCGAGTGAAACAGACGTAATATCCGGGGTTCCCAAGGAAGTGTTATAGGCCCTTTATTGTTCCTGATCTATATTAACGACATACGAGACAATCTGAGTAGCCGTCTTAGATTGAGTGTAGATGATGCTGTCATTTACTGTCTTGTAAAGTCATCAGATAACCAAAACGACTTGCAAAATGATTTAGATAAGATATCTGCAAGGTGCGAAATGTGGCAATTTATCCGGAATAAGGAAAAGTGAGAAGTTATTCACATGAGTACTAAGAGAAATAAGCTAAATTTCAATTACACGATAAGTCACACAAATCTGAAGGCTGTAAATTCAACTAAATACTTAGGGATTACAATTACAAAATCAAATAGGGGTAATTCAGGAGTAGGTTTAATAATGAATAAAAAATAGGAGTGCGGGTAAGCTACTACAAACAGCATAGTGAACGCGTTATTGTGGCCAAGATAGACACGAAACCCACGCCTACTACAGTAGTACGAGTTTATATGCCAACCAGGTCTGCAGATAATGAAGAAATTGAAGAAAAATATATGATGAGATAAAAGAAATTATTCAGGTAGTGAAGGGAGACGAAAATTTAATAATCATGGGTGACTGGAATTCGATAGTAGGAAAAGTAAGAGAAGGACACGTAAAAGGTGAATATGGATTTGGGGGAAGAAATGAAAGAGAAAGCCGTCTGCTAGAATTTTGCACAGAGCATAACTTAAAAATGATAGCTAACACTTGGTTCAAGAATCATAAAAGAAGATTGTATACACGGAATAAGCGTGGAGCTACTGACAGGTTTAAGATAGGTTATATAATTGTAAGACAGAGATTTAGGAACTCGGTTTTAAATTGTAAGACATGTCCAGGGGCACATGTGGACTCTGGCCAGAATCTATCGGTTGTGAACTGTAGTTTAAAACTGAAGAAATTGCAGATGGGTGGGAATTTAAATAGATGGGACTTGGATAATCAGAAAGAACCAGATCTACATCTACATGACTACTCTGCAATTCACATTTAAGTGCTTGGCAGAGGGTACATCGAACCACAATCATACTATCTCTCTACTATTCCAATCCCGAACAACGAGCGGGAAAAACGAACACCTAAACCTTTCTGTTCGAGCTCTGATTTCTCTTATTATATTTTGATGATCATTCCTACCTATGTAGGTTGTGCTCAACAAAATATTTTCGCATTCGGAAGAGAAAGTTGGTGACTGAAATTTCGTAAAAAGCTCTCGCCGCGACGAAAAACGTCTATGCTGTAATGACTTCCATCCCAACTCGTGTATCATATCTGCCACACTCTCTCCCCTATAACGCGATAATACAAAACGAGCTGCCCTTCTTTGCACCCTCTCGATGTCCTCCGTCAATCCCACCTGGTAAGGATCCCACACCGCGCAGCAATATTCTAACAGAGGACGAATGAGTGTAGTGTAAGCTGTCTCTTTAGTGGACTTGTTGCATCTTCTAAGTGTCCTGCCAATGAAACGCAACCTTTGGCTCGCCTTCCCGACAATATTATCTATGTGGTCCTTCCAACTGAAGTTGTTCGTAATTTTAACACCCAGGTACTTAGTTGAATTGACAGCCTTGAGAATTGTACTATTTATCGAGTAATCGAATTCCAACGGATTTCTTTTCGAACTCATGTGGATGTTGTAGAGAGTTTCAGAGAGGGCATTAGAGAACAATTAACGAAAATGGGGGAAAGAAATACAGTAGAAGAAGAATGGGTAGCTTTGAGGGATGAAGTAGTGAAGGCAGCAGCGGATCAAGTAGGTAAAAAGACGAGGGCTAGTAGAAAAACTTGGGTGACAGAAGAAATATTGAATTTAATTGATGAAAGGAGAAAATATAAAAATGCAGTAAATGAAGCAAGCAAACGTCTCAAAAATGAGATTGACAGGAAGTGCAAAATGGCTAAGCAGGGATGGTTAGAGGACAAATATCAGGATGTAGGGGTACGATAGATACTGCCTACAGGAAAATTAAAGAGACCTTGGGAGAAAAGAGAACCACTTGCATGAATATCAACATATCAGATGGAAACCCAGTTCTAAGCTAAAAGGGGAAAGCAAAGAGGTGGAAGGAGTATATAGAGTGTCTATACAAGGGCGATGTAGTTCAGGGCAATATCATGGAAATGGAAGAGGTTGTAGATGAAGATGAAATGGGAGATATGATACTGCGTGAAGAGTTTGACAGAGCACTGAAAGACCTAAGTCGAAACAAGGCCCCGGGAGTAGACAACATTCCATTAGAACTACTGACAGCCTTGGGAGAGCCAGTCCTGACAAAACTCTACCATCTGGTGAGCAAACTGTATGAGGCAGGCGAAATACCCTAGGACTTCAAGAAGAATATAATAATTCCAATCCCAAAGAATGCAGGTTTTGACAGATGAGAAAATTATCGAACTATCAGTTTAAAAAGTCACGGCTGCAAAATACTAACGCCAGTTCTTTACAGAGTAGTGGAAAAACTGGTAGAAGCCGACCTCGGGGAAGATCAGTTTGGATTCCGTACAAATATTGGAACACATGAGGCAATACTGACCCTACGACTTATCATAGAAGCTAGATTAAGGAAAGGCAAACCTACGTTTATAGCATTTTGTAGACTAAGAGAAAGCTTTTGACAATGTTAAATGGAATACTCTCTTTCAAATTCTGAAGGTGGCAGGGGTAAAATACAGGGAGCGAAAGGCTACTTACAAATTGTACAGAAACCAGATTGGAGCTATAAGAGTCGAGGGTCACGAAAGGGAAGCAGTGATTGGGAGTGAGAGAGGGTTGTAGCCTCTCCCCAATCCTATTCAATCTGTATATTGAGCAAGCGGTAAAGGAAACAAAAGAAAAGTTGGGAGTAGCTATTAAAATCCATGGAGAAGAAATAAAAACCTTGAGGTTCGCCGATAACATTGTAATTCTGTCAGAGACGGCAAACGACTTGGAAGAGCAGTTGAATGGAATGGACAGTGTCATGAAAGGAGGGTATAAGATTAACATCAACAGAAGCAAAACGAGGAAAATGTAGTCGAATTAAATCGGGCGATGCTGAGGAAATTAGATTAGGAGACTCTTAAAGTAGTCAAAGAGTTTTGCTATTTGTTGAGCAAAATAACTGATGATGATCGAAGTAGAGAGGACATAAAATGCCGACTGGCAAAGGTAAGGAAAGCGTTTCTGAAGAAAAGAAATTTGTTAACATCGAGTATAGATTTAAGTGTCAGGAAGTCGTTTCTGAAAGTATTTGTTTGGAGTGTAGCCATGTATGGAAGTGAGACATGGATGGTAAATAGTTTGGACAAGAAGAGAATAGAAGCTTTCGAAATGTGGTGCTACAGAAGAATGCTGAAGATTGAATGGGTAGATCACATAACTAATAAGGAGTTATTGAATAGAAAGGGGGAGAAGTGGGGTTTGTGGCACAACTTGACTAAAATAAGGAATCGGTTGGTAGGACATGTTCTGAGGCATCAAGGGATCACGAATTTAGTACTGGAGGGCAGCGTGGAGGGCAAAAATCGTAGAGGGTGAGCTAGAGATGAATACACTAAGCAGATTTAGAATGATGTATGCTGCAGTACGTACTGGTAGATGAAGCAGCTTGCACAGGGTAGAGTAGCATGATGATCTGCATCAAACTAGTCTCAGGACTGAAGACCACAACAACAACAACAACAACAATTACAGATAACCTTATTTGGAAAGATCACATAGATAATATTATGGGTAGAGCAAACCAAAGACTGCGATTCATTGGCAGAACACTTAGAAGGTGCAACGTGTCTACTAAAGAGCCTGCTTTAAACGACGCTTGTCCGCCCTGTTCTAGTGTATTTCTGTGCGGTGTGGGATCCGCATGAGGTGGGACTGTCGGATGACATCGGAATAGTACTAAGAAGAGCAGGTCGTTTTGTAATATCTCGAAATAGAGGAGATAGTGCCACAGACATGATACGTGAATTGGAGTGGCAATCATTAAAGCAAAGGCGTTTTTCGTTGCGACAGTATTTTCTCATGAAATTTTAATCACCAGTTTTCTCCTCCGATTGCGAAAACATTCTGTTGGCACCCACCTACATAGGGAGAAATGATGATCAGGATAAAATAAGAGAAATCAGGGCTCACACAGAAAAATTTAAGTGCTCGTTTTCCCAGGCGCGCCGTTCGAGAATGGAACGGTAGAGAGACAGGTTGAAGGTGGTTTAGCGTACCTTCTGCCAGGCACTTTATTGTGAATAGCAGAGTAATCACGTAGATGTAGATGTGTCATCCTCAGCTCATAGGCGCCACTGGATGCGGATATTGAGGTGCCTGTGGTCAGCACTCCGCCCTCCCCGCCGTTATGTCAGTTTACGAGCCCGGAGCGGCTACTAATCAATCAAGTAGCTCCTCAGTTGCCTCACAAGGGCTGAATGCACCCCGCTTGCCAACAGCGTTCGGCGGACCGGATGGTCACCCATCCAAGTGCTAGCCCATTCCGACAGGGCTCACTATCGGTGATCTGACGGTAACAGGAGTTACCACTTCGGCAAGGCCGTTAGCAATAAGGAGTACTACCTGGAAGTTACATGCCGTTTGAGTGAAGCAGGGCGAAAAAACGACCAAATTATGGCAAAACCACTCGTATAAAGTGCATCAATCAAATGCATCCGCTCATACCTCCATCATTTTTCGTGTTTTTTGGGCAGAAAACTAAACCGCTGTGTTCTCTCACCATCGTATTCGACGGTCGTGGTCCCGTGCTGAAAAAAAAAGGAAAGGACGTCATTTTTCCACCACCGATTACATAAAAATAGAATCGCTGAAGGAGCAGAACAACATAACGAAAAGTGAGTTCCAGAAGTCCTTCCAAGACTGAAAAGCGCTGGCCCAAATGTATAATTTCTGAGAGAGTTTACTCGGAAGATGTAGATTGATGTAGATTAATAAATAAATATTATTAAAGAAAAATATTGGGCTTACTTTTTGACCACACCTCGTGTGTGCGTTCGATTCTTTAAAGAATACCAGGTTTATTGGTTGGTAAGGATGCTCTGTAGGCAGTCACAGCCGTTAGATGTTTGAGAGCATTGAGTCTAGAGTGTTTTTAAGTGGGACTACCGCATAAAACAAGAGCGATTGATGGTAGATATTTGTTGGAGGAAACGTTATGAAACGTAATTTATCTGCTTGCATACCTTAACGCGGCTTACGATCTAAAAATGTCTAAGGGTAGGACAAAAATATGGCAACCCACAAGAAATACATAATTGAACACAAACGTCGATGAAGGGCTAGCTGAAATTTCAAAACGACAAATCGCTAATGCAAATGTCTTTAACAGGAATATGTGGTGCCGAAGCTATTAAACACGGATCACGGAGCAAAGGAAGTAATTCATTTGGTCGTAAGACTCTTGTTTCACACCGTTTCCAGCTCGTGGCGGAGTTTACGTTTTGCATGCGACGCTCCTAACCTACAACGCTGACTGCTTGTAGCCAAAAGGGTAACATGGCTCGGATTCGACGATGATTTAGGCAGCCATAACGTGATATTCCATTAGCCTCATGGTTACTCTTCTTGGTCGCATTGTTGTTAAGGATTATGTGGCCGTTCTCGCTGATCACTTTGAACGTACTGTACACCATCTGTTCCCCAGCGGTGGTGTGTTACAAGTCTGTTTTCTGAGCTCGAGGGTAAACTTTCGTATCCCCCGGGTCACCACAGTCAGAAGATCCCAGTATTACTAAGCCTTTGTGTTCTGCTTTCGAGAGAAAGGCACGTGATTGCTATCTACTTCCATTATTGTTATCTGAACTATTCATCATTTTGAGGCAAGAATGGTATAAGATTCCCTTTAAAATGTTGTCCATCCCGGGGCAACTGGAAGCTATTTTGATAGCCAAAGGGGCTTCCTACAACGTATTAGACACTTGATGTTTCCATATCTTTATCCATCCCCTACTGGTGTATAAAGGGAAAACTGACTGACATTTTCAGCCTATCTCACAGTGGAAAAGAAGTCAAGACATGAAAGTTATATGTTTAATCGACATACCATCTTAGCTCTGTCAATAAATTATGTGAGGAATGTCAGCCTTGAGGACTCATCCTTCGGAACACAAAAGACAATACCTGAAAATCTTTACAGATATACCCTCCAGAATAGAAATCTGCCAAGGTGGCACAAATGGGAACTAAATTACAAATTACCAAAAATTATGCTGTAAAAGACAAAGTGAATCGAATGGAAACCACGATATCATCTCCTCAAAATGTGCATTTCGAATGAACACTGGAGACTTATTTATTAAATTCAGCTGTCATCCCACTGGACATGGATAACTTTTGTCAAATGTTAAACTGTGATAAGTCAAATAAGTATAAATCACGAAATAAGTAATTTAGTTACAGTACGAACTCTAAGTGACTACGAAGACACACAAAGGTATCGGAGTACGAGTTAAGCATGCGAGCTAACATCCCAAAGATGTGCCGGCTCACAAGCGGTTCCTCTTCGTCGAACTGTCTTGTCTCAAACTCGTCTAGGGGTTGAACCGCACCTGTCGCATTACACGCCCTAAACTAGACACCTGTGACCCTTTGGTTAAACTGTCTGGTTGAGGGCAAGTTTGCGAAATACAAAGTTAACATAAAATATAATAACAGTAATAATAATATCGGGAACTAAATTAACGACCCGTAAATGATGTAAGCCACACAGTTGTGATTCTGTGATAATAACATTTATTCAGAAAACAAACTAATAGCGAAAGTGGTCGTATTTGGAGTTACTGTTACACTAGAGCACATGTTCATTTGACACAGTTAGATCGTTCAGAATCTCATCGCGAAATACAAGTTGTGTTCACACCAGACACGAGGCTGCTTACCGCTCAGAGACTAAGTGCCGCGATACCACACAAGGCGAAATTTGCTAATTCGTTTCACTTTCTAGCTGCCTAAATACCGACTGTCCGCTGTCGCGTCTCAATCCGAACTGTACCCTTTGGTGTCTCCAGCCGAACTATCCGCTTTCGGGTCTGCACCAGCACTGCCCTCTGGCAGTCGCCGGCAGCGTTTCCTGCGCGCCAAGTATTCTATCTCAACTGACTAGAGCAGTTCCCTTTTCTGGATCGTCCATCTGATTGGCTACAGCTTTTTCTACATTATTTTTCATTTTAACATATTTAAGTAATCAAAGTTGGACCACTTTCACGTTCTAAATAAAGTAACAATAATATCCATTACATAATAAACGATAATTTTTTTTGTATGAAACCAATAGCCAGTAGCCTGCACCAAAGTGCTTTCTGATAAATAAATAAAGAACAAAAGTAAGTACTGTCACTAAACTTCTCAACCAATATTCTGTTACCTAATGACTCAATAAGGTGTCATGCTGTCATCCTCCAATATCTTTTGCGTGGACGAAATGATGATCTGATGCTTAACTGAAAATACTGGTAACTTAAATTTTCTATATCTTTTAAACAAAGTCACAGAGTTGATGTTTCCAATGTTTATCATTTTAATAATGCTCTTCTATATGACATATAGATCGTTAAGTTCGACCAAAATGTCCAGGCTCTAGCAGTCAGGTCTTTGTTACAAAACTTGTTAATTTCAATTCAACAATCCTAAACTATTATAAATATGATCAGTAGTCAAGATTTATTAGGATCACCATGAATTTTTATGAAGGATGGTAGATTAAAATTACTGTGGCTTCATTCGCTGCACTACAAGAGAATTAGTTTTCATAAATGTTTCCCTTTATGGCCAATCTTAGGTCCGCCTTATTTACCACTGCTGCGTCTCCTGAGTCACAAATGGCTTCTAATGGGTTTCTCTATGATGTAGGTTCTCGTCAGTCTTACTCGCACACTACAGCGCTTAGGCCTCAATAGACAACACACGGCTGTGAATTTCCCCATCTCGTGGTGAATCTGCTCCATTTGTGGTTCGTGGTCCTGGACGACAGGGTTCGCTTCACAGTTCCTGGAGGCTGACGTTTTCGGACATATACTTAAATAAGAGCCAAATGCTCTTTAACTCACAAACCTCCACTTTATAACATGTTGGCGTGCCATATATGTTATGAAGTAGCACCCAAATTTAGAAGAACGAATTCGTTATACAATAACTTAAATATCCTAAGCATCAAATTAATAGTGTAATTATTAGTAGTGGTGTTGATGCAGCATGCTTTAAATTTAAAGGAGCTTAAATCTAACATAAATTATGAATTGATACATATTAATTAAATGCCAAATAAAACCATTTATCAAAATCGACTGTCTATTGAAATGCCGCAGAAATATCAGCGCCACTAAGCTCACATTCACTGAACTTTTTTGTCATAATGATGTCTCCAGCGGAGCTCCACACATTCGGAGCTGAGTACCCCGCCGAAGTTCTGTGTGGCTCTGCGTCCTTCTCCATCCTTTTTGGGGGAAACAGATCAGTTGAATTTACGAGCATTTTGCAAACGCTCTAAATCAATTGTTTACTGTGTAGTTTTGATGTGTTTGTATCGATTCCACAGGGGGTAAAGTTCATTGTAGATCCTGGGTGGTTTCGGAAAGTGTTTGTTTTCTGGTATCTACATGGATAGTAACTTCCACGTTACTTTATTAAGGGGCTGAAATGCAACTTAGATGATTGGCTATCCATGACGTTGTGCCACAGATGGTGGGCGAGGTTTCAAGTATTTAATGAGGAGCTGGCGTCCACGTTGCAGTACACCACCAGCCACAAGCAAGAGGGTTGCCATCTGCCACCGCCTCCGGCAGACATCTATGGTGTATCAGCTCTATTTACTGTTTTATCAATATACGATTTCGTCCTTTATATGTTTATAAGGATTCTCGATCATTGTAGGTCTGAAGATGATATTATAATAAGTTCGAAACCGGTCACCACACTACAAAAATTTATGCCATCAAGACTGCTTCCAGTTTATTTGTAATAATTATAGATCGCTGTTTCCTATAGTAAGAAGTATGTTCTTTAAAATATCTGTTTACAACTGCACAGACCTTGCGATCAAAAAGAATATCCTTATGTGACGAAACATCCTGAAATAAAACGTTGCTAATTACACCTCAATTTCGTACTCGTTCCAAAATTATTCATTGAATGCTTCTTTCGCCTCAGTTTCATTTTTTCTCCCTTTTATACTTCTCGCTATCTTAAACTTCTATCAAGTCCACAAATGAGGCAATAACGATCGTAATGCTCTACCATACCATCGCCAATCAGTTACAGTCAGATCACCTTGCTCCTTAAAATACCATTCTCTCTAAATATCATTTTCTATATTAGAATCAAACTCACTTTGTTCTCCCTTAAAATTATCAACATTATTAGCTACAAGATAGTTATCATGAAATAAAGCATTACTTTCTCACTTCCACATTATTAGAAACACCTTCACAAACAGCACTTTCAACAGCCGCTGATACATCATACAACTCGCTACATGTAACCTCATTTACCTCCGTCGACAAATCACCAATACAGATTCACCATCCTCTGCCGTTACATCACATAAATTGTAACTACAGCGTCGTGCAATTTCAGAATCAACACTACCATTAAATTCCGCTGCGTTTTGATTGAAACCTGTCCAACATTTCTTTTCCTCTCCTACACGCTCCTGCGCCACATCAATTTCAGACCGCACATCAAATTCAGATCAACATTCATTCTCAAACAAACATTCAAGATCCACAGGTCCATCCAGAATTTTGGGCTCACCTCTATTAGTAGAAAGATACGCACAGACTTTTTCCTCTTAAGTATCAATACCAGCAGATTCAACTTCCGTAACTTCAGCACATAAAACATCATTACTACATTCCTTCAAAATTAATTCACCAACATCCACCGATAAGCACACAAATTAATCAACAGCTGACAAGACTGGTGCTACGCCGCCCTTATTAACCTTCTTAACAACTTTCGCCCTCACAATGTCACCTGAAACATCATCACCTTCATCACTATAATTGTTACCGCTGGTTAGTACCTCTATAGAATTTTCTATACCAAATAACTCCAGCAAATTCATGTCCTTTTGGCACATAGAATGTTTCATTGTATTTTTACACACTGATTCGTCTCACATTCATAAAACAAATAATTTAACCCTAAATCATCGTCCTCGTCTTTATCCTTATTTTTCATTATCTTAGGTTTACGCCTTTTGTATACGATCTGATTTGAAAATTTACCTGTTTGAATATCATATCTTACTAATTTCGTTTCAAAATTCTGATGCCTTTCTACCGATTTATAAACACCCATCACATTTCCGTTTACTCGCGTCCTATTCATCGCCGGTTTATTTTGCTACCTCCAGACATGAGATGCGGCGAAACCTAGTTTCCCGATCACCCATTACGCTGGTCCATTTCGCCAGGTGCCGGTCCCTCAAATCTACTTTCTCGGTGTCGGTCCCTGTCACGAAAGTATCTGTCCCCATTACCCCTTTGAAATTTGTCACTGTATGTGTTCCCGTTACCGTTTCTCTTAACAAAACTGTTGTTTGCGTTCCCTTGATAACTTCCCGGATGTCTTTCATAGTAGTTACTCGGACTGTAATTATGATTCCCACTCTGAAAACTATTTGTCTGCTTACTTTGCGAATTACATTACAACGCCCGTTCTTATCTTTCTGCATAGTCCAAAAATTCGTATGCTGAGTTGCTAGGAGTGTGCACTAGATCTCACTGAAAATTCTCCGGTATGTACCTTTTCAAGTTGTTATTTCAGGAAGCACTCCCAATGGACGTTTCACAGGCATTAATCTTGAAAGTTGACGTTTACAAAATCCTCGCATTGACCCGCTCCCGTATTTATATGTTGGCCCGTTAGGAAACTATTTAGGGAGTCGCGTATGCTTCGCTTCACTCCGAAACTTCCCGAGGAAACTGCTTTCAAATATTACGTAGGTATTGAACGTATCACTGTGCATATTTGCCCACGATTGCGGCTCACTTTCTAAATATCGTTTCACGAGTTTTATCATCGGCTCGTCGGACATTCCCTTTATAAAACCATCCCTGCATGCTGGTATAAAATTTACTGGATGATACTTTCCGTCGTCAGCAAAACATTTGACCATTCTCCAATTCATCCACGGAACACTGATCATTGTAGAGGTTTCTTGTACCGCTAAAGAATTCAGTTCTCTTTTTATTTCATTTCTTTCCTTTTTAAATTCACTATTTTCAGTTTTAATGCAAGATTCTACTTGATCCTTTATCTACTTCTTTCTCCTCTTTACCTATTCGAGCGGATAAGTTGCTAATAACCTCTGTCGTATCAGCCATTAGAGCATCTTGCCTACTCATACAATTTCTTACGTTGCCTCCCAGATATGCCTGCAACTTCTCCACCTTATCACTAAAATTTTTCTTTGATTGCTGTACCTTAGGGTCAAGCACCCCAAATTAATCAGAAATTTTTCCCATTTCATCCCCAATGGTTTTTAATTGCACCTCTGCCTGCAACTTCTCCACCTTATCACTGAAATTTTTCTTCGCTTAATATACCTTAGAGTCAAGCACGCCAACTACATCAGAAATTTTTCCCATTTTATCCCGAATGGTTTTTAATTCTTCGTCTATCAGTTCCTCTGTTCCACTTGCCTTTTTACCTAATCCGACTTTCACAACCGAAGCTATTTCGTATTCAACCGACTCAATTTTTAAATTTACGTCGGCCATATCGGTTATAACACACTAAATTTTTAAATTTACGTCACCCATTTCAGTTCATAAAAGAATGTTGTACACATGAAAGAATCCTGGAAATACTAGAAGGCATCAGGTAGACAGAGATTTTGGAACCAGGTATTAAATTGTAAGACGTTTCCAGAGGCAGATGTGGACTCTGACCACAATCTATTGGTTATGAGCTGTGGATTAAAACTGAAGAAACTGCAAAAAGGTAGGAACATAAGGAGATGTTTTCTGGACAAACAGATTAAGCCAGAGGTTGTACAGAGTTCCAGGGAGAGCATAAGAGAACAATTGTCACAAATGGGGGAAAGAAATTCAGAAGAAGAAGAATGGGTAGCTCTGAGGGACGAAGAAATGGAGGTAGCAGAGGATCAAGTAGATAAAAGACGAGGGCTAGTAGAAACCCTTGGGTAACAGAAGAAATAGTGAATTTAATTGATGAAAGGAGAAAATATAAAAATGCAGTAAATGAAGCAGGCCAAAAGGAATACAAACGTCTCAAAAATGAGATCAACAGGAAGTGCAAAATGGCTAAGAAGGGATGGCTAGAGGACGAACGTAAGGATGTAGAGGCTTTTCTCACTAGGGGTAAGATAGATACTGCCTACAGGAAAATTAAAGAGACCTTTGGAGAAAAGAGAACCACTAGTATGAATATCAAGAGCTCAGATGAAAAACCAGTTCTAAGCAAAGAAGGAAAGCAGAGAGGTGTGGAAGGAGTATATAGAAGGTCTACACAATGGCGACGTACTTGAGGACAATATTCTGGAAATGGAAGAGAATGAGGATGAAGACGAAATGGGAGATACAATACTGAGTGAATGGTTTGACAGAGCACTGAAGGACCTGAGTCGAACAAGGCCCCAGGAGTAGACAACATTCCATTAGAACTACTGACGGTCTTGGGGGAGCCAGTCCTGACAAACCTCTACCATCTGGTGAGCAAGATGTATGAGACAGGCGAAATACCCTCAGACTTCAAGAAGAATATAATAATTCCAATCCCCAAGAAAGCAGGTGTTGACAGATGTGAAAATTACCGAACAATCAGTTCAATAAGCCACAGCTGCAAAATACCAACGCGAAATCTTTACAGACGAATGGAAAAAATTAGTAGAAGCCAACCTTTGGGAAGATCAGTTTGGATTCCGTAGAAATGTTGGAATACGTGAGGCAATACTGACCTTGCTACTTATCTCACAAGAATTATTAAGGAATGGCAAACCTACGTTTATAGCATTTGTAGACTTAGAGAAAGTTTTTGACAATGTTGACTGGAATACTCTCTTTCAAATTCAGAAGGTGGTGGGGGTAAAATGCAGGGAGCGAAAGGCTATTTACAGTTTGTAAAGAAACCAGATGGCAGTTATAAGAGTCGAGGGACATCAAAGGTAAGCTGTGGTTGGAAAGGGAGTGCGACAGGGTTGTAGCCTCTCCCCGATGTTATTATATCTGTATATTGAGCAAGCAGTGAAAGAAACATAAGAAAAATTCGGAGTAGGTATTAAAATCCATGGAGAAGAAATAAAAACTTTGAGGATTGCCGATGACATTGTAATTCTGTCGGGGAAAGCAAAGGACTAGTTAGAGGAGTTGAACAGAATGGATAGTGTCGTGAAAGGAGGATATAAGATGAAAATCAACAAAAGCTAAAGAGGTTAATGGAATATAGTCGAATTAAGTTGAGTTATGCTGAGGGAATTAGATTAGGAAATGAGACACGTAAAGTAGTAAAGGAGTTTTGCTATTTGGTGAGCAAAATAACAAATGATGGTCGAAGTAGAGAGGATATAAAATGTAGACTGGCAATGACAAGAAAAGCGCTTCTCAAGAAGAGAAATTAGTTATCATCGAGTATTGATTTAAGTGTCAGGAAGTCATTTCTGAAAGTATTTGTATGGAGTGTACCCATGTATGGAAGTGAAACATGGACGATAAATAGTTTGGACAAGAAGACAATAGAAGCTTTCGAAATGTTGTGCTACAGGAGAATGCTGAATATTAGATGGGTAGATCACATAACTAATGAGGAGGCATTGAATAGAATTGGAGAGAAGAGGAGTTTGTGGTACAACTTGACAAGAAGAAGGAACCGGTTTGTAGGACATGTTCTGAGGTATCAAGGGATCACAAATTTAGCATTGGTGGGCAGTGTGGAGGGTAAAAATCGTAGAGGGAGACCAAGAGATAAATACACTAAGCAGATTCAGAAGGACGTAGGTTGCAGTAAATACTGGGAGATGAGGAAGCTTGCTCAGGGTAGAGTATCATGGAGAGCTGCATCAAACCAGTCTCAGGACCGAATGCCACGACAACAACAACAACATATCGGTTATAACAGAATCAACTTTGGATACCACATCAGTTTTAACAGAATAAATTTTGGATCCCAATACTCTTGTCATTTACATTAACTGGGACATCATGTCTCCCCCAAATTCATCTCCCTTGCCTGATTTCGGACTATTTGTCTTACTAAATTTACCGCCGATCACACTCTCCCACTCCGACTTCGGGCTAAGCGGCTCACTAGTGTTCCGGGCCCACATAAACTGGCCGACTGCTTAATATTACCGATTGAACCACAGAACCATACATAATCTCGCTATCAGCGCAGGTACTTAGCTTTATCATGCTGGATCCTTCTGCCATGGTACTGCTGCCGACGTTGCAGTTGAAGCCGACGCTGAAGATCATGTAGCTTTTGCTGTGGCACTGCAACCGCCGATGCGCCATGAATTGACGTTGAATATGCCGCTGTTGGTTGGAACCACGTGCTTTCGATGTCACCTCTTCTTCCAAGTTACTTTTGTATCATTCCTAACCACTGCTAAAACACGGTGCACACAGCTGTTGCAAAATTCGTAACTCGGAGCCCCCACGCAAACTGCCTAAGCTTCCACAGACTTGGGACCTAGATCACAGAATGTAGTTAACTGTGAGAATTACAACTGTAATTTCACAGCTATTAAAGAAACCTAATATTCAGTCCTGAAACGATCCCACATTGAACAATTGCGAGGGGCCCTGCCTATCGAAGTTCCGATGGTACTTTTGGAAACACTTTCAAGAATTCAGATTCAATTCGAAACTTTCCAGAGTTCATATTCCGCAAGTAACACTTTCCAAAATCTAATCCTGTTCTAGCACTTTGCAAGATTCTTATCCCTCAACTTACACTTTCCAAATTCCTATCCCAAACGAGCCCCTAATTGCGAGCTAACATCCCAAAGATGTTCGGGCTCACATGCGGTTCCTCTTCGTCGAAATGTCTTGTCTCAAATTCGTCTAGTGGTTGAACCGCACGTGTCACATCACATGCCCTAAATTAGATGCTTGTAACCCTTTGGTTAAATTGTCTGACTGATGACAAGTTTGCAAAATACAAAGTTAGTAATAAAAATCTTGGGAAATAAATTAACGACTCACAAATGATGCAGGCCACACAGTTGTGACCTGGTGAGAATAATATTTATTCAGAAGACAGTCTAATAGCAGAAGTGGTCGTATTTAGAGTTACTGTTACACTCAAGCGCATGTTCATTTCACACAGTTAGATCGTTCAAAATCTCATCGCGAAATACAAGTTGAGTTCACACCAGGAGCGAGGCTGCTTACAGCTCAGAGACTAAGTCCAGCGATACCACACAACGCGAAATTTGCTAATCCGTTTCACTTTCTAGCTGCCTAAAGACCGACTGTCCGCTTTCGCATCTCAATACGAACTGTAGCCTTTGGTGTCTCCATCCGAAATGTCCGCTTTCCCGTCTGGACCAGCACTGCCCTCTGCCAGTCCTCTGCTGCGTTTCCCGCGCGCCGAGTATTCTATATCAACTGACTAGAGCAGTTCCCTTTCCTGGAGCCGTCCATCTGATTGCCTACAGCTTTTTCTACACTATTTTACATTTTAACATATTTAAATAATCTAAGCTTGAACTCTTTCACTCTCTAAATAAAATAACAATAATATCTATTCCAAATATTGATCGTTAAGATCGACCAAGACGTTCAGACTCTAGCGTTCAGGGCTTTGTTGCAAAACTTGTTAATTGCACCTCAAAAATCCTTAACTATTATAAATAGGATCAATATTCAAGTTTTATTAGGATCACCATGAGATTTTATGAATGATGATAAATTATGTAAGTAGGCTGTTTTTATGTTGGAAACGCCACGTAGCGCTATGTATGAAAATCACTGACTGTGCTGTGTATAGTCTGTGGCTGGTTAGCATTGTTGGAGGTGATCAGCCAGCAGTGGTGGATGTGGGGAGAGAGAAGGCAGAACGTCAAGAGCGGACGATTGTTTGTTCTCTACCAAAATTTATCATTTGCTGACTATGCCTATCACTAGTTAGTGCCTTCAGTAGTTAGAATCTTTTATTTAGCTGGCAGTATTGGCAGTAACGAAGAATTTTGTGAGGAAAGTCGTTCATGAAAGGTATAGGTTATTGTTAGTCAGGGCCATTCTTTTGTAGGAATTGTTGAAAGTCAGACTGCGTTGCGCTAAAGATATTGTGTGTCAGTTTAGTGTTGATTAGAATAAGGAAAGAGAGTAATGTCTCAGTACGTTCAGTTTTGCTCAGCTGTTTGAAAATCAAATAACGTAGAGGTTTATCAGCACAGTAATTCATAAATTCTTCAAACCGGACGATTTACTGTGTCTTCATTCCCTGCACTACAACAGAATTAGTTTTCATAAATGTTTCCCTTTATGGCCAATCTTAGGTCTGCCTCATTTAGCGCTGCTACGTCTCCTCGATCACAAACGGTTTGTACTGGGTTTCCCTATGACATAGGTTCTCGTTTGTCTCACTCGCCCACTACAGGGCTTAGGCCTCACTAGACAATAGACACCTGTGAATATCCCCATATAGTGGTGAAACGACACTTTTTGTAGTATGTGGTCCTGGACGACTGGGTTCGTTTCACAATTCCTGGAGGTTGACTCTTTCAACCATACACTTAAATGAGAGCGAAATGCTCGTTAACTCACAAGCGCAATAATGAACGATAATCGTATAATCGCCATTTGTGAACTGCTTTTCAGAACATGTTTTCATGCTTAATGAAATCTGTTCATCGACACTGATATACCGCATTCATTTACTTTCAACAGTAGCTTTTCTTCAGTAAATGAAAAATCTAGCTTAAATAAGCTCATTTCTTTAATACCTTAGGCAGCTATAAATCATTTAAAAATAAATCTCCATAGAAAGAGATTCGCTGCAGGAATCATTTTTCATGTTTCATCGCTTCATGGAAGGATGATGCATCTCTCTCGTCTTTAAAATACCAGTTACGCTAGTCCGTACTTGCAGTAGGAAATGAATTCCTGTAACTGCCAATAAAAGAAGCGTCGTCGTAATAACTTACGGAAGGCTTTTAAAGGTGAAGCTTTACAAGCCATCTAATTGGCAGTATTTTCGTACAAAACATTGGTGTGTGTGAGCTATAACAATAATTTATAAACCATCGAAAATATTCTATTGAAGGTAACTGCATACTAATTATGGTAGTTCTTAACAATGTACTTTATTACTACGACGCTTATCGTACACAATTACTTACTGAAAGTCTTCGTAATCTAATATGTACCTCTCATTTGCTAACGTTTCCCGTACGAACTCTCTGTTTCTATCTCTCTCTCTCTCTCTCTCTCTCACTCTCTCTCCCTCTCTCTCTCCCTCACTCTCTCTCTCTCTCTCACACGCACACACACACAGGCGCGCGCGCCCACACACAAAGAGATACAGAGAGAGAGAGAGAGAGAGAGAGAGAGAGAGAGAGAGAGAGATGGACAGTGAATTGAATCAAAAAAGCACTATAAAGGTTTACGGAGCATAGTAATACGTAAAATCGTTCCACTTGAGGAAAGAAATGAATGAAAATTATAGCTGAAATGATTTGTCGTTTGAGACATCAGGTGAACAAATTATACATAAGTTTGACACGAGTATCAAATGCTTCACACTATAATTATTGAGAGGTGATCGATGTCCCACAGTAGTAGGCTATTTAGTAACGAGTGAACTTTGTGAAATGGCACACTGGACGAACTCTGTAAGGAGAGCAGTTTCCGAAAACGTTTTGCTCTAGGACTGACAACTGCTCATTGTTTCGACAAGTACCGAGTTGCTTCGTGAACCGGTTTCCTTCGCTTTGTAATCTGAACGTGTAGCTCCTTGATCTATTTTCATTAATAAGTCGTTATTCATCAACATATCATTTAACAATCTCAGCTAAATACCACAATAACACATATTTAAATGTTAGAATATATGCACGCATATAATTCACTTACGGGTTACAAAGAAATGGTCAATGGAATACTTGTATTTTCTAGTATACAACACAACACATAAAATAAGTTTAACAAGCTATCCAGTTCATTTTTGCAGAACATTATTTTCATGCATTCATTTATTTACAAATAGTTGTTAAGGTGTAATTTATTTACGTATGGATGTAAACATATGAGGGCGTGATAAAAAGTAATGCCTCAAGATCTGTTGAGGTATTATTACATGCATATTACTCGATCGACGTTCAGACTTCACTCACGCAAGTTGCAAATCTCTGCCGTTAAAGGGCAACGAATTGTAGAGTGTAACATGCCAATACGTAACGTAACTATATCTTTGTTCTGTCACCCACTCAGAAAAACTGAAAGCACGAATTCTAAGAGTTCGCCCACACATGGAGTACCGTCTCTTTCAGCAATAGAATACCGCACTACAAGCGAGCGCTACGACATTGCAACAATCCAACGCTTTGGGCTCACTATCATCGATCATCCTCCATATACACCCGACTTAGCCCTCCCGATTTTCTTGTTTCCAAAACTCAAAGAAACCCTTCGAGGACCTCACTTTGATAGTAAAGAAGCCTTGTAAGTAGAGGTGAGGTTGTGGTTCTATTAACAAAGTCACACATTCTACAGTGACTATGTTAACAAACTGATCTCTTGCTGGGAGAAAATGTGTTCGCCGAAACGGTGACAATGTTGAAAAATAAATATGTAGACACATAGAATAAAGATGTAGAATTGTAATAAAGCTTCTTTTGTTTAAAAAGCCTTAAGACTTTTCACGTAAACAACATTACTTTTCGGCGCCCCCTCGTAAGAGTAAATAAGTTATTTTGGATGAAGTATTGTGACACAAAAGTTACTGTTTTGACGAAAGCAGACATTGTTGTGGGACAGATATATGTTGATCCTCACAAAGAAGAAAACAGCACTAAACCACCATTAATAATGCTGTTTGTTTACGCAAACGGTGTTGCTACCGGTTTCTAGCCGACAAGTAAGTTACTCCGTGAGTTACTAGCACTGGGTTTGTTACACTGATACTTTATTGTAATAACAAAACAGAATACAAACAGAAAGATGGGTAGGCAAAGGGGAGCTGCTTAGTTGGGATATTACCAAATATTTACATAAACAGCTAAGAGAAAATATGTTTCAAAGTTAAGTCACATCAGCAGCAAATTCATATGGTGTAAAAGGTATGTGGATGATGCAATTATTCTTTTTGATGGTACCTAATTAGCAAATCTGAGCAGCAGAAACAAAACATTAAATTTAGTATTTGCTCATGAGACCAGTAACAACAACTTCTTATTTCCAAAAATATCCAGCAAATACCATAAATATCTACATCCACATCTGTGTGATAACTCAGCTATTCACAATAAAGTGCCTGACAAAGGGTTCAATCAACCACCTTCAAGCTGTCTCTCTACCGTTACACTCTCGAACGGCGCGCTGGAAAAACGAGCACTTGAATTTTTCTGTGCGAGCTGTGATTTCTCTTATTTGGTCATTTATGTAGGTAGGTGCCAAGAGAATGTTTTCGCAATCGGAGGAGAAAACTGGTGATTGAAAGTTCATGACAATATCCCGTCGTAATGAAAAACGCCTTTGTCTTAATGATTGCGACTCCAATTCACGAATTATTATCTCTCCTATTTCGAGACAATAAAAAATGAGCTGCCCTTCTTTGTACTTTATCGATGTCATCCGTCAGTCACACCTGATGCGGATCCCACACCGCACAGCAAAACTCCATAACAGGGCTGACAAGCGTCGTGTAAGCAGTCTCTTTAGTAGACCTGTTGCACCTTCTGTTCTGCCAATGGATCGCAGTCTTTGGTTTGCTCTACCCACAATATTATCTATGTGATAGTTCTAATTTAGGTTCTTTGTAATCGTAATCCCTAAGTATTTAGTTGAACTTACAGCCTTCAGATTTGTATGACTTATCACGTAATCGAAATTTAGCCGATTTCTTTTAGTACTCATGTGAATAACTTCACACTTTTCTTTATTCAGGGTCAATTGCCACATTTCGCACCATACAGATATATTATCTAAATCATTTTTTAATTCTTTTGGGCATCTGATGACTTTACAAGACGGTAAATGACAGCATCATCTGCAAACAAGCTAAGTCTACTGCTGAGATTGTCACTTTCCGTCTGTTACTATTAACTGTGACCTTTCTGGCAGGAAATCACGAAGCCAGTCGCACAACTGAGGCGATATTTCACAGGCACGCAGTTTGGTTTGAAGACGCTTGTGAGGAACTGTGTCGAATCTCTTCTTGAAGTCTAAAAATATGGTATCCATTTGACATCCACTGTCACTCAGTACGTCATGAGTATAAAGAGCTAGTTGTGTTTCGCAAGAACGATATTTACTGACCCCGTACTGACTACGTGTCAATAAATCGTTTTCTTTGAGGTAGTTCATATTGCTTGAAAACAGTACATGTTCTAAAACTCTACTGCAAATCGACGTTAGTGACATTGTCCTGTAATTCAACGGGTTACTCCTACTTCCCTCTTTGGGTTTTGGTGTGACTTGAGCAATTTTCCAGTTTTTAGGTACGGATCTTTCTGTGAGAGAGCGGTTGTATGTAATTGTTCAATATGGAGCTATTTTATCAGCATACTCTGAGAGGAATCTGATTGTTATGCAATCTGGATCGGAAGCCTTACTTTTATTAAGTGATTTAAGGTGCTTTGCGACACCAATTTGGAAATTTTCTGATAACGATTTGCTGCCGACGTATATATAGACAGCTTACCTTGTGAGCCAAACCGCAGTAGGAACGCAAATTTTAGGTCCATACTGAATAGCCCTCATAAAATTCCATTTGTACGATCTGCACAACAAAAAGAATTTAGTGGCAGTAAAACAGTAGCATTAATCAATGAATGTAGCCCTCTCATGACACATAAACTATGAACATTTTTTAAGGAAAGCATCATACAATAAAGCTTCACACCATGCAATCTTGCAGTTACTACCTAAGATAATAGAAAGTAGCAGAAAATTTGTCACACTTCTTTTTTTAAGGAAAATATTCTAAAAAATTTGTAATCTCTTTAATGGTAGAAACATAAAGGTAATCTACCACGCAAACAACAAACAAAAAACTTGAGCAGTTAGCCATTCAAGATGTAAGGAATAACAACCCCTCGTACAAAAGATCAGGAGTACACAAACCAGTCGCTGCAGTCCTATTACACATAACTCGCTTCAAACACCATTTTTATTCCATAAGATGGAACAAAATATAAAAACCCGTATATAGAGTGCAAATTATTCTCATCAGACATTGAGTATATAACACTGAACACCACATCCAGATACATCGTAATGCTGAGAAAGGGAGCCTTATGATTCTACTCTAACAGACAAATAAACTATGAACATTTTTTTAAAGAAAGCATCGTACAATAAAGCTTCTCACCAGGCAACCTTGCAGTTGACATAAAAGCAAATCACCACATCATCTCCTCAGTGAACAGACTTAATAACCCAATGCAGCCATTCTACAATATCCATTCACCTGCTTTTCAATTTGAAACATTCGTCAACATTATTGTCTTTTACAATAAAAGCTTCAGACGGTAACCTCACTTGAAACGCTACACTAAAATTCTTATACCCCATTTAATCGTTCAGTAATACAATAATTACATTAACTTTCTTTTTAAACTATCATACATTAATATGATCTTCACTGCCATGAAGTTTATTTATTTATGTACAGTTCTTTCTTATCTTTTATTTTGTACCCTTTGTGTACCAGAATATTTACATAATATCGTTTCAGTAACACTATTTTATTTGTGATCAATGCTCAGAGAATGTAAACTGCATACAGTGAAACTTTTGTAATACATCAATTTTCTACTGTCGTATCAATGTACATACAGTAAAATCTTAGATCAGATTTACTTTCATACCAATTTATCCATAGTGAGGAGGTCCTCCAACATGTCAACATGTCCAAAAACAAATATTTACAACTGTAACAAATAAGGTAATGTCCCATTCCACAGGTCCCAAGTGGAATGATAGTCATTTTTTAATGAACACTATGTGAAAGAATCATTATACAATCAATAATGCACTTAATTTATAATAAAAATATTTTTTGGCTTATAAGGTAATAGAGTTTGCGTTTTACAGCCCATGTGTATGAGACTTTTCCTCTTCTAGATCGTGTACGTTCACTTGTATACAGTGGCACCTGTTCTAAAAAGCTCTAGAACGACCTGTGTGTGTTATTTCAACTTAATGGATAATTTTTTTGACGTGTATATAGAGTTTTAGAATCATAGACCTTGCCGTTGGTGGCGAGGCTTGCGTGCCTCAGTGATACAGATATCCATACCATAGGTGCAACCACAACGGAGGGGTATCTGTTGAGAGGCCAGACAAACGTGTGGTTCCTGAAGAGGGGCAGCAGCTTTTCCAATAGTTGCAGGGCAACAGTCTGGATGATTGACTGATCTGGCCTCGTAAAACTAACCAAACCGGCCTTGCTGTGCTGATACAACGAACGGCTGAAAGCAAGGCGAAACTACAGCCGTAATTTTTCCCAAGGGCATGCACCTTTACTGTATGGCTAAATGAGGATGCCGTCGTCTTGGGTAAAATATTCTGGAGGTAAAATAGACCCCCATTCGGATCTATGGGCGGCTACTAGTCAAGAGGACATCGTTATCAGGAGAAAGGAAACTGGCTTTCTATGGATCGGTGCGTGGAATGTCAGATCCGTTAATCGCGTAGGTAGGTTAGAAAATTTAAAAAGGGAAATGGATAGGTTAAAGTTGAATATAGTGGTAATTAGTGAGATTCGGTGGCAAGAGGAACAAGACTTGTGATCAGGTGACTACAGGGTTATAAAAACAAAATCAAATAGGGATAATGCAGGAGTAGGTTTAATAATGAATAGGAAAATAGGAATGCGAGGAAGCTACTACAAACATCATAGTGAACGCATTATAGTGACCAAGATAGATACGAAGCCCATACCTGCTACAGTAGTACAAGTTTATATGCCAACTAGCTGTGCAGATGACGAAGAAATTGAAGAAATGTATAATGAGATAAAAGAAATTATTCAGATAGTGAAGGGAGACGAAAATTCAGTAGTCATGGGTGACTGGAACTCGAAACTAGGAAAAGGAAGAGAAGGAAACGTAGTAAGTGAACATGGATTGGGGGTTAGAAATGAAAGAGGAAGCCGCCTGGTAGAATTTTGGACAGAGCATAACTTAATGATAGCTAACACTTGGTTCAAGAATCATAAAAAAAGGCTGTATACATGGAAGAAGCCTGGAGATACTGACAGGTTTCAGATAGATTACATAACGGTAAGACAGAGATTTAGGAACCAGGATTTAAATTGTAAGACATTTCCAAGGACACATGCGGCCTCTGACCACAATCTATTGGTTATAAACTGTAGATTAAAACTGAAGAAACTGGAAAAATGTGGGAATTTAAGGAGATGGGACCTGGATAAACTGAAAGAACCAGAGGTTGTGTACAGTTTCAGAGTGAACATAAGGGAACAATTGAGAAAAATGGGAGATTGGAATACAGTACAACAAGAATGGGTAACTTTGAGGGATGAAGTAGTGAAGGCAGCACAGGGTCAAGTAGGTAAAAAGACGAGGGCTCGTAGAAATCCTTGGGTAACAGAAGAAATATTGAATTTAACTGATGAAAGGAGAAAATATAAAAACGCAGTAAATAAAGCAGGCAAAAAGGAATACTGAGGTCTCAAAAATGAAGTCTACAGGAAGTGCAGAACGGCTAAGCAGGGATGGCTAGAGGACAAATCTAAGAATGTAGAGACTTATCTCACTAGGGGTAAGATAGATACTGCCTACAGGAAAATTAAAAAGACCTTTAGAGAAAAGAGAACCACTTGTATGAATATCAAAAGCTCAGATGGAAACCCAGTTCTAAGCAAAGAAGAGAGAGCAGGAGGATATAGAGGGTCTATACAAGGGTGATGTGCCTTGAGGACGGTATTATGGAAATGGAAGAGGATGTATATGAAGATGAAATGGGAAATACGATACTGCGTGAAGATTTTGAGAGAGCACTGAAAGACCTGAGTCGGAAGAAAGCCCCAGGAGTAGACAACATTCCATTAGAACTACTGATGGCCTTGGGAGTGCAGTCCTGACAAACCTCTACCATCTGGCAAGCAAGATGTATGAGACAGGCGAAATACCCTCAGATTTCAAGAAGAATATAATAATAACAATCCCAAAGAAAGCACGTGTTGATAGATGGGAAAATTAGCGAACTATTTTAAAAGTCACAGCTGCAAAATACTAACGCGAATTGTTTAGAGACGAAACGAAAAACTGGTATAAGCCGACCTCGGGGAAGATCAGTTTAGATTCCGTAGAAATATTGGAATGCATGAGGCAATACTGACGCTATAACTTATCTTAGAAGCTAGATTTAGTAAAGGCAAACCTACGGGTCTATCATTTGTAGACGCGGAGAAAGCATTTGACGACGTTGATTGGAATATTCTCTTTCAAATTCTCAAGGTGGCAGGGATAAAATACAGGGAGCGAAAGGCTATTTACAAATTGTACAGAAACCAGACTGGAGTTATAAGAGTCGAGGGACATGAAAGGGAAGCAGTGGTTGGGAAAGGTGTGAGAGAGAGTTTTGTAGCCTCTCCCGATGTTATTCAGTCTATATATTGAGCAAGCAGTAAAGGAAACAAAAGAAAAATTGGGAGTAGGTATTAAAATCCACGGAGAAGAAATAAAAACTTTGAGGATCGCCGATGACGTTGTAATTCTGTCAGAGACAACAAAGGGCCTGGAAGAGCAGCTGAACCGAATGGATAGTGTCTTGAAAGGAGGATATAAGACGAACCTCGAGAATAGATTTAAACGTCAGGAAGTCATTTCTGAAAGTATTTGTATGGAGTGTGGCCATGTATGTAAGTGAAACGTGGACGACAAATAGTTTGGACAAGTAGAGCATAGAAGCTTTCGAAATGTGGTGCTACAGAAGAATGCTGAAGATTAGATGGGTAAATCACATAACTAATGAGGAGATATTGAATAGAATCGGAGAGAAGAGAAATATGTGGCACACCTTGACTAGAAGGAGGGATCGGTTGGTAGGAAATGTTCGGAGGCATCAAGGGATCACCAATCTAGAATTGGAGGGAAGCGTGGAGGGTAAAAATTGTAGAGGGAGGCCATGAGATGAATGCAGTAAGCACATTTCGAAGGATGGAGGATGAGGTACTTACTGGTAGATGAAGCAGCTTTACACAGGATACAGTAGGATGGAGAGCTGCAGCAAACCAGTCTCAGGACTGAAGACCACAACAACAACAAGGTAATAAACATGTAATAGAACTACCATAATACATATTTACAATGAACGCATTACTGCACTGAAATGGACCAAAGAATGCAAGCAAGATGACAGACTGAATATGAAAGAAATATGAGCAACCAAAATGCAATTAAGATGAAGCCAAAGACACAAAGCCGACAAGAAGCATGGACTGAGGACTGGAAACAGAAACATAACGAGCGAAATTTGGGCATCAAGGAATGCAGCAAAAGACTTGGCCATGTAATTTAGTCCAACAGCGCTCTTAAAGGGTAAAACACCACCACCAACAACAACAATAATAAAAAAATTATAATATATAATTACACCCACACATACACAAACACACACACAAATAAGTTGGTCCTACTGAGAAATTCATCAATTGAGCAGAAGGAGTTGGCCACCAGTAAATCTTTTAGGCTTCTCATAAACTGAATTTAATTAGTTATGGAGCTTTGTATGGCTGCTTGCAAGTTATTTAAAATGTGTGCTCCTGAATAATGCATGTCTTTTTGTAAAAGAGTAAGTGACTATAAATCCTTGTGAAGATATTCTTATTCCTGGTACTGATTCTATGAATTGAGCTGTTGGTTTGAAAAAGTGATATATTTTTAATGAAAAAGTTCATTAAGAAATAAATATATTGGGAAGTAGTAGTTAGTATCCCTACTTCCCTAAACAGGCTTCTGCAGGATGTTCTTGAGTTCACACCACGTATAACTCTTACTGCACGTTTTTGTGCCTTGAAAAATTTTGCTTGGCTTGATCAATTACCCCCAAAATTAATCCCATATGACATTATGGACTGAAAGTAAGCATAGTATGGCAGCTTTTTCATTTTTATATACCCTATGTCTGACACAATTCGCATTGCAAATAGAGATTCGTTAAGACACTTCAGCTATTATGTGGTGTGCTCCTCTCCGTTGAATTTATTATCAAGCTGTAATCCCAAGAATTAAACACTGTCCCCTTCTTCTATCTGCTTGTCGTTGTATGTTAGGTATATACTCGTGGGTCACCCCTTACAAGTTCTGAACTGCATGTATTGTGTTTTTTTTTTTAAAGTTTAGTGACTAAGAGTTGGCTAGGAACCAGTGATTAATGTCTACAAATATTTTAATAGCCGATCTTTCTAAGACTACACTTGATTTGCTATTTATTGCAATGTTTATATCATCAGCAAACAAAAAGTTCTGCAATACTATACACATAATTCTATATGTCCCTCTTCATGTCTGGTTCTGCCAGATTCCTCCTTTACTATATCCCACATTATCTTTATTTTGCTATCTGATATGACTATCTTTTCCTTGTAATATATTTGCTTTGATGTCTCTATTACAGTCTTTAACATTTTGCAGTCTGCTGTAGCATCAACATCAGAACTGTTTCAGATTGACAGATACAGTTTTCTTTTTATTTACAAGATACCCCTTTTCCTTGATTAATCCTTGGCTTCTTTGTACACTTTTCTGTAACCTTGGTTAGTTTTGGGGGGAAAAGTGTTAAAATAAGGAAAGACTTTATTAGCAAAAGTGTTATATTTTTCATTCATGCCATGAACACTGTAAACATCAGTCCAGTGAATATCTCTGAGGGGTGTCCTAAAATAACCAATTTTTGGCTTATTGATTACCCTCTTGAGCTCAGATTTAACAGATTTTATACCCTGTTCAGTATTAACATTTAACAGAAGGAAATGCATGTTATAGTCTGAGAGGTCATTGACTGTTGCTTTTGTAATATAATTTGGTTCATTGTACTTTTCTATAAAGATATTATCAATGGCTGTTTGTGAGAAACTACCTACCCTAGCGGGGAACTTTACAATGGGAAATAAGTTGAATGATAGTGTTACTAACTCAAATAAGTTCTTATTATTGGGAGAGTCTTTAAGGAAATGTACATTGAAATCACTATTTCTTGGTTTTTGGTTGTTAAATGGGCCAGTACAGCTGCAAGGTGGTTTATGAACAGATTAAAGTTACTTGCAGGTGCTTGATATACACTTAATATTATGAAGGATTTTTTGTGAAATCCTACTTCTGTTGCACATGCTTCCATATGCTGTTCTAGGCAAAATTTATGAATTTCTATGTTCTTAAATTTATGACAATTCCTGATGGATGTGGCAACTCCTCCTTTCTCCATTTCTGCTCTACAAAAGTGAGATGTTAACCTAAACCCTGTAACACTTAAAAGGTCTATACCAGTGTTCACATGATTTTCATAGGGGCAGATTATGTCAGCTGGGTTTGAAGACTTTAATTCATCTATGCAGATAATTAAATAACTAATTTTATTTCTCAGTTCTCGAATTTTTAATCCAATAAAGGTAGCTGACATTTCACATTGACTGAGTTAAAATTGGGTAGAGTTCAAATATCTGCTGACTGTTGAAAGCTATTAACCAATAACTGTTTATGCTGATGTAATAAGCCAGAATTATGTTTTTTGGTTTCTTACTCAAACTGAAGGTTTGTCTCAGTCCTAATCTCTCTTAAAATTTCGTTTCTTTCTGTCATCCCTACTCCTATAAGGGTGTTTTATGAACCCTCTGTGAGAGAAATTTTTCAGCATTGTTATACATTGTGATATCACCATTCTTATGTAAGGTCTTCTACGTGACGATACTGCTATAAGCTACGTGGATATAAATAGACAGAAAAGTACTTCAAAAACTCTTCACTATTTCGTGAGGTTAACATCGAATATAACGACAAGGGATTTTTGACGTAAGTAACCAAAAACAAAAACAGTTCTACCTTAAAGATTTGTTTGCATTGTGTCCAGTTATTGTTAAATAGGTCGTCCTTCAAATGTTTTTTTCGGTAGGTACTTTCACCACAAGGGTGAATAAAGATCCAAAAATAATGTAAACATCAACAAATATGTATTTAAACTTGAACAGCTCCAAATGGTAACAGGGCTATTTCTGTAAATAAATAGTATTATTAACAGTGGCTGGTTTTCTGCGTTCTTCTTTGGAAAAATTGTCCAAAATAATTGTCAAACGTATTTCAGTTTTTGTAAAATGTATTTTGGAGTTTGATTTCCTGGTAGAAAGTTACAAGGCAGTTTGAAACCGCCTGTGAGTATCGATAGCATCAAAACCTTCATGGACCCCCAGAACGCCATCGGTGCAAGTGTGACACATTTCTAAAGAAAATTTCTTTTCATTTATTCTAAGTGACTCAGCTCAAGAACAAGTACATTTTGCCTCAAGTTTTGTCTTTTGATTGAGTGAACTGGATCTCTAATACACACTACCCACCCTACTTTAGGTTTTAGCTCATCGTTCTGGTTTGTTTCCATTTGCTTCCCCAATTGAAGCTTATGCTATAATAACACCGTCGTCGAGGGAACTTTAAACTCCAGTATTTCTTCCTTCTGAGTAGCAGTGTTTCACGCAGTCCCACGAAAGCTGAGAGGAAAATTTTTTAAGTAATGTGATGTGGCATATAGTCTCATCATCTCGGCAACTGCAGACAGCAAAAATTTCCATTGTGATGCAAATGTAATAATTTATGAGAATAATTATCATGAGTACACTGCATTGAACCTACGCCTATAATACATTTTCTGTCATCTTCACTGTTGTGTTCTCTACGCTGCGTAATTCTAGCTATGTAGGTGCATGTCTGTTAAGCCCATGGAAGCATTACATCAATAGTAAATTTCATGGAATACTTCCCATGGTATGAATACGTGTATCTCTGTGTGTTCAGGTAAGAAATCAGCGACATGCCAGATTTCATCAGGCCTGTGCAAAGTCCACAAGAGTAGTGGATGGGTCAGGAAAAATGCAGCGTGTAGTTTGCTCCTGTGATTGCAGTACCTAGTGTCTAATAACTTGCAGATCAAAATAGTGTGCCGATGCGGCTTTGAAGTTGCTATGAGAAGAATCAGAATTTCTGGTTATTCCGAATGCCAAAGCATTAAATATACAAAAAACCATTGGTTCTACAAATAAATTCGACAATAAAGCAGGAGTTGATCAAAGATATATCCAATAGGCTCCTCTTAAACTGAACTTCATAAGTAAGTAAAATTTTTACGGCTGACGCCAAGTTAATGAAACTGTTACACAACTAAAGTCTAATTTAGTTAAAAGGATATTTTGATCTACACATCAAAATGCCTTTGACAGATCGCACCGAATATGACTGCTGTCTGTAACTTATTGTCTAACAAATTAAGTACATCTGAGGATATAAATAGCTGTTTTAACGTCAGAACCGAGAGTTTAGCTATTTATTACTTTTACTGTAAAGTAGTTAAACAGCCAATGGAATATATTTCAGGTAAGTGTCGAAAAAGATGAAAAATGTGAAATTGGACTACACTGTTATAATATTTCTTCATCTTCTTTCTTACACAAGGACTCAACGTGAGCATATTTTAGTCCTCTTGGATACATCTCAGTGATGATTAATCGATTACACAAATAACTTGTGACAAAACTCTGATACGTTCTCAAATTAACTTTCTTAATATATCATCATATCCATTATAAATTTTTGTTTCAAAGATTTTACTGTGGATATTTCTTCTCTGGTGTCGTAAGTGTCTTATCCATTTCACTCGAGGTATCTCTAAATGTTCCTCTGAATTATACTGTTGCATCACCATACCAACCTTTCTACAACAGTCATAAAATATTTACTAAAATTTTGAAACATTACAGAAATCCCTTTTTAAATTTATTATTATAATCTCATTTTGTCCCAGAACATTTTACTGACTAACAATGTAAACTTTTAACTCAAAATTTCAAGGGCGAAGTGTGAGGAACGTAATAGCTGTCGACTATTGTCATGCCTTGCCATTCTAATCAACTACGAAACATTTCTAATATCCGTTCTTAAACTTGTGAAATTAATTAGAGAAAAAGGACGGTCGTGGATCTTAAAAGGCCCTAGCAAACACAATTACTGCACAGCTAAAGTATAGTTTTTATATGCTAATGTAAGTTTACCCTATAAGGCACCTCCTTACTGACTGCAGGTAATATTATGCTCCACGTCCAGTTACGATCGACGTCCGACCGTTGACATTTTTAGCAAGGCACCGTATATCACAATATGCAAAGAAGGTGGAAAGGACTGCTGTCTCATTCATTGTCGGGAACAAACGAGTTAATTGGCAGAGGTATGGAGGTGCCTTATAGGGTAACCTGACATTAGCATATAAAAACTCTACTTTAGCTGTGGGGTAATTGTGTTTGCTAGGGCCTTTTAAGATCCACGACCGTCCTTTTTCTCTTTCAAGGAATACTGTGGCAGAGGAAACGACACTGCTGCTGATGAGATACAGCCTCCACCTTACATTGGATATTTGCTACTCATAAAGCACGGTTAACCCTAAGACCCACACTTCTACGACGAATAGCGCAGAGAACAGGGCCCTTCAGTATAGTACAGTTAAGGCGATGACGGTGATCTTTATACAAGGGTCGTTCAACATGTAATGCCTCACATTGTTTTCTCACATTTGTTTCTCACAACATATTTATTTTTAAGAGTCAAAATTTGGTGACAATATATATATCAACATGTCTTGTCAATGTCTTACTTTTCTATGTAGTTTCCATCACGTTCTATGGCTATATGACAACGTTGTGGAAGAGCACGTATTCCCTGCTGGTAAAAGCACTTGTCCTGTAGGCGTAGCCATGTTTTCGCTGCACGGCTGAAACTCTCGTCATCTTCAAAGTGTGTTCCCCGAAGAGAACCTTTAAGCTGTCCAATTCAGATTAAATGGCCTTTCTTTGAATGTTGTGGTCCGCGCTGAGCATTCATGGAGCACTTCTTTGAACATCCGAGAGTCTCTATCATTGCAGACGCACTTCCAATGCTGAGCGACAACTGCAGAGCCAATTGTTGAGTTGTGATATGCCGGTCGTCACGAAGAATGGCATCTGCACGATTCAGCATGTCTGGAGCAGTGGCTGTGGCTGGACGTTCCAATGGGCCTGACCATGGAGCTCTCTTTCTGCATTTCCTGAGGCTGTAACTTTCTTTACCCATCGACTAGCTATACTCTTATCAACTGTACCATCACCATCCACTGCTCACTGCACACAAACGTTTATGGATGTTCACAACGTTTTCTTTTGCAGAACACAAGAATTCAGAAACAACAGGCTGCTTGTACCGTGAGTCGTATGTAGACGACATTTTGACGCTTTACTACGGCTCTGTCATCTGCCAGAACGTGTCGAAACTTTACCGGCGCACAGACCAAACATCAAATGCGAAGCACCAACAAGGACGTATGTCTTTGTATATTAATGGCTTTTTAAAAAAATGGGGCATTACTTATTGAATGATCCTCGTACCTTCCAACACGATTATCCGCAGGAAATATGACCTGTAGACTAACTGAAGAGTATATAGGTGATCTCTCTGTTTGACAAAAGAATCCGGACAAGTCCCCTATAAGGATATGCGGGAAGAGACTACCAAGAAGAAGGTGACCAAAATGAATACACTAAGCAGATTCACAAGGATGTAGGTTGCAGTAGGTACTTCGAGATGTAGAAGCTTGCACAGGATAGAGTAGCATGGAGAGCTGCATGGAACCAGTCTCTGCATTGAAGACCACATAATAACAACATGTGTTTGCTACCTGATTATTATCTGATTACTGTGATATGTTTGGTGTGAGGTAGTTGAAAGTGCGCGTTAGGTACTGTTACTACGTCATGACGCCTTAACTATTCTTGCGTAAGATTGCTTACGAGTATAAAGTTTAGTTTCAATTTAGTTATTCTCCTTCCGGTGAGGAACTGGCGACGGTTGGTTAATTTCATTAATGACATAGTTTGAAAACCTTTTCTCCAAATTTGCCACTAACTACTGTTAATTAAAAATTAGTTTACGTAATAAAAATATATTAAATTAACCGAACTTTGATTCTAGCGTGACTGCTGACGCACTGAGCAGTGGCGATGTGGTTATAACCTCAACTACTTTTTTCGGCTTTGTATTATTCTTCGGAGTAGATGCGTTTTCCCACGGATTAGGGACTGTAGGCACACAGTCATACAGAAAAAGCCTAATTAGCCGGAGAGGTAAAAGGAGGGTTATAAGTTCGGTGATTAGATTGTTCTCACCGACAGGAAACTAACGTCAACAACGGTACTTCGATTTTACATGTCGAGGTTACAAGAACAAGTTGAAGAATGAGAGAGAGTATATTCACAATGAATGGGTAACTCAGTCTGTGCTGTGCTATTGCGCAGATTAGAGTATTCCTTATGCTGCTATTCATGCTTTCAGATTGTCCACAACTGTCGAAAAACCGGATATAATTTGTTTCATGCCCATGTCGTAAAGGGTTGCGGCGTTTTGTTCCAAGGCACGTGCACATTTGGTTATATTTTGTCATACTGTGTGGTAAAGTTAACGTTGCTGTAACCCAGCATTTAAGTTTTGTAGCACTTTCCATCCCACAGAAGGACTGGTAATCATGAAGCTTGAGAACAAGGGTTTAGATTAGATTAGATAAGATTAGTACTTGTTCCATAGATCATGAATACGACACTTCGTAATGATGTGGAACGTGTCAGGTTAATGAAAGGTGTCTGTACAAGATATTTCATTAGACAAAATATTACATGACACTCAATATTTTTTTTAATTTTTTTGTGAGGTTGGGAAATTACCGACCTTTTTTGTTTCTTTTTGGTCATCAATCTACTGACTGGTTTGATGCGGCCTGCCACGAATTCCTGTGCTAACCTCTTCATCTCAGAGTAGCACTTGCAACCTACGTCCTCAACTATTTGCTTGACGTATTCCAATCTCTGTCTTCCTCTTCAGTTTTTGCCCTCTACAGCTCCATCTAGTACCATGGAAGTCATTCCCTCATGTCTTAGTAGCTGTCCTATCATCATGTCCCTTCTCCTTATCAGTGTTTTCCACGTATTCCTTTTCTCTCCGATTCTGCGTAGAACCTCCTCATTCCTTACCTTATCAGTCCATCTAATTTTCAACATTCGTGTATAGCACCACATCTCAGATGCTTCGATTCTCTTCTGTTCCGGTTTCCCCACAGTCCATGTTTCACTACCAAACAATGCTGTACTCCAGACGTACATCCTCAGAAATTTCTTCCTCAAATTAAGGCCGCTATATGATATTAGTAGACTTCTCTTGGCCAGAAATGCCTTTTTTGCCATAGCGAGTCTGCTTTTGATGTCCTCCTTGCTCTGTCCGTCATTGGTTATTTTACTGCCTAGGTAGCAGAACTCCTTAACTTCATTGACTTCGTGACCATCAATCCTGATGTTAAGTTTCTCGCTGTTCTCATTTCTACTACTTCTCATTACCTTCGTCTTTCTCCGATTTACTCTCAAACCATACTGTCTACTCATTAGACTGTTCATTCCGTTCAGCAGATCATTTAATTCTTCTTCACTTTCACTCAGGATAGCAATGTCATCAGCGAATCGTATCATTGATATCCTTTCACCTTGTATTTTAATTCCACTCCTGAACTTTTCTTTTATTTCCATCATTGCTTCATCGATGTACAGATTGAAGAGTAGGGGCGAAAGGCTACAGCCTTCTCTTACATCCTTCTTAATACGAGCACTTCGTTCTTGATCGTGGACTCTTATTATTCCCTCTTGGTTGTTGTACATATTGTATATGACCCGTCTCTCCCTATAGCTTACCCCAACTTTTTCAGAATCTTGAACAGCTGGCACCATTTTATATTGTCGAACGCTTTTTCCAGGTCGACAAATCCTATGAACGTGTCTTGATTTTTCTTTAGCCTTGCTTCCATTATTAGCCGTAACGTCAGAATTGCCTCTCTCGTGCCTTTACATTTCCTACAGCCAAACTGATCGTCACCTAGCGCATTCTCAATTTTCTTTTCCATTCTTCTGTATATTATTCTTGTAAGCAGCTTCGATACATGAGCTGTCAAGCTGATTGTGCGATAATTCTCGTACTTGTCATCTCTTTCCGTCTTCGGAATTGTGTGTATGATGCTTTTCCGAAAGTCAGATGGTATGTCGCCAGACTCATATATTCTACACACCAACGTGAATAGTCGTTTTGTTGCCACTTCCCCTAATAATTTTAGAAATTCTCATAGAATGTTATCTATCCCTTCTGCCTTACTTAACCGTAAGTCCTCCAAAGGTATTTTAAATTCCGATTTTACTACTGGATCCCCTATCTGTTCTAAATCGACTACTGTTTCTCCTTCTATCACATCAGACAAATCTTCACCCTCATAGAGTCTTTCTATGTATTCTTTCCACCTATCTGCTCTCTCCTCTGCATTTAACAGTGGAATTCCCGTTGCACTCTTAATGTTACCACCGTTGCTTTTAATGTCACGAAAGGTTGTTTTGACTTTCCTGTATGCTGAGTCTGTCCTTCCGACAATCATATCTTTTTGGATGTCTTCACATTTTTCCTGCAGCCATTTCGTCTTATCTTCCCTGCACTTCCTATTTATTTCATTCCTTAGCGACTTGTATTTCTGTATTCCTGATTTTCTCGGAACATGTGTGTAGTTCCTCCTTTCATCAATCAACTGAAGTATTTCTTCTGTTACCCATGGTTTCTTCGCAGCTACCTTCTTTGTACCTCTGTTTTCCTTCACAACTTCTGTGATGGCCCTTTTTAGAGATGTCCATTCCTCTTCAACTGTGCTGCCTATTGCTGTATCTATAGCGTTACAGAACTTCAAAGGTATCTCGTCATTCCTTAGAACTTCCGTATCCAACTTCTTTGCGTATTGATTCTTCCTGACTAATGTCTTGAACTTCAGCCTACTCTTCATCACTACTATATTGTGATCTGAGCCTACATCTGCTCCTGGGTACGCCTTACAATCCAGTATCTGATTTCGGAATCTCTGTCTGACCATGATGTAATCTAACTGAAATCTTCCCGTATCTCCCGGCCTTTTCCAAATATACCTCCTCCTCTTGTAATTCTCGAACAGGGTTTTCGCTGTTACTAGCTGAAACGTCTTACAGAACTCAATTAGTCTTTCTCCTCTTTCATTCCTTGTCTGAAGCCCATATTCTTCTGTATCCTTTTCTTCTACTCCTTCCCCTACTACTGGATTCCAGTCGCCCATGACTATTAGATTTTCGTCCCCCTTTACATACTGCATTACCGTTTCAATATCCTCATACACTTTCTCTATCTGTTTATGTTCAGCTTGCGACGTCGGCATGTATACCTTAACTATCGTTGTCGGTGTCGGTCTGCTGTCGATTCTGATTAGAACAACCCGGTCACTGAACTGTTCACAGTAACACACCCTCTGCCCTACCTTCCTATTCATAACGAATCCTACACCTGTTATACCATTTTCTGCTGCTGTTGATATTACCCGATACTCATCTGACCAGAAATCCTTGTCTTCCTTCCACTTCACTTCACTGACCCCTACTATATCTATATTGAGCCTTTGCATTTAACTTTTCAGATTTTCTTGTTTCCCTACCACGTTCAAGCTTCTGACATTCCACGCCCCGACTCGTAGAACGTTATCCTTTCGTTGATTATTCAATCTTTTTCTTATGGTAACCTTCCCCTTGGCAGTCCCCTCCCGGAGATCCGAATGGGGGACTATTCTGGAATCTTTTGCCAATGGAGAGATCATCATGCCACCGACTTACTATATCCAAAAATTGATCTAATGAGTCAAGCAGTTGCCATTTAGAAATTCTTTTAATTTCGTTTTAAATGCTATATGGCTATTTGTCAGACTTTTGATGCTATTAGGTAAGTGACCAAAGACTTTTGTGGCAGCATAATTTACCCCCTAGTGAGCCAAAGTTAGATTTAACCTTGAGTAGTGAAGATCATCCTTTCTCCTAGTGTTGTAGCCATGTACACTGCTTTTACTTTTGAATTCGTTCGGATTGTTAATAACAAATTTCATAAGTTAACACATATATTGTAAGGTTACAGTGAATATTTCTAGCTCTTTAAATAAGTGTCGGCAGGATGATCTTGGATGAGCTCCAGGAATTATTCTGATTACACGCTTTTGTGCAATGAACACTCTTTTACTCAATGTTGAGTTACCCCAGAATATGATGCAATACGAAAGCAGAGAATGAAGATTGGCGTCGTAAGTTAGTTTACTCAGATGGAAGTAGGAGCCACGTCATACTAAAGAGTGTAGAGAATTTTGTGATTCACACTGATGAACTTATTACGTTTGTAGAAAACCAAGAGCCAGGACAGAGGTTGGAGCAAAGGAAGCCGCTTGGCCATAAACTGTTACATTAGACAGTGTGCCCGGACAGCCCGGAACAGTTACTGCATGCCATCTATTGTTAGTTAACGACAGGCGGTCGCCTTGAGAACACACTGATACCTCACCAGAAATGGTAATGAAAAGAGGCTGTGGCGTGACACAGCTATGACGCCACCGCCGTGCATCTGGGGGTTGACATCACAATCAAGCTCGATCTCATCATCATTCGTCTTTCGTGACTCGTAGCCGTCGTGGACTGGGATCCATGGTCAGTCGGTGACGCTCAGCACCATGCAGATGATGCAGCTGCCTCTGCCGATACCGTGTCCCGAACCCCTGCCCCTAACTTTAGAGCCTGCCCAGGAGCTGCGCTCAGCCCGCGATCAAAAGAGACAAGTCGATGGATTTCAGCCTGCCAAGACCTCGTTGTGTCTACCACACAGGTATTTAGCGCTCTGGGGCTCGGAGCTTGACACCTAGCATTTAGCCCACGCAGGATTCGGTGGCCGATCCACGGTGATCAGTTTCCGTCCAAAATGCTGGGCGAGTTCATTCGTTTGTTCGCAAGGGGAGACCGACGATCAATTGGCACGTTTCGACCGGTCGGCTACCTGCTGCGATCACAGAATCGAGCGGCACGCCTTGCAGTCTTTTTCAAACGATTTTACAAAAACCATTCAGTAATCAAATTCCGTTTTTGCGCTACTTATAGCTCTATATGTCAGCTTAATGATGACATGTCTATTATTTCGTTAATGCTCATAGTTACTGTTATTATTTGCAATTAACCCTTTCGGGGGCAAAAAAAATTATTTTAATTTTTCCTTTTTTTAATCGTATTAATTTTCATACAGTGAGACAGAAAAATGTAAAAATTAAATGAAATATACATAAACTGAACACATACAGGGTGGTTTCAAATGGAGCCACTGCCCGCTAAATGTCATCACTTTTGATGATACAGTGAAAAGCAATTCCTTTCTTCAGATAAGCATAAGGCTACCTGGCAGTGGCTACATGTCCATCTTATTCAGTGGGGTTCTTTCTTTGTGCTGCAGTGCACACAGCGCCTTGAAGTTCCATGTTTTGGCAGATGTTTTGCTTCCGATATACGTTTCTCATGGGGAACAACAGTTATGATTTTTTTTTTTTTTTTTTTTTTTTTTTTTTTTTTTTTTTTTTTTTTTTGCAGAGGGTTCTGATGGTGTACTGGAATGGCCAGGACTATGTTTGAAATTACTACCTACCAGGCCAATGGCAACATGTCTTCGAAAATTCTTTAGCACTTGCTTGGCTGTTGGATTACATAATCGAAACAGAATAAATGCATTTCCAATAGATATATCAACTCTATACCAAAATAATTACTGAGTCTGAAATTGCCACCTTTGTATGTTGCGTTCAAGTTAGACTGGAAAACTGTGTGTTCCAACATACTGTCACAAAACAGACACAAAAAAATCTGCTGGTAGCTTACCTTCACTGTCAGTTTTAAGTTTTCCCCGTACACCAGCTTCCTCTGGAAAACTGGCGGCAAAGTTCATTGCACTGACGTCCTTTCTCCATGAAAAATTCGCAATGGAAGACAGTGGCAAATCGTCATTAGTGCTGAAGCTATCGTCACTGTCATTATCAAAATGATCTTCACTCTGACTTTCCGAAATAATTTGAGATAAAACAGGTATTTTCATTCGCAAATCCAGATGATTGTCTTCAGCTAGCACATCACTTTCACTGTCACTGCTAGTGCAAATCTGTGATTCGGGATCTGAAGAAATATCTGCGAAAAGGTACTCCAGAATTTCCTCATCCTTTAGTCTGTGAGAATACAGCACGTGAAACGGGAGAAAAAAATTCGTCACACCTACTAATGCTGCCGTTACAGGAGCAGTGGTTTCAAATGGAACCACCACAAAATTCATGTAAATAAATGCATTATTTTGGTTATTATTGCAGTACATATAGTATTAATGTAAACAGAACAGTATTCTTCATTTAATACATGCATAGAAGTTACCTAATACAGAAGAATACAATCAAAATTTGCGAACAAAGACTTTCGCGCACAGCGTACAACAATGCCTATCCAACTCGCCTCAATACTTGCTGATATTTACAGATTTTGAATCGGTTCCAGTGACAGCCGCTAGAGGGCAGCTCCAACTAGGCTGCTGAATGGTGTCCCCAAATGTAGCCACTGCCCTTTTGCCACAAAATTAGAAAATTGAAGGTGGTTTCAAACGGAACCACTTACCTGGAACGATTGAGTAAGGCACTGTGCAAAATTCGAAAAATTTGCAATGAAAAATAGAGGTCGCTAGTATTTTGCTTTTGGTGCTATCTATAAAAATTAGCTAACACACTGAATTTTTCTTCAGATGGAGGTGCCTACCTGTCACCAATGTCGGGAAAACTGATCTGGCGTAGCACACTCATTTGTGATCATGTGCGCCAGCGAAATCTGGAATTAAATATCCACAACATTCGTCATACGTCATAGACGGTTTGACATGTCGGTATGAGATTTTGGCAAATGACAGCACACCAAAGGCCTATTATGCAAAACACCATTATCTACAGATTTCTTCAACTACAGACTTTTTCTATGAAATAATGTAGTTTTTAAGGACCACCCCCCCCCCCCCCCCCCCAAGAACTATGGACCTTGCCGTTAGTTGGGAGGCTTGTGTGCCTTAGCGATACAGATAGCCGTACCGTAGGTGCAACCACAACGGAGGGGTATCTGTTGAGAGGCCAGACAAACGTGTGGTTCCTGAAGAGGGGCAGCAGCCTTTTTAGTAGTTGCAGGGGCAACAGTCTGGATGATTGACTGATCTGGCCTCGTAACACTAACCAAAACGGCCTTGCTGTGCTGGTACTGCAAATGGCTGAAAACAAGGGGAAACTACGGCCGTAATTTTTCCCGTAAAATAGTCCCCCATTCGGATCTCCGGGCGGGGACTACTCAAGAGGAGGTCGTTATCAGGAGAAAGAAAACTGGCGATTTACGGTTCGGAGCGGAGAATGTCAGATCCCTTAATCGGGCAGGTAGATTAGAAAATTTAAAAAGGGAAATGGATAAATTAAAGTTAGATATAGCGGGAACTAGTGAGGTTCGGTCGCAGGAGGAACAAGACTTCTGATCAGGTCACTACAGGGTTATAAACACAAAATCAAAATGTGGTGCTACAGAAGAATGCTGAAGATTAGATGGGTAGATCACATAACTAATGAGGAAGTATTGAACAGGATTGGGGAGAAGAGAAGTTTGTGGCACAACTTGACCAGAAGAAGGGATCGGTTGGTAGGACATGTTCTGAGGCATCAAGGGATCACCAATTTAGTACTGGAGGGCAGCGTGAAGGGTAAAAGTCATAGAGGGAGACGAAGAGAAGAATACACTAAGCAGATTCAGAAGGATGTAGGTTGCAGTAGGTACTCGGAGATGAAGAAGCTTGCACAGGATAGAGTAGCTTGGAAAGCTGCATCAAACCCATCTCAGGACTGATGACCACAACAACAACAACAAGGAGCATCGATAGCCGGTGAGTTGAGGAATGCTGTGGGTTTTTGAACAGCATCAGTGAAAAATTACTGTTTCTTTTTATATCGAAAAATTGACTTATCATAAGCTTTTGACGTGATTTGACCTCATTTCCCCACATAATAAAATTAATAAACCACTGTTTCAGAATTCTGTCGTAGCTGTGTCTGCACAATACGTTAGTGAGATGACATTTTGCAATGTCCGCTGTATTTTGGTAGAAAAAAGCAAATTTTAACATCGCAACAAGAGAAATGTCGGCTTTATTCAACATTCGCCATTCGAGACGCTTCTCTGAAAGCTACAAATGGTTAACGAGATAGGCGAAACAACACTGCCTTTGGTGTATCTTCAACGGAATTCTATTAAGATATTGACCAAAGCAGACGTGGCAGATCCATCTGAATGATCACCATGTAAGTGTGGGTGTGCTCTACTTAATATTTGTAGTTCAGAGTGGCGCTGCGTCCTCGAAAACTTCCACGATACATTGACAATCATTTGAACAGGCATAGGCTATGTAACTTTTACTTACGCAACTTCGAACCATTTCTACAGGCATAGACTACATGACACTTACGTATATGATTTTATATACTTATGGTCGAAGGTGGCGATTTTTTTTTCTTTTTGGTGATATGTTACTATACAGCATTACCAGTCTATTGCGGTCTAATTGTGTTGGTGAGGTAGTAAGTTTTTCCACAGGGCAGTGACGCAGTCACTTTGGAGGTGTGGCGGTGGGACTTGTAGTCCCGTACCACCCTCTGACGGTGACAGTTCTACATGAGTCAGGCAGAAAAATTTAGCTTAACGTGGGCAGGAATGATTGGAAAGTATTGAACGTAGAATGGGGGCTAGACCCGCCAAAGGATGCGTCCGTGGTGGGCGTGCCAGACCTATCGTTAGCCATGGTCGGAATCCGATTCCTCTAGGCCGCTCGTCGTTGCGTATGGTCATCTGTAGGGGGACGATATCCGCTTCCTCGTGGAGAGTGACAATTCTCTTGAGTGGCGGGGCGTGCAGGCTCCACCTGAGCACCTTGTTCTGCAGGGGCTGCAATGTACGCATCTTGGTGCCACTAATCGTGGCCCATTCAGCAGATCTATACGTGAGGGCAAGCAAGATAATTGTTTTAAAACTACGGAGGTTAATTTACCAACTGCCAAATGCTTTTAGCAAATCATATACACGTTATCTGTTAAAACCAACTGCGAGAAAGGTAATGCTTTGCTCTGGTGTGCTGTGATAATAGGCGTTTTCGGTTTATTTCTCAAAGTCAATTTTAATTACGGTAGCACTGCGTTTGAACCATTGCGCAAATTGTTTATCTCTTACATGTTCTTTCTTCTTGGGTGTATGCTGATCAGCCAGAACCTTATTACCACCTACCTAATAGCCGGTATGTCCACCTTTGGGACTGATAACAGCGCGACGCGTCGTGCCATGTAACCAATGGGGCCTTGGTAGGTCACCTCATTCCCGTAAATTTCGGGGAGAGGGCGACGAGCTCTGACTACGTTCAATCACATCCCAGATGTGTTCGATCAGTTTCAGATCTGCCGAGTTAGGGGGCAGTACATTAACTCGAACTCGCCACTAGTTCTATGAACATCTCTACCACACTCCTGGCCTCGTGACGTGGCGCTTTATCTTGCTCAAAAATGCCACAGCCGTGGGGAAAAATCATCGTCATGATTGGCTGCACGAGGTCTGCTACCAGTGATACTCGTTGACCGCATTGGTTCCTTACAGGAGCTGCACTGGACCCACGGATGCCCACGTGAATGTTCCCCAGAACGTAATGGAACCGACACTATCTGGTTCAGTTATCAAAGAGCTGTTCCCCTGGAAGACGGCGGTTACACGCCCTCCAATTGGCATGATGAAGAATCGGTATTCATCAGACCATGCTTCGCTCTGCTACTATGTCAACGTCCGGCGTCGATGCTGATGTGCCCATTTCAGTCCTAGTGGCCGTTGTCGTGGTGTTAACATTGGCACGTGCATGGGTCATCAGCCGTGGAGGCGCATCGTTAGGAGTGTTCGGTGCACTGTGTGTTCAGACACACTTTTACTCTGCCCAGCATTAAAGTCTGATTTTAGCTGCACCATAATTTCCTTCCTGTCCCTTTTTACCGGCCCACGACGTCCGACACCTGTAGTGAGGGGTGACCTCCGAAAGTCATGATGTCTGGACGTGTTTGCGCCTAGGTTTCGCCACGTGTTGAAGACAGTCGCCACAGCACTCTTCAAACACACGGTAAGTCGTGCCGTTTCCGAAATGCTCGTGCTTAGCCTCCGGGTCTTCACAATCAGCAGCCGGTCAAACTCAGATAGATCTCGCGCCTACTGCACTTCACACGCTGACAGCACCCCAGCTCATACAATCCTGGAACTTGAAATAAGAACACCGTGAATTCATTGTCCCAGGAAGGGGAAACTTTATTGACACATTCCTGGGGTCAGATACATCACATCACACTGACAGAACCACAGGCACATAGACACAGGCAACAGAGCATGCACAATGTCGGCACTAGTACAGTGTATATCCACCTTTCGCAGCAATACAGGCTGCTATTCTCCCATGGAGACGACCGTAGACATGCTGGATGTAGTCCTGTGGAACGGCTTGCCATGCCATTTCCACCTGGCGCCTCAGTTGGACCAGCGTTCGTGCTGGACGTGCAGACCGCGTGAGACGACGCTTCATCCAATCCCAAACATGCTCAATGGGGGACAGATCCGGAGATCTTGCTGGCCAGGGTAGTTGACTTACACCTTCTAGAGCACGTTGGGTGGCACGGGATACATGCGGATGTGCATTGTCCTGTTGGAACAACAAGTTCCCTGGCCGGTCTAGGAATGGTAGAACGATGGGTTCGATGACGGTTTGGATTTACCGTGCACTGTTCAGTGTCCCCTCGACGATCACCAGAGGTGTACGGCCAGTGTAGGAGATCGCTCCCCACTTCATGATGCCGGGTGTTGGCTCTGTGTGCCTCGGTCGTGTGCAGTCCTGATTGTGGCGCTCACCTGCACGGCGCCAAACACGCATACGACCATCATTGGCACCAAGGTAGAAGCGACTCCCATCTCTGAAGACGACACGTCTCCATTCGTCCCTCCATTCACGCCTGTTGCGACACCACTGGAGGCGGGCTGCGCGATGTTGGGGCGTGAGCGGAAGACGGCCTAACGGTGTGCGGGACCGTAGCCCAGCTTCATGGAGACGGTTGCGAATGGTCCTCGCCGATACCCCAGGAGCAACAGTGTCCCTAATTTGATGGGAAGTGACGGTGCGGTCCCCTACGGCACTGCGTAGGATCCTACGGTCTTGGCGTGCATCCGTGCGTCGCTGCGGTCTGGTCCCAGGTCGACGGGCACGTGCACCTTCCGCCGACCACTGGCGACAACATCGATGTGCTGTGGAGACCTCACGCCCCACGTTTTGAGCAATTCGGCGGTACGTCCACCCGGCCTCCCGCATGCCCACTATACGCCCTCGCTCAAAGTCCGTCAACTGCACATACGATTCACGTCCACGCTGTCGCGGCATGCTACCAGTGTTAAAGACTGCGATGGAGCTCCGTATGCCACGGCAAACTGGCTGACACTGACGGCGGCGGTGCACAAATGCTGCGTAGCTAGCGCCATTCGACGGCCAACACCGCGTTTCCTGGTGTGTCCGCTGTGCCGTGCGTGTGATCATTGCTTGTGCAGCCCTCTCGCAGTGTCCGGAGCAAGTATGGTGGGTCTGACACACCGGTGTCAATGTGTTCTTTTTTCCATTTCCTGGAGTGTATTTTGTTACACGTACCTCGCGTGAGTCTGATTGGCAGTCATTCGTCGCCGGGTGATACTGCTATTGCCTGGATTGGTTTATATTGATAGCAGGTCGGTGGTCATAAAGTTCTGTCTGATCAGTGTGTAAGTTAACACAACAAATGTTGTGTACTCAACTATATGCAGTTCTGTTTTCCTTCTCGCAGTCCGTGTTAGCAGAGAAAAGGGAACCTGTAGTTACGGCTTGTCGGTTTATGATTAGAATACTATTACTCAATTCAAATCTTCGGAAACTTTATAATTCTACCACACTGCAGATTAAAACTACGCAAAATACTATGATGGAAGCTACTATTCTCACAGATCCAGCAACGGCAGTCGAAGTGTCTCAGAGCCCACAAGCCAAAGTTAGCTACCGATTTATCCATTCATTTTAACTGACTCCGGTTCCCAATCAACGTTTTGTTCGCAGTAACAATAAACAAGTCTCAAAGTCAGAGAGGGCGAGGAGGAGGAGATGGAAAGAGATTGGGAGGAGGCATAGATGAACAGAGACAGGGGGAGAAGACGATTAAGATGTATAGCCAATTCTCATGCACTTTTAGCATTTTCGAAGCATTGCCGGTTTCGCTAATTTTTAATAAAATAAGACGGCATCCTTTTATTTGGAGACTTTCAGCGCAGTGGCGTTGAGACATCCACACTTGCCATTCCGGCGTTCATAGTTGGTTCTACGCATGTTAAAATCAGCTATCGACAAATAAGAATGCCAGTGGGGATATCGAGATAGCTTTAAAAGACAGGAAATACGCAAGCCTCTTCCAGTTGAGCTAGGATAGTTACAAGGCGCTTGAGGGGCCTTCTCTTTTCGAGTTGGCCAACGTAGCCCTCTACAAGCTCCAATTCGCAAGGAATTCCAGAGCAATATCATATCACAACGGAAGTGTTCCGTATCCAATTTTAACTAGTTAATTAGTTAGGCATTGAGCGTAAGGAATGCTACACTGTTAGACCCGAAATGCAGCTGTGTGGTTGTATGCTGAGAAGTGTTCGAAATGTGCGATGTCCTCGCAGTCTGTCTTTCCAGACTTTATCAAAAAGTCAAGGAAATGTAACTGTGAGCCAACGAAAAAGAATATCAACTAAAGACAGATATCCAGCATTTCATCGGCAATAGTACACAGAACTTTATCTTGGAACTCTTCCATTAGGTCTGTGTTTGCATAAAATTACAATATCAGAATTGTGAGTCCACCTTGATGAAAAACAACTTGTTATTTGTTTACTTATTTATTTCTCAAACTAGTTTCGGCAACAAATATCACCATCATCAGCGGTTTTTCTAAATCTGAAACATGCAGAAAACAGCATAGTTATACGAACACAGTAACACATTATTACATTTTTACTTTTGGTTTTATAAAATATAGTTTTCTATGGATACTTTCATATTACCTCATTTACTGTATGTTATAGCATGTTTTTATGGTTTATTGTCGCTGTTTGCGCCATACTTTCTGTGCTTTTTTTTCTATTGCCGTTTTTCTGAGCTTACATCGTGTCACCCAGAACTGTGTGATCGGCTGTTAGCAAACAAATACTAAAAAGTGGACATAGTATGTCAGCGGTATACACATTGGGGTTGCGGTAGTGTTGAGGAATACAGTTTTTTTGTGTGTACTGTGCTGTTACTTAGTCATTCGTGTACTCATGTTCGTTAACAAAGCGCGAAAGTTTTGTCTTTCTGTATACAGAATCAGCTATATGACGTCCAACGAACATGAGTACACGAATAACTAAGTAATAACCCAATACATGCAAGAAACTGTATTTCTCAACACTACCGCAACCCCAAGGGAAAGTGTCCATAGAAAACTATATTTCAAAAATGAACAGTAAAAATGTAATAATGTGTTACTGTGTTTGTGTAACTATGTTATTTTCTGCATGTTTAGGATTTTAAAAACCCTCTGATAATGGAGATATTTGTTGCCGAAACTACTTTCGGAAATAAATAAGTAAAAAAATAACAAAGTGCTGTGCATCAAGGTGGACTCACAATTCTCATGTGTTGTCAATCCACATGGCACTGTGAGACAGTCTGAATGTGAGAGTCATACAAAGCATCAGAGAATTCTGTGAGTACTACATTCCAACGCATTCAACTTTTACAGAGAGAATTGCAGAAAGACGGTGAAACTTCCCCTTTGTATGTAAAGAATGACAGTGCTGGAAAAACTCTTACGTCATTTGTTTTTCAAACAGCTGAGCCAAACTGAACGAATGCAGACAGTTCTCTCATTTACTTATTCTGATCATCACTGTACTGACACAATATTTTTTGCGCAACTCAATCTGACTTTCAATAATCCCTACAAAAGAATGGCCCTGACTAACAATAACCAATACCTTTCATGAATTACTTACCTCACAAAAATATTCGTTACTCGAACTACTGCAATACAGCGAACGCCAATACTGCCCACTAAATAGAAGATTCTAACAACTGAAGGCACTAACTACAGACAAGCAAAGTTAGCAAATGAAAGATTTTGACAGACGTCCAGATCGCCCGTTCATAGTAACTTCTCAAAACTCTGGGATCTCTCTCATCACATCCACCACTGCTGGCATCTCACCTCTAACTGCCCAACGCTACGCGCTGTGCACATCCAACTGCCCAACACTACACAAGCGAATATTCCAACAATGAGGCCAACCAGCCACAGACTGCACACACAGCAGTAAGCGATTATCATACAGAGCACTACGTGGCGTTACCAACATAAAAACCTAAACAGCGTACTTACAACCGGACGATCTGGATATTGCGAAACAGGCCAAGGATTTTATTGTAAAACATTTCCGATCACAATAACGAAGCCCTTGCATATTGCCGTTTCACGAACTGCTCATGTTTTGTAAATGATAAAATCTGCGATGTAAATCGTTCACGGCACGTTCAAACATCTGTATTGGAATGTTTCTGATTTCTGAACTAATGGAGTCTTTCAGTTACGCAATTTTGTGTAGACATGCGGCATACACCTGTGTTCTAGGAAGCCCTATAGGAAGTAACCACATATGTGGTTACCAAACACTGCGAGCTGCCGCAACTGAAATCTGAGCACAGTGAGGTGTAGCGCCATCAAGGTGAAACCGGTACTTACCTTCAGATAGCTTCAGATTCTGGTGCGAGGAATATTTCAATCGTGGCAGCATACAGCTGAGATGTGACTGTGGTTCCTCATCCAAGTTCGTCTTCAAAAAAGAAAGGGCCGATTATGGTCACAGAAGAGGCAGTACTCCGCGCTGTGACTACCGGACAGTGTAAGTTGCGTCGATAGTAGTTCGTGAGGATTATCCTCGCACCAGTAACGGCAGTTTTGTTCGTTAATACAACCACTGAGATGGAAACGTTCTTCGTCAGTCATCCATAACAAATTTAAGAAGCTTTCATTGTCCCTAATTTTAGTCAACAATACAACAGTCATCCATATTCACCCCTCCATAATTACTTTCATTTAACTGTTGCACAACTGCACGTAACCTTTTAACTGTCGGTTACAACATTTTGCTCTCCTGTAGTCGTTTCTGTGAACGACAACTTCCGAGCCCTCCAGACGTTGTCGGCTTAAGTGCACTCCCTGTTGTTTCAAAGTTTTTCACCTATAGCATGACTGCACATGCTGATGGCACAGCATCATTATAGCTAAGTTGAGATGACGATGGTATTCCTGTGGAGTACCAGAAACACAATCACCGTTTTTGTAACAGGCCTTCTCAGTCACAACACTTCCAGGGCAGCTCCAGCTTCCCATATCAGCAAATGACGTACCTACCTGAGACGTACTACATTCACTGTTACCAAAAATACCGCTCCACTTTTAGAGATTAATCAAAGCAGTCCGTTCTTCTTGCCACACCCTGGAAATTCCGCTCCGTCAACAACGTCACGGCTTTGACTTGCAAAGTCGGTTAAAATACAACAAAAGCTGCAAAGTGTATCGGACTTTCTATCCATGATTTTCTTACAGATGAAGCATCAGCTGCAAACCAAATGGGAGATAAGTATTCGTAATATGCGCTAATATTAGTCGACCATAAGTAAATCAGGGTAATCGTTTGATATGTTACAATTTAAGAAGTTTGTTCAGTGATAACTACACATACGTAGTTGTTACTCACATAGAACGTTGGTTATACAGGACAGCTAAGTCATGGTGGCGGTAATATAACTGCAAAAGGCCGCATATTGTTCAACAAGTTTCTGATATGCTGTCGTACGTCTGTGGAAGGAACATGACCGTGCGCCTTTGCTCCTTGGTGTATGGCACTCCCAGTGAGAGGGTGCACTATTTTATTGCCCTTGTATACTACGATGCTCCTTTACCCACAGTGTGACGATTTTCTTGTCTCGACGCTGTTGTGCTGCCATACAGTCTATAATCTGATACACCGTGCAATTTTTGTATTATTGACGAAATGATTCTGTCTATGCAGTAATAATGATCGCAAGTACGACACAATCATGACTGTATCTTCGCGTAAGCCATAATTAAGACTCTAGAATAGCGGTGAGCTCCGCTGTAAGTACCGACGCTTTCGGAGGGGGCTGGTATTGGGCCCTGTTGTGTGACTGTTCTTTATAATACGCCTTCGAACGCCGCCTGCAGTACATGATCCATCTATGTAGAGACGGTGCAAATTTGCCTAACCACTTAAAAGTCCTTTAACAGTTGTGGGCTCATACAAGATTCCACGCGTAGTGTATCCATTCGAATGCCTAAATCGCTTCTCAGATTCTATTAATCTCTCATGAATTTTGAATGGCGCGAAACTGTTGTGACTCAGTGGTGCCAAATCTTGAGAGATATATGCTGGTGGAGGAAGTTTTTTCACAAACCAATAACTGCTAATGAAGCATTTCTATTCATACCCGAATTTACGAAAACAAAGGATCTTGCCCAAACTGTGCTCCGTTGAGCGGATATTTAGATCCATTGTACTGTCTTCTGAATCCCAGCGAAGGATCGTTATCTTCGACAAGAGCATTCATAGGGGTTTACTGCAGAGCACCCACCCAGTACACATCGCCTTACACTGGCATCTGTCAAGCGTTTGTAGGGCAGAGTCAGTGGCTGGACCGTAGCAGAGGCCACCACAGTCCATCTGGTACCGAGCACCACGGGTTTCGAGTCCGCACCAGACGGCATGGAACTCGATAACCACCAGAGGTCTCTGCAGCAGTCGCGCCGTACGCTGTGGCTGTGCGCCATCCTGGCTCCGTGTCTAACGTGAGGGCGCCACTGTGGAGCACGTGGTCCCAGCAGCTAATAGCGGCATACCCTGTCGTATATTTAGGCGGCTGCCTCTCACGCAGCAAGGTCCTTGATCCCCCTCACCCCCTGGTGTTTCCCTTCCACTCAACCCCCAGCTCGTTGCCGCGCGTTTACCGTTGTGTCCCACTCTCTCTCCATCTCCACATCCCCCGCCTCCTTTCCCAACGCAACTTCCCCCATCTACCCCTCCCGGATGATGAGCTTCGCCCTGACATCTACTCTTCCTGCCAACTCTAACCCCATCTTCCTCCTGCCTCCTCCTCGAGGCTCCCTCTCCTCCCCCTCCCTTCTCCTGAGCAGCTCTCCCCTCCTACTCCCCCTTCGTCTCTTGTGCTCCCCTTCAATGTCTCTGCGCTACCCCCTGCCTTGTCTTCCCTCTTCATCTCGTGCCCCATCTGTCTCCTGACTCTTGGTGCACCAGCTGACGTCCCTACTCTTTTCATCCCGCCCCCTCCCCTCCTGCACCTTGCTCTAACATCCTTTTCCATCCTCTCAGGCCTCTCCCTCGGCAGATCCCACCTGGCAGTTTTATTCTTCATTACATGTGCACCAAGTGGGTTTTAAGTGTGTTGTTCTGGAGTGTTTTTAATACTGCGACCAACTTTTAACCTGTGCTTGTGACTTCAGTGTCTTTTTTGTGGTCTACGAATCACCAACTGTGTTTTTTAACTCAACGTCGACTTTTTTTATTGTCCCCCATGAACTTGTCCATTTCAGTGTATTTTTACCTCCCTTATCTCACCTTACTATGCTTTATGTCCCCCTTTTTTATCGCCTTATATGCAACATTTTATTCTTGTATTAGTTGTCATGTCACTCGGCTGAAGAGCGGCGGATAATGCCGCTTACAGCCCTTCCCCTACCCATATGGGGCAGGGGAATGAAACCACAATAAAGAAAAAATATGCAGCGAGGTAGTCTGGTGTTCACGTTGAGTTCAGACATCGTGTTTACGTTGCGTGAGCTTACTTCACGTTTACGAGTGGACGTTGTTTTGTTTCAAATGGCTGTAAGCAATATGGAACTTAACATCTGAGGTGATCAATCCCCTAGACTTAGAACTATTTAAACGTACCTAACGTAAGTACATCACAAACATCCATGCCCGAGGCAGGATTTGAACCTGAGACTACAGCAGCAGCGCGGTTCCAGACTGAAGAGCCTAGAACCGCTCGGCCACAGCGCCGGCGTTATTTTGATTTCGTTAGGTTATCTCTTGTGACCCCGTTGCTTAATACTTCTTGTTGATCTTGGTATCTCGCTCGGTTGGTTGATCTTGGTTTCTTGTTCGGTTGTCTGTCTTCGTGCTTGTCCTTCCATTTCCCTTCGTCCATCTTGTTTGTTCGCGGGTCACTCTCGTTAGGTCCCGCCACATTTTTGTTAGTGGCAACCCCGCGACCAGTCCACATATGTCCGGATAAGAGTACAACATCAAGTCATACCTATCCTTGGGTCAGCACCCGAAAAACAAATAATTAAATCTATAATACTAACTAGCTTTTCAGTATTTTGTAGGATATATTTAACATGAATGGACCAAGTAAGGTTCCGGTCAATATAGAGGTCAAGGCATTTATCAACTTATTCTTCAGGTGTAAGAATAGGACCCAGCAATCTCGTTACTGGTGCCTGCCACCCATGTCGTATTTAACTGCAAGCCACGTATTAGGCGGGCGATATTTCCAAGGAATTCAGATGTAACCAACCTTAAAATTTCTTTATAGCGATAGACATCTGAAGTTGCCGTTGCATGTGTTTCATGCTTGTAGCGAGGAAGCAGAGATCGCGTGCATATTGCATCGACGTCGTTTCCAGTAACTTATCCCTGGGGTACGACTCTCTTACCGCTTCGGTCGTTGCGTATCCCTACTCATCACTTAGCAGTGATTTCAAGATTTCCCACATCGGATGCAAATGTGAATTAAAAGTAAGAGAACAGCAAAATCGCATCAATTATCTATTGAAAATTGCTGATGCTAAGGTATATCACTTTCATCTACATCAGTTAATTATTCCGATTAAGTGAAAGTTTCATTACTGATCTGCATGTGTGGCTGGACTGTTTCCAAAAACTGGTCCATCGCACATGATACACGACATTTATCGTCCTCTAACGCTACAACAGTCATGCTACAGCAGCGTAATCAAATTGACGACATGGTCTACTGGTCAGCGGTTTTGGCTAGAAACACCGACTCATCGTGAGCAACAAAAATTTTTAATAAATTTTTCTCTAATCAAAAGATCTGGAAGGGGGTCCATTCAGCGTTGTAAGGACGACAGGGAATCTGCTGGAATATAAAACCATCGAAATCGTTGTGGAAGCACCGATGTTACGCTGAAAGGCTGTCAGTGGGCTGGATCACACATGACGTTTGTTTATTAACACCAAAAGCATCAACCGTCATTTTTTTCCAGATCAGAGAACGAAATGCTTGACACATTATGTCCACGGATTTTATTCTTTGTCATACCCGAGACCACGGATACTAGAGTATACGGGAGGGATCACGACGCATTTGCGCATTAGCAAGCTGCGCCGCTGACGTCAGAGTGAAAACAACCAGCTCTCAGTAGCTCGAATTTTCTATAACGTGTTGTGATTGAATTGCGTTTACTATCGAAAACAAGGTTGCTTACGGCAGTGACAATTTTTATTAGTGACTAGCGACTGAGTTAGAGTTACGCCGTAATTATCAGCGTACTGACGGATTCTTAGTGTAAGTTTTAAAATGGGCACTAAAGGTTTGCTGCGCAATCGCCAGTTGTACTAATCACGGTAGACAACTAAGTAGGTTAGAAATTAAGTTTCACATCTTTCCTGAAAAAAATAAAACGAAACGATAACGGATAAATGCTTGTAATTATGAAGATTCGTTTCAAGTTCAAAATGCTCGCGTCTGCTCAATACATTACACTGATTCACAATGGGAAACTCATTTGAAAAATGAACTGTAATATTCTTCCGAAACTCAAGTTTAAGAGTGATGCGGCTCGAACTGCAAATTTACCATGCTCGGGTGCTGATTTATGGTGTAGTAATGACCTAATAATGTGAGAAACTTTCTGGCAGAAAAACGAAGATACCATAAAGAACATATTTTACAGGTAAGTATGTTACCAACTAATGTAGAAGTTACCACTGGACAAAACAATAATCGAGAAAGCTTAAGATCTTATATGCGACATACCTGTTTACGCCAACAATTATAAGTTATGGAAACAGTAGTAAAATACCTTTGGCAAAAAAAAGTAGATTTACAGGATCGTCTCTCTCGATGTAGCACTTAGTTAATGGAATTAAAACATGTTGAAAAAATGATTCAGAGCTCTTCTTTTGACCGTCAACAAAAAGTGGTCCTGAATGGACAGTGTACTAACTCGTCATCTAATGATAATGCAAAGGCTGCGACTTTAAGATGCCTATCGAATAAAGCGTTAGCTTTTGTCAGAAGCGTTTTGAAATATTCCGTTCCTGTGAAGTTACTATTAAAAAGAAGACTCAGGCAATATACTCTTCTACCAAGTAAGTACAGTAACATTTCACTGGCACAAAAAATAGTCTAATATAAAGCTTACTAATATGATAATAACACCCTAAAGCCTGGAAAATCTATATTTCATTCATACATGAGTAAGAGCTAAACGCATGTGGGACGAGTGCCTATACACTGATAAACCAAAACATTATGACAATTGCTGTACAGGACGGTGGATGCTGCCTGGTGACGTTGGGAGTATGTGACACGGTAACAAAAGTATGTAAGTGGAGCAGACACAGACGGGGGTCTGCCTAGAGAGGATATGGGCTGCAAGTGGAGAAATCTACTAATGTAAGCGACTATGACAAAGATCAGATTATCAAAATATCCACGGGTGTACTGCCGGTCTACAGTGTCCAACGGGCACAATATTTCGGCGATCATACACGTCGCCATCATCGGATGAACTGCCGGACTGAGCTTCTGTGAGCGTTCCGGCACGGAGATCCGTACGCTATGGCTGCTCAGAGGGAACTGGGTCCGGTCACGCCGGCGGCCGATTTAAATACCCTCCGCCCGCGGCGCGCTCCTTCCGCCGTCCGCGCCCCGCGCCACGGTCGCGCGGTGGAACAGATTGCGACGGCGTCGTAGATGACGTCGGTGTGATGGCTCTGTCCGCCGTGTTAGTCACAACTATACGTTTTCTCGATTTACTCATGAGTAACCCAGTCGCTGGTTCCCAAGCCTTGCTAATATTATAGCCACAGTCACGGTTTATGAGGTCGTCATTGGTGCGAGTTTCGATGGCCTCTCTAACAACGCTGTCCCAGTATCTCGACGTCTGTACCAGAATTCTCGTGCGTTCATACTCCATAGCGTGATTTTCCGACAAACAATGTTCAGCGACAGCCGACTTGCTCGGATGCATCAATCGAGTGTGCCTCTGGTGTTCACGTCATCGACCCTCGACGGTACGCATCGTCTGACCAATACACGACTTGCCACATTGACACGGAATCTGGTACACGCCGCCCTTCCTCAAACCGAGATCATCTCTGGCGCTCCCCACCAGTGCAAAAGTTTTATTCGGAGGACAAAACACAGTTCCGAACCGGTGTTTCATCAAAATGCGAGCGATTTTCCCCGAGAGTGCGCCTGTATATGGAATAAAGGCACTGCCTACCTCCTCCCTCGAGATTTCATCCATGGCGCAAATCAAATGGTTCAAATGGCTCTGAGCACTACGGGACTTAACATCTGTGGTCATCGGTTCCCTAGAACTTAGAACTACTTAAACCTTACTAACCTAAGGACATCACACAACACCCAGCCAGCACGAGGCAGAGAAAATCCCTGACCCCGCCGGGAATCAAATCCGGGAACCCGGACGTGGGAAGCGAGAACGCTACCGCACGACCACGAGATGCGGGCCGATTTCATCCATCTCCACAGGTTGTGCTGTAGTGGTTGGGCGGAGAGCACGTTGAATCTGCCACATTTTTCGAAATACAGTTCTCAGATGTTCCAATTCCTGGGGTAGACTCTCTGCCTCAGAGATAGTGCGCATCTTATGTACTAGAGTTTTAAGTACCCCATTCCTCTGTGAATGGTTGTGGCAGCTGTCTGCGGTCAAATACAGATCAGTGTGCGTTGTCTTCCGACACACCCCATGTCCTAGGGTGCCTTCTCTTGACCAAGACGTCAAAGAAAGGTAATTTACCCTCCGTTTCAGTCTCTATAGTGAATTTGATGTTGCGATGTATGGAGTTTAGATGTGTAAGGAAGTCAAGGAGTTTATCCATACCATGTGGCCAGATGACGAACGTGTCGTCCACGTAACGGAAAAAGCAAGTAGGTTTCCATTAGTATGACGACAGGTCTTCCTCCTCGAAATTCTCCATGTACAAATTCTCTACCACCCATGGCGACTCCCTCCATTTGTTCGTAGTATCCTCCATTAAAAAAAAAATATGTGGAAGTCCAAACATGCCTAAAAAGTTCAGTGGTCTTCTCTTTGGGCACTAATACTAGACATTGCCAACAGGTTACGAGACTTCGTAACCGGTCACACAGTTAGTCCAATTATTGCGTTTATTCCTTTATATTAGCCTTTTCCTTTTAATTAAGCCCCCTTGCAAGCCCTCGTATGTTCTCTCGTCTGCACTTAATGACTCGTTCATTTTGCCACCTTTTATGACAAATCTCACAGATGGAACAGTTTGTTTGCTAACGTTGAAGCCCAATTCTGTAAGAGAACTGTTGTGAAATTTTGGCAAAGACCCTAATTCATGCGTTGGTCATAATGTGACTGAAGTTGCTGTCTAATGTCACAACTGAAATATTTATTGTGAGCATTCAGCTAATTTTGGTTTCGGGAATATGCTGAAATCCTGCTCCGCTCAGCGTAGTTCCCCTCCTTCCATAATGTGCACCCCTGGGCTCACTTAACTTATGCCCGTTGACATTTGCTTTTACCTTTTGTCACCTTCTCTTTCACCTCTGTCAAATCTTTCCCATTCTCATTGTCAGTAAAATTAAGTATGTCGAAAGTAAGTTGTTACGGCTTACCGCCAAGGTATCACATTTCCATTTCGCGGACAGATTATGTGATAACAACGTGCGCTACTTTTGATTAGGAATGTGAACGTACCCAAAAAGCACCGTCACCGTGCTGTGTAATATAGTTCCAAACGAATACCCTATCGTCGTCGTCCGAAGACATCTGTTCGTAATGCAGTCCAAGCGGTACCAACATAACTGATGTCCCACCCATTCCACACAGGCAGTTACCGACTTCGTTAGCATAATATTTGGAGAGCATCAAATCTGTTTCACAGCAGAATAACGTTATTTCTGAAACCAAACTAAACTCCGTCCGAACAGGCCATGGAAGATCCAACGGTACCGACCGGTCGCCGTGTTATCATCAGCCCACAGGCGTCACTGGATGCGGATACGGAGGGGCATGTGGTCAGCACACCGCACTCCCCGCCGTATGTCAGTTTACGAGACCGGAGCCGCTACATCTCAATCAGGTAGCTCCTCAGTTTGGCTTACAAGGGCTGAGTGCAACCTGCTTGCCAATAGAGCTCGACAGACCGGATGGTCACCCATCTAAGTGCTAGCCCAGACCGACAGCGTTTAACTTCGGTGATCTGACGGGTACCGGTGTTACCACTACGGAAAGGCCATTGGCATAAAATAATTTTGTTTAAGTTCTAACGGGAGAGCTTGGAAGAGAGTAAGTTAACACTGAAGTGGTGCGCTAATAGTTGTGCAACATATCCCGGAGCAGGACAGACAGAAAAGCTAATGCCGCTGCACTACTTGACAATGCACTATGAGGTGACACCATATAATTTCAGTTACTGAGCGCCGTCACAAAGTCAAATACAGACAGAAAGAACCATAAGCATTACTGAAATTACCACAGTGAGGCAAGGAGCACTGTCAGATCTGGGGACAAATAAGCTCATAGAAACAGAGCCACTAGGTCACATAGGCAGGCTCGAGCCACGCAGGCTTTCAGGGCTCAGTAACACATTCTGTCGTGCAGCCATTCTGTCTGTGTCATTAGACCCAGAGACAATGACAGCCCGATCAATTTAAGTGAAACCATGACATGCAGATAGATGTTGGCCAATCTGCCACTTGCTTGTTGATTTCAGCACCGAGAGGCAGGCAACCTGCTGCATACCACAGTCTTGGTCTGCCACTGCTGGTTACTGGGACATCGTGGTTGGGAAGAAGGCTGGAGAGTAGCCAGCCCTTCTCCACTAATGGATCATCACGGTTGTCCGGCAGGCCACCATCTTCGCCAGCTTCTAACCAACTCGTGAGTATATGCTGCAGTCTCGGTCGATCCACTATGGGAAGCGAGTCCTAGTCTTCAGGACTCTGGTAGTCCATCAAGGACTGTGGAACAGCAGCTGGACTTGAAATACCTAAATAATATAGACTGGAACCAAAAGCTGTAATGTAATTCAGACGTCGTTTATTGAAAACATGCTGAAAGTTTCGAATGAAAAGCTTCATCTTCAGGCTGCTCTATATGGTAACGTACATAGAATGACAGTAACGTATAAGGAGAGTTCCGACCAAAAATATGTCAGCATGTGACAAAAATGGTGATAAATTATGTTGTAAAATTACATAATAGAAGTATATTATCAGTACCCATTCAAAACAAAGTTCAGCACCTCATTGACATTGCTTAGATGTGTTTTTCCTGTAATGAAATCATTGTATACGCCAATGATGTAATGTACCCGAAAGGAACCCACAGAAACAAAGAATTACACCAGCAAAGCATCTGAAGTCATATACATCCCTAACAAGATCACCTACAAATACCGGATATCCCAATAATAAACCGAAGGAACGTAATTACATAAAACCAAATGGTCAGTGGAAACAAATACAACAAAAAACCAAATTAACAATAATTCATTGTATAATGCAGACCCAAAATAATAATAGTACATGTACTCTAATGACCTACAGTCCACAAATTATGTAAATTACTTTCTAAAACTTAATATACAAGTAGTGCTGAAGTTACAACGAACTAGAAACGCATGTTTCCAGAATGAGAATTCACTCTGCAGCGGAGTTTGCGCTTATGTGAAACTTCCTGGCAGATTAAAACTGTGTGGCGGACCGAGACTCGAACTCGGGACCTTTGTCTAGAAATGCATGCTCCTTCGATATTACTGTACAGCAACCCAGTCATGTCCATAAGGTCCACGAAAACACTATCATAGCAAATGCATAACTTGTATAAGTAAAAGGTCATAAATGTGCAATATCTTCAAAGTAACAATGAAACGAGTCAATTAGCTTTCTACCAATTCCAGGAAATGTAATAAACATAAAAAATTGTCAACATTAATAACATCCACCGTCAATATGTATTCATCGGGTGAAAGTAAAATGCATAATACACACACATCAAAAAAGTTTTGGATCATCTCGGTGCCGAGATTTCCGAAACCTGTACAGAAAACTGGAATAGAGATCAACATAAACATTATTTCCGCTATTTTCATTGCTCAGGAAAAGCACACATTGCATGTTGTACCACTATGCAGCGAGACCTTTAGAGGTGGTGGTCCAAATTTCTGTACACACCGGTACCTCTAATACCCAGTAGCACGTCCTCTTGCATTGATGCATGCCTTTATTCGTCGCGGCATACTCTCCATAAGTTCATGCAGGCACCGTTGGTCCATATTGTTCCACACCTCAACGACAATTAGGTTTAGATCACTTAGAGTGGTTGGTGGGTCAGTTTGTCCATAAACAGCCCTTTTCAATCTATCCCAGACATGCTCGATAGGGGTCATGTCTGGAGAACATGCTGATCACTCTAGTAGAGCGATGTCGTTATCCTGAAGGAAGTAGTTCACAATATGTGAACGATGGGGGCGCGAATTTTCGTCCATGAAGACGAATGCCTTGCCAATAAGCTGAGGATACGGTTGCACTATCGGTCGGAGGATGGCATTCATGTATTGTACAGCCATTACGGCTCCTTCACATACATGGTTCACATGGCTCTGAGCACTATAGGACTTAACATCTGAGGTCATGAATCCCCTAGAACTTAGAACTACTTAAACGTAACTAACCTAAGGAAATCACACAAATCCATGCCCGAGGCAGGATTCGAACCTGCGACCGTAGCAGTCGCGACGGCGCCTTCCATGACCACCAGCGGCGTACGTCGGCCTCACATAATGCCACTCCAAAACAGCAGGGAACCTCCACCTTGCTGCACTCGCTGGACAGCATGTCTAAGGCGTTCAGCCTAGCTGGGTTGCCTCCAGACACATCTCTGACGATTGTCTGGTTGAAGGCATATGCGACACTCATCGGTGAAGAGAGTGTGATGCCAATCGTGAGCGGTCCATTGGGCATGTTGTTGGGCCCATCAGCACTGCGCTGCATGGTATCGTCCTTGCAAAGATGGACCTCGCCATGGACTTCGTGAGTGAAGTTGCGAATCATGTAGCCTAATGCGCACAGTTTGAGTCGTAACACGACATCCAGTGGCTGCACGAAAAGCATTGTTCAAAATAGTGGCGTTACTGCCAGGATTGGGTGGTGGTAAGTTCTATGGGACCAAACTGCTGAGGTCATCGGTTCCTAGGCTTACACACTACTTCATCTAAGTTACGCTAAGGATAACACACACACCCATGCCCAAGGGAGTACTCGAACCTCCGGCGGGAGTACCAGTGCGAACGATGGCAAGGCGCCCGAGACCGCACGGCTACCCCGCGCGGAGCTGGCAGGATTCCTCCGAGCCGTAATCCGGAGGTTGCGGTCATCCAATGCAGTAGTAGCCCTTGGGTGGCCTGAGCGAGGCATCTCATCGACAGTTCCTGTTTCTCTGTATCTCTCCCATGTCCGAACAACATCGCTTTGGTTCACTCCGAGACGCCTGGACACTTCCCTTGTAGAGAGCCCTATCTAGCACAAAGTTACAATTCGGACGCAATCTAACCGCGGTATTGATCTTCTAGGCATGGTTTAACTACAGACAACACGAACCTGTACCTCTTTCCTGGTGGAATGACTGGAACTCTTCGGGCGTCGGACCCCCTCCGTGTAATAGGCGCTACTCATTCACGGTTGTTTACATGTTTGGTCGGGTTTAATGACATCTCTGAACAGTCAAAGGGAATGTGTCTGTGATACAATATCCACAGTCAACGTCTGCCTTCAGGAGTTCTGGGAACCGGAGTGTTGAAAAACATTTTTTGGTGTGTATACATATCGACGAACAACAACCGAAGGAGACCACGAACGGTAAATCCTCTATTTATATGTAACAATAGCCTCTAAATGTACTTAGCAGAAGTCACTACAACCAGAAGCCCATTTATAACACACACTTACAGAACAATGGATTTAGAAAAGAATTACATACATATTATTATGCAAGAGCAAGACAATGAACTCTGAACAGTCCGTAAGAAGGGAAAACGAGTCAGTATCTTACACATGCGTCACAAACGGCGAGAACATCCTTTCATGTGCTCGCTAATGAGAGAAAAAGTGATACCATCCAGCCCATACCAATCAAAATCAACGTGAAATAAATTTATACAAAATGCGTAATTGTTGTATTAAAACTCTATACTCCTAAACTACACTGTGATAGTGTAACACGAGTGTAAAACCGGGAAGTGTGCCCAAGGCGCACTTCAAAAGACTTGGCAGCCTGGACCACAGTTGACAGCCTCGAACTGAGCACACGACGGGTTGTCTTGAAGAGCATTGAGATGGTAGCTGCACTTGGTCGCTGCAGTACATCTGGGTAGTCCATGCCTTCCTCGCACAGCAACCGTCGCCAGAAGAGCACTCAGCCATGACACTGACCCGCGACGGTGACGTCACGACTCACTGAGGAGGCGCCAGCTCTCTTTCGAAACACGGGCATCCGCGCCCTGCCCCCTTCTGCACCTCTGAAGAAAGTTATGCTTTTGTAAACTCTGCTCGACCAGTAAACCTTGTTACATATTGCCTGTACGGCCTGCAACCCATCCAACACAACAAGGTCGCGGCTTGCCAACATGCCACGCAACCACTCTGCCCCAGAAAACAGTTTCGCAGCAGTTCCATTAGGCGATCCTAGCAGCGCCACCGGGGATCGCAGACCGGAGGAGCCCTATTTGCACCCTCGATCCACGTCACATGATAGTTCCTGCGATATCACGCTGCTCGACAGTATTTAGGTCCGCGCGACAGTATTTAGGGCTGCGCACTGCCGTGCAGTCATTTCACGTCGACCCAGAACTACAGACGGACATCCGCTCCACTACTACGCCGCTGCCTACTGCCGATCAGGTGCCTCCTCGACACCCACAGCTTAGCCTCTGCTGCTCTCTGATTGTCCAGTTTCTGTGGCTGGATGTCGTTACCTGTTTCACAAAGTTTGTAAAACATTGTCAGTGTGCGTTTTTTTTTTTTTTTTTTGTCATCAGTCTACTGACCCGCCACGAATTCCTTTCCTGTCCTAACCTCTTCATCTCAGAGTATCACTTGCAACCTACGTCCTCAATTATTTGCTTGACGTATTCCAATCTCTGTCTTCCTCTACAGTTTTTGCCCTCTACAGCTCCCTCTAGTACCATGGAAGTCATTCCCTCATGTCTTATCAGATGTCCTATCATCCTGTCCCTTCTCCTTATCAGTGTTTTCCACATATTCCTTTCCTGTGTGCGTACAAAAACTAAACTCTTGTTGAATTTGGTCTCTGTGTGCCGCAGTTGAATTTTGTAAATATTCGTTTGTGGAAAACTTGACCAAGTACGTGAGCCATGTTGCGGCTCTCGTGGTGCGCTGTTGTGGGTTTCAATCCTGAGTTGGAGGCCAGACTGTATCGTTTAGTTGATGTTGTTGTGGTTGTTTGTATTCTTCTTGTGTTGACCGGTACCATTTGGTTTCGCAAGCATCGCCTGTCCGCTAGTGGCAGCAGCGGCGTTATCGATAAGTAGTAACTGTGGCTCTATCTTTGGGGTGAGGTCGTTGTTCTTCCGGGTCGTATGAGTGAGCAGTTGGGGTCGCAGAAGGAGCCAGGTCTGCGCAGTGCCGAACACACCGGGACCGCTGACGGCACTCGTGGACTGCTGGATCGAAGGGCTGCGATCAAGAGGGAGCACGACCTTGTCGAAACCAGATAATGATAGTTTTAAGTTGAGTGTATTTCAATTTGAGTAGACAAACCTCCACCATTGTGATATCTCGCTATTCTCCAGTGACATGGGTTCGTGTTACTGCTCGTAGTGTTGCTGAGGCATAGAACAGCGAGTGGAGTGCTTGGGGAAGGCAGATCTGATTAGCTTTCCTGGGCTTCTATATACTATTTACTATCTTCAGCATGTTACAATTGTTAAGTTCAACCAGCGGTATTTTCCTGCCTGGTGGCTTCTAACGCCCCAGTTATCTGCGCTGAGGGTTAGTGTACGTAACGGCAGTGTACGATTTCTCGCCTTGCCGCCACTGTGCGGTGAGTCGTGTACGTTTGACAACATTCTTGGTTGTGGGTTGGTTGGCGATTCTTCTACCTTGGTGGTAGTGTTTCCTTTCTTGTTCCGGGCGCTCTAAGCACAGTATTCTGCGGTCGGAGTCCAGACCACCGGTTCTGGCTTTCGCGTATTTTTACATCCTTGCATTTGGTTTATTGGACGTCAGGTAGCGTCACCAAGATTATACTTAGTCAATCGTTAGACTGCCACTAGTCTGAGTTACCATGTCGTGGTGTGAATGCAACTCTTGGCATTCTTTCTCATCGCTCGCGGAAGTGTTTTTGGCCTGACCTACTCAGAGGCCGATTCCTGGAGCACCGTCTGTGACTGGTCTTTGTGGTTTTTTTTATTGTGTTATTATTGTATTAACAAGTTACCATCATTTGTCTCACCTGTTTGGTGATCAGTTGCTTGTCCTCGTGAATTAACCTTTGCTATTATATTTCCTGTTTTATTTTATGTCGTTAATTTTTATTAGTAATTGCCATTCTTGGCGTTAAAGGGCTTCAGCCCCGACTGTGATTACTTGCGTTAAAATTCTAATTGCGACCATCTTCGCTTGTTTTCAAAACATTACTTGCTGTGTCTGTATTTTATGTATGTTCGTTAATTTTTTTTAAAATAATTGCCATTCTTGGTGTTTAAGACCTTCAGCCGTGAAACAATTCTTAATTTATTACTATTAAGGCCTTCAGCCATGAGTGTCGTTACTTGTTTTGAAATCATAATTTTTTAATTCTATTTTAGCAGTGTGCTTTCAGATCTTTTCTGATTTGCTTTTTATATTCTAATAAGTGTAATTGTAAGTTAGAACAAGTTTAAACAGTTCTTAATTCAATCCCATTAAGGCCTTCAGCCGTGAAACAATTCTTAAATTAAAACGAAACTTCGTGGTAGATTAAAACTGTGTGCCCAATCGAGACTCGAACTCGGGACCCTTTCCTGTCGCGGGCAAGTGCTCTACCATATGAGCTACCGAAGCACGACTCTCAGCCGGTCCTCACAGCTGTACTTCTGTCAGTATCTCGTCTCCTGTTGTTGACTTTAAATACACTCCTGGAAATGGAAAAAAGAACACATTGACACCGGTGTGTCAGACCCACCATACTTGCTCCGGACACTGCGAGAGGGCTGTGCAAGCAATGATCACACGCACGGCACAGCGGACACACCAGGAACCGCGGTGTTGGCCGTCGAATGGCGCCACCTGCGGTGCATTTGTGCACCGCCTCCGTCAGTGTCAGCCAGTTTGCCGTGGCATACGGAGCTCCATCGCAGTCTTTAACACTGGTAGCATGCAGCAACAGCGTGGACGTGAACCATATGTGCAGTTGACGGACTTTGAGCGAGGGCGTATAGTGGGCATGCGGGAGGCCGTGTAGACGTACCACCGAATTGCTCAACACGTGGGGCGTGAGGTCTCCACAGTACATCGATGTTGTCGCCAGTGGTCGGCGGAAGGTGCACGTGCCCGTCGACCTGGGACCGGACCGCAGCGACGCACGGATGCACGCCAAGACCGTAGGATCCTACGCAGTGCCGTAGGGGACCGCACCGCCACTTCCCAGCAAATTAGGGACACTGTTGCTCCTGGGGTATCGGCGATGACCATTCGCAACCTTCTCCATGAAGCTGGGCTACGGTCCCGCACACCGTTAGGCCGTCTTCCGCTCACGCCCCAACATCGTGCAGCCCGCCTCCAGTGGTGTCGCGACAGGCGTGAATGGAGGGACGAATGGAGACGTGTCGTCTTCAGCGATGAGAGTCGCTTCTGCCTTGGTGCCAATGATGGTCGTATGCGTGTTTGGCGCAGTGCAGGTGAGCGCCACAGTCAGGACTGCATACGACCGAGGCACACAGGGCCAACACCCGGCATCCTACACTGGCCGTACACCTCTGGTGATCGTCGAGGGGACACTGAATAGTGCACGGTACATCCAAACCGTCATCGAACCCATCGTTCTACCATTCCTAGACCGGCAAGGGAACTTGCTGTTCCAACAGGACAATGCACGTCCACATGTATCCCGTGCCACCCAACGTGCTCTAGAAGGTATAAGTCAACTACCCTGGCCAGCAAGATCTCCGGATCTGTCCCCCATTGACCATGTTTGGGACTGGATGAAGCGTCGTCTCACGCGGTCTGCACGTCCAGCACGAACGCTGGTCCAACTGAGGCGCCAGGTGGAAATGGCATGGCAAGCCGTTCCACAGGACTACACTCAGAATCTCTACGATCGTCTCCATGGGAGTATAGCAGTCTGCATTTGCTGCGAAAGGTGGATATACACTGTACTAGTGGCGACATTGTGCATGCTATGTTGCCTGTGTCTATGTGCCTGTGGTTCTGTCAGTGTGATCATGTGATGTATCTGACCCCAGGAATGTGTCAATAAAGTTTCCCCTTCCTGGGACAATGAATTCACGGTGTATTTATTTCAATTTACAGGAGTGTAAATTGTGTGTGATTAAAAGAAAAGCCAACCAATAGTAAATGATTATGGCCCTGTACATAATCGTAACCGAATCCTGCCTTCCTTGACTACCAGTTTTCAGTACGAAACCTTGAATTTATGAACAAAGGCCTTCAGCCTAACAGGCCTTTTTGAGTGTTAATTGCGTTTGATCCGTCAGAGCAGGTGATCGTACAATTTTTTTCCATTAAACTATATTTGTGAAAAATTAGTTCCGTTTGCGGCGGATTCTTTACAAATATAGCTGTTTCACTCACGCCTCCAGGCGTGCAATGGACGACTCACCCTCATGCTTCGCTGAATCTCCTGATTACAACGCAATCCCATCCCCAGGGCGCTACAAGTCAGTGATTCTGAAGCCTCACAATGGGCTGTATATTAGCTAGACTTAACATCTACATCTACATGACTACTCTGCAATTCACATTTAAGTGCTTGGCAGAGGGTTCATCGAACCACAATCATACTATCTCTCTACTATTCCACTCCCGAACAGCGAGCGGGAAAAACGAACACCTAAACCTTTCTGTTCGAGCTCTGATTTCTCTTATTTTATTTTGATGATCATTCCTACCTATGTAGGTTGGGCTCAACAAAATATTTTCGCATTCGGAAGAGAAAGTTGGTGACTGAAATTTCGTAAAAAGGTCTCGCCGCGACGAAAAACATCTATGCTGTAATGACTTCCATCCCAACTCGTGTATCATATCTGCCACACTCTCTCCCCTATAACGCGATAATACAAAACGAGCTGCCCTTTTTTGCACCCTTTCGATGTCCTCCGTCAATCCCACCTGGTAAGGATCCCACACCGCGCAGCAATATTCTAATAGAAGACGAACGAGTGTAGTGTAAGCTGTCTCTTTAGTGGACTTGTTGCATCTTCTAAGTGTCCTGCCAATGAAACGCAACCTTTGGCTCGCCTTCCCGACACTATTATCTATGTGGTCCTTCCAACTGAAGTTGTTCGTAATTTTAACACCCAGGTGGAGTTTTAACTGACAGGAAGGTCTACAGGAGGTCTACAAGAAACACTGAAGATTGTGTGCTGCATGAAGTTACGTGCAACATGGGTCTGAATCGATGTGCGGTATTGTGTTCCCAGAGTCACTTAAAAGCGTGTTGTAGTTCTCCATGTCAACATTTTTAGTACTTAATTTATCAGTGATGATAATAAACACACTAACTGTGCATATGTTTACTTACATTAGACACAGTTTATGAAACTTTATAATAACATGACGGTTGCTTGCGGCGCTGTTTTCTAGGTGCTGATTGAACAAGTTCTACACATTTAATCTCGCTGAAGACTTCTACAAAAGCTTTTCCAATATTTCCAAAATGTATGTAGTTCCACAAGAAGAAGTCAATGTCATAATTCGGCACACATAAACCTTAAAAAATATTTGGGAATTCATAAAATGTGTTACATTTTCTGCTATAATCGACCAAAACTCATCTCTATTATACATGTAGTTATTGAAGTATTTTTAGTGGCCTATCTCAGATACATCTTATAATCCTGCCCGTTCAGTTCACAATTTTGGTATCATCAAAAACAGAAGCTTTGGAAATAATTATTCTCTAAAGAAGAAGGACACTGAAGTATTGGAGAGCGATTATGTACATTTGAAGTCGTCTGAGGCTGCAGTTACTCTGATAATCTGTTCCAATCTTGGCAGTTCAATTGCAGAGGAATAACCATTCCCGATATGATTAACAGCATTGCTTGGACGGACAAACTTCTACATCATATAGCCAATCTTTCTCAGCCAACAGGGGATAAGCCACAACTATAAAAGGCACTATTGAACCAAACATACCTGCACCACCCACATCCGCATCAACCAGCAATGCAACCAAAACAAACCTTCCTTGTATCGGTCTCAGTTGCACCAGCCTTTACGCAGATTTATCAGAGTGTCCGCGTTTGTGGTAGGATAGCTTCCCAAAAATCTCTGTCCAATCTTTAATGTCAGTATGCGCACGAAGCTTGACCGAAATCAGATATTCATAGTTGTCAGTATTTGTTTTCAAACCTTTCTTTGAAGTTCAAAGACCCGTCATATAAAACTTCCGGACAGATTAATGCTTGGTGCCACAAGGAGACTAGAATGAGGGACCTTAACACTCTCTACATCTACATCTACATCCATTCTCCGAAAGCCATCTGACGGAGTGTAGCGGAGGGTACCCTGAGTACCTCTATTGGTTCTTCCTTCTATTCCAGTCTCGTATTGTTCATGGAAAGAAGGATTGTCGGTACGCTTCTGTGTGGGCTCTAATCTCTCTGATTTTATGCTCATGGTCTCTTCGCGAGATATACGTAGGAGGGAGCAATATACTGATTGGCTCATCGGTGAAGGTATGTTCTCGAAACTTTAACAAAGCCCGTACCGAGATGCTGAGCGTCTCTCCTGCAGAGTCTTCCACTGGAGTTTATCTATCATCTCCGTAACGTTTTCGCGATTACTAAATGGTTCTGTAACGAATCGTGCTGCTCTCCGTTGTATCCCACACTGTTGAGCAGTATTCAAGCAGTGGGCGAACAAGCGTACTGTAACCTACTTCCTTTGTTTTCGGATTGCATTTCCTTAGGATTCTTCCAATGAATCTCAGTCTGGCATCTGCTTTACCGACGATCAACTTTATATGATCATTCCATTTTAAATCACTCCTAATGCGTACTCCCAGGTAATTTATGGAATTAACTGCTTCCAGTTGCTGACGTGCTATTTTGTAGCTAAATGATAAGTGAACTATCTTTCTATGTTTTCGCAGCACATTACACTTGTCTACATTGAGATTGAATTGCCATTCCCTGCACCATGCGTCAAATCGCTGCAGATTCTCTTGCATTTCGGTACAATTTTCCATTGTTACAACCTCTCGATACACCACAGCATCATCTGCAAAAAGCCTCAGTGAACTTCCGATGTCATCCACCAGGAGGTCATTTATGTATATTGTGAATAGGAACGGTCCTATGACACTCCCCTTCGGCACATCTGAAATCACTTTTACTTCGGAACACTTCTCTCCATTGAGAATGACATGCTGCGTTCTGTTATCTAGGAACTCTTCAATCCAATCACACAACTGGTCCGACAGACCAGATCGGATTGACGGAGGAGACGGAGAACATCCAAAGAAGAGCGGCGCGTTTCGTCACAGGGTTATTTGGTAACCATGATAGCGTTACGGAGATGTTTAGCAAACTGAAGTGGCAGACTCCGCAAGAGGGGCGCTCTGCATCGCGGTGTAGCTTGCTCGCCAGGTTTCGAGAGGGTGCGTTTCTGGATGAGGTATCGAATATATTGCTCCCCTCCTACTTATACTTCCCGAGGAGATCAAGAATGTAAAATTACAGAGATTCGAGAGAGCACGGAGGCTTTCAGACAGTCGTTCTTCCCTCGAACCATACGCGACTGGAACAGAAAAGGGAGGTAATGACAGTGACATGTAACGTGCCCTCCGCCACACACCGTTCGCCTTGCGGAAGTCAAGAAACACGGCATCTACCTGTGCACCCGTGTCTATGGCTCTCTGAGTCTCGTGGACGAATAGCGCGAGCTGGGTTTCACATGACCGTCTTTTTCGAAACCCATGCTGATTCCTACAGAGTAGATTTCTAGTCTCCAGAAAAGTCATTATACTCGAACATAATACGGGTTCCAAAATTCTACAACTGTTCGACGTTTGAGATATAGGTCTATAGTTCTGCACATCTGTTCGACGTCCCTTCTTGAAAACGGGGATGACCTGTGCCCTTTTCCAATCCTTTGGAACGCTACGACCTTCTAGAGACCTACGGTACACCGCTGCAAAAAAAGAGGCAAGTTCCTTCACGTATTCTGTGTACAATCGAACTGGTATCCCATCAGGTCCAGCGGCCTTTCCTCTTTTGAGCGATGTTAATTGTTTCTCTATCCCTCTGTCGTCTATTTTGTTATTTACCATTTTGTCATCCGTGCGACAATCTAGAGAAGGAACTACAGTGCAGTCTTCCTCTGTGAAACACCTTTGGAAAAAGACATTTAGTATTTCGGCCTTTAGTCTGTCATCCTCTGTTTCAATACCATGTTGGTCACAGAGTGTCTGGACATTTTGTTTTGATCCACCTACCGCTTTGACATAAGACCAAAATTTCTTAGGATTTTCTGCCAAGTCAGTACATAGAACTTTACTTTCGAATTCATTGAACGCCTCTCGGATAGCCCTCCTCACACTACATTTGGCTTCGGTTATTTTTGTTTGTATGCAAGGCTTTCGTTATGTTTATGTTTGCTGTGAAGTTCCCCTTGCTTCTTCAGCAGTTTCCTAACTCGGTTGTTGTACCACGGTGGCTCTTTTCCATCTCTTACGATCTTGCTTGGCACATACTCATCTAACGCATATTGTACGATGGTTCTGTCAACTGAGATACCCAAGCACGATTCACGACTCCTCCTCACAGATTCACTCCTCCGGTATCGTATCACGTACCTTCCTAACTTCAGAGATTTCTTACAAATCTTGCAGGTCTAGAACTCCTGGAAGAAAATTTATCGCTGAGACATGGCTTAACCACAGCCTGGGGGATGTTTCCAAAATGAATTTTTCGATCTGCAACGGAGTGTGCGAAGATATGAAACTTTCTGTCAGATGAAAACTGTATACCTGACGGGAACTCAAACTCTGAAAATTCGCAGAAGATTTCATATCAACACACACTCCACTACAGAGTGAAAAATTCATTCTAGACCCCTCATACTTTTAACACGCTTGAACCTTGAAAACGTGGACACTTTCCCTTCCTGTATTTCCCTCCTCTCTGCCCTAAACAGATGCGCGCGCGCACACACATACACACACGAAGCACGGTGAAGAACACTTCACCGAAAAAACAATGGGTTGTTTACGTTTAAAGACGCTAAGAGCAGGGGAACTGGGAACCAGGAGTTACAAGAGTCTGGGAAACAGACTAACATCAAGTAGACAAGGTCACCCGTGATGTCACACGTGTTCAATGACAGAGGGTAGCTCAGTATCATGATAGCAGGAGGACTACGATAGAATTCCACAACACCGGGTAATTTGGTCTTTAATTTGACAATAGAAATGCATGATTTTAAGGATGAGGAAGTAGGAGCATTGTTTTATATGTGATTGTCGATGTGATAAAACAGTGGTACCGTCCAAAGATCAATATGACGTAAAAGAGCCGGCACCTTCCATCAGTACTACAAAAGTTAACGGTGTGGTGCTGCATTCCGCGACGACGAATGGGAGGCGACGGCGAAGCCACGCCCTCTCACTCAGCGCCGCAGCGCCACCTTATAGAGTCCGACACACAGCCGATCATAGGAAGGCACTGGCCAGTTCGTGACCTCCGATCAAGCTGACAATATCACCAAGTTAGACACATGTGTTACGCAAGTCTTAGATTGTACTGTGATTCTGAACTTTATGAACACTGTACTTCAAGAGAAGAATTTAGTAAATGTGTGAAACAAATAATGCTTTAATATTCAAATACAGGTACAAATATCTGGCACATTTCTATGGCTAGGCCGGCCGGAGTGACCGAGCGGTTCTAGGCGCTACAGTCTGGAACCGCGCGACTGCTACGGTCGCAGATTAGAATCCTGCTTCGGGCATGGATGTGTGTGATGTCCTTAGGTTAGTTAGGCTTAACTAGTTCTAGGTTCTAGGGGACTGATGACCTCAGAAGTTAAGTCCCATAGTGCTCTGAGCCATTTGAGCCATTTTTCTACGGCTATGGATTGGGTAGAATCAAGTAATTACTTTTTCGTTCATGTAATAGTGTTAAACAATATTTCGTGTGTAATAGTTCCACTCCACAATTTTCCAGAGTAATCAAAGAATCTACAGCTATACCGCATGATTGTAGCTTCATCGGGTCAAAACAAAAACATTCATTCCAGGAAATACTTAAATATGGCCATGGCCATGGCCATGAAGATAAGCAAAGAAATGTAGGAAACACCGCTTAGTATTGACTCTATTTCTAAAATGAGGAAAACAGTACGTCCGTCAACACTACTGCAGACATCTGCAGAGGGATTGTGAATCTGTGACATGTTTTTACTCAATGAATGAATCTGATTGCAAATACACATAATGGCCAACTCTCCCTGTAACACTGTAGGCAGAACTCTAATGACACGCCCCTTCCGTATAGTAATACAATCGATGCATGCCTTGGTGTTGTTGAGTAATATACGAGCAATAAATAAACGATTCAAACAAACTATCGTCCAGAGAAAATTTGAAGCCACATTCGTTTAGTTCAGAAATGATTTATTTTAGTGACACTGACATTCGGAATACAGTAGTTTTTTTCCGAGCCATCACTCATCCGACTAATTTGATGCGGAACGCCACGAATACCTACCTCTACCAACCTCTTCATCTCAGAGTAGCATTAGCAACCTACGTCATCAATAATTTTCTGGATGTACTCCAGTGGTTGGCTTTCCTTACAGTTTTTATTCTCTACAGCTCCCTCTAGTACTATGGAGGCTATTCCCTGATGTCTTAACATAAATCTCACCATTCTGGCCGGCATGTGTGTCCGAGCGGTTCTAGGCGCTTTAGTACGGAACCGCACTGCTGCTACGGTCGCAGGTTCGAATCCTGCCTCCGGCATGGATGTGTCCTTAGGTTGGTTACGTTGTAGTAGTTCTAAGTCTAGGTGAATGATGACCTCAGGTGTTAAGTCCCATAGTGCTTAGAGCCATTTTTTCATCATTCTGACCCTTCTTGTTTTCAGTGCTTCCCATAATTTCCATCCATTCTTTTCCTCGCCGTTTCTCCGAAAAAAAACCTATTTCCAGACATCATAAGTCCACTTAATTTTCAACATTCGTCTGTAGCACCATATCTTAAATGCTTTGATTCTCTACCGTTCCGGTTTTCCTACAGTCAGTGTTTCACCACTATACAATGGTGTGTTCTAAACGCGCATTCTCAAACAGTTCTTGCTCAAATTAAGGCGTATGTTTCATACTAGTAGACTTGGGCACGAATATCCTTTCTCCCTGTGCTAGTCTGCTTTTGGTGTCCTCCTTGCTTCGTTCATCATTGGTAATTTTTCTGCCTAGATAGTAAAATTTCTTAACTTTATCTACCTCGTGAACACCAAACCTAATGTTAAGTTTATCGCTGTTCTTATTTCGACCACTTCTCATCACTTTCGTGTTTTTTCGATTTACTCTCAGTCCATGTTCTGTATTCATTAGACTGTTCATCCCATTCAGCAGATCATCTAATTCTTCTACACTTTCACTGAGGATCGAAATGTAATCAGCAAATCGCATCATTGATATCCTTTCACCTTGAATTTCTATTCCTATCTTGAACCTACGTTTCATTTCCGTCATTACTTCTTCGATGTATGTACTGAACGATAGGGATGAGACATTATATCCCTATCTTACGCCTTTTTTTATCCTAGTACTTCGTTCTTGGTCGTCCATACTTATTACTAACTCTTGGGCCTTATTCTTAGTGTATACCACACGCCTCTGAAGCTGATCCCCATTTTCCTCAGAGTTTCGAACAACTTGCACCATTTGACATTGCGGAAAGCTTTTTCCATATCGACACATCCTATGGGCATGCCTCGATTTTTCTTCAGTATTGCTTCCACTATCCACCGCAACGACAACATTGACAGTCTGGTGCCTTTACCTTTCCTACACACAAACTGGTCGTCATCTAGCATATCCCAGTATTCTTGTCCGTTCTTCTGCACATTATTCTTGTAGGCAAATTGGGTGAGCTGTTAAGCTGATTGTGTGACAATTTTCGCGATTGTCGGCTCTTCCTATCTTTGTGGATGATAGTTTTCCGAAAGTCACGTGGTATATCGTCAGACTGACACATTCTACAAATCAACGTGAATAGTTGTTTCGTTGCCACTTCACCCAATGATTTTAGAAATTCTGATGGATGTAATGTATCCCTTCTGTCTTTTTCTATCTTAAATCTTCAAAAGTTCTTTTAAATTCCTATTCTAATACAGGAGCCGCTATCCCTTATGTGTTAACTACTGTTTCTTCTTCTATGACGTCATCAGATAAGTCTTCGCCCTCATGGAGGCCTACAGTGTATTCTGTCCACCTATCTACTCTCTTCTCTGCATTTAACAGTGGAATTCCCATTGAGTCATTAATGTTACCAATCTTGCTTTTAATTTCATCTAAGTGTTTTTATTTTTCTATTCACTGCGTCAGTCCTTCCTACAATAATTTCTTTTCCGATTTCTTCACATTTTTCATGCAGCCATATCGCCTTAGCTTCCCTGCAATTTCTATTTCTTCAGTTCCTAAGTAACTTTTATTTCAGCATTCCTGAATATCTCCGAACATTTTTTTACTTCCTTCATTCATAGATCAACTGAAGTATTTCTTATGTTACTCATGGTTTCTTCGTAGTTACCTTCTTTTACCTATGGCTTTCTTTCCAACATCTGTGACTGCCTTTCTCAGAGATGTCCATTGTTTTCCAACCCAGCTGCCTACTGAGCTGTCCCTTATTGCGATTTCTATACCCACAGAGAACCTCAAGCGCACCTCTTCATTTCTTAGTACTTTTATATCCCACTTCTTTGCGCACTGTTTCTTCCTGATTAGACTCTTAAACATCAGCATACTCTTCACCGCTACTTAATCAGCTCCTCGGTACGCCTTACAGTTCATCATCTTATTTCAGAATCTCTGCCTGAACATGATGTAATGTAACAGAAATCTCACCGTATCTCCCGCACTTTTCGAAGAATACCTACTTCTCTTTTGATTCTTCAACATAATATTCGGTATTAATAGCTGTAATTTATTGCAGAACCCAATTAGTCTTTCTCCTGTCGTATCCCTAGTCCAAACCCGATATTCTCGTGTTACCCTTTCTTTTCCTCCTTCTCCTACAACGGAATTCTAATCCCCCACGACTATTAGACTTTCTTCTCCCTTTACGTACTGCATTACCTTTTCAATGTCCTCATACACTTTCTCTATTTTTTTATCTTCAGGTTGCAACGTCGGGATGTATACTTGAACTATCGTTGTCGGTGTTGGCTTGCTGTCGATTCTGATGAAAACAGACCTATCACTTAACTATTCACAATAATACTCTCTCTGCCCTATCTTCATAATGAATCCTACACTCGTCACACCATTTTCTGCTGCTGTTGATATTACCTTATAATCATCTGACCAGAAATCCTTGTCTTCTTTCCATTTCGCTTCACTGACCTCCGAGGTATCTAAATTGAGCCTTAGAATTTCCCTTTTTTCGAGCTTCCTAGCGTCTGATTTTCCACGCAGCAATTCGTAGAACGTTATTCTGCAGTTGGTTGTTCAGTTTTTTTTTCTGATGGTCACTTTCCCTGGGCGGTCCCATCCCTTAAAATCCGAATGGGGACGTCTGGAATCTTTTGCCTACGGCGAGCTCATCAGAACACTTTTTCAGTTACAGGCCACATGTCCTGTGGTTGCACATCATGTGTCTTCAGTGCAGTGATTTACATTGCCTTCTGCATCCTCACGTCGTTGATCACTGCCGATTCTTCCGCCTTCAGGAGCAGTTTCGCACCGCAAGGGCAACACGGAGACCTGAACCGCTCACCTCTCCTCTGCCCTCTTTGAATGAGGGTGATTTCTTATGTCGGAAGTCTTCCATCGCCATTGATGATAGTTTATATTCCAAATTTAATCGGTGGCGGGGTTCGGACAAGGGACTGTCGACCTTTCATTCCTAATCCAACACACTACCCACCTGGACCACAGGGTAGTGTACTGCAGCGTTAAGTACATACACTACTGGCCATTAAAGATGACGTGCTACAAACGGGAAATTTAACCGACGAGAAGAAGGGCTGTGATCGGCAAATGATTAGCTTTTCAGAGCATTCACACAAAACTGACGCCGGTGACGACAACTACAACGTGCTGACATGAGGAAAATTTCCAACCGATTTCTCATACACAAACAGCAGTTGACCGGCGTTGCCAGGGTGAAATGTTGTTGTGCTGCCTCGTGTAAAAAGGAGAAATGCGTACCATCACGTTTCCGACTTTGATAAAGGTCGGATTGTAGCCTACCGCGATTGTGGTTTATCGTATCGCGACATTGCGGCTCGCGTTGGTCGAGATCCAATGACTGATAGCAGAATATGGAATCGGTCGTTTCAGGAGGGTAATACGGAACGCCGTGCTGGATCCCAATTGCCTCATATCACTAGTAGTAGAGATGACAGGCATCTTAGCCGCATGGCTGTTACGGATCGTGCAGCCACGTCTCGATCCCTGGGTCAACAGATGGGGACGTTTGCAAGACAACAACCAACTGAACGAACAGTTCGACGACGTTTGCGGCAGCACGGACTATCAGCTCGGAGACCATGGCTACGGTTGCCCTTGACGCTGCATCACAGACAGGAGCGCCTGCGATGGTGTACTCGACGACGAACCTAGGTGCACGAATGGAAAAATGTCTTTTTTTCGGATGAATCCAGGTTCTGTTTACAGCATCATAATGGTCACATCCGTGTTTGGCGACATCGCGGTGAACGCACATTGGAAGCGTGTATTCGTCATCGCCATAGTGGCGTATCACCTGGCGTGATGGTATGGGGTGCCATTGGTTACGCGTCTCGGTCACCTCTTGTTCGCATTGACGGCACTTTGAAGAGTGGACGTTACATTTCAGATGTGTTACGTCCCATGGCTCTACCCTTCATTCGATCCCTGCGAAACCCTACATTTCAGCACGATTATGTACGATAGCATGTTGCAGGTCCTGTACGGGCCTTTGTGCATACAGGAAATGTTCGACTACTGCCCTAGCCAGCACGTTCTCCAGATCTCTCACCAATATAAAACGTCTGCCCAATGGTGGCCGAGCAACTGACTCGTCTCAATACGCCAGTCACTATTCTTGATGAACTGGTATCGTGTTGAAGCTGCACGGGCAGCTGCATCTGTACATGCCATCCAATCTCTGTTTGACTCAATGCCCAGGCGTATCAAGGCCGTTATTACGGCCAGATGTTGTTGTTCTGGGTACTGATTTCTCAGGATCTATGCACCCAAATCGGGTGAAAATTTAATCACTTGTCAGTTCTAGTATAATATATTTGTCCAATGAATACCGGTTTATCATCTGCATTTCTTTTTGGTGTAGCAACTTTAATGGCCAATAGTGTAATATCAGCCATTTAAATGCAGTATTGTGTGACTCGTAAAGAGAATAGCAGCCACTGAGTGACCACCCTGTGTGCTGGTTTGTCAGTGGAACATCTCCCCCCCCCCCCCCCCCCACACATACCCCATCCCACGAAGATGTACATTGAATACCAACAGCCGCAGTGCGCAAGGACTAGACGCTGGGATCTACACTGGTCGGTTTCTTTAATCGTCAACAAGATGTAATTACGAGGTCCCTTTCTTTTTAATTCCCTTTTGGGGCCGCCTCACAATACGCATGGCAAATGTCTTACGTTACTTCAAAGAAAAGGACAATGTTAACCATATCGCTGTACCAAAAGGAAGTACGAGAAGTTGTATCTGACGCATTAGTGCGTAGGAAGTGGTTGTGGAAGGAGGAAGTGGAAAGGGGGGGGGGGGGGGGAAGGGAGCAGAATATTTCCACCCAACTCGCGCTGCGACAAAGCAGACGAGGAACTCCTTTGTGGTCGCTGTCGCGAGCGCAGCACTCGGGCTTCGCAGAAACTGAGTCACAAAGTCAACTTCAGCTGTGGCCGCGTCTCTGGAGCAAATGTTAAAAGCACAGCAGTCTAATGTCCGCGTTCACTGCCGTCTCCGCAGTTCCCTCGCGAAACGAATGGGATAACGGCGCTTGCTCCAGACGCTATGCCGTTCCGTTCTATTTCTGCTACGTTGCTCAGGCTTTATCAACTGAAATACTTCTCCGGAGTTCTGTTTTCTGTAGTACTTCTCTGGATTACAACTTTACGCTGTAATTATAAAATTGCATGAACTCGCTGTGTAAATTTTGTTATTAAAGTAACACTGGAAAGTTATATGACGCGCTTTAAATGTTTTTACTTCTTAGATACACATTTAAAATACAGTGTTCTGTAAACATTTTGAAACTAAAATTACCCGGACGCAAAATCGAGTACGTCCAAACTTAATGTTGTCCTTTCACGAAAAAAAAAAATGGTGAAAGAAATGAAAGAAAACTTCAGAACGAAAATTTAACTTAAAAAGGAATAGATACTTGCGTTGGGAGGTAATTCGTCTCCCTCAACGCTCCCTCGACTGAAGAGAAATATGAAAAGCACAGTATACTAAGCCCTCAGTTTGACTGGTGACGACCGAGCGGGGTAGCGCAGTGGTTAGCGCACTGGACTCGCATTCGGGAGGACGATGTTTCAAACCCGCGTTCCGCCATCCTGATTTAGATTTTCCGTGATTTCCCTAAAACGCTTAAGGCAAATGTGGGAATGTTTCCTTCTAAGGCCACGGCCGCTTTCCTTGTCCATCCTTCCCTAATAGTAGCTAGTGCTCCACCTCTAAAGACCTCGCGTCGACGGGAGGTAAAACATTTCTCATCCGTCTCATCCTGGATTGGTGACTGCCTAACATAACGTTTCTGCCTGGCACATTCGACTGGGGAAAGAAAACTTCGCAATGAAAAAGGACGTAGAAACAAACTGATAGATGCAAACAAAGCAATCTTTAATTCTCTTCTCCTTCTTTCCTTGCCGGTGTTTCGTACCGAGGCAGAGTCAACTTGCTTGACTGCCTTCTAACAAAACCTTCCGTCGAAGACATTCTTTAGTGTTGTGGTTGGCAGGAGAGCCAACCGTATGGTTAAAGGAGGCCGAAATACACGCGTTTTAGCTCACGCAGGCTGCCGTGAGGTCTGGAACATGACAAGGGAATTAGAATTGAGAAAAACGGAGGTAGCTGGTGGAATACTTAACTTTAATCCATTAACGGAGAACGTCGCTCTTTATGGTACATGATTCACAATATCAATAGTACGGATACTGGCGCCTTGCTAGGTCGTAGCAAATACCGTAGCTGAAGGCTATGCTAACTATCGTCTCGGCAAATGAGAGCGTAGAAGTCAGTGAACCATCGCTAGCAAAGTCGGCTGTACAACTGGGGCGAGTGCTAGGAAGTCTCTCAAGACCTGCCGTGTGGCGGCGCTCGGTCTGCAATCACTGATAGTGGCGACACGCGGGTCCTACGTATACTACCGGACCGCGGCCGATTTAAAGGCTACCACCTAGAAAGTGTGGTGCCTGGCGGTGACACCACATTTAGTTTGAGGACAGCCACTCGACTTTGGCCATCATTTTCAGAGAATGGCTTCAGGCAGACTTCTTCCCGTATTGTAAAGGTGGCCGGTTATTGTCATGGAGTTATCATCGCTTTTTTTGCCTACGCCACCCACGGCGTGCTTCCATTAATATATTGGCGATAGGTATCACACCTTCCCGTTCCCTTACATGTTCGTTTTTCATATGGTCCAGCCTTTTGACACCGATGGGCCGATGAAATATTTCCATGTTCGTGTTATGTTACTGCTAAGCCATAATTTTGAGCAGTATATTGCCACTGTTGAATGATGGATCTATAAACATTCAGTTAAGGTGGTTGGGTACTTTGACGAGACATAGCACTCCTATCATTTGGTGAAATTAGCGTTAGTTCGTGCTTCGGTATCTGGGAACGTCTCACCAACCGAAGTTGTAAGATAGGTGAGCCATTAAAATAATATAGTTTTGCTGGGTGGTTGATACAGTATGATAATGGTGACGTGTAAAGGGTTCTAAGTAGATATAATTACGTTTGCCCTTAATTACATTTTTTTCGTTATTTATCAACCTTTTAACAGATATGTTTGAGAAGGTCGGGCGCAGAATACCGGTTTGGGGTTCCTCGGTTCCTGTTTCAGCTAGGAACATGGGGTTGTATAGTCATTAGAACTTGTGTCTTACTGCAGCTATGTTTCAGTATATTAAGCAATATTTGAACTACGAAGCGGACCTGGCGTCCAAGGAAATTATGTGAATCTGTCAATTCCTTTTGCTAATAATGTTAACTGGGCTAAAATCAAAGGTCCGCTAATGGCCCCATTTGTATAAGCTCCATTCGGATATTATGTGAAAATATGTACAAAAATCACGTTTTGGTGAAAGGGTTTTGAAGTGCGACGCTACTGTACTTTAGACTTATGGCCCTGCCCACCTTACTCACGACTCACAGCAGTCAATTTACCTATTCCAGTAAGAGTTCGGGCAATTTGTGTGCATCTGCACTGAATAAGATCACTGGCCTGTTAGCCTTATCTACATGAAGATGGTAACTTTAGTAAGCATAGTGGGGACGGGCCCTAAAAATGTAGTGTTTGGACAGGAGAGCGAGCCAGGGATAAGTCCCTGCAGTCGCACTGTCCTCCGTGTCCTCGGTGGCCCTCGGCAGCCTTGGTGAGCGGACGTGTTGTGTTTACGTCGCCGCTGCTGCTGGCTATTGTGATGAGTTCAAATTCAAATGGCTCTGAGCACTAAGGGACTTAACATCTGTGGTCATGAGTCCCTTAGAACTTAGAACTACTTAAACCTAACTAACCTAAGGACATCACACACATCCATGCCCGAGGCAGGATTCGAAGCTGCAACCGTAGCAGTCGCGCGGTTCCGGACTGAGAGCCTGAACCGCTAGACCACCGCGGCCGGCTGTGATGAGTTGTCGCGCTTGCTGTAAACACAGTAACGTTTTATTGTGAGGAACATGTATAGGACTCTAACATGAATCAACTAACACGACGAGATACTTTGAAGTTTGTATTAGATTCGAACTAAACACTACCAAACTCTTATAAAAATGGAATCGAGGACTGAGGAAGCTTTGAAACGATCCTTTGATGACATTATTGATGTCCATTTATCCATCGTTAGCAGCAGTTCAAATCTGCTAAATCTGTGACCAAATCATTGAAACCTGTAGTGGTCGATCCAAATTTAAGCATTGTGATGGTAACGTTGGAGAGGTCAACGTGTCTCATGCAGGGTTTGGTATTTGCACCGTTCGTATTTTCGATCTACCGTTTGAACTACCCGCGGAACAAATCAACGCCACTTTGAACAATTACGAAAAGGTCATCAACAATGTTGCGGAAATGTGGTTGTCTCTCAAAGTCCCTGTTTCGAACCGTGTTCGGCAGGCAAAGATAGAGTTGACGAGAAACATCCTGTCATATACCACTATTTTCGGCTACAGGGCGATCGTTATGTACGATGGTCAATCACTAACTTCTGCAGGATGCGGTGCAATTGATCAAGTTCGCGCTCAGTGTATATAGTGACGATTGACACAATTACCACCTGGCAAGTTAACAGTATGTCGGCACTGCCGCTAAAATATGTAGCAGCGGTCCATTCGATCACGGCCACGGAAGTGCAACCTGATATGGACACACATGTCACCACTACGCAAAATGACCTAGTTACGCCCATGGACACTTCCAGTCCGGAAGGCTTCACTGTTACTACTCAGGAAGTACCGGTAGCCAGTTGCAACCCGGAGAGCACGTCCATAGGCAGCTACCAAGCAGTTGTTAACTCCGAAGAAAACGTTAGCAAACAATACAGACCCCATCCCAGCTCAAAACGAACTTTCTCTTGCACAGGATCCCAATTCCTCCTCGGCGTCTGCAGGACTTCAGAGAGTCGAAACCTTCCTCAAGAAACACAAGAAAAGGAGGATCGCCCACAAGGATACCGACAACACAGCACCACCATCGCGCGTAAAAGAGGCGCAAATTGCTCGTTCATGACTCAAATCTTTCTTGAACCGCCCAATGGGTAGCCGCAGCATAAGAACACACTGGTCTTCGACTTCAGCGCCCCCAACCACGATGTTTACGACCAAGTCGCTGCGGACGAGGAACAGAACTTTCGACAGGTCCTCAGAGATATCTCCAAACATCAGTGTCAACATGTCAAGATCTCATATGGCGGGGCGGGTGCTGTTAATGTTGTCAGTTGGGTAGATGACACTGACGACATAATAATGGACTAGAGCCTGGCCGTGGTGTGGCCATCAACAGGAGCTTTGCCCTCATCAGGGGACGACGACTTAAGTAGGACAAGACCTGTCTCAAAACACCCGACGGTGGACGACGATTCCCTATCTTATACCGGCAAATGGTTTTAATTCTCTGTGCTTCTGCTTAACTACTTCGCTTTCATTTCTTTCTGCCAACTTTCAGCAGTTAATACCTTCCTTCCAGGATTATAATATAGCCACGCTCAACAAAAATAAAATTACTTCCGTAGAGAAGCTACATAGCTTTCGTGGTTATTTATACAGCGGCGAAACTGATATTGTAATGTTGCAAGAGGTAGATGATAAATTTCAGCCTATCAATTAATCGAAAACAACACCCCAGTTAGCTCTTCAGAAACCGCTCTATTAACCGAAGAGGGTGTGGCCGTCTCCGACGTTGAATGACTCGAAGATGGCATTACATTTGTTAATGTATATGCCCCTTCCGGGAATAAAAATAGAGCGAGAAGGGCCCAATTCTTCGCCAATGACTTATTAGATTTCTTAGGGAGGAACCGGGAGGAAGTGGTTGTAGGAGGCGATTTTAATTGTGTTTAGAAGTCAAATGACCCATGGCCGAACTTTAATGGATCCGTCAATCTCGGAGAAACTGTACGACAGTTAGAGCTGGAGGATACTTGGGAAACAACACATGGGGAACAAAGGCGCTTCACATATCATACTGCAAAAATGGTCAGCCATCTCGAAAGGATCTATGTGGGGAAAAACCTGCATGGTCAGGTATTTTCCACGGAAACGTTGCCACTTTACTTTTCCGACCATTTAGCTCAGCATTCGTATGGCACGGCAGAAAACTTTCCGTGGTCGGACATGGTGCAAACTTAACATCAATATCCTCAGGGAACTGGAGTTACTAGACCGTCTGCAAGAAGCCTGGGAAATTTGTTTACATCGACCAGCATCAGTAATGCAGTGGTGGTGCCGTAGCGAAAAACCTAGGCTTATTAGTTCTTTGTAGGCGTATAGTTCTGATAGAAACCGGCTGCAGAAAGATACGTTTGAATTTTATTTTCGATGTCTCCGTGACTTGTATTCTGAAGCACATGTACCGCAGGAAAAATTTATTCAGATTAAACGGATCAAATCAAAGCTGACGCTTCTCAAGCGCAGGCAGATGGAAGGCATTAAAATCCGTTCGCGAGGTAGTGACAGCACTTCTGACGAAAAGCAATCCGCCTTCCACTTCGGGAAAGAAAAACGCCGCGCACGACAAAAATTGATTACCCGCATACGAACAGAAGTAGGCAACTTTGTGACGACTCAGGCTGAAATCCAGGAGTCTATAAAGAACTACTGTCGGCGATTCTACAGGGCACAACTACCTGATGTTGCAGCAATAGCAGCAATGCAAGCTTATCTTACGACAACGCTCTACGAGGACGACAGGCAAATCTCAGTAGGTGATAGGTGACGTCACCGCGGAAGAGGTTCGGGACTCACTAAATAGGGCTCAGACCCACAAATTACCCAGCACTGATGGACTGCCGATTGAATTTTATAAGCAGTTTCAGGAATCACCTGGAATACTGTTATGTCTGTATCTGCAATGAACTGCGAGCCTGCCAACAATTTGCCAGACGGTTTCAATGACAGCCTCATCGTCCTGGTCCCAAAAGAATACCCCCATGAAGATATCGCCAAATTTCCTCCCATCTCCCTCCTCAACTCTGACTACAAGATTGTGGCCCGCGTCGTATCACATAGAATACAAATGTCGTTGAGCAAATTATAGATAACAGCCTGGCATCAGCGGCCACGGACCACACGATCTTTAAGTCTTGCAGATTACAGGGAGCTCATTTCGTTTACTGCAGTCACATGCCCACAGGCACCACATTTGGCTTTCGATCAATGTCAGGCCTTTGATCGGATCTCGAATCGCTATCTATTCCATACCAAGAACCACTTCCGATTTTGTGAAGGAGTTAATGCAGTGGTCAGCAACATGTACACCTCCGCCACTTCTCAGATCATCGTCAATGGTCAATTCACCTGACGGATTCCTATTCAGCGGTCGGACAGGAGTGTCCAATGTCCATGCGTCTCTTCGTGATGGCAATCAAGCCTCTTGTAAGGATGCCAAATTGTAAACGTCAGCGTTTATACATGTAATCCAGCACCCTAAAATGCATTACATATGGCAACGATGTGGGTGTCTTTCTGTGCTCGGAATATGACCTCATGGCTGTTACGAATGTTATAACCGACTACGAGCGAGCATCCGGTTCTCAGCTTAACTATAGAATTACTTCCCCCACCCCCCTGCCTCTAGGCAGTGGGTTTTGAATAGAAGCCCCTTTGCCATAGAGCGCGTGTGCGCTGGAAAAAAAAAAGACGAGCAGTTGCCTGCTATGAACAGCGGTAGACAACTGGAAAGACATATTGGCTACGGCTAGGGGCTGTTTATAGCAAAATTAAGCAAAGAACTGGACTTGTTACAGAGGGTTAACATCCTTAATACGACAGTTCTCTCGAAAATTTGGTGTGGTGGACAAATACTTGCTTTGGTCGAAAGTGTTGCCAGGAGAATCATGCTGGCAATAGGTTGGTACATCTGCAGGGCTGACATCTTCAAGGTGTGAATCAATGTCATCATTCTTCCTCCAGACAAAGGTGGCCTCGGGATGTTAAAACGATATGCAAGGCACTCTCGATACGGCATGTGCTGTAGCTGTGTTGGATAGATCGGCAGTGACAGAGCACCATGTGTTCCTGCTGCTAAGAAGGTGAGTACAATGTTCGCTTGTTGTGTATTTTACGAGCTTCAAACAGGAGTCACTGCAGAAATGGATAGGAACTTTGATTGCTCTGTACAATGCGAGTTGAGATGGGGACCCTTCGCTCACAGCTCCAGGCTGCATTGGCTTCTGTCACAAAGCTTGAGGCTACTGCCAAGGGGGATCACTGTGGGGGTCAGACACGGGGCTGCGAGAGATGTCTAGCACATCCCATGTGTCCCCCATTCTGTTCCACTACTGTGGCTGCCCCAGGGAGTTCCTGCACAGAGGTTGACCACTCAACCATGGTCGAGTGGGATATCATTCGCAAGTCTGGCAGGCAGAGAGAAACTTTCTGAGGGAGCAGTCGCAGAGACTCCCCAGTTCGTTTGACAAACAGGTTCTGGGCGTTTTCTGTGGCTGACGATGTCTGTGAGCTGGATGCAGTCGTCCACCATGTTCCAGAGGAAGCTTCTCAACCCACAAGGTCTGAGTGTTCACCGAGGGAGGATTTTCTGTTAGTTGGGAGCTCCAACAGTAAGCGCTTGATGGGACCCCTTAGGAACATGGCTCCCAAGGAGGGGAAGGAAGCCAGTGTGCAGTCCATGCGCATTCTTGGGGGAGTCATTCTGGGTGTGGAAAGGGTGCTTCCAGATGCCATAAAGAGTACAGGGTACAGCCAACTACATGTGGTGGCTCATGTCAGTATCAATGACATACGTCGCTTTGGATCAGAGGAGATTCTCTCTGGTTTTGAGCGGCTAGCGGAAATGGTAAGGTTTGCCAGTCTTCCTTGCTAGATTAAGACGGAGCACATCAACTGCAGCATCGTCGATAGAACCGACTGTGGTACTTTGGTGCAGAGCCGACTGGAGGGTCTCAACTAGAGGCTCACGTGGCTATGTGACCCTGTAGGCAGATTCCTTAACCTACGCCATCGGGTGGTGGGTTTCTGGGGTGGGTTTCCGGGTTCCGCTTAATACGGCTACACCGGTAACAGGGGCTGTGTGGAAGGGACTGGGTGGTTTTTTAGGTTAGAGGGCCTCAGGGAACCACGGAAAGGGTGACCATCTAAAAGGGGGCAGGTAAAACACAGTAAGTTGGTTATAAACAAGATCTGTATTGTAGTTGTTAATTGTCGTAGCTATGTTGGGAAAGAGCCAGAGCTCCAAGCCCTAATAGAAGGCACTAAAGCTCAAATAGTTACAGGCACAGAAAAATGGCTAAAGCCAGAAATAAGTTCAGCAGAATTTTTTTCTAACTATCTAACAGTTTTCGAAAAAAATAGGTTAAATACAATTGGTGGTGGAGTATTTGCTGCTGCCAGAAGTAGTTTGCCTTATAGGGAAAAGTAAAGTAAATAGTTCCTATGAAATAGTATGGGTAGTGGTTTTACTTTACATTCGGACTAAACTATTAATTGGGTCGTTTTACCGACCCCTGGACTCAGAAGATATAGTTGTTGAACAGTTCAAAGAAAACTTGAGTCTCATTTTTTCATAAAATTATAGTCGGTGTTGACTTTACCCTACCCTCGATATGCTGGAAAAATTAAACGTTTAAAGCTGGCGGCAGGCTTAAAACGTCATCCGAAACTATACTGATGCTTTCTCAGAAAATTATTTTGAACAATTAGTTCATGAGCCCACTCGACGCGTAAATGGTTGCGAAAGCAACCTTGACCTCTTAGCAACAAATAATTCTGGACAAATAGTGAGTATCGTCACGAATACAGGGATTAGCGACCACAAGGTACAAGCTGCTAGGCTGAATACCATAACTCCTACAACCATCAGAAAGAAACGTATAATATTTAATAAAGGTGATACAAATGCTCCTAACTCCTTTTTAAGAGACAGTCTGCACTCCTCCCGATCTCATCACGTATAAGTAGAAAAGTTGTGGAATGATTTCAAAGAGATAGTATCATCAATTGAGAGATATATACCACATAAATTGATAAGTGATGGTACTGATCCCCCACGGTGCACAAAACGGGTCAGATCGCTGATGCAGAAGCAGCGAAAAAACCATGCAACATTTAAAAAATATCCCAAGACTGGCAAAGTATTGCAGAAGGTCGAAATATAGCGCGTAGTTCAATGCGAGATACTTACAATAATTTACACAACGAAAGTGTCTCGAAATCTAACAGAAATCCCAAAGAGAATCTGGTCATACATAAAGCACACCAGTGGCAAGATGCAATCAATAACTTCACTGCTCGATAACAACAGTGAAGCCACTGATGACAGTGCCACTAAAGCAGAGTTATTAAACGCCATTTTCCGACACTCCTTCACCAAAGAAGACGAAGTAAATATTCCTGAATTCCATTGAAGAACAACGGCCAAGATGAGAAACCTAGAAATAGTTATTCTCGGTGTCACAAAGCAACTTAAATCACTTAAAACAAGGCTTCCGGTCCAGATTGTATACCAGTTATGTTCCTCTCAGAGTGTGTTGATACAATTGCTCCTTATCAAGCAATTATATACAACCGATCGCTCACAGAAAGAACAGTACCTGAAACTAGAAAATTTATCAAGTCACACCAATACCCAAAAAGGGAGTAATCCATGAATTACAGGCACATATCACTAACGTCGATTTGCGGTATGTTTTTGGAACATATACTATATTCGAACATTATCAAGTACCTCGAAGAAAACGATTTATTGACACGTAGTCAGCATCGATTCAGAAAATATCGTTCTTGCGAAAAACAACTAGCTCTTCACACTCATGACGTAATGAGTACTATCGACAGGGGATGTCAAATTGATTCCATATTTTTAGATTTTCAGAAGGCTTTCGACACCATATCTCGCAATCATCTTCTAACAGAGCTACGTGCCTATGGAATATCGCCACAGTTGTGCTACTGGATTCGTGATTTCCTGTCAGTAAAGTCACAGTTCGTAGTAATAGACGGAAAGCCATCGAGTAAAACAGAAGTAATATCCGGCGTTCCCCGAGGAAGTGTTATAGGCCCTCTATTTTTCCTGATCTATATTAACGACATAGGAGACAATATGAGTAGTCGTCTTAGATTTTTTGCAGATGATGCTGTCATTTACCGTCTTCTAAAGTCGTCAGATGATCAAAACGACTTGCAAAATGATTTAGAGAAGATATCTGTATGGTGCGAAAATTGGCAATTGACCCTGAATTAGGAAAAGTGTGAAGTTATTCACATGAGTACTAAAAGAAATCCGCTAAATTTCGATTACGCGACGAGTCACACAAATCTGAAGGCTGTGAATTCACCTATATACTTAGGGATTACAATTACAAACACCCTAAATGGGAACGATCACATAGATAATATTGTGGGTGGACCCAACCAAAGACTGCGATTCATTGGCAGACACTTAGAAGGTGCAACAGGTCTACTAAAGAGACTGCATACCCCACGCTTTTCCGCCCTATTCTGGGGTATTGCTGTGCGGTGTGGGGTCCGCATCAGTTGGGGCTGATGGATGACATCGAAAAAGTACAACGAAGGGCAGCTTGTTTTGTATTATCGCGAAGTAGGGGAGATAGTGCCGAAGACTGATACATGGATTGGAGTCGCAATCATAGAAGAATGGCGTTTTTCGTTGGGTTGGGATCTTCTCATTAAATTTCAATCACCATTTTTCTCATCTGAATGTGGAAACATTCTGTTGGCACCCACCTACATAGGGAGATATTATTATCACGATAAAATAAGAGAAATCAGATTGACATGGTCGTCATGAATTACCGCAAAATTATCAATAAAAATTTATTTGAGTACTATATTCTTCCTATAGATTTTCGGTTAATTGGCAAATACTAGTGTGACACAATCTCCCACTAATTCCGTGCAGTTAAAATTTTCAGCAGATTTTCATTCATCAGCGTGTGTGCTAACCATTTCATGGTTAACGTTTCTCATGCGAGTTCTAGTGGTACCCATTTTCTCTTTTTCTGTAACAAATCCCTATTTGTCGCTACGTCAGCGATAGACCCGTTACCGAGCGAGATGACGCAATGGTTAGCACACTGGACTCGCATTCGGGAGGACGACGGTTCAATCACGTCTCCAGCCATCATGATTAATGTTTTCCGTGATTTCCCTAAATCGTTTCAGGCAAATTCCGGGATGGTTCCTTTGAAAGGGCATGGCCGATTTCCTTCCCCATCCTTCCCTAACCCGAGCTTGTGCTCTGTCTCTAATGACCTCGTTGTAGACGGGACGTTAAAATACACTAAACTAACCTAACTCACCTAGATAGAACCGTTATATTTAAAACAGAATTTACATCTATGCAATCAGTTAATATCGTTTTCAGATTTTTGATCAGATGATGTTTTTGTAAAAAATGAAATACGTTAACTTTCTTCTCGCAATCTTTCTTGTTCGAAACGCCATGTTGCAAAGTGATGTATCATTTGTGTTAGTAATTTCACACGAAATAATAATGTGTTTGAGATTACGTATGTTGAATAGCCCCCCCCCCCCCCATGAACCATGGACCTTGCCATTGGTGGGGAGGCTTGCGTGCCTCAGCGATACAGATGGCCGTACCGTAGGTGCAACCACAACGGAGGGGTATCTGTTGAGAGGCCAGACAAACGTGTGGTTCCTGAAGAGGGGCAGCAGCCTTTTCAGTAGTTGTAGGGGCAACAGTCTGGATGATTGACTGATCTGGCCTTGCAACATTAACCAAAACGGCCTTGCTGTGCTGGTACTGCGAACGGCTGAAAGCAAGGGGAAACTACAGCCGTAATTTTTCCCGAGGACATGCAGCTTTACTGTATGATTACATGATGATGGCATCCTCTTGGGTAAAATATTCCGGAGGTAAAATAGTCCCCCATTCGGATCTCCGGGTGGGGACTACTCAGGAGGATGTCGTTATCAGGAGAAAGAAATCTGGCATTCTACGGATCGGAGCGTGGAATGTCAGATCCCTTAATCGGGCAGGTAGGTTAGAAAATTTAAAAAGGGAAATGGATAGGTTAAAGTTAGATATAGTGGGAATTAGTGAAGTTCGGTGGCAGGAGGAACAAGACTTCTGGTCAGGTGACTACAGGGTTATAAACACAAAATCAAATAGGGGTAATGCAGGAGTAGGTTTAATAATGAATAGGAAAATAGGAATGCGGGTAAGCTACTACAAACAGCATAGTGAACGCATTATTGTGGCCAAGATAGATACGAAGCCCACACCTACTACAGTAGTACAAGTTTATATGCCAAATAGCTCTGCAGATGACGAAGAAATTGAAGAAATGTACGATGAAATAAAAGAAATTATTCAGATAGTGAAGGGAGACGAAAATTTAATAGTAATGGGTGACTGGAATTCGAGTGTAGGGAAAGGGAGAGAAGGAAACATAGTAGGTGAATATGGATTGGGGCAAAGAAATGAAAGAGGAAGTCGCCTAGTAGAATTTTGCACAGAGCACAACTTAATCATAGGTAACACTTGGTTTAAGAATCATGAAAGAAGGTTGTATACGTGGAAGAACCCTGGAGATACTAAAATATATCAGATAGATTATATAATGGTAAGACAGAGATTTAGGAACCAGGTTTTAAGTTGTAAGACATTTCCAGGGGCAGATGTGGACTCTGACCACAATCTATTGGTTATGACCTGTAGATTAAAACTGAAGAAACTGTAAAAATGTGGAAAATTAAGGAGATGGGACCTGGATAAACTGAAAGAACCAGAGGTTGTACAGAGTTTCAGGGAGAGCATAAGGGAACAATTGACAGGAATAGGGGAAAGAAATACAGTAGAAGAAGAATGGGTAGCTCTGAGGGATGAAGTAGTGAAGGCAGCAGAGGATAAAGTAGGTAAAAAGACGAGGGCTGCTAGAAATCCTTGGGTAACAGACGAAATACTGAATTTAATTGATGAAAGGAGAAAATATAAAAATGCAGTAAATGAAGCAGGCAAAAAGGAATACAAACGTCTCAAAAATGAGATCGACAGGAAGTGCAAAATGGCTAAACAGGGATGGCTAGAGGACAAATGTAAGGATGTAGAAGCTTATCTCACTAGGGGTAAGATAGATACTGCCTACAGGAAAATTAAAGAGACCTTTGGAGAGAAGAGAACCACGTGTATGAATATCAAGAGCTCAGATGGAAACCCAGTTCTAAGCAAAGAAGAGAAGGCAGAAAGGTGGAAGGAGTATATAGAAGGTTTATACAAGGGTGATGTACTTGAGGACAATATTATGGAAATGGAAGAGGATGTAGATGAAGACGAAATGGGAGATACGATACTGCGTAAAGAGTTTGACAGAGCACTGAAAGACCTGAGTCGAAACAAGGCCCCCGGAGTGGACAACATTCCATTAGAACTACTGACGGCCTTGGGAGAGCCAGTCATGACAAAACTCTACCAGCTGGTGAGCAAGATGTATGAGACAGGAGAAATACCATCAGACTTCAAGAAGAATATAATAATTCCAATCCCAAAGAAAGCAGGTGCTGACAGATGTGAAAACTACCGAACTATCAGTTTAATAAGTCACAGCTGCAAAATACTAACGCGAATTCTTTACTGACGAATGGAAAAACTGGTAGATGCGGACCTCGGGGAGGATCAGTTTGGATTCCGTCGAAATGTTGGAACATGTGAGGCAATACTGACCTTACGACTTATCTTAGAAGAAAGATTAAGAAAAGGCAAACCTACGTTTCTAGCATTTGTAGACTTAGAGAAAGCTTTTGACAATGTTGACTGGAATACTCTTTTTCAAATTCTAAAGGTGGCAGGGGTAAAATACAGGGAGCGAAACCAGATGGCAGTTATAAGAGTGGAGGGGCATGAAAGGGAAGCAGTGGTTGGGAAAGGAGTGAGACAGGGTTGTAGCCTCTCCCCGATGTTATTCAATCTGTATATTGAGCAAGCAGTAAAGGAAACAAAAGAAAAATTTGGAGTAGGTATCAAAATTCATGGAGACGAAGTAAAAACTTTGAGGTTCACCGATGACATTGTAATTCTGTCAGAGACGGCAAAGGACTTGGAAGAGCAGTTGAACGGAATGGACAGTGTCTTGAAAGGAGGATATAAGATGAACATCAACAAAAGCAAAACGAGGATAATGGAATGTAGTCAAATTAAATCGGGTGATGCTGAGGGAATTAGATTAGGAAATGAGACACTTAAAGTAGTAAAGGAGTTTTGCTATTTAGGAAGTAAAATAACTGATGATGGTCGAAGTAGAGAGGATATAAAATGTAGACTGGCAATGGCAAGGAAAGCGTTTCTGAAGAAGAGAAATTTGTTAACATCGAATATAGATTTAAGTGTCAGGAAATCATTTCTGAAAATATTTGTTTGGAGTGTAGCCATGTATGGAAGTGAAACATGGACGATAACTAGTTTGGACAAGAAGAGAATAGAAGCTTTCGAAATGTGGTGCTGCAGAAGAATACTGAAGATAAGGCGGATAGATCACGTAACTAATGAGGAGGTATTGAATAGGATTGGGGAGAAGAGAAGTTTGTGGCACAACTTGACTAGAAGAAGGGATCGGTTGGTAGGACATGTTTTGAGGCATCAAGGGATCACAAATTTAGCATTGGAGGGCAGTGTGGAGGGTAAAAATCGTAGAGGGAGACCGAGAGATGAGTACACTAAGCAGATTCAGAAGGATGTAGGTTGTAGTAGGTACTGGGAGATGAAGCAGCTTGCACAGGATAGAGTAGCATGGAGAGCTGCATCAAACCAGTTTCAGGACTGAAGACAACAACAACAACAACATGTTGAATAGCCTTTAAGTATGATGAACAGGCTTTTTATTAACAATTTCTAAAGCTTGTATTTTTGTTTCCGTTTGTTAAATATGTTGAAGTGACTGGTTTGATGAAGCGACGATCGCACGCCATCACCGCGCTAACGTTTATGGATTTTAATTTTAAGAATCTAGCCTGCAACCAAAGTTCTTTACGAAGTCCGATTATGATCGTGGAAGTCATTTCGATGCAATGATACTTAACGTTAACACGGTTTGTCTCATCAAGCTTTTCCACTCTGCAACAACGACTTCCGTGCCTCATGATAAAACATTCACTTAATTTCAGTAACTTTAAATCCTTCTTTTTTCATTACTTTAGTGTTCTCTTGCTGTCCTCAATCTGATGCCACTTTTTTCCGTGTAAATTTTACTTTCTATTTTGAAATGTGAAAGAAAAAAAAAAACAGTCGAAGCAGACCTAGCATTACAGTACGACATTTAGAAAGTGAGGAGTTAAGTCGGTATTAAAATTTGACTTAAGACTTTCTTATTGCAACCCATGTTCAGAATTGGAAAATATCAGCATGTGGTTTTACACATGTGTTTAAAACGTTGGACGTCTCACATACAGCGTGGAAGAGCCATCTTGGACGTAAGGTTTTCACCTTCTGGACAGAGACTCGTTGGGTCACAACTATCACCAAAGACACTGATGGAGGTAGTAACTTCGCTGCTGCATAAACGCATACACACTTTTCAACCATTGGTAACATAAGGCTAATAGAGCGGATTGTAAACTATTTCACAGTTTTGTGAGAAAATAGACGGTCGGACTTGCATCTACCGCAGTATGGTAAATTTAAGACATTCGATCCAGCGGCTTCTCAAACCACAGAGAAGTGTTAGTTGACAGTGAAATATTTTGAGGATTCATTTGTGAATTACTGAACGTGAGCAACAAAACGTGTGGTACCCATCACTTTGGAAAGAAGTTGATTACTGAAATATTATGTTGACACGAAACGAACTCATACAATTTTCGAATCGATTACAATCAATCATTTTGGATCGATTTCGGAACAGGTAGCGCTCCATTTTCTTTATTCTAATTTCTTCCCTCTGTATCCATTGGGCTGGGGAGTGGGTTGCTTGCAGTAAGGCTTTAAAACGTGGTTCAGCCAGAGAGATTTTTAATGATAGGGACTTAACTGAATAAATCCGTTGACAGCAAAAATGAGGATCGGAGGGCATGGATTGCTGCGTCAAGTTTCAACATGTAAACCCATGCGATCGCAAAGGCCGACTTGTAACACAAGCGTCATTGCCCTTGAGCAAATACCTAGAGCAATTTTCCGAGCCGAAATAATGATGATTTTTTTGTAAATATGCTGCTGATGTTTTAATTTTCATTAGTCTACATACAGTTTGAACCTTAAGGACATCATGTGACAGGACCTGGATAAAACACGTAACAAGAACAAACAGTTTCTAGAATGCCGGAAGAAAATTATTTCACCAGGAAAGAGGACGTCGATTTGGATCAGGTGATGGAATATGCCACATCGGGGATAGTAAATGTACTGATAGTGATTGCAGCGTCGTCCGCCAACAGGCAGCGCCGTGTATGTCTTGAATACAGAATTCTCACAGGTAAAGGGCTAATTGTGGTGTAAACGGGGGAAGCACAAAGTCAACAATGCCGTAGCGACGAACTCGTGCTTCCTAGACCCAACTGTGCGAGTTTAAAAGGGGTGAGTGACATTGTGGCCTTTCTGAGTGGCGGCCTGGTTCTTTCGGTGTTGTTTAGTCATTTGTGCTGTTGTGCAACGATGCTGCTATCAGTGATCACGTGGACATTCCCACATCCACACACGATGTTTTGGGCGTCTAGGCACTACAGACGCCAGCCACGGATCGTCGAATTGTAAGGATAGCAGTGGCAGATCGTACAGATTCCACATCACAGGTGAGAGGGCTTGTTAGCGCAGAACTGTTGCGAACCAGCTATTAACAGGGGGACTACGGATATACATGCTACTTGGCTACAATTTTTAAAATCTAATCCGTCACTATAAACCGATTCTTACAGTCCTACAGTCTCTATACCCAGCGGAGCCATACGTTGCGAAAATTTTTATATTCCTGCATCTTAAGTAGCATGTTAAGATCCCCAGAAAGGGACTATCTTCCGTGAGAATCTGGACCAGTAGATAAAATGACAGTACTTAACTTTGATAATTTAGGAAATTGTTGATGGTTTATGTTTTCGCCACACTTGTGGCAAGGTAGTGTCAAATATACGTATATTGTTCAACTACAAGCGGAAACTCGTCCCATCCCAGCGATTCTTCAACTATCTCCCCTACTTTATTTCGAAACCTATCTAGATATTTCCTCACCGTCCAGTTGTCACTGGTCTCACTTTCCCTTTTCCATTTCAGCACCACTCTTCCGCCTTTCCAGAGCCTTTATCTGGGGCGCTCAATCCCATATTTTCCATTCCAGATGATTTCCAAAACATTCTCCCACAGCAGCACTTCTCACCAGCTACCTATTTCTTACAATTTGGTTAAGTGAATTGTTACGTTTTTGTATAAAACTTTTAGTTTACTTCTTAAAAGATAGCTATCATTCACTTAACGCTTCCGATTACAATCGACCATAATAATAATAATTTCAAAAACATACTCCTGGAAATTGAAATAAGAACACCGTGAATTCATTGTCCCAGGAAGGGGAAACTTTATTGACACATTCCTGGGGTCAGATACATCACATGATCACACTGACAGAACCACAGGCACATAAACACAGGCAACAGAGTATGCACAATGTCGGCACTAGTACAGTGTATATCCACCTTTCGCAGCAATGCAGGCTGCTATTCTCCCATGGAGACGATCGTAGACATGCTGGATGTAGTCCTGTGGAACGGCTTGCCGTGCCATTTCCACCTGGCGCCTCAGTTGGACCAGCGTTCGTGCTGGACGTGCAGACCGCGTGAGACGACGCTTCATCCACTCCCAAACATGCTCAATGGGGGAAAGATCTGGAGATCTTGCTGGCCAGGGTAGTTGACTTACACCTTCTAGAGCACGTTGGGTGGCACGGGATACATGCGGACGTGCATTGTCCTGTTGGAACAGCAAGTTACCTTGCCGGTCTAGGAATTGTAGGACGATGGGTTCGATGACGGTTTGGATGTACTGTGCACTATTCAGTGTCCCCTCGACGATCACCAGAGGTGTACGGCCAGTGTAGGAGATCGCTCCCCATACCATGATGCCGGGTGTTGGCCCTGTGTGCCTCGGTCGTATGCAGTCCTGATTGTGGCGCTCACCTGCACGGCGCCAAACACGCATACGACCATCATTGGCACCAAGGCAGAAGAGACTCTCATCGCTGAAGACGACACGTCTCCATTCGTCCCTCCATTCACACCTGTCGCGACACCACTGGAGGAGGGCTGCACGATATTGGAGCGTGAGCGGAAGACGGCCTAACGGTGTGCGGGACCGTAGCCGAGCTTCATGGAGACGGTTCCGAATGGTCCTCGCCGATACCCCAGGAGCAACAGTGTCCCTAATTTGCTGGGAAGTGACGGTGCGGTCCCCTACGGCACTGCGTAGGATCCTACGGCATTGGCGTGCATCCGTGCGTCCCTGCGGTCCGGTCCCAGGTCGACGGGCACGTGCACCTTCCGCCGAGCACTGGCGACAACATCGATGTACTGTGGAGACCTCACGCTCCACGTGTTGAGCAATTCGGCGGTACGTCCACCCGGCCTCCCGCATGCCCACTATACGCCCTCGCTCAAAGTCCGTCAACTGCACATACGGTTCACGTCCACGCTGTCGTGGCATGCTACCAGTGTTAAAGACTGCGATGGAGCTCCGTATGCCACGGCAAACTGGCTGACACTGACGGCGGCGGTGCACAAATGCTGCGCAGCTAGCGCCATTCGACGGCCAACACCGCGTTTCCTGGTGTGTCCGCTGTGCCGTGCGTGAGATCATTGCTTGTACAGCCCTCTCGCAGTGTCCGGAGCAAGTACGGTGGGTCTGACACACCGGTGTCAATGTGTTCTTTTTTCCATTTCCAGGAGTGTATATATATATACTTCCCTCATTCTACTGTATGGACGAGAAAATGAAACAACAATAAAGGAATAAAAAAGGGTGACTCGTATTATTTACTGCCTGTGATAATGAAGATTTATGCACAAAATTTAAATTAAAAAGGTAGGCCTATCTGTGGACTACAAGGAATGTTATCGAATGATTGTTAATTTACGACTGGCTCCCGACTTTTGGCATTACGGTGGACAATCCAGCTGACTGACAAGTGGGAGCGCAGTTCCTATTTGGACGCCCGGTGTGTAAGGCTGGCTACACATCGAGTTACAAGGTCTGTCAATATGACCTGATGAAAGTATTCTGGACTTAAATTAATATGAATGCCATGCGGTTGCTGTCTTGGCGCTATCTGTAAATTTATTACGTGATTATTGAATGACAACCTGCTCCTCGTTATATTTTCAAAATGATTATACACCAAAATCAATGTAAGGCTGCCAATAACGTTTTAAATTCATCATCTGGGTGAATCTACATAGTTTAGAGTGTTTGTTTTTGTAATAAAATGAAAACGCCGTGTGGCTAGGCCCTCCAGTCGGATAGACCGTTCGTCTGGTGCAATTCTTTCGAGTTGACACCACTTCGGCAACTTGCGAGTCGATGGAGATGAAAGGAAGATAATAACGACAACATAACACCCAGTCCCTGAGCGGAGAAAATCTCCAACCCAGCCCGGAATCGAACCCGGGCCATTAGGTATGACATTCTGTCGCGCTGACCACTTACCTACCAGGGGCGGACGTTACTCTAATAAAAACTTAAGTGTTGTTATACTGGTTACACTTTATTTGAATTCTTTGCCTTTCTTTACTATCTAAATTCACTGACATGAAACAGTGTCCATTTGAGTTTGCTCTTTTTACCACAGGAAACCTCTACTTTTTACACATGGCTAAACAATTTTAGTAACTTTTAGGCATCTCAGGCATCAGTTCATAGCTTGCCGAACAGTTTGTCAGTTTCGTGAGTATTTTAGCTCTCCGATTATTCGTCTTTTGCTGGATACCAGCTGTATTATCGTTTCTATGGTAAATTGTTTACATGGAATATTGACCTGAAGCATAGCAAGACTTTCCTCATGATCCCAGAAATTTTATCAATCTCATTCGGTCACCCTGGACGTACCAATTTCGTATATCTCATTTTAAAGTCATTTAACTAATGACGAATAGTAATGATTCATAGCGGATCTTCTTTGCTGGCGTTCAAACCTGAGGTTGGTTTGCAACATTTGCTATTCCATGTGTCTGTCTGCCTTCCTCTTAATTCCTTGCATACGTAGCACACCCTACGACAATCATAATGTGTCGCATATTTGACTTGGTCATTCTAGGCGATTCCTTGCACCAATAGGTGCTTCTGCTAATGGTCCAAGTGTGTCCCACTAGCTTCTTTTTTTAATGTACAGCCTTTCGTGTATTCTACTCAGCACCTCTCCATTGGTAATTAACTCGCCAAGTGATCTTCAGCGTCAAGTACTTAAACGTCACATCTAAATAAAACATGGTGGACAGAGTCGAAAAACAAAGTCAACACAATTTGTATCTAAGCTCCAATCTAATTCCATCAATAACTAATTTTTCTATCGCAGCACAGAGTTGGTCTTCATCCATTTTTACGAATCATGTCGATCTCACGCCTTACAGAAGCTGCCAACAAGTCACTGCTAATGAGGTACATTTGAAAATTAGAAGAATGTCGATACAACAATTATTTTCGTTAATTTATAGCGGTCTTGGCAATTCACCCTCATAAAAACTACACACTGTCTGAATGCTCTTATTCCGAATCGGAACTGTAACTGAATCTTTATGACAGACTGCTATTCACCTTGTCATATAGTCTCCAATTATACCAGTTGTGCTAGAAATGAACGAAAGTCTAAATAACTGTATGAAACAGGCGACATTATGCATCAGTTTTACCTAAACACAATCGCTTAAAATTTGAACAAAACTTGGTGGAGTGGCTCAGTATACATTTCCAGTAGGTAACACGAGAGAGCCTATAAATATACTAGAATGTTCGTGAATATTAGAAAAGTAGCTACCCTGAAGAATAGAATGAAAAAAAAAGGTATTTATTACTTTGCTTCTGTGGACAGTGATATAACGTCACGAAACACACACACACACACACACACACACACACACACACACACACACACACACACACATGAGGCTATAAGCAACTTCATGATGAAGCAAGTGTCAATATTTTTAAATGAGGCTTCATTTGTTGAACAGTCAATGGAGGTGGGTTTTAATAATGTTTGGGAGCTGAACTAATATTTGGGAGCTAAACTAGTGTAAAATTAGTATGTGTTTTCCCGTGTTGCACAATAAACCCTTATCCGGTAAGAGTGTATTCGAAATACTCATTTACTGTTCCGAGAAATATTACTATGAACGGGTAGCTACTTTGATGGGACTACGCCAGCTGCAATCCACGCAGGCATAATTACCGATGGAAAGAACGAATGAGATTCTGACACACCACACGAATGAAAGTAGCTTAATTGGTATTGACCTTCACCTAATTCCAAGAAATTTGAACCCTCAGTATACAACGAAACAGTACACAGTAGCAATTAGTAATTACCTAGAACAATCATGTGATATGTGGTACTGAAAACAAACAGAAAACCGCAACTAATGATCACTGTAGGTAAGTCGTCACATTAGAGTTGTTGATATTATCAAGAATAATCTGCACTAATAGTATATGAAACACAACAGTGATGTCAGCAAACCAGAGTTGAAAAATTCACACATTGCACCCTTGATAGTAGCCATACGGGGTTTGCAGAATTTCGCTAAGCTCTCTCGCCAGCCTGCGAAGCACTCACGAAAGAGAGAATGAATTCTCATACTTCACACGCGGTGAATACGCTACATTGATTTATGCGGCGTATTAAACCTTTGGGCTGGCTTTGTATTGGAACAAATTTTCTGTTGTCGTTTATAAACGTTCTAGATCTCATCCATTTGCTACGTTTTTTACATTTCACGCAGTGACTTCCTACATCTTCTTCTACATCCACATTCATACTTCGCAAGCCACGTATTGTGCTTGGCGGAGGGTACCCTGCACCACAGCTACTCATTTCCTCCCCTGTTCCACTCACAAATAGAGCGAGGAAAAAACGTCAATCTACTTGCCTCCGTACGAGTCTTACATCTCTCTGGTCTTATCTTCGTGGTCCCTAAGTGAAATTTACGCTGGTGGGAACAGAATCGTTGTGCAGTCAGCCTCAGATGCCGATTCTCTAAGCTTTTTTCAACAGCGCTCCTCGAAAAGAACGTCACCTGCCCTACAGTAATTCTTAAGTGACTTCACAAAGCAACTCCGTAATACTTGCGTGTTGTCCTAAATTACTGGTAACAAATTTAGGAGCCTTCCTCTTAGTTGCTTCCGTATCTTCCTTGAATCCGACCTGGTTCAGATGACGAACATTCCGTCAGTACTCAACAGTGGGTCTCATTAGTGTCCTATATACGGTCTCCTTTGCAGATGAACCACACCTCTCTAAATTTCTCCAACTAAATCAAAATTCACCATTCGCCTTTTCTAATACGATCTTTGTATGCTCACTCCATTTCATGCTGCTTTCCAACTGTACACATAGATATTTCATCAACGTGACGGTGTCATGCAGAACGCTCCGAATGCTGTGTTATAACTTTGAATTTGATTTTCCTATTCATCTGCATTAACTTAGATCTTTCTACGTTTAGAAGTATCCGCCATTAATCACACCAACTAATAGCCTTGAGTAAGTCATCTTGTATCCTCCTGCAGTCAATCAACATTTGCACCTTCCCACACACTGTACCATTATCAGTAAACAGCCGTAGACTGCTTCTTATTCAGCCCACCAGATAATTCGTCTATACAGAAAATAACAGTGGTCTTGTCACGTTTCCCTGGGGCACTCCAGATGATATCCCTGTCTTACTGTCGAGGACAACATAGTGCATTCTGTTACTTAAGAAGTAACAGAAGTCTCTGAACCATTCACGTATCTGGGAATCTATTCCGTATACCTTTACCTTTGCTAACAATCGGCAATGTGGCACCATGAAAACTGCCTTACGGAAATCTAGCAACAAGAAACCCGCCTGCCGCCCCTCATCCATAGTTCACAGGGTGCAATGTGAGAAAAGCACAAGCTTAATTTCACACGAGCGATGCTTTTTAAAACTGTGCTCATTCGTGGACAGAAGCTTTTCCTCCAAGGAAATTTATTACCTTTCAAACTGAATATATTTTCAAGAATTCTGTAGCAAATCGATGTTAAGGATATTGTTCTGTAATTCTGCAGGTCCCTTCCTCTACCCTTCAGATGAAGAGCAGTGACCTGTGCTTTTTTTCCCAGTCGCTTCAGAGTTTGTGACGGGTGATAGATTCGCGATAAATGCAAGGGGTAAATGCTGTAGAGTATTCTTTATGAAACAGAATTGCGATTCCATCAGGACCTTGTGACCTATTTGCTTTCAAGTCTTTCAGTTGTTTCTCTACACCAGTGGTCCTGGGTGCTTATTACTACGTCCTCCACATGGGAGTCTGTGCGATGGTAAAACTACGGTATGTTTATATGATTCTCCTGCATAAACGATTTCTTAAATGCGAAATTTATAGCTTGAACTTCACTTTTGCTGCCTTCTACTGGCACACCATACTGGTCAACGAGTGACTGGGTAGAAGCCTGCCCAATGTCCCCTAGAGGATTTGGAAGGTGCGCTTTTAGAATTCCACCAACAGGCGTCGTACGGTGCCACATCCGGTGCTGCTGAATAGCGGCAACATCAGTTGAAACTTAAAGGTGCTTAACCATAAAATAATCACCACTTGTCCTGTTATCATTCCTAACCCATTTAAATAAACGACAGTACATATTACTGAATGATGACTTATAACTTAGAACCAGATGTTGACGACGGTACTGGTAATGTCAAATGAGGAAAAATTGCGATACTTCACTCAGTTATAGGATGTGTACGTATACGTTTTTTGCAAATAACCTCAAGTTAATACAGTCAGCTTGCATTTATTCCACAAAGTGCGGAGGGCCAAACAGTCTAGTAGCCGAATTAGTAAATTCTATCCAGTCCACTGTGGTGTCCGCCATTTGTACCTGTTCATCATTTAAGCAATCAGATCATAAAAGCACATTATTTAATTCCCAGTCAAAACAGACTTTTCCATTTTAGAATAATTTGCGAATTTTTGGTTGCCCCTCGTTTTGAATAATATCACGCTGTAATGCTTGTCTGCTACGGTCACCGGTTCGAATCCTGCCTCGGGCATGAATGTGTGTGATGTCCTTAGGTTAGTTGGGTTGAAGTAGTTCTACGTTCCAGGGGACTGATGATCTCAAATGTTAAGTCCCATAGTGCTGAGAGCCATTTGAACCATTTTTTGTAATGCTTATACTCTTGAATATTGGTCAATTTTATAAATGTCCTTATTAGATTTTATGTTTTATGTTTTCTTTCTCCACCATTACCGGGCCCAAGTGTGTACAGTAAATTATTACGCAACAAAAATATCAGAGAATTGCAGTGCATGTGTTGTTAACAGAGTCGAAGAAATGCAACGACGCATCGTTCTTCTTAACAATGCAGGCACTGCAATATCGTGTTTATCCGCCGAGACTCCAAATTAAAAACTCCTTCCCTGTATGGGAATTGCATAGTATGTGTACGAGAGAAGGCTGAAAAGCAGGAAGGTCGACATACGGATGTTTGTGTCGTGTCCTGAGTCGCGCACGGGTGGCCGATACAGTTAAGGCGACCACACATGTAAAACGGGAATTCTGGGTTCGATGAACGGTTCAGCACAAATTTTCATTCCCGTCACTACCTTATGAATACGACGGTTGGCCATGTTCGCAACTGCGAATACATTTCATGTAAAGCATACTTTCCACAAAAAACTTAACTGATACAGGGTGTCCAGAAAAGGGCTCCCTGATTTCATAATTAAATATCTCGAAAACAAAGATCGATAGAGGAATGCAGTAAACTGTATGTTTATTGTGAAAGCTGTAAGAAGTTTATACAGCAGTTTAAAATAATAGTTACAAAAGTTGCTAACAGACGGCGCTGTACGCTGTACAGCTCATATCAGCATACATAAGTGCAATAACCGTATGAAAACAATCTTTGCAAACAATCACATCACAAAGTTTTCAAAATGTTTACCACTGGCACTACGGAGGTGGCGCAAACGAAGAATGAAATTCGCCACCACATTTCGTAGTGTCTCAACCGAAATGGATTCACATGCCACAAAGATCGCCGATTCAAGCTCGTCCAGCGTGGCGGGATGCTTCGGGTAGACCATGTCTTTCACTGTGCCCCACAAAAAAAGTCACAGAGAGTCAAATCCGGCGAATATGGAGGCCAGTCCATGCCTGCACCAGTAAATTTGGGATATTCCAAAGCAATGACTCGATTGTCGGAGCATTCCTCAAGAAAGCGAAACACTTGTTCGGTCCGATGTGGTCCGACTCCATCCTGTATAAACCGTTCAGTACCTGGTTGATCCTGTAACGCTTGCTGTGTGGCGACAAATTGTTCCAAAATTGCAGCGTAACGTGCACCAGTGACCGTTTCTCGAATGAAAAAAGGGCCAATAATGCCTCTGCTGCATACTGCAGTCCACACAGTAACTTTAAGAGAATGCAGAAGTTTCGCTTCACACCAATATGGCTTTTCGGAACCCCAAAATCGCCAGTTCTGCTTATTCACGTATCCATTCAGGTGGAAGTGCGCTTCATCTGTAAACCAGATGCAGCCAACATCAAATCCTTCACTGTCAATCATTGTGAGCATCTGGTTAGCAAAGGCAACCGTTTGTTGCACAGCTCGTACGGGTATGGCCTGGTGCGTTTGAATTTTGAATGGAAACATGTGTAGGCTCTTTCTCAGTATTTTCTGCTTGCTGGAACGCTTCAAACAAGTCTCAGATGCAATTCTACGGACTGATGACATTGGATTCTGGTGAATAATTCCAGAAACTGTGGCGATATTTTCATGCGTAACTGCGGTTTGCTTGCGGCCAACATGAACTACTAGATCATCAGTTACGCTGCCTGTTCGTTGAAATTTTGCGAAGAGCTTACGAATGGTTTTCGCATCGGGTCCTTTTGGTACATTAAATTGTGCTTGAAAACTTCGCCTTATTGCCGTAAGACTCTCTTCTAACCTGTGGTATTCTAGCACCAGAAAAACGCGTTGTTCAATGGAGTACAAGGTTTTAATCTCTTCCTTCGGTACGCTAACCTCCTTTCACGTTTCAGTAGTGTAAATGATCGCTCTGGTTTTTTTTTCTTTATTGTAATTTTAATCACCTCATCCACGGCGGGCTGGCAGCAGCATATTACCCTGCTCTTCAGCCTTGAGTGGTACAATAACATGACATATAAGTCGCACAGACAATACAATAAAAACGGCGGGAAAAAAATGTGGATACAAAACACAGTAAACATGAAGCCGTTCACGCTGGATGAGAAAAAACACTAACACTTGTTGACACAGCGCACATAACACAGATGACTGCGACGGCTCACATGAACGGTGGTGGCGTGACGGCGAAAGGACACTGAACACAAAACAAAGGCACACACACGAGACACTGATGGCGATGATCTCCGGCGCGCGAATGTTCCCTGAGCGTGTGCGAGTCCGGTGACCTGCCAAGGGAAGGGGAGGAGGAAGGGGAGTGGGACAGGGAGAGAGGAGGGCAGATGCCATGGGCAAGGGAGACAGGGGGAGGGGAGGGTAAAAAAGGGGGAGCCCGGGTGAAGAGGGGTGGAGGAAGGGGACGGGGGAAATGGAAAGGGAAGGGAGGGAGGGAGGGTGCCAAGTGGAGAGGCCACAGGAAGTGGGGGCGGGTAGGATCAATGTTGATAGGAGGGGTAGATGGAGGGGAGGAGGACTTCATCAAGGAGGGGGAGCTGCCGGAAGCCACCTTGGGAGAGGGTAAGGAGGGTGGAGAGATGGAGACCGGGTGGGACGTGGGAATACAGGTGCGGCAGCAGGTGGGGGTGGGAAAGGATGGGCGAGACAAGCGGGTGAGGAGGGTCGAGTTTGTAGGAGGTGTACAGGATCCGGATCCTTTCAAGCAAAAGGAGGAGGTGGGGGAAAGGAATGAGATCGTACAGGATCCACGTGGGGGAGGGGAGACGGATGTGATAGGCGAGGCGGAAAGTATGGCGTTCAAGGATTTGAAGGCATTTATAAAAAGTAGGGGCGGCGGAGATCCAGGCCGGTTGGGTGTAGCAGAGTATAGGGCGGATGAGGGATTTATAGATGTGGAGGATGGTGCAGGGGTCCAGACCCCACGTACGGCCCGAAAGGAGCTTGAGGAGGCGGAGTAGGGAGTGTGCCTTGGCTTGGATTGTCCGGAGATGGGGGGTCCAGGAGAGGCGACGGTCGAGGGTGACATCAAGATACTTGAGGGTGGGAGTGAGGGCGACAGGACGGCCATAGATGGTTAGATAGAAATCAAGGAGGCGGAAGGAAGGGGTGGTTTTGCCTACAATATTCGCCTGGGTTTTGGAGGGATTGATCTTTGCAACCACTGGTTGCACCAAGCGGTGAACCGGTCAAGATGGGATTGGAGAAGGTGTTGGGAGCGCTGCAGGGTGGGGGCAAGGGCAAGTAAGGCGGTGTCATCGGCAAACTGGAGAAGGTGGACGGGGGGTGACAGCGGCGGCATGTCCGCCGTATTCAAAAGATACAGAAGGGGGGAAAGGACAGAGCCTTGGGGCATACCGGGGGAGGGAAAAAAGGTGTAGGAGCCGTGTTATGGATGGTGATGTAGGAAGGACGGTGGGAGAGAAAGGAGCCGATCAGACAGATGTAGTTAATGGGAAGGGCGAAGGTTTGGAGCTTGAAGAGGAGACCGGAATGCCATACGTAAGCTCGTTCGAGGTCCAGGGAGAGGAAGATAGCGGAGCGACGGGAATTAAGCTGGTCGGAAAGGAGATGAGTGAGGTGAAGGAGAAGGTCGTCGGAAGAGAAGGACGGCCGAAAGCCACACTGGGTAACCGGAAGGAGGCGGTGCTGGTGGAGATGCTGGTGGATATGGCGGGAGAGGATAGATTCCAGGACCTTACTGAAGACCGAGGTAAGGCTGATAGGATGGTAGGAAGAGATGGCAGACGGCGGTTTGCCAGGGTTAAGGAACATCAGAAGATGGGAGGTTTTCCACAGGTCGGGGTAGTAACCGGTGGACAGGACTACATTGTAGAGCCTGGCCAAGGTGGAGAGGAAAGAGGCAGGAGGTTCGCGAAGGTGACGATTGCTGACACGATCGTGACCAGGAGCGGTGTTGTGTTTTGTGCGGAGTGTAGCAATGAGATCCTGTGTAGTGATTGGGGCATTAGGTGCCATGTGTGTAATGTTATCCAAGTACTGGAAACCAGGTGCGAGGGGAGGGATAGAGGTGTCAGTCCGATCGCGGACATCCGGGAAGAGGGAGTAATCGAACTGGGGATCATCGGGGATGGAAAAGACATCAGACAGGTAGGAGGCAAAGTGATTGGCCTTACTAAGAGTGTCAGGGAAGCGGTGATCATCATGGAGAAGAGGATAGTAGGGGGAGGGTTTAGTTCCGGTAAGGCGATTTGGATGAGTTGATAGGGAGGGTAGCATTTAAATGGGTGCATGTCTGTAGCCAGTCCCAGCGTTTCTTGGCAGCGAGCAAATTACGATTGTGTCGCTGGAGTTGCCGGTGGCGTCGTAGTGTGTCCGGGTCACACGTGTGGAGGAAGGCACAGTAGAGACAGTGCGATTCACGGAGGTGGAGGACGGCCTTTGGGGGTAAGGTAGGACAGTGGGGGAGGATAGCGACAGTAGGGACGTGGGCCTCCACGGCCTCAGACAAGGTCTGCTGGAGAAAGGAGGCGGCATGGGTTACATCGTCAGGGTGGCGGTAGGTGAAGGGGTGGCTATCGACCTGGGTGGTGAGGGTATCCCGGTAGGCATTCCAGTTGGCACGGGAATAGTTATGGACATACTTAGGGGGAGGGTCATGAAGAGGGTTGGGGCGGGAGCGACAACCGTCGGAAACGGCGAGGAGAACAGGGAGATGGTCGCTACCAATAGGGTCCAGGACATCCAACGTTATGCGGCCAAGGAGGTTGGCGGAGGAAAGGACAACATCAGGAGTGGATCTGGATTCGGGACAGGTGTGCTGGGGGATGGGGATGAGGTCGCCTTGAAGGGAGGAGAGTAACCGATGCCACCGCCGTTGGTGGGCGGCGGAACGACTGTGGATGTTGAGGTCGGCGGCGATCACGTAGGAGGAGAAGGTACGGTCAACGTGGAAAGGAAGTCGAAGGGAATAGGGGCGTTAGGGCGGACATAGATGGTGGCGTAGTTAACGGTAAGGCTGGGGAGGAAGAGACTAAGGATCAGGTGGTCGGTGGCGTCGGGAAGGAGAGGTTGGAGCCGAACAGGGAACTGCCACACGCAATCGGGAGGGGGTTATCACAACGGTGAAGGAGGTATGGCAAAGTGTGGACGGTGTGGTGGGGTTGGAGGAAGATTTCATTGAGGAGGAAGGCGTCCACGCGGTGGGTGCCAAGGGTGTGCTGGAAGAGGTTCTTGTTGGCCGGAAGGGAGCAGATGATGTTGAAAAGGATACGGTGCTGTCGCGCCATGACAAGGATTTAGACAAGGGTGTCTAGGCGGGAGAAGGTGAAATGAGCCTGGTTGTTGGAGTAGGTGGCGTACATTTTCAGATGGAAAACGGAACGGGCGGCGAGGGGTACCTGTTGCAGGGTGTGGGGGCGCTGAAAAGGATGAACATTCTGAAGGACGATGGTGAGGAATCTGATGATGTCCTCAGCAGTAGGGGGTGGACGAAGGGAATTGCCACAAGGGGTGGGGGCGTCCAGAGGTCGGACGGGAACGATGAACTCAGGAGTTATAGGAGGGGGTCGGGCTTTACATTTCTGGAAGTAAGTGGGGTGAGGGAGGTTACAGGTATTACAGGAGGGTCTGGACTGGAGATTGGGCACTGCCTGAGAAAGTGGGCTTGCCTACAGTGCGGGCTGGTGGGGGCCTCGCGGCACTTAGTTGTAGGGTGCGCATTATACCGCAAGCACCTCTGGCAGCAGAGGAATTGAGGAGGGGAACGGGAAGTGTCAACTGGGTAGGGGCGGCGTAAGAGAAGGGCACCCTCCTTCAGGAGATGGTCGATGGAGGGGGCGTGCTCGGAAAAGACCGGCATAAGGCGGGTGGGGACAGCGGAGTTATGAATGTGGCGAACCGCACGCACCTCCAGATAGGGGTGCGCCTTGAGCTCTGCCAACACCTCCTCCTCCGTGATCGCCTGGCTAAGCTGAGTGATGACGGCGGTGAGGGTCGGCGGGCGACGTGGGGGTTGGGGTTGGCGGGAGGGAGACGGGGAAGGAGCAAGGGTGAGGGAGGCATTAGGGCCGAAGTGGGGGACAGGGATGCGGGAAAGGAGGTCCGTGTGGAGGGTAGGTCTGGGGGAGGAGATGAGCACCGAATCATGGCGAGGAGTAAGGAGGGAGATGGGGGCACCAGGAAAATTCTGGCGAAGGAAGAGGGTGAGGTTCCGGGCTTCAAGAAATGAGGGCGACATCCATGGAATCATGAGTTGGGGAATGGGTACGAGGTGGAGCCTTTTTGGGAATAGAGGAGGCAGGGGTGCCACTGGGGCGCTTGACGGCGGCGGAGGAGGTGTGGGGGATGGGAACGACTGGAATGTGGCGGGGAGCGGCAGGTCCCGGTGCTGGAGTCGGCACCGGAGACGGTGAGGGTGACGGCGAAGGCGACGGTGATGATGATTATGTTGAGGGCGAAGGGGAGAGTTGAGCATGAACTGTAGCTCTCCGAGCTACCACCCTAGCAGGGGCTGCAGAAACGGCAGGAGCAGGGGGAGGGAGGGGAGGGAAGGGATCGGAGGAGGCACGGGAGGGAGGAGCCGGGGATGGGGCCACAAATAGGGAGGGAGATGGGAGAGTGAGGAGTGGGGGGATGGACTGAGGGGGGAGTGATGCGGCACACCATGTGATAGTGGTGGCAGTGTGTGAGGGGGAGGTGTAGACGATGGCAGTGGTGGTGGCTGTAGAGGAGATGGTGGGGTTTGACATGATAATGAGAGGAGGAACACAGAACAAGACAAGGAAACAAACGAGAGACGGGCAGTGCGACGAGAGACACAGAGGAGAAGGTGACGGAGAACGACGAAGAACGAAGGAGACTATGGCCGAAGCCCCATTCTGCTGTCGCTGGCGGTGGGGGCGACCCGTTTGGCTGGCTGGTGGTGGTGACGCCTCCGCTGCTGCTGCCGCTGCTGCTGCTGCTGGAGGCAGCTAGGACCACCGCTGGCTGCTGGCGGGGACAGGCGCTGGTGGGGACCAGCGCCGGCGGGCTGCTGGCGAGACCGCTGCTGGTGGGAACCGGCGCTGGTGCGGGCCGGCGCTGGCGGGCTGCTGGCGAGACCGCTACTGGCGGGGACCGCTGCTACTGGGAACCGCTGCTGGCTGCTGGCTGCTCGCTGCTGATGGTGACCGCTGCACGGAGACGGACGAACGGACGGGCTGGCGGCTGGCTGGCTGGCTGGCTGGCTGGCACGTCAGGAACTCTTTTGATCGCTCTGGGCTTCGGATCACTATTTATACTAGGCATTATGTATGGCGATTACAGCGCCATCTGTTAGCAGCTTTTGTAACTATTATTTCAAGCTGCTGTATAAACTTCTTACAGCTTTCACAATAAACATACCGTTTACAGCATTCCTCTATCGATCTTTGTTTTCGAGATATTTAATTCTGAAATCAGGGAGTCCTTTTCTGGATTCCCTGTAAATGTGCGAATTTATGTTACATAAGCAATGAAATTCCTGTACTTGTTTATTTTTACATTATTAACTTGTTTGTTAACGAAAAATAATTTCATAGTAAAGCAGAAAACAACTTCGTTCCAGCATTCTCCGGCGGTATTCCATAAGGTTACCGCCCTTCGATTGTGCAGTTCCCACACTAATCGAAACGCTATGGTATCAGGTGCCAGCCAGCAAGCCAGCGGTACAGCCGAGCAGCAGCTGCGGCAGCAGCAGCAGCAGCAGCAGCAGTAGCAGCAGTCCTGACCAGCATCAGCGGTCCAACCTGTAGCGGCCAGCCACCCCTCCAGCACCAGCGGTCCCGCCAGCCAGCAAGCCAGCCAGCCAGCCCGCCCTCCAGCAGCAGCAGCAGCAGCAGCAGCAGCAGCCCTGGCCTCGTCCGCGGCAGCGGCGCCAGCTGCGGCATTCCTGCCAGTCGGCGTCAGCTTCAGCTTCCGCGCCAGCAGCGTGGGACTCAGGTCGTCGTCCGTCTTCGTCGTCCGTCTTCATCTTCGTCCGTCTTCGTCTGTCCCCAGTTTTCTTCTTCTTCTTCCCCTTTCCTTTTTGTCCTGTGTACTTTTCTATATCCTTGTCATCATGCCAGCCCCCACCATCACTATGACCACTACTACCACAGCCATAGTCTACACGTCCCCCTCTGCCGCTACCACCACCATTACATGGTGTGCCCAGTCCCACCCTCCTCTTTCCATCCCTCCTCTTCTCACTCTCCCTTCGCCTTCGCTCTTTGTCGCCCCTATCCAGCTTCTTCCTCCCATTCCTCTCCCTCTGATCCTTTCCCCCTACTCCCCCAGCCTGTTACTGCAGCTCCAGCTAGGGTGGTGGCCTGTTGGGCCACTGCCCACGCCCAACTCTCCCCATCACCTTCGCCGTCACCGCCACCGCCGTCGCCTTCACTGTCACCATCTCCGGCGCCGTCTGCTGCGTCCACGCCGGGACCTGTCCATTCCCGCCATCTCCCTATAGCTCCCATTCCTCATGTCACCACCCACCCTTCTGCCGCCGTTAAACGCCCTAGTGGCACTGCCACCTCCTCTGCTCCCAAAAAGGCCCCACCCCATCCTCCTTCCCCCTCCCAGGATGCCATGGATGTCTCCGCACCTGCCCCTGCTCCCTCCGCTTCCTCCTCCTCCTCCCCCCCTTCTTTATACAAATACCTCCTCTCCTGTTCGGATCCTTCCCTTCTCGAGGCCCGGAATCTCTCCCTCCTCCTCCTCCGTCAATACGTCCCTGGTGCCCCCGTCTCTCTCCTCACTCCCACACGGGATTCCGTTCTCATCTCCTCCCCCAGCCCTACCCTCCGTACTGACAGCCTCTCCCACCTCCACATCACCCGTTTTGGCCCCAACGCTTCCCTCACCCCTGCTCCTTCTCCATCTCCAACCCACCAACCCCAACCCCCACGTCGCTCGCTGACCCTCACCACTGTGATCACTCGGCTCAGTCCGACGATCACGGAGGAGGAGGTGTTGGCAGAGCTCAAGGCGCATCACGCACTGGAGGTGCGGGTGGTCCGCCACATTTTCAACTCGTCTGACCCCACCCGCCTTTTGCGGGTTTTCTACGAGGACGCCCCCTCCATTGACCGTCTATTGAAGGAGGGTGCCCTCCTCTTCCACCAACGCTATAAGGTCGATCCCTCCCGTTCTCCTCCTCAATCCTTGTACTGCCAGAGGTGACTGCGCTATAACGCACACCGAACAGCTGAGTACCCCGAGGCCCCCACCTGCCTGCATTGTAAACAAACGCACTTCCTCTGGCAGTGCCCTAACCGACAATCTCCTCCCTCCTGCAATACCTGCAAACTCCCCCATCCCACCTACTCCCAAAAGTGTAAACCCCGCCCCCCTCCGACCACTCCTGAACTCACTGAACCTGTCCGTCCTCTGGACGCTCCCACCCCTCCTGGCAATTCCCTTCACCCCCCCTCCCCCACCGCTGAGGACATCATGAGGTTCCTCACCATTGTCTTACAAAACCTCCAACCTTTCCAGTGCCCTCACACACTTCAACAGGTCTCCCTCTCCGCCCGTTACATTTTCCACTTGAAAATGTATACCACCTACTCCAACAACCAGGCCCATTTCACCTTCTCCCGTCCTGACACCCTTCTCTATATCCCTGTCATGGCGCGACAGCACCGTATCCTTTTCAACAACATCCGCTCCTTTCCCGCCAACAAGAACCTCTTCCTGCACCCCCTTGCCACCCACTGCGTGGATGCCTTCCTCCTCAATGAAACTTTCCTCCAACCCCACCACACCGTCCACACGTCACCCTACCTCCTTCACCGCTCCGATAATCCCCTCCCGATTGTGCGTCGCGGAGTTGCCAATGGTCACCACCGCCAGATCCCAGTACGGTTCCAACCTCTCCTTCCCGACCCCACCGAACACCTGATCCTTAGTCTCTTCTTCCCTGCCCTTACTGTCACCTGCACCACCATGTATGTCCGCCCTAACGTCCCTATTCCCTTCGACTTCCTCTCCCACGTTGACCGTACCTTCTCCTCCTACGTGATCGCCGCCGACCTCAACATCCACAGTCGTTCCGCCGCCCACCAACGGCGGTGGCATCGGTTACTCTCCTCCCTTCAAGGGGACCTCATCCCCATCCCCCAACACATCCGTCCTGAATGCAACTCCACTCCCAATGTATCCTTTCCTCCCCTAACCTCCTTGGCCGCATAACGGTGGATGTCCTGGAGCCTATTGGTAGCGACCATCTCCCTGTCCTCCTCACCGATTCCGACGATCGTCGCCCCCACCTCGACCCTCGTAATGACCCTCCCCCAAAGTATATCCATGACTATTCCTGTGCCAACTGGAATGCCTACCGGGATACCCTCTCCACCCAGGTCGATAGCCACCCCTTCACCTACCGCCACCCTGACGATGTAACCAATGCCGCCTCCTTTCTCCAGCAGACCTTGTCTGAGGCCGTGGAGGCCCACGTCCTCACTGTCGCCATCCACCCCCTCCATTCTACCTTACCCCCAAAGGCCGTCGTCCTCCTCCTCCGTGAATACCGTCGTCTCTACTGTGCCTTCCTCCACACGCATGACCCGGACACACTACGACGCCACCGGCAACTCCAGCGACACATTCGTAATTTGCTTGCCGCCAAGAAACGACGGGGCTGGCAACAGACATGCACCCATTTGAATGCTACCCTACCTATCAACTCGTCCAAGTTCTTGTCAGCCTTCCGTCGCCTCACCGGAACTAAACCCTCCCCCTACTATCCTCTTCTCCATAATGATCACCCCTTCCCTGACACCCTTAGTAAGGCTAATCACTTTGCCTCCTACCTCTCTGATGTATTTTCCAGCCTCGACGATCCCCAGTTCGATTACTCCCTCTTCCCGGATGTCCGCAATCGAATTGTCACCTCTGTCCCTCCCCTAGCGCCTGGTTTCCAGTACTTGGACAACATTGCACACATAGAACTCAATGCCCCTATCACTACGCAGGATCTCATTGCTACACTCCGCACAAAACGAAACACCGCTCCTGGTCATGATCGTGTGACCTACCGTCACCTTCATGAAGCTCCTGTCTCTTTCCTCAACACCCTGGCCAGGCTCTACAATGTAGTCCTGAACACCGGTTACTAACCCGACTTGTGGAAAACCTCACGTATCCTGATGTTCCTTAAACCTGGTAAACCACCGTCTCCTCCTACCGTCCCATCAGCCTTACCTCGGTCTTCATGAAGGTCCTGCAATCTATCCTCTCCCACCACATCCACCAGCATCTCCGCCAGCACCGCCTCCTTCTGGTTACCCAGTGTGGCTTTCAGCCATCCTTCTCTACCGACGACCTTCTCCTTCACCTCACTCATCTCCTTTCCAACCAGCTTAATGCCCGTCGCTCTGCTATCATCCTCTCCCAGGACCTCGAATGAGCTTACGTATGGCATTCCGGTCTCCTCTTCAAGCTCCAAACCTTCGCCCTTCCCATTAACTACGTCCGTCTCATTGGCTCCTTTCTCTCCCACCGTCCTTCCTATGTCACCATCCATAACACGGATTCCTACACCTTTTTTCCCTCCGCCGGTGTGCCCCAAGGCTTCGTCCTTCCCCCCTTCTGTACCTTTTTTATACGGCGGACATGCCGCCGCTGTCACACCCCCATCCACCTTCTACAGTTTGCCGATGACACCACCTTCCTTGCCCTTGCCTCCACCCTGCAGCGCTCCCAACACCTTCTCCAATCCCATCTTGACCGGTTCACCGCTTGGTGCAACCAGTGGTTGCACAAGGTCAATCCCTCCAAAACCTAGGCGTTCATTGTAGGCAAAACCACCCCTTCCTTCCGCCTCCTTGATTTCTATCTCACCATCTATGGCCGTCCTATCGCCCTCACCCCCACCATCAAGTACCTTGGCGTCACCCTCGACCGTCGACTGTCCTGGACCCCACATCTACGGACAATCCAAGCCAAGGCACGCTCCCGTCTCCATCTTCTCAAGCTCCTTTCCGGTCGTACGTGGGGTCTGGACCCCTCCACCATACTCCACACCTATAAGTCCCTCATCCGCCCTATCCTTTGTTATGCCCATCCGGCCTGGATCTCCGCCGCCCCTATCTTTTACAAATCCCTCCAAATCCTTGAACGCCATGCTCTCCGCCTCGCCTATCGCATCCGTCTCCCCTCCCCCACGCGGATCCTGTACGATCTCGTTCCATTTCCCCACCACCTCCTTTTCCTTGAGAGGATACGGATCCAGTACACCTCACGCAAACTCGATCTTCCTCACCCGCTTGTCTCGCCGATCCACTCCCACCCCCGCCCACTGCCGCGCCTGTATTGCCATGTCCCACCCGGTCTCCATCTCTCTACCCTCCTTACCCTCTCCCAAGGTGGCTCCCGCCAGCTCCCCCTCCCTGATGATGTCCTCCGTCCCTCCATATACCCCTCCTAGCAACTTTGATCCCCCTTCCCTCTTCCTGTCTCTGTTCCTTTGGGGATCCTCCCTCTCTAATCCCTTTCCCCCACTCCTCCCACGGGCTCCCTCTCCCCTGTCCCTCTGCTCCTCCTCCCACCTCCTCAGCCATTGGCGTCTTTGTTCTCCCCTATCCACTCCCCAACCCCCCCCACCCCCCGCCCTTTCTCGCCTCTTGGCAGGTCCCCGGACTCGCACACGCTACGTGGACTTTCGCGCGCTGGAGACCATCGCCATCAGTGTCTCGTGTGTGCCGTTGTGTTTAGCGTTCAGTGTTCACCGTCGCACTCCATCGTTCACCTGTGCCATCGCCGTCTTCCGTGTTTGTGCGTCGTGTCAACAGTTTCAAGTGTGGACTATCGTCGAGTGTGAACGGCTTCGTGTTTGCCTTTCTGTGTCAACTGTTTTCTTGCCCACCGTTCTGTAACCTATGTGTAATCTTTCTGTTTTTTCTCATTTTGTATCCTATGGCTGAAGAGCAGCATAGAACGCTGCTGACAGCCAGCCTGTTGTACAAGTTTTAAAATTACAATAAAGAAAAAAAAAATCGTTCCAGAATGTTATCTTACAGCGCCATAGAGTATGAGCGCTTCACAAAACTGCTAGGTCAGATACAATGCTAAATCCTAACTGCAGTCGTCACATTTCATTGCTAACAATTTGGGACTATTTCTGTGAACTCTTTCGTTCAAGGATTTCATTACCTCCATACGGTAAATAGATTTGGTGGAGTTAAGAAAACGCCCCCTGTGACCTGGGACACACGCTCACGGATACTTCAACTCGATAAAGACAAGGCAATATTCACCAATCAAACACAAATTCTGGCTTGTAATTTCCAACAAATGACAACTGCATGACAACAGAAAACTTCTGTTACACCAGAATAAAATACATAAATGTCCTAGAATTTGAAAAACAACTAAACAGAAAAAATGTTTACGGGACTCAAAGCTCGCCTCAAACAAAACCCTCTTTACTTATATCTTAAGAACCATACAGACAATGAATGATTTACTGAGAAAAACTCCCACAGAACCGGGACACCTTTTAAGATATAACAGCACAACTTCTGTTTCTGAATAAGATATTAAAAACCCAGTACAATGAGAGACATCTTTCACGTATTGCAAAATTTCTGTGACAAGCAATGGCACATCAGTGGTGCGCGGAAACTACAACAGAGATCGAGCCTGAATGGAAGCTGAAAGGAACGGTGAAGAAAGGAAGACGGACGCCTCGGCGTCACCAAGAGCAAATAGTCGAATATTCAGTTTAAATTCGCGCTATCGGTTACAGTTCAAACTGCCGCCACCAAGGCGTCGTCCCTCAGTTAAACGACCAGCTGCGACGGACGACGCGCATCACTGATAATTCTACTGAAACAACATAAAACCGCACAGAAACTGGTCAGTATCCAGAATCGATTGGTTATATTATATATATTACATAAACACACACTCAGTAATAACAATACGACAGGATTGTATCATGCAATAAATTTTTCATCATTAAGCCTCTGCTTGTTTACCTCTGAACACATTACCTAAATAGCAGCAGCCAGAAAATCGAACCTGTGGTTATTTCGGAGTGTACAGACACGCATATAGATATACATGGTGTTACAAAAAGGTACGGCCAAACTTTCAGGAAACATTCCTCACACACAAATAAAGAAAATATGGTATGTGGACATGTGTCCAGAAATGCTTAATTTCCATGTTAGAGCTCATTTTAGTTTCGTCAGTATGTACTGTACTTCCTCGATTCACCGACAGTTTACCCCATTGAAGGAAGGTAATGTTGACTTCGGTGCTTGTGTGGACATGCGACTCATTACTCTACAGTACTAGCATCAAGCATATCAGTACGTAGCATCAACAGGTTAGTGTTCATCACGAACGTGGTTTTGCAGTCAATGGAATGTTTACAAATATGGAGTTGGTAGATGCCCATTTGATGTATGGATTAGCACGGCGAAATAGCCTTGGCGCGATACGTTTGTATCGAGACATATTTCCAGAACGAGGGTGTCCCGATAGGATGACGTTCGAAGCAATTCATCGGCGTCTTAGGGAGCAAGGAACATTCCAGCCTATGACTTGCGACTGGGGAAGACCTAGAACAACGAGGACACCTGCAGTGGGCGAGGCAATTCTTCGTGCTGTTGACGATGAGCCTAATGTCAGCGTCAGAGAAGTTGCTGCTGTAGAAGGTCATGTTGACCACGTCACTGTATGAAGAGTGCTACGGGAGAACCAGTTGTTTCCGTACCATGCACAACATGAAGGCACTATCAGCAGCTGACTGAACCCCACGGGTACACTTCTGCGAATGGTTCATCCAACAATGTGTCAATACTCATTTCAGTGCAAATGTTCTCTTTACGGACGATGCTTCATTCCAACGTGATCAAATTGTAAATTTTCACAATAAACATGTGTGGGCTGACGAGAATCCGCACGCAATTGTGCAATCACGTCATCAACACAGATTTTCTGTGAACGCTTCGTCAGGCATTGTTGATGATATATTGATTGGGCCCCATGTTCTTCCACCTACGCTCGATGGAGCACCTTATCATGATTTCATACGGGATACTCTACTTGTGGTGCTGGAACATGCGCCTTTACAAGTACGACACAACATGTGGTTCATACACGATGGAGCTTCTGCAAATTTCAGTCGAAGTGTTCGTACGCTTCTCAACAACAGATTCGGTGACCTATGGACTGGTAGAGGCGGACCAATTCCATGGCCTCCACGCTCTCCTGACCTCAACCCTCTTGGCATTCATTTATGGTGGCATTTGAAAGCTCTTGTCTACGCAGCCTCGGTACCAAATGTAGAGACTCTTCGTGCTCGTATTGTGCACGGCTGTGATATAATACGCCATTCTCCAGGGCTCCATCAGCGCATCAGGGATTCCATGCGACGGAGGGTGGATGCATTTATCCTCGCTAACAGTGGACATTTTGAACATTTCCTGTAACAAAGTGTTTTAAGTCACGTTGGTTCGTTATGTTGCTGTGTTTCCATTCCATGATTAATGTGATTTGAAGAGAAGTAATAAAATGAGCTGTAACATAGAAAGTTAGCGTTTCCGGACACATGTACACATAACATATTTTCTTTCTTTGTGTGTGAGGAATGTTTCCTGAAAGTTTGGCCGTACCTTTTTGTAGCACCCTATATTTTACACACTTGAACCTTGAAAACGTGGTCACTTTCCCTTTCTGTACTTTTCTCCTCTCTCCCCTAAACAGATACAACCAGATGCGCGCGCGCACACACACACACACACACACACATACAAACACACACACACACACACACACACACACACACACACACACACACACAGGAAGCACCCCGTATCTCAAGAGCGTCCAAAACAGGAAAACCTCATTCACACAGGTAAGTACTGTGCAATAAGCTGTACACTAGTGGTCAATACGAAACAGATATGATGGGCGTCCAAACACCGGGAGAACCGTCGACTGTAAACAGCAAGAAATTCAATCTACATATATTCAGGAGGCCATTAAGGAACTGAATAATTCCCACCGCTTGGTTCTGTAGCATATCTGGTAGCAGGCTGAGACATTTCAAAGCCACTTTCACATGTTCACATCGTTTAGCAGCACAGGCGAGACCATCGCACTCTCACTAGACGCAGTACGCACTCGCCGACCGCACGCACGTCTCCGTCCGCAGCCCCATTGCCCATGAGACAGAAAGAGGCATAGCATGCGCAAGAGCGACCGCCGACAACGACACTGCACACCGGGGCGCCAACCAACCGATGAAAACCAAAGCTCTCCCCACCGCATCGTGCCCTAAAATAGCCGAAAAGCGACCAAACAGGAAAACCGTGGCCACGCGATACGGAGTCGATCGCAGATATCTCAATGAATACAGAAAAGTGATGGCGCCATAGATGCCACATATCACCGCCATTTCATGGGCTTAGAAATTACCTTTGATACTTAAATTTTATTATTCTAAGTTTTTTCATCTTGCCACGGTTTTGATCGATTTAACACTTCGATCCTTCTTTCTTCTTTCCTGACCTCGCTCTTGCTCTACACGAGGTGGGATAGATCCCTGAACTATCAACAGTGTTAAAAATTCCTAATGTTCGTCCAACATATTTTTAAATCTACAAGAACTGCGTAAGTGTTTGGAGATTTTGATGGGAAGGAGAACAGCTGGGAGGAGCCGAGCCTTTACATGCTGAGAAAACGAGAGCTTCTGTTAAAACTGAAGAGACCGAGACAGATTCCACTGGCAGGTACGGTAGTGACTTAATTTTCTTTGGAAGGGCTCGAACAGAGCTGTAACGATGGAGGAAGTTCTCCTCTCCCAGCCCATCTGGGGTGAGCAATGTGAGATCACAACGAAAGGAAACGAAAATGAAAAATACCAAATGGAGAAAATGTACAGGCACAGTCACAGCAGATTACTGGGACTGGAGATCTAAAGGAAGCGACATGGTAGTTTGTGTCAGACTTACACTAAGTAAGAAAATCCATTTGCTGTAGGTGAAGAGAGGAGACATAGCAAGTATCTCAGGCCAAAAGCTCATTCCCCAACAGGCTGGATTCAGACCCGGGAAATCATGCACCAGTCAAATCCTAGCACTCACAGAACACATAGAGGAATGGTTTGAAAACAAACAAATAACAGGTGTATCATTGGTGGACTTAAGTTCTGCATACGACACCTTCAACCACAGAAAGCTCAAGGAAAAACTGTACTGTACATTTAAGGACAGTCAGTTCACAAAAATCATTGAATCTCTGCTGCAAAATAGACAGTTCTATGGAATGCTGGACGGAAAAAAAGCCTATGGCGTCGACAAAAGAACGGTCTCGCCCAGGGCATTGTGCTGGCCCCCTTACTGTTTAGCCTATACACCAATGATCAAGCAACAGCGGAACGTACTACACATTTCTAGTATGCCGATGATCTGGCCATTACAGCGCAAAGAAATAGCTTCGAGGAAGTAGAAGGGAAATTAGAAAGCCCGCTACACGTAATGTCTGAATACTATAAAGAGAACTCCCTCAAACCAAATCCATCTAAGACACAGGTTAGCGCTTTCCACCTCCGCACAAAACAGGCAAACAGGAAGCTGAACGTCACCTGGAATGGCAACAAACTGGACCATGCGGACAAACCAACATACCTTGGTGTCGTGCTGGATAGATCACTGAAGTACAGATATCACTGTGAAAAAACCTGCCAAAAAGTTGCTGCCAGGAACAATATTTTAAGGGAGCTAGCCCGACTGTATTACGAACAACTGCTCAAGCACTTTGCTTCTCCACGGCAGAATATGCATGCCCTGTATGGTCTCGATCCACACATGCCAAAAAAGTTACTACAGTCCTTAATGAAACATGCAGGCTAACAACAGGATGCATGAAACCCACACCACTTGGGAAAATATACAAAGCAGCTGGATTTTCATCTCCTGAATCCTGAAAAATTGCGCACGAACATACAGAAAAATTTAAACAGATTTTCGACGAGCGCCACCCGCTGCATGGTTCTTCATGTGGACATAGCAGACTTAAATCCCGCAAGAGATTCCTCAATAGTGAATTGAACGAGCCTCCGAAGCACTACCCTGCCTCACGAGAAATACCCAGCGGTAGTACATCAAGCTGGAAGATTTGGAGAACACTGAAGCGCATCAGAACAGGCGTAGCACCAGTTAAAGCAAACCTAGTTAAATGGGGCTTCAAGGACGAAGGAGACAACAAATGTGACTGTGGTGAAGTTCAGGATATGGAACACCTTCAACAGTGTTCCATCTGCCCCACAAGGTATACTCTTGACGAATTATGGCTTGAGAAGAAAGACACATTGGAGTTGGCCCAATATTTGGCTGAAAGGCTTTGAAACAAATCTCCGGACACCAGAAAGTAAGTAAAGTAAAGTATCAGTCTTCGTGTGGTAAAACGTACCGCGTCCAACGTTTAACAGCGACTTTTATAGGAGTGGAAGAATAAGTGTGAGCTTGTTTACATAATAAACCGAGCCATGCTACACAATAATGTGATACATAGGAATCAAAGTACAAATTACTATCTACGTGCGCCACAAATCGCGAATGCGTGTCCACAAGATCGCTAAACATAGCCTGCTGGAAAAAGACAGACGAGTTCCTTTGCCCGTAGCAGAATAACTGAAGAAAGATCACAGACACAACTAGATCCGAAAAGAACCACAAAGCAGTGAGTCACATGCTGATTAAGAACAAAATTACTGTGCGTTACAGAAAAGCGCTCACCATAAAGTCCATAACATATAGGCACACAATGGATCCGCGCGCAGTCTCGCTTCCTCCATCGGTCGATTAGCTTACAGTTAAACTATGACGTGCTGGCGCCAGTAACACTCTACAGGCTAGGTCGCCGCCTTCCACCTATGTTAGACACAACGGAGCAGTCACACCTCCTAGGTAAAACTGGACATCCAACTCTCCGCACTGCTGCAGAAAGTCCTTTCCCTTCTTCTTCTTGCTCACTCCCCTACATCCTAGCCCGCTCTCTTCAAGGGCCCTCATATGGGCCAGTGCCCACCAGTGACCCAGCAACAAGGCAGAAACATACAGCGCCAAGTATACAATGCCTGCACGGCACACAGTTGGAGGCAAACATCGAAGCAATCCATAGTCGAGCTCCTAGATTTGTTAGCTGCAGGTTCGATCAAGACGAGAAGATGTTTCAACAAGTGAAAATACTCTCTGAACTCAAATAGGACTCCCTGGAGGGAAAAAATCCGTTCTTTCACGAAACTCTATTGAGATAGTTTAGAGAATTGACATTTTCGATGGATTGCAGCACGATCCTGTTGCCATCAAGGAAGGGTCGGGAAGACAAGGAAATTCAAGGCTCTTACGGAAGCACACAGACAGTCGTCATTTCCAAGGTAGTTGATGTGATCGGATAACTGTGAAATTTAATATGAAGTTACATTTGAAACCGCCTGCATAGCTGCTTTCTTGATCTTCTCTAATAAAATGAAAGTACAGCTCATCAACTGACCAACAAAGAGGACCCTGAATACGAACACAGGCTAATGATTCAGTAGACTCCAATTTTATACTAGGGCGTATAGGTCAATAAATTTTCATATCGTGCTTTGTAAGCTTTAATGAAACATATTCTGAGTAATGAGGCGGTTTTAATAAAAGACACCTACAGTAATTAGAAATACTTGTTATGAAGCTTTGCTCTATGAGAAAGGAAGGTGATATAACAATTTTAATGAGACATAAATGAAGAAAAATGAAGGGTGAAGGACATCAAACGAGGCTCTTCAACTTAAAAAGCAAGCTCATAAAGAAAAATAAAGTGTTAACTCAATTAAAAATTTAAATAATCCTTCTGGTAAACAGGATGCTAATAAGGTAATTTCAATAAAAGTGTCATCATTATCTGTTAACGACATGGGAATGTGATTAGTAGTAAACGTTTAATTTCAATACCTAGACTTTACAATTTATCAAGAATATTTAGGAAAGATGACATGAATAAAGAAAAAATACGTTAGTAAGTTTTAACGATGATTTCAGGGAACAATACATGTATGCAGCAAAAGGTGTGACCGTAACTGTAGAAATAAAGTGTTGCAGCCCAGGCTCAACATAAGAAACGAACATGTGAGTACAGCAGGGAGTATATTACCAGCTGTAATTTTAAGACACCATACTTTTCTAGATTCGTTGGTGAATCACAAGTTCTCTACTACGCCGGTATGACACACTCATTCATGAAGGAAAAAAGTAATTTCTAATGCTGCATTGTCAAGTTATTAAGACAAATCTCTAATGCTCATTCATTCCATAACAATTATAGAAACTGTAATAAAAAAAGAACAATTAGGCATAGCCAATATGTGACTTAGTATTTTTTTGGTAAGAATGTCAAGGTAGTCATGGCTCAGATTTACTAAATTAAGCTTCTGAGGGGGAAAATGTAGATGGTTACTATCAGAAAGGCAATAGTACCACATTTGAGAATTCTGTGCTGGTGCCACACAAATTGTCTCAGCCCCACTTGTAATCATTTAAAAACCCAAATCCTATCTCAGTTTAACATATATACTTAAATACAAGAATTCTATGGCCTCTGTGAACTAATGATAGTAATCTGTGATAAACATTGTAAATATCATTCACCTTAAGTCTTAAAATAAATACAGATGAATAAATCTGTGTGATAATTTTTTCTTTTGTTTATATGCTTCATATGCAGACAGACATAGCTGATGACGATCATCTCTGTCGAATCCTTTTATAGAATCGAATTTTTTTCTCTAAAAGGCTTGTAATTCTACAGACAAAAGCTCCATTGTAACATGGCCTCATTACACATGCGTTACATGAATTCTTAAATTAATAACACTGCCCCAATCAGTTGTTTAATTCTCAGTTGTTGTGTGGAGTTCAAAGCTAATTTAACAAAAAAATTTGATGCAGCACCAAGCTTGTCTTGTGTAGTGAATACCACACTTTATATCTTACAGTATTCCACAAACAAAGCTAGTGCATGAAAGTCTCTTTATTGCCTGAAGAAATAATATTCACATTTTTTGTCCACATCATTGATGGTGAAAAAGAATGTATGGTTTTGCAGTTTTAATACCAACTATAACATCTTTAGTACACAAAACATTTAATGCTGAGAATCATTACCATGTAATAAATAACAATAATTTAAAATTTTTATTGGGCATCAAACATTCTCAGTTAAGAAACTAGATGTACTGGGTAAATAAAATTCACTTCATGTAAAGATTAATCCAGACATCAAAGCATTTTTTCATCACAACAGACAACTAAAACATGCCCAAGGAATCAATATCATTTCATCAATTATAATCCGGATGATAAGCCAAAAGTCCCAGAAATAATTTTACTAATAAATGCTTGTCACAGCATTAAAATAATCATAAACATAGCAAAAACTTTATAATATTTATTTTTTACATGTAATTGCAGAAAGGCAAGATATATGCAATGCTCTGAATTGTTCAAGGAACATTATCAGCAAACTGAATCGTAATGTATTCACTTGCTGGTGTAGCATAGTCAAATTAGGTGCATACCTTTTTATAAAGTTCACTGTCATCCTTCAACTGTTTGTAATATCAGTGCTCTATTTAACATTGCATCATGTGCTAGAATATCTTCATGTAATGTATCAAAACATAAGTCAGGCAAGTGTATCAAACTAACAAAAAAAATTGAACAGATCAATCCTAAAATCTGGTACTCAAATCAAAAACAACTATTAAGAATTACAACAATGATATGGATGTGCACTGGGATAAAAGTGGTGATATAATGTAAAATATGGAAACTTTGAATGACTGTTATATGTTTACATCTTAAACAACAAGGTTGTTATAGTAAAAATTACCACTATAGTGACATTATGCAAAAACAATAGGGATAATTTAATATAGCTCCACTTGTAACTTAGTTAACTTTATGGAATTCCACACACATAATGGGAAAAAAATTAAGAGATCTTCAATTATGTGAACAAAGAACTGAGTATTGTTTCTTCAAGCAATGCTCAAATCGTTTGTGATATTTACCATTATTTGACATATTATTCCCACCTTACAGTGAGTCAAACATATTCACTACATTTCACACAATGACTGTTTCAAATTGTTTCTGCCATTTAAATGAGGAACTGAAATCTGTTGTACTTACACAAGCACTCTGACAGGCTATCACCCCGCATGTGGCCTTTCCACATTGTATTTACTACTTTTTTGCCTGCAAATGGTAAACTTCCAAACTTGTATAATTGTTCCATCATACTGCAACCTGTGATGTAGTCTTTCTCATTCTGGATGCTAAAGTACACTCATTACTTGCAAAGTTTTGGGTTTCCTCTGTCATATAAACATTCCACAAGAGCTTGACACCGCAATAGCATTACGATTTCTTGGTATTAACCAGCAATGCACATGCTTAAAAACATCAGGTTTCACCATTTTAATAGAATGATGTCGATGACAGATTTCGAATATGCAATTTCAATACACAGACAAAATATGCCCCAAACAGCCTTTATTATTACTTACTACCTCATTAGTGATGGGTTTTATTTACTATTAGTCACAAATAATACCTGTATTAACAACAGTAATAGTGTCCCTGGCTTACATGAAACGTACATTACAGAAAGCCACATAAAAGCATTTTACATAAAATTATTTTAGTTTCTGAGTTGGTGTGTTAACAGATGTAGCTTATGGAAAATATCACAAAGATGATTAATGTAAAGACCATGTATGATCACAAAAGATTTCTACCAAATGATAAGACTTCTGATGAAAATTACAGTAACTACAATGGCATGAAATGTAAAATATGAAACTAATTTTTTTCCACATAACACAAATATTAGCTTGCACCAATTCCATATCAAAATAGTGAAGATCTTGATAAAGTTTACTCCACCAGTACCAATGCATTTTCCTCAGTGTTCATTACCAAGATTGGGTGTAATTTATACTGCCTCTAAAAAAATTAAAGCAAAAATCGTTAATTGTTTTTGATTCATATTAATGAAATATATTTTCAAGAGGTACAGATATGTAAATAGAGTCTAGAACTGAAAGTATCTTTTAGCACTCTCTTAGCAATATCAACACATATTTAGTAACATGAGTACCAACCTGGGCTACATTACAACCATCTAAAAACAAATTTATAATCCCTATTTTGTTGATTGTTGTTACCTTTTACTCACAACATACTTTTTAAAAACATACTGATGTGTAAGTATGATCTCAAATCTGAAATTACTGACTATGGTACTCACTGTAAAAAGTGACAACTACTACTAAGACTAAAATTTTTGGGTTAAGTTCAACTGAAAAGTTTAAAAGATTTATTTAATCTGGTAGAATAATTCGTAAAAAAAACGATAAGTATTTTTTCAGTTTTACAGTATAAACCAACTAACTACATTACAATAATTTCGAAAGGCACACATAAAGTGTACCCTCATCCTTGGTAAGGCTAGTCGTAAAAGAATTGTTAGCAATTTTACTATAATGTGTCCTATGTCAATGATATTGTTTGATCATTATTAATTTCTGTATCATTAACATTTGGTATAACGTTTTTCTCACCATAGACAGTTTGAGCATTAAATAGATTTGCAAATATATACCAGAAGTTAAGAACTGTACTGTTTCAATCTGATCAGAAAGAGAAAAGGTGGTGGTAACTGAAATGTTCCTCTGTATTAATAATGACATCAAGTGCTGCACTGTGTTGTAAGTAAACAAGTGACAGTATTACTGTAATTTATATAAGGTATTATTAGCCATGAAATCTAATTTTCCCCCATTGTTAGCAGCTGAAGGTATGGAATATTTCTGTAATGTGAAGACTTCAACTGACTTTAGATGAGGGAATAAAACCTAGTAATCACATCACTGAGCTAATAAGAAAATTACGTTATCTGTATGCAGAACATTTTATTTGTCAACTGGTAGTCTACTAATGATAAGCAATCCAACTATTACTCACACATTGTATTAACCTATAACTGTAAAGAAAGAAAGAAATAAGGACAGGTGAAAGATATTCTGTTTTTTTCCTCCTTCAGGTAGGATTTTGATAATCAAAGATACAATCCCTAATTTTCTAACTACATTTGGTCACTTAAAGGGACGGGATACTCAACATAATGTAATACAACAGCGTTGACAATACAGTCTTTCAGATGAAGACAAGTAGAAACAAACAAAAAGACCAACCATTCCTATATGAGTCACCATTTTTCTCACGTACAACTTTATGTAATTGTCAGCTACATGAATATACTGCAAGCAAAACAAAGTTTTTCATGGTTATGTTCCTTACTTGGTATTACAAACTGTTATAATTGAGTATCCAACGTAAAATACGCTTCTTTCTTGGAGCACCCGTCCAGTTGACATCTGTGACACTTTCCTGCAAGACACGCAGAGCCCTGAAAACTGTTGCCGACATTATGGATACAGCGCTGGCATCCCCTAAATTAAAACATCCGATCATCAGTAGAGTCACGTGATCTCACAGTGGCAGCGGGCCGCGGTGGCCGTGCGGTTCTAGGCGCTTCATTCCGGAACCGCTCGACTGCTACGGTCGCAGCTTCCAATCCTGCCTCGGGCATGGATGTGTGTGATGTCCTTAGGTTAGTTAGGTTTAAGTATTCTAATTTCTAGGAGACTGATGACCTCAGATGTTGAGTCCCATAGTGCTCAGAGCCATTTGAACCACAGTGGGAGACACGATAAAGCGATTTCATATTTGCCTTGTAGTGATCACTTTCGTTCTTACATCGGGTCGATGGTCGTGTCCAGATACTGTGTCGTTCAGGTGAACGGCTACTCTAAACATACAGTGCGGCATGGACACAGATAAAATGCTGTAGAGGACAATCACCTTGACATATATGGGACTTTCAGTAGTGATCAAAGACACCATAATAGCTGCAATTTACGTTAGCTTTATGGCGGACCACCTGCACCCCTTTATACTTGAAGTCTTGCTTGACAGCGGTGACGTTTTCTATCAGGATAACTTCCCGTGTCATTAGGCCGAAATCGTCCTACAGTAGTTTACCGAGCGTGGTTCTGAACTGTAGTTGACGTCATTCAGGACGCTATCGAGTAACAACTCGGCTCCCACGAACCATTATCTTCTAATCTACGGGAACAGCGTGAATCTCTGGAAACCTACCAAGTAATTGTCTTATCCATGCCTCACAGAATCGCTTTTATATTCCGTTTCAGTGGTGAACCAACACGCCTTTAAGTGGGTGGTCATAGTGTTCCCCGTCATGAGAATGTGTAGATGTGGGACTGAGGTGAGCAAACCACTGACTGTAGTGGGTGATAATTTCATCTTAAGAACACATTCCTTAGCCATGGCTCTTGCCTTCTGTATCATGTGGTGCCAGGGTGAGTATTGTGAAACTGCGACCAGTTCCAGATTGCACGTACACTGTAATACCATAGAGATTATGTCGTTATATAACAGATGTGAAGAATAAATAAACCACTTCTATCGCATTACAGTTCAACGATTTCCAGCGAGCGTCCCAGAGTTACTATTCATACACTTATTACCGTAGCCTTCTACCTGGTTGGTTTCAAATGAAGACCAGCCTTTTCAGTGCTTCCTGTGAAAAGTTCGTCAGCATTGCGTTCAGGATGAAAGGGAGGGGGATGGGGGTAATGGGGGGGGGAGTGAGTGAATGAGTGTTCTGTGTGCTGTTAAATGAACCATTGTGGCTGTGTGTAGCAATGTGCTGGTGTGTGACACTGGAACGAATTTTCGACTAATGCTGTTGCAGAGCTGTGCGAGTAAGTTTCACAAATCAGAAAAGCGCTTAGCTACCCTCTGACACTCTCTTTTTGTGTCTGGCTCGACAGAGAGACGTCCAAAAGGCTGCTGGAAGAAATCCTGCAAAGGAAACAGTCCATTTGGCTCTTTTGATGTCTGGTTAATGAGAATTTAATTTCGGTTCCACCTCTCTCCTGCTCTCTTTATCTTTTTTAAGTGCTTTCATGGACTGCCTCAACAATCCTTTCGTCGATAACTCTGTCGTATGTCTTCCTTCAAATATTCTGGAATGTAGACTGTGACGGGGGAGTTAGATGTTAAGCTATGAATGCCAACTGCAATGTAAATTCCAGTTATAAATATAATAAACGTAATAAAACCAAACGTATAGAATTACAAGCAAGAAATTTGAGCTAATAGTTAGCAATAAGATTCCTCTGTCAGACTGTAGAACACAGTATGCAATAAAATCAAAAGACAGGTGAGTTAAGCATCTAGAATCAATAATTGCACCCACCTGATAGGATAAGCATGGATACAGTACGAAAATTCAGTAGATGACATAGTAACACACTTAGTAAAAGATGTGTACTATTCGTGATAAGTCTGTTTCAACGTTGTAATTAATGACAGCAATACAGTAGTGCAGCCAGAATATATAATGAAAGGAAAGGAACAAGAACAATGAAAAGACAAACATAATTTTCATAAAGATATTGACGGTAAGAGCAGAAAAATTTGAATTCAGAAGTAATACCGGTATTTTCATGTACAAAAAATTACAGCCAAGAAACAGAACGATATACAGAGAAACATTTTATAATTTGTAGAGGCTTCATACAGAACTCAAGTCCAAAACCACGTAGAAATAACACAGCAAAGAAAAGGAAATAAGAAGTTGAAATATAAAGTAAAATATAAAATCAAAAGATGACCAGCTGCTTGAATATTTTTATAGCTGGCATACCGTGAAACAGTTTGCAATAGTAATAACATTTCTAGTTTACACAGGTATTTGCCTTCCACATCTGTTCCAAAGAACAGTCACAAATGTTGAAACACGCCAGAGATAGAATTCTACCATGTTCAACCACCTGGTGTCAGTTTCCGTGCTGTCTCTGTATGGCACCTGTTGTGAATCTGTTTGCTTCTTGAATCAAGGACTGGCCAAAATGTAAGAGTCATAAAAAAATGTTCAAATGAGTGTGTAATCGTATGAGACTTAACTGCTAAGGTCATCAGTCCCTAAGCTTACACACTACTTAACCTAAATTATATTAAGGAGAAACACACACACACCCATACTCGAGGGAGGACTCGAACCTCCACCCAAACCAGCTGCACAGTCCGCAACTACACCGCCCCAGACCGCTCGGGTAATCCCGCGTGGCCAGAATCATCAATGTAACGACTGTCTCGTCCCTGTAAGCCTCAAATCAGGCGATGATTTCTTTCCGCAATGCTACATTTCGTTCTTTCAACAAAGCAATCATTATACAAATCTCATATGTGGTGCCAATTCCCATATCTTCAACTCTGAAATATGATATTCAAATTTTAAGGCAAAAAACATGTCGTTTAGTACCACATTACGTGAGTATAATAAGTAAATGAAAATAATTTTAGCTGTGTAATATACCTTTCATAGAACGTAGAAATAATACTGTTGCACTGAAATCTTAGACATCACAGTCATTGGAGGTGATGCATAAGATCATCTGAACTGAGGAAGACAAAGTATCGTGACCTCCTTCAAAGCAGCGAAGAAATTTTATTACTTTTTGGCAGTCTCGGCTCTTGTTTTATAATATTTGCTTAACGGTTTTCATCACAGCTATCACCACGTGTAATGGAAAACAGGTCTAATGCTACATAACTGTTTCAGTGCAGTTCTTCTCCCTAGAATATTTTGGGCAAACGGACTACCTGTAGATGTCAAATGTGTGTTCTACTTTTAGTAAACCTCTTTCCTCAGTTAGATTCAGTACCTCCTGATTATTAATATTTGATCTATCCATCTAATAATCAGCATACTTCTACAATACCACATTTCTTGCCTGCACTGTTTATCAGCCACATTCACTTCTGTACAAAGCCACACTCCATATAAATATCTTCAGAAAAGACTAGACAGCTTCACTGTGTCTATAGCAATAAAACCTATCATTAATCCACAGTCGGTATCAATTACTTGTTACCTAACCAGCAAAGGGCAAGTACTGACCTCAGATCTGAAGGTGGCTTACTTAGTCAGAAAGGGGTACGTCATGCATTATAGCCTTAAGCGCTAATAGAAGCATGGATGAATCCTGAAATACATCACTCATCATAAATATTAGCGAATAATTAAATGAACACTGAACAGATATTGAATACTAAAGGATAAACAGTACGAAATAATCCTTCTAATAAGAATGGAGACTACTATGAATAGTTTAAACTTTGAACATATGTTTATTCAAATAAGCACACAAAAAAGTTGTTAAATGATGGGTTCACATCAGCTGTTGATTTAAGACAATAATTATTAAAAATGTCAAATAGATACTAATGTGTAGTGCGAGTAGAAGATTTTAATTAAATGCTTGGTGCTGCCCAACAAAATCACAAAAACCTGCAGACAATAACCCATAGTTAAACTGCTGAATACAAGTTTTGAAACAGTCACAAACTGACTCTGGTTGGAGAATATTCGATCACTGATAACCACATTGTGACTCTAAGCACAAAAACATTCACAGTTTATAAGAAAATAAAATTAAAATAAAAAATATGGTACTATTATTTCTACTTAAGCATTTTTCATGGTGGGAGACCGTAGGTATTTTATTTAATTATATCAGTTTCCTTTGTGAAGCACACAACTACACTACTGGCCATTAAAATTGCTACACCAAGAAGAAATGCAGATGATAAACGGGTATTCATTGGACAAATATATTGTACTAGAACTGACATGTGATTACATTTTCACGCAATTTGGGTGCATACATCCTGAGAAATCAGTACCTGGAACAACAACATCTGGCCGTAATAACGGTCTTGATACGCATGGCCATTGAGTCAAACACAGCTTGGATGGTGTGTACAGGTACAGCTGTCCATGCAGCTTCAACACGATCCCACAGTTCATCAAATGTAGTCACTGGTGCATTGTGACGAGCCAGTTGCTCGGCCACCATTGACCAGACGTTTTCAGTTGGTGCGAGATCTGGAGAATGTGCTGGCCAGGGCAGCAGTCGAACATTTTGTCTATCCAGAAAGGCCCGTACAGGACCTGCAACATGCGGTCGTGCATTATCCTGATGAAATGTAGGGTTTCGCAGAGATCGAATGAAGGGTAGAGCCATGCGTCGTAACACATCTGAAATGTAACGTCCACTGTTAAAGTGCCGTCAATGCTAACAAGAGGTGACCGAGACGTGTAACCAATTGCACCCCATACGATCACGCCAGGTGAAACGCCAGTATGGCGATGACGAATACACGCTTCCAATGTGCGTTCACCGCGATGTCACCAAACACGGATGCGACCATCATGATGCTGTAAACAGAACTTGACGTTTTGCCATTAGACACCCAGGTTCGTCGTCGAATACACCATCGCAGGCGCTTCTGTCTGTGATGCAGCGTCAAGGGTAGCCGCAGCCATGGTCTTCGAGCTGATAGTCCATGCTGCTGCAAATGTAGTCCAACTGTTCGTACAGATGGTGGTTGTCTTGCAAACGTCCCCATCTGTTGGCTCGGGGATCGAGACGTGGCTGCGCTATCCGTTACAGCCATGCAGATAAGATGCCTGCCATCTCGACTGCTAGTGATACGAGGCTGTTGGGATCCAGCACAGCGTTTCGTATTACCCTCCTGAACCCACCGATTCCATATTCTGCAAACAGTCAGTGCATCTCGACAAAAGCGAGTAGCAATGTCGCGATACGACAAACCGCAATCGCGATACGCTACAATCCGACCTTTATCAAAGTCGGAAACATGATGATACGCATTTCTTCTCCTTACACGAGGCATCACAACAACGTTTCACCAGGCAACGCCGGTCAACTGCTGTTTGTGTATGAGAAATAGGTAGGAAACTTTCCTCATGTCAGCACATTGTAGGTGTCGCCACCGGCGCCAGCCTGGTGTCAATGCTCTTAAAAGCTAGTCATTTGCATATCACAGCTTTTCTTACTGTCGGTTAAATTTCGCGTCTGTAGCACGTCATCTTCGTGTCGTAGCATTTTTAATGGCCAATATTGTATTTTATGAGTAACGAATATCTGTGGATGTATTAAGACTCAATGGAATAAAAATATTTCTCAAGTCTGAACACTATTAAAGACTTTCAGATTGTATATTCTTGCATTGCATTACGAAAGTTGTCATCTTTCGTGACTAATAGATGCACTCCAAGCTAAATTCGAATAACCTCAACTTGTGGGATTCACCTGAAATTATGAAACGAGTAATCGCTGAGTCACCTGAAAAACATTTATCGGACTGCTACAGCGTAATTTGTAAGAGATGCAGATCTCATTTTACAGATAAATTTGATTCACTAGTTGTCAGTGAAACTCACCAAAAATTTCTCCCCCGGCAGCCTCTGAAGGCCGCTTTTACTACTCATTTGAAAATGGAATATGACTCAGAATGTCTAAATAATGCACACGACTCTTTTCCTTGTAATGATAATTATTTTCAACTTGAATATGCTGAATGAACTTGAATGAAACAAAAACGAACAATATGAATAGCCATCTCAGTAGGAATCGCAATATCGGAGGTGAACATATTACATTGTTTCATCACATTTATCCTTTTACAAAAGAAAATCCTTAATAGTTTTATGACGTATACTACACCATGTCTCTCGTTAACTTATCCTTCTTTGCCCAGATACTTTATTATCTTAGGCTCCTTGATTCTTTATTAACTACATTTGATTAATATTAAGAAAGGAAACATGAATAAATCTATGAAATGTTGTTGTTGTTGTGGTCTTCAGTCCTGAGACTGGTTTGGTGCAGCTCTCCATGCTACTCTATCCTGTGCAAGCTTCTTCATCGCCCAGTACCTACTGCAACGTACATCCTTCTGAATCTGCTTAGTGTATTCATCTCTTGGTCTCCCTCTACGATTTTTACCCTCCACATTGCCCTCCAATACTAAACTGGTGATCCCTTGATGCCTCAGAACATGTCCTACCAACCGATCCCTTCTTCTGGTCAAGATGTGCCACAAACTTCTCTTCTCCCCAATCCTATTCAATACTTCCTTGTAAGGTGTCAGGCAAATCCAACACCTTCCACGAAAACCCTGACATAATAATCAAATCTAATAGTATGTCACATAGCTCCGAATAAATCGTGACATTAAATTAACCAAAGTAATACGAGTAATGAGTGAACAAATGGAATACCACAGACTAACACAAGAATACCTAAATGCATGTCGAACCTTCCCACCGTGAGGCAGACGCAGTTCCGACTGGAGAAACGAGGACAGAAGCCGAGAGCAGACCCGTGTTAAGCTAGAAGGCCCTACGATAAAGGACGGACTGGACACCCCGTCGCCAGCCTTCCTCTAAGTCTACCACCCGCACGTTTTAGCGTGAGACGTTTTCGCATCTCAGGTACGTCAATGACCACCCCCCAGCCCATGTTAAAAGCTAGAGCCCTCCAGAAAAACAGTATAGATCTTACGATAACACAAAAAGGGCCACTACCACCCACAAGTTTTAGCGTGAGACTTTTTCGCGTCTCAGGTACGTCAAGGACCACCCCCAGCCCATGTTAAAAGATAGAGCCCTCCAGAAGAACAGTATAGATCATCCGATAACGCTAAAAGGACCACACCAGCTGCAGGTTTTAGCGTGAGACTTCTTAGAGTCTCTGTTAAGTTGCAAACTTTAAAAACATTGCCCCACCACGAAAAGTATAACGTTTCTCATTGGATAGACAGAATCTTTGTAGGTGGAGGTTAAGGTTAACATTGAGACCCTGATTGGTCAGATGAAAACACAGCCAGATAGCTGTTTTAAATCTACTTTGGTAAATTGTCGTAAGGAGAAGTTAGGAGAGTTAGTTCCGAGACGTCGAGCTGGATGGCTGCTGCGCCGGCCGCTGCCGCCCTGACGCTGCCTAAACACCACAAGGTAATGAACGCACGCGATGCCGCATTTTTGAGCGCATAAGGCTTCCCTCTGAACTGCAGAAGTTTCATCTGTTACACCCCCTTTTGCGTAATACTAGTGTCGATCGTAAATTAAAGCTAATGGTATTCACATTTGCCACTTGAAGTAAAAATGTGAACGCGATGATTTTTCTGTTATATAGTTATTGAGAAGCCACATCAGCCACTGTAATTTACAAGTTAGATAAGTAATTAAAGATAATTGAGGGTCACTGTAGACCATTTTGATAGTATTCTCTTTTGTGAAACTTAAATTAAACCTAGATTATAAATGTGATATGGCATAGGTCATCCTTCGATCGATTGTAGAACTTGGGAACCCATTCAGGGAATATTCGTTCACATTTTTGTTGAACGCAGTTGGTTTTTACCATCCTGTATTAAAACATTTCCTTTTATCAGTAGTGCAATTTATAAATGATGTTTTGTGAGTAGAATAAAATTTCCAATGGTAAACTTAAGTGCTTTTTAGACGTTATTTTACCAGGTAACTAAAAATAGGAAAGCCTTGAACCCTTTCCACTAAATTTAGTTAGTATTAAGATTCCTTTACAGGGAGTTCAGTGGAAGTGACGCTGAGATCATTAAGTATTTGGTTATATCATCGCTAGTCTCACTGAGCTCTTCTGAATTCTACATGTCATGTGGGGTCTGGCGTCTTCTTAGCAGCAACAGGTCCAAGGTTCTAACTAGTTAATTTCCTAAAAAACACGCTCAGAGGGTCGTTGCGCGGAAGTGGTAGGGAGACATGATATAGAACAAACAGACACTACCATGAATGTTTAGATCCTCACTAGTTATGTGATCTACCCATCTAATCTTCAGCATTCTTCTGTAGCACTACATTTCGAAAGCTTCTATTCTCTTCTTGTCAAAACTGTTTATCGTCCATGTTTCACTTCCATACATGGCTACACTCCATACAAATACTTTCAGAAAGGACTGTGCTGCAGTTGTTTCGTCGTCCCTTGCATCCGAAGACCTTCACCCCCACCCCCACCTGCTACTACCTACTCACCACCTATTGTGAACTCCGACTGTAATATTGCTTTATAAGCTGCAAATACGTTCTGTTAAATGATGTGGGAGTTCATGGTCTTTTGAATTATTTCCCAATTATTTTATTCCCTTTACTTGGTCAAATTAGTTTTTGTAGTCATCTGATACATATAGGATTGTAAGGTATGGTTGAATTGTTTCAATGGAAGATATATTCACTAAAAGAACGTCGTTCCCTTAAACAACGCTGTTCTTTTGCTAAGATGAACTCGCTATCTTTCGATGCCTTGAATTAAATATTGTATATAGTTTTCAAAGAGCTGTTAATAGGCGTATATCTCTATAAATGGGCATACAACTACAATGATATATTGAAACTTTAATGTTTTGGTAACGAACTTGGTGTTTTCTCTGTCTAAAAGTAGCTGCAAGCCGTCCAGCGAACTTCTATGCCGAGTAATATGGCAAGAAAAAACGCACAAAATATTCCGGAAACAGCGGCAACAATTGTAAAACCATGCTGTGATATATAGTAACTAAGAGTCAGAGAACACAGCGATGATGGCCATATTTGTGGCTGAAACTAGTTTGAGAATAAACAAATACATAAGAAAAGTGTTTTGCAACAATGCGGATCCCAGTCCCATATTGTTGTTTTTGGGTACACAACTATTTACCCACTTTTTGAGGATTTTCTACGTGTTCGAGGCTATTATTAAGGATATTTAAAGATCAGAATTTTACTTCAACTTAGACCCGTTTAATGAGCTCTAATTAAGACTGTTGCAGCTTGAGGCTTTCTTAATTTTTGTTAAGGTTATCGCAGTGACAGCGGGCCTATTCCTTCTTAGCTTGGTCCATAATTATTAATTTTCTGAGTGACACATCTCTTTGATCCGCAGCAAATGTTTTGTTATTCTGTATTCATCAGTCTACATTCCATTAAAGTCATGTTCTATATCGCTTACAAAACGGCACTAACTTTGGTTTTCTGATTTCTCTCTTGACAGCCATACTCTTTCTTCTATATTCTACTTTACCTCTGTGTGTGTGTGCTTAACTGCTTCGGATGTGATCGCTTTTGTCACGTTTTGATGTGTCCATTACTTCATTCCTCGTTATCAAGTCCTTTCTCCAGATCCCTAAATCTTCTTGTGCACCATTTATGATAACTTATTTAATTTTTTTTAAATAATTCCACTTAGTTTCGACAAGCCCTACTGCTCTGTGGTTTATGTATTTAATCACTGACAGTATATCCTTCGAATATTTCTGTGTTGAAGGAAGTGTGTTTTAAAAGTCTGGTGATGCCATTAGTTTGATACTTTCTTTATAAATCTCCACAATTTCGATACTAAATTCAGTACTGCAAATTGAGCAGAGGGAATGTAATATATTCATATCTTCAACCTTCGTACCTAGCTAATTACTGACTATATACATTCTTAAGCTAATTGTGTCTTTGGAAATTCTGTAGCTGTGTCTATGTTTACTGTCAATTGAAACGGTTCTCTAGATGAAACAAGTTTCATATTTTTCTTCTACTTTCTCCCATTGTAATATATCTTCGTCATAATACTGTTTCACACAAAATGTGTAAGTGAATTCTAACAAGATACATGTTTCAACAGTGTGATTCGTATTTTGGGCACGTTACGTGTCGCTAATTGCAGTGTTGGTGGTTTCTTGTTGAGGAAATGCCTAGTTTTGGAGTCATAAAGATATATCTCTCTGTCGCATGCAGATTTGCTTCTGCACCCATTGCTGTGTGGTATGGCGAGATTGGGTGTTTATGGCACGTTCAATCAGGCAGTTTCCATTGCAGTTGTGCAGAAGGAACTAAACTTATTGTGCTAGTGTGTATTGACACGATGGTACTATGAGTAGATTTATTCTTTGAAATGTGACGTATGCAGTCAAAACATTTATAAAATCGCTATAATACATAAAAATTTAATAAAAGTAATAAACCTTTATCTGTATTATTATTATTATTATTATTATTATTTTATTACTGTACGAATGAATGTAGATTATGTATGAAATGAAACAATAATTTGTCATTTTTACGTTTGTGCAATATTTATGTTTTTAAATTTCACAAATAGCGTCTGTGGTCGGCGAACGTATGTATCGAAGCAGACAATGATAAATAGAAACAGTTACAAAGATGCATATTAAATTGCCCATAAATAGTGGTGGCTAAAAAAATTACTGTCTCTTGTCTTCTTGTATCCGTTAAAGTTGTAAGAGACTGTGACACTCGCTTGAATGTTTCGCTATCCTTCGTTTGTCCTTTGATCGAGAAAGACGCAATTGGAGGCTGATATTTGTAAAAGGCGCGTACTTTTAATTTATGTTGATATTTGGAATATAGAAATTGTTAAAATTATTACCTGTTTTAATTTATATTTAGCTTGCCCAAAATTTCATTCCACATTCTTAACAGTTTTCAGCATATTAGAAATTTTTCATGACGCACAGCCGTTCAGCGATCGAGGGAACCACTGCCGGGGCAAATTCTAATTAAACTGAATGAAAGCAGTTTTCCCACATTATAGGGTCTGGTGACGATACATTAAAATTATCTGTTACAGCTTCCTGGAGACTTCAGAGGGAAATTGTGCATTTCATTGCGTCATTTTCAGGTGGACCTGGACAGCTGCTATTATGTTATCAGTTACGTAAGTAATTCGTGACTCATAAAATTTCAGTTGTGTGTGATCAAAGACTGCTGTGCAAAATCAGTTCTGGCTAATAACATGATAATTAAATTAATTTTTTTTTAGTTTCATGCTCTCATGTTAGTCGTCGCAGTTAATAGTGTTCATATATTAAAAAAATCCACTGCAGCTTTTACGTTTAGCTAACATAACATACTGTAACTTCCGTACTGGTAATAAGAGTAATTTTCAGTGGATTCAAGAGATGAAAGTAGGGATGGGCATTTTTTTTATTCCAAAATTAGTTACAGCAATGATACCGTGTTCCATACCTAACAAGCCAGATCAGTGCTATATAAAAGAACTTCCCAAAATAAAGATCGTACGTCTGCACCAGGAAATTTTTCAGTGTTGGGCGTATCACCACATAATAGGTCAAAGGGCATAAAGATAAAATATTTTCAACTGCAGAAACTAACAGTGAGAATCGTATTTTATCTGTCGTGCTTGCAACGATGAGTAATATAACATTAATTACAATATTATGTCATATAAACTGCATATAAAGTAAGAAGGGTGTGCGGTGAGGGTTGTGCGACAGACTTAAAAGTTTAAACTCTCAGTTTTCAGTCAGCACGAAACACGTCAATCTGGTTGACATCGTGAACATTTTAAGAAACTATGTGCCAAGTCAACAACGCATATTAATGTGATAGGCGGAACTGAACTCCTTTCTTTTGCGAAGACACTATCCGAACTTATTAACGATAAGTTCGTTCGAGAGATATCTGTCTGTAAATGATACATTAGAAGCTAACGACGGGAATATGTTTGAGAATGAAAGTGAATATGGAGCCACAGAAACTGAAAGTGGGAATGAGTAAGACTGACCTACAAGTGAGTATGAACCGTTATCACAAGTTGGGTCTGTACAAACGAATTCACAGATACCACAGCAAAGACATATAAGAAAATGAATCATATACAGAAAAGTTAAAAAAGAAGTGTAATAGAAAATATTCAACTGTGACCACAAAGAATTTTAATTTTAAACAAAGTTATTAATAAAGTGATAAGATTTTGCAAAATCTCTCAGAAAGCACATCATCGTCGTCGTCGTCGTCGTCGTCGTCGTCGTCGTCATCATCATCATCATCATCATCGTCATCAACATCATCATTTCCTTCCAAGAATTAGGTGTTGTAGTGAGTCACTTGTTCCTGTCCCTATCATCCAGCCATCCACAACTTACGAGGCCTACCTAGTTCTCTCTTTCCACTTGGCCAATTATTCATTATCTTTCTTCGCAGTCTGTTTTCGATCATTCTACCAACACGATCCTGCCATTTCATTATGTTCTGTTCTAATTTATTATTAACTGAAAAGATTTTCAAATCTGATCTTATTCTTTCATTCCTTACTTTATCGACTTTATTACAGCCTCTTCTGTATCTCATGATCTTCAGCTCTTTGGCCTGTATGTGGGTTTTTTCTTTTTTGTTGCTTTCCTTGATTTGGAACCACGCACATGATTAGGTACAGCTATAACTTCATAATAACTAATTTGTGTTCCTTTTATTGCAAGGTCATCAGCATATAATAGAATATTTAATGGTACAATGGATCCTACTTTAATTTCTAACTGTGTTCCGTCTTTCCACAATAGATAAATTAAATAAAATGAGTGACAGCTGCATCCATGTCGAACACCTTAATTTACCAACATTTCATCTGACATTTTCGAACCTGAACTTACAACTGTATTTACATATAGGCTCTTTATGGTATTTATGAAGTGTTTAGAAAAACTTCATATTTCCCATACATTCCATAAAAGGTGTTTTTTAACTTATAAACGCTTTCTCATAGTCAATAAATGTTAAATACGTTACTAAGCCAAATTCCCGATGTTTTCGTAATAATCTTTGTGATGAGAAAACATTATCATAAAACGAACATCAGTTTCTGAAGCCGAATTGCTCTTTTGAGATTATTGGATCAGTAATGGTTTGCAAACTTTGATTAAGAATTCTTACATAAATTTTATATGGTGTATTTAGTAAGATCATTCCTCCATGATTTCCTGTGTCTTTCACAATGCGGTTTTTAAATATAGTAAATGACATGGACTTTGGCAACCTGAGGCTTTCTGAAGAAGGGCCCAAATGGTATGACTGTAGCCCGGGGTTTTGTCTTGAACAACATTCACCTTTTGGTAAAAATTCAAATATGTATTCATTTCAAAACAGTAAGTGCAACAGTTAACAAGAAATACAATAATTAAATAGAAAGAGCCCACAAAAATTGTTAACCGACAGAGATCTAGCAACAAATAAAAACTTATAAACCAAACAGTATTGTTCCATAAGACTAACTGTATACGAGACAAATTACCGTCTAATTATGGCACAACATGTCCAGAAAAAGGTTAAAACCAATAAATAGTATAATATTAATTAAATTATTGCTTCCATCAGAGCACTAAGATGAAAAGCATTTACTTCCACAATTCCTTAAACACACAATTTTGCTTCAGTGAATAAGTGTTTCTCCCAAAAACAAACAAATAATAATTAGAGAAAATCCAAAGAGGTCTTAAGAATAATTAATGGGCAGAAACTTGCCGACGATGAAAAAAATTAAAAACAAGCAAGATTAAAATTTTACTTTAAAAAAAAATAACAATTCGAACAAGTTGATTCGCTTATACACTATAGCATGAGACACGTCAGAATATGATAACATAGCACATACACCTATTAGATCACATCTCAAAACCACAGAGCCAGAAATGTACACTATTGTTTTTGACTATAAATTTAACATTGAGAGATGTAGGCTCTATCTACAGACTGAAATCCACTTGCTAGCGTTTCTGATGTGTGTGATTGGGTTGCCTTTGGGGGAACCAGGAAGTAGGTGGAACCGTCTGAAAGCTCTGATGGGGTCAGAGCTTGGTACCCCGGCCGGAAGGGCCCAGCCAAACTTAAATACAGCAGGAGCGCCTGAGATACAGAAAACCTTACTATTTAGGATACAAATACCAGATCTCCACATGACCTGCCTATAGCGGAGAAACAAGCTACTGAACTAGTGCCTGGGTACAATGATGGAAAGCAAGTCTTCGAGCTTAATAATTGGCTTTAAGACCGAAAAAGCCGTAAATTATCGGTCGAAATATAAGAATGCCTCTAATTCAGTCACTTCAGTAGCAAGTTCTAACTAAGTATAAGGCAACAAGACTCTTTTAACCATTTCCGCCCTAAGTGACACAATAAGTATTAAATAAATACAAATGGTATTCTATTAAAGTAAACATTTTAAACCTCCTACATTAAATTGGAATGTTACAAACAGGTCAGGGCCCCAAGGGGCGTTCTCCATCGATTAGTACTCGGTAAAATTTAGAAAACGGAACAAGTGAAAAACTTCACTGGCTTACAGTTCGTGTCTTCCCCGTCAGGAAGCAGAGGTAAATCTACATCTACATCTACACTCCGCAAGCCACCCAACGGTGTGTGGCGGAGGGCACTTTACGTGGCACTGTCATGATGGTATGGTTCGCAGGAAGAACGACTGCCGGAAAGCCTTCGTGCGCGTTCGCATCTCTCTGATTTTACATTCGTGATCTCCTCTGGAGGTATAAGTAGGGGGAAGCAATATATTTGATACCTCATCCAGAAACGCACCCTCTCGAAACCTGGCGAGCAAGCTACACCACGATGCAGAGCGCCTCTCTTGCAGAGTCTGCAACTTGAGTTTACTAAACACCTCTGTAACGCTATCACGGTTACCAAATAACCCTGTGACGAAACGCGCCGCTCTTCTTTGGATCTTCTGTATCTCCTCTGTCAACTAGACCTGGTATGGTTCACACACTGATGAGCAATACTCAAGTATAGGTCGAACGAGTCTTTTGTAAGCCACCTCCTTTGTTGATGGACTACATTTTCTAAGGACTCCCCCAATTAATCTCAACCTAGCACCCGCCTTACCAACAATTAATTTTATAGATCATTCCACTTCCAATCGTTCCGCACGCATACTCCCAGATATTTTACAGAAGTAACTGCTACCAGTGTTTGTTCCGCCCTTGACATCAGACGGCTCAACAGCATGGTGACGTAGGACACACCTTTGACTTGGCGAGCTCAGTGAAAAGCAATAAAACATAATAAAATACACATCAATTCCTTATGCAAACAAAGCACTCTAAGGATTAAATAAAAACCACTCACCTCTCTCTCTCTCTCTCTCTCACACACGCACACACACACACACACACACATAAAAACACGTGTGTGTGTGTGTACATATGATGTGAGTGGTTTTCATTCAATCCTTAGAGCGCGTGAGTGGTTTTCATTTAATCCTTAGAGCGTTTTGTTTGCATAAGGAATTGATGTGTATTTTATTATGTTTTATTGCTGTTCACTGAGCTCGCTAAGCCAAAGGTGTGTCCTACGTCACCATTTGGTTGTGCTGTTTGATGTCTGCTTCCTGGCGGGGAAGACACGAACTGTAAGCCAGTGAAGTTTTCTCATTTGTTCCGTTTTCTAAATTGTACCAAGTACTAGTCGATAGAGAACGCCCCTCAAGGCTCTGAGTTGTTTGTAACATTCCATTTAACGAAGCAGGCTTAAAAGTTTTACTATAATAGAATACCATTTGTACACTCCTGGAAATGGAAAAAAGAACACATTGACACCCGTGTGTCAGACCCACCATACTTGCTCCGGACACTGCGAGAGGGCTGTATAAGCAATGATCACACGCACGGCACAGCGGACACACCAGGAACCGCGGTGTTGGCCGTCGAATGGCGCTAGCTGCGCAGCATTTATGCACCGCCGCCGTCAGTGTCAGCCAGTTTGCCGTGGCATACGGAGCTCCATCGCAGTCTTTAACATTGGTAGCATGCCGCGACAGCGTGGACGTGAACCGTATGTGCAGTTGACGGACTTTGAGCGAGGGCGTATAGTGGGCACGCGGGAGGCCGGGTGGACGTACCGCCGAATTGCTCAACACGTGGGGCGTGAGGTCTCCACAGTACATCGATGTTGTCGCCAGAGGTCGGCGGAAGGTGCACGTGCCCGTCGACCTGGGACCGGACCGCAGCGACGCACGGATGCACGCCAAGACCGTAGGATCCTACGCAGTGCCGTAGGGGACCTCACCGCCACTTCCCAGCAAATTAGGGACACTGTTGCTCCTGGGGTATCGGCGAGGACCATTTGCAACCGTCTCCATGAAGCTGGGCTACGGTCCCGCACACCGTTAGGCCGTCTTCCGCTCACGCCCCAACATCGTGCAGCCCGCCTCCAGTGGTGTCGCGACAGGCGTGAATGGAGGGACGAATGGAGACGTGTCATCTTCAGCGATGAGAGTCGCTTCTGACTTGGTGCCAATGATGGTCGTATGCGCGTTTGGCGCCGTGCAGGTGAGCGCCACAATCAGGACTGCATACGACCGAGGCACACAGGGCCAACACCCGCCATCTTGGTGTGGGGAGCGATCTCCTACACTGGCCGTACACCTCTGGTGATCGTCGAGGGGACAGTGAATAGTGCACGGTACATCCAAACCGTCATCGAACCCATCGTTCTACCATTCCTAGACCGAAAAGGGAACTTGCTGTTCCAACAGGACAATGTACGTCCGCATGTATCCCGTGCCACCCAACGTGCTCTAGAAGGTGTAAGTCAACTACCCTGGCCAGCAAGATCTCCGGATCTGTCTCCCATTGAGCATGTTTGGGACTGGATGAAGCGTCGTCTCACGCGGTCTGCATGTCCAGCACGAACGCTGGTCCAACTGAGGCGCCAGGTGGAAATGGCATGGCAAGCCGTTCCACAGGACTACATCCAGCATCTCTACGATCGTCTCCATGGGAGAATAGCAGCCTGCATTGCTGCGAAAGGTGGATATACACTGTACTAGTTCCGACATTATGCATGCTCTGTTGCCTGTGTCTATGTGCCTGTGATTCTGTCAGTGTGATCATGTGATGTATCTGACCCCAGGAATGTGTCAATAAAGTTTTCCCTTCCTGGGACAATGAATTCACGGTGTTCTTATTTCAATTTCCAGGAGTGTATGTACTTAATACTTCTTGTACCGCCTAGGGCGGAAATTGTTAAAAGAGTTTTGTTGCCTTATACTTGATGGTTTGCACTTGCTACTGAAGTGACTGGCTTATGTGTTTGAACGTATGTGTGTATTTCAATTTATAAATATCGTCATTTCTCTCAGGCAGCAAGGCTCTAATCCTAACTGAGAGGCTATCTTTCTCTCACAGCATCAACAAGTGAAGGGTCAGGACAGGGTGGTCATAAAGCACAGACTGAGAGTGCCAGGACATGTAATACCTCAGCTTGCAAAACAATAAACTCAATTGCTTTCAAGTTCGGCCAAAGTGACCGAGAGCCCGAAGAAAATGAAACCTAGCATCTAGGGCGGCGTGCGACAAATTCACGGCTCCAGTTTAAGGATGATAACGACAGCAATGCACTGTCAGGCTCAGAACGCGGGCCGCAATCGCTGAGCTGGAGGCCGCAGCACCTGTCTTCATAAACTCTCTCGCCGTGCTTCCTGCTACACCCCACCGGCCCAACCTAACTTGCTTCTCGCGAGCCACCTCATCTCACCCCCGAGCGCCATCTGCCTTCCTCATACGGCGGCCGACCTAAGATTCTGCTTTCAAGTAGAAAATCGACTCTTAGCGAGTCGCTATGGCTCATAGATAACTTTAGCGGTGTTCCATTCTTCAGGTATGGAACAGTTCTCCGAACACATATTTAGTTAATTAGTTACGTGTTCCATTGATAAAACTGAAGTGATATCAGGTGTTTCCCAGGGAAGCTTCCTGGGATCTCTGCTGTTCCTGATCTATATAAATGACATGGGTGACAATCTGAGCAGTTCTCTTAGGTCGTTCGCAGGTGGTGTTGTAGTTTACCGTCTGGTAAGGTCATCCGAAGAACAGTATCAGTTGCAAAGCGATTTAGAAAAGATTGCTGTATGGTGTGGCAGGTGGCAGATGACGCTAAATAAAGAAAAGTGTGAGGTGATCCACATGAGTTCCAAAAGAAATCCGTTGGAATTTGATTACTCGATAAATAGTACAATTCTCAAGGCTGTCAATTCAGTAAAGTACCTGGGTGTTAAAATTACGAACAACTTCAGTTGGAAAGACCACATAGATAATATTGTGGGGAAGGCGAGCCAAAGGTTGCGTTTCAATGGCAGGACACTTAGAAGATGCAACAAGTTCACTAAAGAGATAGCTTACACTACACTCGTTCGTCCTCTGTTAGAATATTGCTGCGCGGTGTGGGATCCTTACCAGGTGGGATTGACGGAGGACATCGGAAGGATGCTAAAAAGGGCAGCTCGTTATGTATTATCACGTTATAGGGAAGAGAGTGTGGCAGATATGATACATGAGTTGGGATGGAAGTCATTAAAGCAAAGACGTTTTTCGTCGCGGCGAGATATTTACGAAATTTCAGTCACCAACTTTCTGTTCGGAATTCGAAAACATTTTGTTGAGCCCAACCTACATAGGTAGGAATGATCATCAAAATAAAATAAGAGAAATCAGAGCTCGAACAGAAAGGTTTAGGTGTTCGTTTTTCCCGCGCGCTGTTAGGGAGTGGAATGGTAGGGAGATAGTATGATTGTGGTTCGATGAACCCTCTGCCAAGCACTTAAATGTGAATTGCAGAGCAATCATGTAGATGTAGATGTATATCTCATGGTAATGGTTGTGACGTGGAACGTGTCTAGTGCATAAGAAACGCACACATGTATTAATTTTTTTTAAGCTTAAAATTTTTATCACGTACTCCAGTTCCTTAAATGACACAAAATGCATATATAATACCTACAGATTTATTTGTTCCTAATTTATTTGTTCCTATTCAAGAGTTCATCTATGATATAGAAAGAGCTGTGAAGGAGATATGATTTTAATTTATTTTTAAAACTGTTGCTGCTATCTGTCAAACATTTTATTTAATCTGGTAATTTGTCGAAAATTTTTTCAACAGCATATTTTATGCCTTTCTTTGCCAAAGATCCAAAGATAGGTTAATTAGATAATATCGTATGGTGTACAGATGGAGGATGCAAAATTTTGAAATGTTTCCTCTATATTTAATTAATTCAACATTAGTGCCATCTAGATCAGTAACTTTCCTACTCTTTTGTCATATTTAAGGCTGCCTTTAATTCTTTTATGTCTACTTGATGTACAGAGTTATTATCAATTTTTATGGACTCACTTTCTTCACCGTCTTCATCTTATCATACATTTTTGTATTGCTGTAGCCATTGATTTTCTCTTATTATATTAATGTCTGCAGTAACTTTCTCACTTATATTAATAAGCTTTTTAAGTTTAAATGCTGTGGTCTGTCTTCGGTTAATGTCATGTTCAACATTAGCAATGAATCTTTCCCCAGGTGTCAACTCATTATTTAATTCTTTGTTTTATGTGTTTCCTGTTAACATAATTCTCAGGCCTCATTTGTTCATGTTTGTTAATAGGCGTTATAATCATTCTGTTTTTCTTTAATATTGTTAGCTATTTTTGTGTTCATTATTTTCAGACCTATTTTCCACTTTGGTACTTTACTTTTCCCTAGTACCCCATTAGCTATTTTCAGCACTGCTGATTTTAATCTTTCCCATTACTCTTCAATATTATCTTCAACTTAAACCATTTACAATTCCTATTTGAGTCTGAAATCATATCAATATTCTGTAATAAAAGAGGAAACTTTGATAGATTTAAAGAATATAATTGCAATTGTGTAATTGTCTTTGATTACAATATAAGAAATTGGTACATTGTTTTTGCCAGGAAACACAATTCTAAACCTTAGAAAATGCATTTTAATCATCAGCTGTTTTATTTAACTGTATCTTCAATACAGACCAAATTGAATTTGAAATCGCAAGTGGGCGAACTTTACAGAATGTAGGAGAAAAGCCTACATCCGTTGTGGTGAAATCTATTCGTCTATTTCGGACGAAGGACGAGACAGCTAACAACAAGGGAAATTCCTGTTAACATAGTTGTTGATGCTAGCATTTCTGGTAAACTTACACAGAACAATGTTATCCGTTTGTTAAAAACTGTTTCCATACCAGAGTTAAGGGATAACACCTTACTGATGGAGCTATATTTCAGGAAACTGAAATTAAAAACTCCTTGAATTGAAACCGTATTCGCACAGAAAAAATCCCCCCCCCCCCCCCCCCCCGGGGCCAAACGTATCCACCATTACACGCCCACTTTTTCGGAAAACAAACTTGCTGTACTACTGGCTCCAAGGTTGCATTACAAAGAAATTTTGGAGGTATCGCCAGATACGTTACGTGACCGAACATCAATAATGAAATTTCATTCAGTTGTTTATTACAGATGTCTTAGCCGATTATGAACAGTATAATCATTTGAGCCTGGAAGACCTGTTGGTATGTGACTGAGGAAGATACAACAAATTTCAATAGTGTACTAGAATCAATGTTACAAGTAGGAAACAGTGATTGTGGTATTAAACATTGTGAATAAGATGCTGTCATTAATTGTTTGTACTGTTTTCAAGAATTCTGCAAGGAGTATTTTGTAATGACCATTATTACACGTGATACTTCCGTATCCCACTTCTTAACGTATTGATTCTTCCTGACTAATGTCTTGAACGTCAGCCTGCTCTTCATCACTACTATATTGTGATCTGAGTCTATATCTGCTCCTGGGTACGCCTTACAATCCAGTATCTGATTTCGAAATCTCTGTCTGACCATGATGTAACGTAATTGAAATCTTCCCGTATCTCCAGGCCTTTTCCAAGTATACCTCCTCGTCTTATGATTCTTGAACAGGGTATTCGCTATTACTAGCTGAAACTTGTTACAAAACTCAATTAGTCTTTCTCCTCTTTCATTCCTTGTCCCAAGCCCATATTCTCCTGTAACCTTTTCTTCTACTCCTTCCCCTACTACTGCATTCCAGTCGCCCATGACTATTAGATTTTCGTCCCCCTTTACATACTGCATTACCCTTTCAATATCCTCATACACTTCCTCTATCTGCTCATCTTCAGCTTGCGACGTCGGCATGTATACCTGAACTATCGTTGTCGTTGTTGGTCTGCTGTCGATTTCGATTAGAACAATTTGGTCACTGAACTGTTCACAGTAACACACCTCCCGCCCTACCTTCCTATTCATGACGAATCCTACACCTGTTATACCATTTTCTGCTGCTATTGATATTACCCAATACTGATCTGACCAGAAATCCTTGTCTTCCCTTCACTGACCCCTACTATATATATATTGAGTCTTTGCATTTCCCTTTTCATATTTTCTAGTTTCCCTACCACGTTCAAGCTTCTGACATTCCACGCCCCGACTCGTAGAACATTATCCTTTCGTGGATTATTCAATCTTTTTCTCGTGGTAACCTCCCTCTTGGCAGTCCCCTCCCGGAGATCCGAATGGGGGACTATTCCGGAATCCATTGCCAATGGAGAGATCATGATGAGACTTCTTCAACTACAGGCCACATGTCCTGTGGATACACGTTATGTGTCTTTAAAGCAGTGGTTTCCATTGCCTTCTGCATCCTCATGTCGTTGATCATTGCTGATTCTTCCGCCTTTAGGGGCAATTTCTCACCCTTAGGACAACAGAGTGCCCTGAACCTCTATCCGCTACTCCGCCCTCTTTGACAAGGCCGTTGGCAGAATGAGGCTGACTTCTTATGCCGGAAGTCTTCGGCCGCCAATGCTCATTATTTATCAAAAGTTAGGCAGTGGCGGGGATCGAACCCGGGACCGAAAACTTTATTGATTATGAATCAGAGACGATAACCCTAGACCATTTTTTTTATTTTTATTATCAGATTGACTTGGTATATTCACGAGAATTCAGACAACCATAGTCAAATCATCATTTAATATTAGCTGCAAAAAGAAAATCAACAAATTAGTTTAAACACAAATAAAACATTTCTTCTGAAGGGGAAGACCAACCCGTTACCCCACCCGTATGAATTTTGGGTGTATATATATATACATGCAAAAAAAAAAAAATACAACAAGGGAGGGGACTCAAGCTCAGGGAAGAAACAGGAATCACAGGGGAACTTAACCAACACCTTGACGGTTAAACACAAGAAAAAGCATATTCGCAAAAAGCGTTCGGTATTGTGGTAACCGCTGCCATTTCCAATGCGCAGTTGACAAATAATGGTGAAAAACGCGGGGATCTGGGTCATTACCGCCTTCAATGACGTAGTGGACATAGTAACCCAAGAGCCAGACAATCGTGTTCGTTTTCGTCTGAGGAAAATAAGAGATGTCGGGATGTAAGAAGATGTCGTCTGGGAATGCGGTTTCAGGCCCTCTAGTAAGAAAAGCTAATTGACGGCGGACCCAGAGCCAATGATCCCGTCCGCAAGCAACTAGCCTGTGAAGTAAGGTGTCAGTTTGATGACATTCCTCACACTGATCAGTCGGACGAAGGCCAATACGAAAAAGACGATCACCAGTAGGTATCAGACGGTAAATGACCATATACCACGTTGAAACAATCTCCATCGGCAAAATGGGAAGACTAAGATGAGACCAGACCGTTTTCCATGACGTTGACGGGGAAGCAAGTTCAACAGAAGAAGGGAAACATGCTGTACCCCAACGGATTTGTAGCATGTTGGTAGTAATATGCGTCATAGAAAGTATATCAGCACCCAGAATACCGACAAGTACAAAGTATTCACGAATGTGCCGCAATTTAGGATTAATCCGTCCAACATCAACAGGAGGGGTCAGACTGGCCGGCCGGAGGCGGGAAAGTAAACGAGAGGTGACTGAATGCGGAGCCCGCGTACAGGTTAAAACATTGCGGCGGGCAAATAAGATGGACGTCTTCACTTTGATATCTGAAAGACCCAATCCTGCAAGCTTCCGAGGCCTGGCCACAACTTCATACCGGACACGGAAGACATGGCGGCGCCACAGAAATCGACTAGACAGCTGTTTCAGCCTGCGGGCCATCATCGCGGGAAGCGGGAAGACCTGCGCAACGTAGTATATTTTACTGAAGACATAGGTCTCTAAAACCCGTGCCTTGTGAAGGAGGCTAAGGGAACGGCGGTCATGTTCAAGGATCGCCCCGTGAACACGACTCGTAACCTCACGCCAATTTAGTGCCGCCATTTTGATCGGATTACGATCCACTATGATCCCCAAGGTCTTATGGCGATCGACAACCGTCGCCCAAGGAATGACGACATGATCAAAGCCTCTCAACGGCAGGAACGTGCATTTGCGATCATTAATGCGAGCACCAGCAAGACCACAAAATGAATCCAAGGTATCCTTAAGCCGCGGCATGTCCTCGGCATGTCGTACTAAAACCATGACGTCATCGGCGTATGCACGGACTGCAAAAATTTCCCCCAATATATTCCAGCCACGTAATTGCATGGTGAGATGGCGAAGTAAGGGCTCTAAGGATAGAACAAAAAGTGACATGGATAAGGGGCTTCCCTGGGATAACCCCCGTCTGATCGATATCCGGGGGGTAGGGTGACCGTTCACAATCACCGAGACACTGATACCGGTAAAAAGATTAGTTAAGACTTGTCGAGCATCATTATTAAAGCCGAGAGCGGTGAGCACTCTCGATAAAAAATCATGGCTGACGCTATCGAACGCTTTTTGGAAATCAAGAAAAAGCAAAGCCCCTGGGATATTAGCGGCAGCCGCCACCGAGATTACATCGCGACATTCGAGAACGGAAGTCAGTATCGTGCGTCCAGGCACACAGCTTTGGTGGGCGGCAATAATGGTATCGAGCAGCTTAGAGAGACGGATATTAATTGCTCGAGCGACAAGTTTATAATCAAAGTTAAGGAGAGTAATAGGACGGAGGGAATCAATTGCAGGTCGACCTGTGGATTTCGGGAGGAGGACCATTCTGCCTTCCTGAAAAGGAGCAGGAAGTGAGACTCCCCGCATCACTTCATTTACCATTGACGTTAAGGTGTCACCAATGAGCGGCCAAAATTGAACATAGAACTCCTTAGGAATACCATCTAATCCAGGCGACTTGCGGGACTGCGATACTGCAACAACATCATATATGTCATCCTTCTGAAAGGGACGCAGAAAGGCGTCGTTTAATTGAGGAGTGACGACGCGAGGCAGCAAGGAGGTAAAGTCGTCAAGAGAGGTTTCCGCCGGGACATGAGTATCATACAGATCAGTAAAATAGGTGTAAACAAAGTCAGAAATGTCACGGTGAGAGGTGAACACGCGGCCGTCAGCGGTTGTGAGGGAGGCAAGGCACCCACGTTTCCGGCGCGACCGTAAACGGACTAGATGGTAGAGAGACGTCAGTTCCTTTTGTAGAAGGGAACGTGGTTGAGACCTCGTCCGCAGGCCCTCCATTTGAATGCGTTTGAGCTGCAGCAATTTGGCTTTGATGCGCTGTATATCAGTAACCCGTAGGGGAGCATGCGTAGCACTATCGTAGAGTTGACGTAAGACAGAATAGTAAAATTCTTGCGTTCGTCGATCTTCTGCCACCTTCGCAGCCCCAAAACGCATGAGAGCCCTACGGATGTGTGGTTTTGCATACAGTGTCCACCATGCCACAATAGACGGGTACCGGTCCATAGTACGAGAACAACGAGTCCAAATGTCCTCCAGGACGATACCAAGGGAGGTATCTTGCAAATACGCGATATTGAGCATCCAAGGAGGACGAAACAATTTTACCGGTTGTCGCTCGTAATTAAACGTAACGGCTACAGCGCAATGATCAGTAAAACAGGCTGGTATCACATCAACAGCCAGAAGTTGCCCACACAAGGAATCGGAAAGGTAAAAGCGATCGAGGCGACTGCTAGACGTGGGAGTAAAGTAGGTATGTCGCACAAGTGTAGGATAGCGAGAAACCCACACGTCACGCAGGTGCAAGGAGCGCACAAGGTCGTCGAGTTCTTTACTGAAATTAAAATTAGGAGACTGATCTACCGGCCGTAGAACACAATTGAAGTCCCCACCTAAAATTATCTTTGTCGGGGATTTAGGAAGCAGGTAAATGACTTCTTCTTTATAGAAACTCGAACGTGCGGTAGTACAACCCGAACCAGAAGGGGCATAAAGAAGGAGTAAACTGAGATCATAAAACGTGCACCCGATCCCCCTTCCACTGTCGAGTACTTCGAAATTCATCAACGGAATGCCTTCTCTATAAAACAAGGCAGTGCCCGTAGAAAGTTCGGAAGCGACATTAAAAAACGTCGAGAACCCAGGAATGGAAAACTGGTCGAATAGGACTTCCTGCAAAAAAACAACATCTGCCCCAGACTGATAGATAAACTGTCGCAAAGCGGCGAGCCGAAGCTCAGAACATATTCTGTTAATATTCAGAGTAAGAAATGTATATGCTTGCATGGAACTTCAACCCAGAAAGAAAAACAAAGATCGGTAGAGAGCCGTCAGCTGACGGAGCAGCATACAAGTAATCATACCAGAAACAAGCGCTGAACCACGGAGAGAAAAAACTACGAAACAGAACCCTCATCTTCCCACTGCTTTTTCTTCGGCCGTGACGCGGCTCTCCGTGGCTGTTTACGGATTCGACTGCGGCTCCGCGGTGCCGACGTTGCAGCGTTCGGCTGCGTAGGAGCATCATGTAGACATTCCGTGTCAGATTGCGAGAGAGAGGCCTCTACATCCCACTCGTCCGCAGACATGGGTTCACGGTGGGACAGTTGCTGAATAACAACGGGATCCACTGGCTCTGGAGAATCAATCAGTTGTTTGATGGGAGGAGGCTGTGACCCAGAGGGGACGACAGAAATTCCAGAAGGGGGATGCGAAACAGAGTCAATAGGAGAAGTGTCAGAGAGAACCCGAGAAGACACGTGGCAACCAGAAGCAGGTTCCGTCACGGGCGTCTCCGAAGATGCTGCCGCGGCAGCAGGAACAACGTCAGATAAGGTGTCAGGGAGCTTCTGCAAAGGCGTGATAGCACCTGTGGCGTCCTCATCCACGATTTCCGACTGAGAAAGAGAGTCCTTTACCGGAGGCCCATCGGAAGGGTGAGCCAATAAGGAAGATTCAACAGCCGCATCATCCTGTGTTCGCCGACGCTTATTGTGAGAAATCAGCGCGGGCACATCGGAATTAAGGGCAGCAACATCCCTACTCAAGGACAACGGGGGAAAATCACGGCCGTTGTCGGGCAACGGATCACTGCGTCCCTCAGTGACAGTGAGCGATTCAGTCCGAGATCCTTGCGGGAGAAGATCAGCTAAAGTCAATTTTTTACGCTGTTCGTATGTAGGTTTTAATACCACCACACGCCGCGGACAATTAGTACGGAAATGACCAGTTTCATTACAATAATAACATGTTCCTTCCTGGCCACTGTACGTGATATGGACCCTATAACCACATACCTGATGGTGAGAAGGAATAGGTATTTTGACCACCATTTCCACCGACCGAATACCACTATATACCTGTAAGCGGTGCTGAGCAGACCAGCGTTCCTTTCGAATATGGCGTACGTCCCCATAAGGAAGCAAAACGGACTTCAGAAAACAGTCGTCAACCTCGGGAGGAAGGTTAAATACCCGAACATTCGTATATATCACTTCTGCATTTGGCAAGAGAACCATACTAGTGGAACCATCACGGTGCGTAAAGGGTACCTGAGAACCATGACGAGAAAGTAGCCTATCAACCTGGAGCGGGTCAAGAAACTTAACAAAAAACACATATAATTCGCTGTCGAAATATGCGGTATGCACCTGATCAGTAGTGACCTTAACTGTATCGACTAACCAGTCATGTATCTCCAAAGAACCGGGCTGGACGTGACGCGTGGATTTGTCAAAGGTAAAACTGACTGTACCTGTACGCGGAACTTTCGTGGGAACCATGGTGGACATCACGGCGAGAGACGACGCCGCGACAGGAAGGGCCGCACGAACACCAAACACCAGCCGACAACCAGCCATGCGACGCGCACGGAGACCAACACGGCACTAAACTGACAGGAGGAAAACACGCTGCGCTACGATAGAGACGGAACTAAGAGCACGACCTAGTCGCCCGACGCGCGAAGCGAGAATATGACCATGGATAGACTAGACGTAATTTAGTGCCGATCGTTATCTACTTGAACTTCATTATCTGTATAAAAGAATCAAACGCGGGCGAGGTGTGACCTCTGCCTATTCGTTACATGGGTGACAATATACTTCCGACAGTAATATGAGTTCGTTTACGTACAGAGGATGCATATTATTAAGGTATATATGCGTGTAGTTTAGTTAAGCCATATGGAAAACTACTCTAATGATATGCATGTATAAAGCACCGTTAGCATCTTGCGCTCTTCACGATTGATTAAATGAATAACAAACAGTGGCAGAGAAACATTGCTTTGAAAGTAGTGGCGAATTAACATAATGATTCCTATCACAGCTATTATTTGAATGCTATACTAAAACTAAAGCTTAACTCCGTCGTAACGGGCCCCGGAAGGCCCAACTGTACCGACCGACCGCCGTGTCATTCTCAGTCCAGGCGTCGTTGGATACGGAAATTGAGGAGAATGAGGTGATCATGCCGCTCTCCCGACCGTAGTCAGTTATCGTTATCGAAGACGTTATTTCTCATTCAAGTTTTTCCTCAATTGGCCTCATAAAGGCTGAGTACACTGCGCTTGCCAATAGCACTCTGCAGCCTGGACGATCATGAAATGGTTCAAATGGCTCTGAGCACTATGCGACTTAACTTCTGAGGTCATCAGTTACCTAGAACTTGGAAATAATTAAACCTAACTAACCTAAGGACATCACACACATCCATGCCCGTGGCAGGATTCGAACCTGCGACCGTAGCGGCCGCTCGGCTCCAGACTGTAACACCTAGAACCGCACGGCCACTCCGGCCGGCCAGACGGTCATCCATCCAAGTTCTAGGCACGCCCGACTGAGCTTAACTTCGGTGATCTGACAGGAACTGGTGTTACCACTGCGGCAAGGCCGTTGCCAAAGCTGCTCTTGCATAGCTAAATAATTTATATGATGTTATATCCTCTTGCGATGACAGGAACATAATAAACATAAAATCGATGATCTCTCACTACTATATTTGCATATTTTTCTCGTTATACAATGATCGGAATCACAATGATAAGTTATTTGGTATTTTGTCTGTACAAAATAACACCTCTGCTTTAATTACCTATTTAAGAGAGAAAGCTAATTGCAATCTAAAACGGCTTCAATTCATTGGTCTGTTATTTTAGTAATATGATTAGGCTGTACCATTTCTTAGAATTCAGCAACTTAAAAAAGGCAAACCCTCCACATCAAGTGAGTACAGTTGTATTAGTTAGTGTAGGTACACTTAGGATCATCTAAAACTTCGTTTATTAATTTTTTATGCTAAAAGAACAGAAATGGCCGCTGCTCTCTTCAGTTTATGCCCTATCCAACAAAACCGCTCTAGTCCCTCGCTAACTGCAATGCATAAAATACGAAAATGTAAATAAATTCTCGCAGCGCATTTGAAACTTCCTACAAAGAAAAGAAAGCAAGCTTTACTATATTATGTTTTCTTAATCAAGGAAAAAAGATCGTTTTTAGATGTAATTCCTTTCTATAAACTGAACTTTCAGACCAGTCAGAGGGAATCCGTCGACCGCGTCATACTGCTTCGTACCACGTCTCATGGTGAAATGTGGAAAAATTAAAAACGACCTCTGTTCTGCACAACACTTACGGTAGTTTATTGTTGTTTGTTATTCACGAGTGGCCAAGTATATCTTGACGTTCCAGGCACCGGTTTTATCTCTCTGCTGAATTTAGTACTGTCGGCCGTACGCAACCGCGGCCACCTGCAGTTTTTTGTGAATGTTTCAGCATTTTTTAAGTACACATGCAAATATTTAACTTCCGCGGTCGGCGGATTTTCCTTTCTGGAATATCCGTAAAACGGCCGCCACTGGGCGGTACTGCTTACACACCTCAATGTAGGTAAAAATCGTAAAAGATCGTAAAACATCGTAACAGCTGTAAGTCAAATAGAAATCGGACCAAAAATACAAGTGCCAAGGGCTGTTATAATTGAAAATGCAGACGATACCTCTGTATGTAGTAATAATTAGGCGAAAATGCGGGAAATAAGAGTAGCACTTCACTAATTACGTCTAGACTACCAAAACCTAAACTGTAAACATGTTGATCCCCGACCACTGACGACATATGAAACGAATAAAACGAAACACTTATGCTAAAATAAATACTCACTTTTAGTAGTTGTACAGCCAAATTTTTAAATAATTTAATTAATCGTACAAGAAAACATATGAATCCTTCCACAATCCGCCATACGCAACCACAGTGACGTTGAACGACAGCTCCCTCATCTCCAACAAACGATTTCGTGCAGTTGTAAGATACTGAGCGCTTATTCTGGAGAACAACGGTTCAAACAGTGGGCCGGTCATCCGAATTTTGGAAGCCGCTATCACAATAAATCGCTTAAATTTAATGCCGAGAGAGTTTCTCTAAAAGGGTACTGTCGACTTCTACTTTCTTCCGTCCCTAATCCCAGGTAGTGATCCCTATTTAACGAGCTCGTCGTTAATTGGACACCAAATCCTAATCTTGCTTTGTTCCTTATTCTCTTGTTAACACTCAGTTTAACTTCAAACTCAACCAGAGAAGCAAATTTTGTAGCTTATTCTCGTTCTATACTAAGAACATAAAAACTGTGAACCCCCACCTCCTGTTACGGTACAACACCCAAAGAGCTAGTACCTCGTATCGAATTTCAACGTCTTGTCCAGACTCCACCACTATAAGCTTTTGATTAATTACATCTGTCGAATCGCATACTTCCTATCTGACCATCTACAACGCATTCTGTATTTCTGTTCGATGCGGGTGTGTTCCAACGATCCGTATTGTCTGACAAACCAAAGCCTTTGCCTCACATGTAGGTAAAGATAAGGTTCTGTGTCTTGGCCTTAAACAGACCAATGAGGCGCCTCGTCGTCCTCTACCAGTGGTATCATTGGATAAGGTACGTAGGAGCATGTGTTCAGCACACCGCTCTCTTGGTCGTTGCCTGTTACGCTGGTTACAACGCTTTCGTTGCTATCCATTCATCGTCAGTAAATTTCTCTGTCGTCAGATCGTTTCTGGATGAAAATTAATTAACTCTGGAATAACTCCTGTGAGATACTTAAAACAAATTGCCATCTTTCGAATAAATATTAAAGGTTTTCTTCGACTATTTGTGGGTGTGTAAATTCTCTGTGCATCCAACTGCTACTCTATCTGTGCAGGAACTTGTAATTTATTGAAAAGAAGTACGAGTTCCGTCGCTGTAGCTGAGATACTGCGTTACAGAATTAAAGAGTTTTCGTATCAACAATGGAGGCAACTACAAAAAGGAGCTGCAAAGTCGTCGGACGTCGATAAGGGAAAGGAACAGATTTTGCCGAAAGACTTGACGATATGTTGATGTACCACATGCTAGTTAATCAAATATCATTATTACTGAAGATAAGAAACAGTTTGTGTCCAACAAATGTACAGGGTTTATGTATAAATTCGAATATCACCTACTTGAAGAGACCGAGAGCAGCACATGAGGCAGCAGAGGCAGCTGGGAATAGGTCAATATGAACGTCAACAATTCCGTGAATCATTTGTTCAGGAATTTACTACGTAAATATTTTGCATAAGTGTATCTGAAAATAAAATAATGTGAAAACCCACCACCCATTCAGTGCTGATAATTTAACTCATACTTCGGTCTTTTAACTTGCTATGAGTCACATCATTCTTAATGCCAAATTAGTGATGTTAAGTTCCCAAGGAAAGAAGGAGTTTGACAGATGTGAAAATTACCGAACTATCAGTTTAATAAATCACTGCTGCAAAATACTAACGGGAATTCCTTGCAGAGGAATGGAAAAGCTAGTAGAAGCCTACCTCGGGGAAGATCAGTTTGGATTCCATAGAAATATCGGAACACATGAGGCAATACTGTCCCTACGACTTATCTTAGAAGCTAGATTAAGGAAAGACAAACCTACATTTCTAGCATTTGTAGACTTAGAGAAAGCTTTTGACAATGGTGACTGCAATACTCTCTTTCAAATTCTGAGGGTGGCAGGGGTAAAATGCAGGGAGCGAGAAGCTATTTACAATTTGTGTGGAAACCAGATGGCAGTTATAAAAGTCGAGGGACATGAAAGGGAAGCAGTGGTTGGGAAGGGAGTGAGACAGGGTTGTAGCGTCTCCTCGATGTTATTCAATCTGTATATTGAGCAAGCAGTGAAGGAAACAAAAACAATTCGGAGTAGGTATTAAAATCCACGGAGAAGAAATAAAAACTTTGAGGTTCGCCGATGACGTTGTAATTCTGTCAAAGACCGCAAAGGACTTGGAAGAGCAATTGAACGGAATGGATAGTGTCTTGAAAGGTGGATATAAGATGAACATCAACAAAAGCAAAACGAGGGTCTTGGAATGTAGTCGAATTAAGTCGGGTGATGCTGAGGGAATTAGATTAGTAAATCAGACACTTAAAGTAGTAGAAGAGTTTTGCTATTTCGGGAGAAAAATAACTGATGATGGTCGAAGTAGACAGGATATAAAATGTACACTGGCAATGGCAAGGAAATCATATCTGAAGAAGAGAAATTTGTGAACATCGAGTATAGATTTAAGTGTCAAGGAGTCGTTTCTGAAAGTATTTGTATGGAGTGTAGCCATGTATGGAAGTGAAACATGGACGATAAATATTTTGACAAGAAGAGAATGCTATGTGGTGCTACAGAAGAATGCTGAAGGTTAGATGGGTAGATCACATAACTAATGAGGAAGTATTAAATAGGATTGAGGAGAAGAGAAGTTTGTGGCACAGCTTGACAAGAAGAAGGGATCGGTTGGTAGGACATGTTGTGAGGCATCAAGGGATTACCAGTTTAGTATTGGAGGGCAGTGTGGAGGGTAAAAATCGTAGAGAGAGAGACCAAGAGACGAATACACTAAGCAGATTCAGAAGGATGTACGTTGCAGTAGGTACTGGGAGATGAAGAAGCTTGCACAGGATAGAGTAGCATGGAGAGCTGCATCAAATCAGTCTCAGGACTGAAGACCACAACAAAACAACAAGTTTCTGTACTGTTGAATAAGAATTTCTTTCCAAGAACAGGAACATAACTGATAACACTGCCTCAAAACCTCCATCGCCACAAGTAAGAAAGGAGGAGATGTCTAGCACCTACGACTCCCTGGAACTTATCCGTGCTCCAGGGGCTATCTGTCACGAAAAAGGCTTAGTGAAAGCCATTTATTACTTAAAAAAGTTTATTTTCAGTTAATGATGACTACAAGAAGAGGATGCAGTTAGTAACATTTTTACACTTACTGAAAAAACGTAACAACACCAAGAAGGAGTTGTGTGACATAAAGGAATGCAACTAAACGGGTTTTGGCATCTGAAAGATGATGTCTATTCAAATTTCGCACCAGCTGCGTAAGAGTGGCGCTAGAAGCTCCACTAGGAGGATGCAGATCAGTTTTATTTTAAATACATGCTGTAACGGTTTTGAACGTTTGTTACTTTTGAGACTGGAGGTGGTGTAACACCCCACCAGTCACTTAGCTGGTTTTGGCGTGTGTTCACCCCAACTAATTGGCTAACAGATCAACAGAGAGTGCAAAACTGCCGCAATATCGGATAACGCAAAAAAGTAATCTGGCCCTGTGACTCCTGACTGAACTGCGGTGGCAGTGTTGACATTAATTTATTCAGAATTGATCACTTTTAATTAAAAAGGGGTGCACATTAATGTTATATTCAGCTATTGAACACCAGATGCAAATGATGAACCTAAAATTAATTAAGAAGGTGACTTGGGATTTCAACTACTTGATTGTAAACAGATGCAGTCGATTAGTACACATTTATTGTAACTGCCGACCTTCAATCATCACATTCCATACTCTCCTATCAGGCAGTGTTAATAAATTGCGTATGCGTGGAGTAAAGCGCGATAACTCAAAAATAATTCCTATCGACTGGCCCAGGCGTAATGCGAAGTGCGAGAAGAATTCTACAATACGCGGCCCAGGAAACAGTCGTGCAAACTTTGCCGACGTGATCCAACAAATTAATCAGTGGCCGGAGCGGGCGCAATAGCACCGAATACAGTGTGGGAGAGCGGCGTCGTTGGGTGGACGTCGGCAGACCCCGTGGTGCTGCAAGGCTGCGCTTGTCTATTCACTCCTAGCTATCTTGCTCAGTACATAGCTGAACTAAAACTTTCTATCTCCAAGCTCAATCGTTCCATTTGCTAAGTCCTAAACTGCAGAGGTGTTCACTCTTTCTCAGGCAAGCTGAGTAAAGAACGCCACGTCCGCACTCTAGACAAGCTGGGAACGGAAGACCTCTACGGAGACTTCTCACAGTCCGCTCTTCGCCTCGGTTTCCCCTCCAGCTGAATCACTTACGCCAATTGCAGCGCAAGTCGCATTAATTATGCGTCACTTCCCAGCGCCGACCAATGCCTGCTCTGGGAAGTGAACAAATTCCCACAAAATTTCCCTTCCTCTCAACTTCTGTTATTTAGCTCCTAGCAGGCCACCCATCAAGATTAACGTCTGCACAACACCAAGTTTTCCGAAATTCTGACTCATCTTAAGGCGGCTGGAGGCCGCGACCCGTTACTGCTTTCTCAGAGCTTGAGCCGCCCTAAGCTGCCTATTGTCGCTTCCCTTAGCCGCTCCCCCGCCGGCCCGGTCAACTCTAAATGCTTCCCTGGGGTAAACTAGCGTCCAGTAAATCGACTCGTTTCCACAAAGTTTTCATTTCGTGTGAATTACTTTAAAACCATCACCTGACATTAATTATTCCAAACCGTCCATACTATACCCTCTACAAGATGCATTGTGCCTTGTCAATCATTTTGTTCAGTCCTACTGTTCGCTCAACGTGAGTTAGGTGATCTTTAATGACTTCATGTAAGGGGCATATTTCTTGCCTTTTTACAGTGGTGAGATGATGTTAGTCAAGGATGCCTTTAAGGTGGCAAAAACGCCATTATCAACATTTCACTGAGTTTCAACGTGTCTTTGTAACAGGGTGACTGCTAGCAGCGGTGGTCACGGGAATGTACGATCTCAAGAAGACCGGGTTCCGGACGGTCACGTGGCACTACAGGGAGAGAGAGAGAGAGAGAGAGAGACGATTGTGCTCGGCGTGTGGCTCTGCCGCATCGTACTGCATGTGCAGCAGCAATTTGAGCAGTAGTTGGCACCACAGTCTGTTACTTCAAGGAAAGCTCCGAGTCACATGTCATGTAGCATTCATTTCATCCACCCCAAACCACTACCATTTGCGACGTTAGTGGTGCCAACCGAGGATTCATTGGAGGGAAAGATGGAGGTCTGTTGTGTTTTCTGATGAGAGGTAGTTCTGCCTCGGCGCCAGTGACTACCGGTATGTTGGTTACATGGAGGCCAAATGAGAGCCGCCAACCAACTTCTCTGCGTACTAGACATATTGTACCTACACCTGGATTTGTGATCTAGGATGGAATTTCGTATGACAGCAACAGCACCGTCATGGTTATACCACGTTCCCCAACTCCAAATCTGAATATCAGTCTGCTGATTCTACCTGTCACGCGTTCCAAGGAGTGTTCCAACAAGATAACGTTCGCCAACACGCCGCTATCGTAATCAAACATGCTCCCAGGAGTGTCGACATGTTGCCTTTGCCTGATCGATCACCAGATATGTCTCCAAGCGAGTACATATGGGACATCATTGAACGACAACACCTGCGTCATCCGCAAACACTATTCGCAGTCCCTATACTGACCGACCAAGTGCAGCACGCATGGAACTCCATCCAACACACTGACATCCTGCATCTGTACGAAGCAATTCACACACGTTTGCATGTTTACATTCGACAATCAGGTTGTTACATGGGTTCTTAATCTATCACCATTTCACATTTACGATGGATTATCTCGTGCTTACATTAACCTGTGACCCCGCAATGTTAATCGCATAAATATGTTACCGAGATAAATGTAATCAAAAAATTTAATTACTCTACATTAATGATTGTTTGTTACGATTTTTTTGTCAGTGTATTTTCTTTGACAGTATGTAAGTTGAAGCATGGCTCTCTGCCTCTTCTGCACTCAAAAGCGCGTGATACAGACTTCAGCACTCTTTCGAAGCTTTATAAATATTAATTTGTGGATTGTGTTAATTCTCGGTTGGTGTTACGTAAAATGGAAAATCATTTATGGTACCTGTCTCCTCAATATGTCGCCTTTGCATTTTTAATCCTAATTTGTGATCTGATTAAAAACTGTAAATTGTCAATGGACTGAATCATAAGCAGAACCTTCAAGCGAAAATATAACACGGTTGAAATCCCACACATTATCAATAATGGGATCAAACAGATTGTGTACAATAAAACAATACTATTTCTTATGAAGTTGGAGTTGAGTGACTAGTCCCTTAAAACATAGTCTTCTCAGTGTGAAAAAATGAAGGCTTCATCAGTGCTTTAGAAATGGTGATTAAAAATAATATTGAAAGTGATTAGGCAAAAACAGGCATCAGGGTGATGGAGGAATAAAATAAATAATTAAAAAAAAAGAAAAGCAACGACAAACAGATGCAGTATATTTTTCAGGTTGCATCAGACTACCGTCGTAAGTTCACAAGTATTTATCAAAGAATACAGACTGCTACAACAAAATTTGATTTTCTCATCATATATTCCCTCCCAGACATTACACATACCAGTGCTACGAACTGAATTATTAAATCTAAAACAACAAATGTAATAATTAAGTTGAAAGTAATTACTTAAATAGCTATTTCAGTGTAATATTTGTGCAGATAAACAGTAAATGAGATTTTTTCATTTTTTGCTTCAGAAGTAACGCCCCTTTTCCTAAGAGGCCCCAATCACGAAACCAATGCCTTTGTACGGTGGAATGAATATAGGGAGCAGTATAAAAAAAAGTCATCACTGAAAAATAGGAGCTATTCTACTGTCCATCTCAGAGATCCTCACCAAAACATCCACAACCGACCAATCCTAGTGGCTGAAAAGCACTGGCGCCAGACAGCGGGAAATGCGAGCGAGTCGCCTGAGCGCCCGCCATCCATTAGTCCAGTGCCCACTTCCCCCCCCCCCCCCCCCCAACTCCTCCCCACTTCAACCCTTCCCAAATCTCCAAGCTGCCACCAGGCTACTTCCGCCTCTCGATGGCAACGGTCTACGACCTGCGATTTCTGGAAGCAAACAAACAGCGACTAGATTAATGCACCAGATTTTTCTGGACAACAGACGAGGCAGCAGTAGCTGCAAGACTTTTTTCCAGCAATACTGTCTTTGGTGCAGTGCTGTTAGTGAATGCCTCAGAAAGGACAATGTCTCCTAGATACTCCTTATCCGTTCCGGCCACTAACCCTAGCCGTCGTCGTCAACTTGACTTGACCCGCATCCTGCCAATTGTTTCTCTGCACCGTTGACTGATAGGGACACTTTAGAAAATTTATTGCTTCTTTCCGAATGGCTTTTTGCCATGTAGCTATAGCTCTGATTTCTGAAACTCTTTCTAATGCCCACGCAAGCGAATTATGCAACGTTCATTTTAAAACTTTTGTAATCGCTTGTCCAATCCCACTTTCATTTTGCCTACAATATGTTTGCTTTGTAAAATTTCACTATTCTTTTTCAGTGTCCTGTCCGATCAGTTCGACTAATCGCACCATTTTTTTGGGTTATCTCTTCGTCTTTCCAGTGGAGCATGTTTCCATCACTGGCGGATCGGGAGTGCTTTCAGCCAATGGGAAATATTCGCTGGTGTCTATCAACGAGGCTCCGAAGTTTGAAAGGGTACTTTCGTTTTCTGTTCTGCATTCGGTTCTTGTTTTGATGTGCTGAAGTGGTGAAGATTATAATTGAGATCTTTACAATGTTACTAGCGCGGTGACGAATAGGGGATTTTTAGGTTATTTAAGCTGTGTTTTGTAAATATTCATAGAGTTATTTTGCAGTCATTACTCGTACAGAACTTGCAGTCTGTTGTAATGTGAAATGGTATCCTTGCATTTGGTGACACACAGGTTAATACACTATAGGTTTTTCTTAAAACGCAAGCTGATACATAGGCTGGAGTAGTGTCTAATAAACCACTTACACTACAGATTCAAAGTTATCAGACTGCGCTGCATTAGAAATGGTTTATTGTCTTGATGGAAGATGTAATTTGATGGCATATATTGCTGTGACTTTTTCTAGAATTTCATTTGACGTTATATACTCTGAAAATCCATTTAGTTTTTGCAAATTTGTTTTCTCTGCTTTGAAGACGATATACTGTATACGTTATCTGTAACATTTCTATGAACTATTTCAACGTAAGTCATTTCTTCATTATCGAACATATAATAGTTGCATGCTGGGGTGCTGCCATCATGTCCACTATTGTCGCTGCAGATATATGCTACTATTGTAGTCCATTAGTGATTAATATCTCGTTCTTTTGATGAATCAAATTATAGATGCACAGAGGTAGATCACTGAAAACTAATTTGGATTGTCGGTGATTTTGAAGATGTTTTATTGTGATTTTCTTATAATAGTCAAATAGTGACTTATTTCGTGGAACAGATGATATGGAGGGGCTCACCATTTTCGACATTATGTGGAGGTTTTGTTGTTAAATTACTTCATGATCCGACTGGTTTAGTAAAACGTTTGACTAATTTTTCTTTGAGAGTCGAAATTCACTGATTACAGATACGAGTCAACAAATAACTGCACCGCTTTTGGCTGTAAGCTGAAAGTTAACACATCATGTAACCTTAGGGCCTTATTCAAGTATTCATGATAGTAGATCATTGCTGCTACGTAGCACACAGCTTATAACATTTAAATGGCAGAAAGTGACAGTTGATTTTAAAAATTTTAAAATGTTTCTTGCACTTTCATGATACTGATTCTGCACTCTAATTCTATGGTAATTTTCTTCTTTGCATATACATTCCGTTTGAACTCCTGCCAGAAGATCACCAAATATGCATTCTGGTTCGTTTTTCAATACCACCACGGTTGCTGCGGAATATACGAAGTCCTCATACTTCTTACTTTTATTGAGGTAGATTTACAAGAAAGCTTGAAAGCATCTATTGCATCTGTAGATTTAATTGCAGCTTATGATACCGTGTCGAGAACAGTATTCAGAGTGTGATCCAAACTATCACTCTTGCTTTTCTATCAAATAATAGGCCATGCAGTTGATATTTTCAATTTATCCTAGGTAGGGGTATCAGCAACTGAAAGCCAGTGAGGAATAGACTCCCACAGGGTTTCCTCCTAATTATGCAGGTGACCTGACTGCAGAGAACCATAGAGATTTTCGTAGAGGAGACTGAAAGAATATTAAGAAATGATTTCTTAGTTTTCTGTCAGTACTATAATAAATGGTGACACAAACCCGGTCCAAGTAATCTAGAATACTCGTGTCACTGTTGGAACTGCAGATAGGCCAACCGCAAATCACAGTTTTATTTTAATGGAGATCTTGTAAATACTACCATGTTGCTGTGTGGTCTTCAGACAAGAGACCTGATTTGATACAGCTCTCCATGCTACTCTATACTGTGCAAGCCTCTTCATTTCCGAGTAACTACTGCAGCCTACATCCTTCTGAATCTACTTAGTGTATTTATCTCTTTGTCTCTCTGTACAATTTTTACCGTCTACGCCTCCCTCCAATACTAAATTGTTGATACCTTGATGCCTCAGAATGTATCCTACCAACGGATCCCTTCTTCTACTCATGTTGTGCCACAAATTCCTCTTCTCCCCAATTCTGTTAAGTACCTCCTCATTAGTTACGTGATGTACGCATCTAATCTTCAGCATTGCTCTCTAGCACCACATTCCGAAAGCTTCTATTGTCTTCTTGTCTAAACTATTTATCGTTCATGTTTCACTTCCGTACTTCCATTTCCTCTCTATTTCGATCATCATCAGCTATTTTGCTTCCCGAATAGCAAAACTCATCTACTACTTTAAGAGACTCATTTCCTAATCTAAATGGCTCAGCATCATCTGATTTAATTTGACTGCCGTATACCTATGTAGTTGGGTGCCACATCTGAGAGATCTTTTACTTATCTACCACACGTGACTAATATTGCAGCCGGAGTTTAAAGCAGAAATATTGTATTCAAATGGCTGTGTGGTACCACAAGGAAATCAACATCTACATCGCCATGTTTCTCTGAATTCGATTAAATGCATTGAATAGCAGAGTATGGTGCTACTGTGTGGCTGAAAGCAACTGTACGATTAGACTCGATACTCAACTCAATTCAACGATGCACATGATCACATGCTACCTAAAAACCTACTTACACGCTCACACCTCGAAGACTCATATGTGCACCTGTACTCAGAAGGTACTAAGCCTTGTTACAAGAATAAAAGAAAATACCGGGCGACTCTGAGCCTCCCATTCGTGATTAATTCTCAATAGCTGTATCCGACAGGCTAAACTCTAGACAAGCAGAAATAAAAACTATTGCTGATCGTCTTGATGAAGACTTTTGTATACGCCATGGATGAGTGGCATGGAGTATAAAGCGACATAAAAATAATTGTGCATATGAAACCAGGAGGCCTCGATTTCCCTCAGTTTAGTTCAATGACACCTAACTGAATCCGGTCAAATGTTGGGGTATCCAAGGACTTTCTTTTCAAATGCAAGACAGAAGTCCATTCATCATGCAGTTGTGAAACGTCACTCATGACCGTATGGAAGAATGTGATTTAACAACCTATCCAGGGTGTTTAAACGACTTGCTCACAAATAGCCGAGACATAATTGACAAAATTAAATTTAAGAAGAGTTTCTCCAATAACTTACGTATTATATACAGATATCCTGATAGTATGTCATATACTGGATTCCACGTACAAGAACAGAATCCAGGTATCGGCTACATGTTTTTAGTAGACAGTATGTTTCGTAGACAAACTACTACTGTCCAGTATCCTATCAGTAAATGCAATCCTGTCACTCACACTATCTCCATCTGAATCTATGTGTTTCCTCTACTTCATGTTTCTAAACACTGCTACTGCTCAGTATTTCCTTCAAAAACCAGTTACAAGTTAAATACTCGTATGTTATAAAATGGAAGGTATTGGAAACTAAGATTTTGCCAATTTCAAGACAGGTTAAATTATTAAAATAGTGAAGAAAGTTCAATTGGAAATACTACATATTCCATGGTAAAAGACCTTTCAATTCAAGGTACAAGATGGGGCACAACCAACGAAGTAAGACTTCAGCATCAACGCATTTTATAATAGTATTAAAAATATACAGAATCTTACTTACCATAAAAATAGATGAGATGTGGTATCGTTCAAAGATCATGGTACCAAACCGAAGCAGGCAACGCGCAACGATACGACAGACATTAGCAATGCCTCGCTGCAAGCGCTCCTTGAGGTACACGCTCTCTCTCAGCACCACAGCGGCATCACACTTAGGTCGACATAGAGCCGACGTGGACTCCCTCTGAACCAGGTCGTAATCCCCGACGAAGCAATCACCAATCATCCAGCTAGGACACCAGTGCTATTCAAGTCTCAGTTGGATCTGTACTTTCGTAATTGTTCAAGTCCTACTTCAAGCTAAGAGTTTCAATTTTGTGCATAAAGTGATGCTGCACAGTTTAAAGACAGTTGTAAATATTCGACACACTCCCTTGGCAATGGATTGTACGAAGTTAAGCAAATCTTTTTATCATTCTTGTAATAAAGTGAACTAATATTTCATATGTTGTAGAAGCGATCAGCCGTCTCCCATAGCAATCAAATAACCAACATTTATGACCAGACATTTGTAGTTTCACCAGGTCATTACAGGAGAATTAACAGCGTCTTCTAATAGCTTTAATGTATCATACAGCACCTAAATGTATAGAACAGAGAATATGTATACATACTGCAAAAAACGCAGCCTCATGTGTGACAGCAACGAAAACTGTAAGAAATGCTGACAACTGCCTGTGTTGCTCTCTTCTGCGTATTCATTCATTCATCTGATTCTAAAATTGGTCGTTAGTTTAGGTACTGACCAAGAAACATTGTGTTCCCCGGTACACTATATAAAACTACAAGGCTCTACGTCATTTCTTCACTCGGTATTTTATCTGCCAACTTAATTTATAACCCTCCGCGGCAGTATCACGATTCAAATACTCTGATTTCCTTCTTGCTCTGAATGTACAATGCTGTAATGTAAGTGTGCAGTGTTAGGAACTTCAGTTTCGGACAATTCTTTCCTTTCTACCACATCTCTGTTGTTTCCAGTTATGACATTCAATAGTTGATTCTACTTAGCATTAGGTTGTGTGACAGCAAACGCCACATCTATATTTTCCACTAACCATCAACGAGCAGACGACTAGCCTATACTGCAACAAGAAATTAGGATTGAATAAACAAATAGTACAACTGAAGCTGACCTCTGTCAACTAATTATCATTAACTGCCCAAGAATATGTTATTGGAGTTGCAGTTACGAAAGACAAAACAAATAGCGATCACTCAACACTACTGGCAATTTCGTAACAGCCGATTCACAGTATCTAATACCCAACATTCAAGAACGTGCGAGGTAACGTGGACGCGGACGAGGGTCGTGTTTAATGTGGTGGTAGCCTGGTTAGCTAAATGTTTCTTTTATTTTAAAATGTACGCTGATGGCCTGTAACGGCACCACTACAGGCGTGGAAAGCAGCAGGAGAAGCAGTTACCCTGAAACACAGAACTGTAGAGACAACTGTATAAATAACTTCGTCCTCCGAAATGGTACACTACTTACGGCAAGGTTGCAACTTTAGCAGTTTTAACCATTAAATAGCCTAATAAAAATGGGAGCATACATGAATTGGAGCATTTATTTAAGACTTGACAAAACTTCACAGTATTCTTTAAATACCTGTAAGTTCCTTAAAACTCTACAAACGACTCCTTTAAATAACATAATTCAATTTTTTTTATTGAAACTGACCTTAAAGTTTAATCTTTCAGAGTTCTGTGGATTGACGTACAGCACTGCACACGGAAACAAACCCAACACAAACAGTTAATCAACACCTGTCAACACTGGAAAAGAGCAAATGACTGCTGGTTAGCATTAATAACAAGGTTGGTTAGTCTACACGCAACAGTGTCACTATGCCTAAAGTAATTAATGTTCTATGAATGTCCCCACACCATAAGTAACCTTTTGTTACGCTACGGAGTATCAAGCGCTTACTCTCTAGCGTGCTCGAGATTGTTCTTAACGTAAGACTAAGTTCCGCTAGGCAGATGGCACTGGCCACAACACTACAATCAAGAGCCAAAGAAACTAGTAGACCTGCCTAATATCGTGGAGGGCCCCCGCGAGCGCGCAGAAGCGCCACAACACGACGTGGCTTAAACTCGACTAACGTCTGAAGTAATGATGGAGGGAATCGGCACCATTAATCCTGCAGGTCTGTCCATAAATCCGTAAGAGTATGGGGAGGTGGAGGTCTCTTCTGAACACCACGTTGTAAGGCATCCCAGATATGCTCAAAGTCTAGGGAGTTTGGTGTCCAGCAGAAGCGTTTAAACTCGGAAGATTGTTCCTGGAGCCACTCTGCAGCAATTCTGGACACATTGTCCAGCTGGAGTTGCCCACGTCCATCGGAATGCACAATGGACATAAATAGATACAGGTCATCAGACAGGACCCATACATACGTGTCACGTGTCCGAGTCGTGTCTAGACGTATCAGGGGTCCCATATCACTCCAAATGCACGAGCCCCACACCATTACAGCGCCTCCACCAGCTTGAATAGCCCTCTGCTGACATGCAGGGTCCTCCAAACCCTTTCACGTCCGTTCACGCGATGTATTATGAAACGAGACTCGCGCAACGAGACAACATGTTTCCATTCATCAACAGTCCATTGTCGGTACATTCGTGAAATGGTTGTACGGAATAATCCCCACTTCATCATTACCTTGTAGATGCTGTGTCCCATCTTTCGTGGGCCGAATGTGACACCACGTTCAAACTCACATAAATCGTAGCATCAGTACATCTACATCTACATGACTACTCTGCAATTCACATTTAAGTGCTTGGCAGAGGGTTCATCGACCCAAAATCATACTATCTCTCTACTATTCCACTCCCTAACAGCGCGCGGGAAAAACGAACACCTAAACCTTTCGGTTCGAGCTCTGATTTCTCGTATTTTATTTAGATGATCATTCCTACCTATGTAGGTTGGGCTCAACAAAATATTTTCGCATTCGGAAGAGAAAGTTGGTGACTGAAATCTCGTAAAAAGATCTCGCCGCGATGAAAAACGTCTTTGCTGTAATGACTTCCATCCCAATTCGCCACACTCGCTCCCCTATTACGTGATAATACATAACGAGCTGCAATTTTTTGCACCCTTTCGATGTCCTCCGTCAATCCCACCTGGTAAGGATCCCACACCACGCAGCAATATTCTGACAGAAGACGAACGAGTGTAATGTAAGCTGTCTCTTTAATGGACTTGTTGCATCTTCTAAGTGTCCTGCCAATGAAACGCAACCTTTGGCTCGCCTTCCCCACAATATTATCTATGTGTGTCTCTCCAGCTTAAGTTGTTCGTAATTTTAACACCCAGGTACTTTGCTGAATTGACAGCCTTGAGAATTGTACTATTTATCGAGTAATCAAATTCCAACGGATTTCTTTGGGAACTCATGTGGATCACCTCAGACTTTTCGTTGTTTAGCGTCAACTGCCACCTGACACACCATACAGCAATCTTTTCTAAATCGCTTTGCAACTGATACTGGTCTTCGGATGACCTTACTAGACGGTAAATTACAGCATCATCTGCGAACAACCTAAGAGAACTGCTCAGATTGTCACTCAGGTCATTTATATAGATCAGAAACAGCAGAGGTCCCAGGACGCTTCCCTGGGGAACACCTGATATCACTTCAGTTTTACTCGATGATTTGCCGTCTATTACTAGGAACTGCGACCTTCCCGACAGGAAATCACGAATTCAGTCGCACAACTGAGACGATACGCCATAGGCCCGCAGCTTGATTAGAAGTCGCTTGTGAGGAACAGTGTCAAAAGCTTTCCGGAAGTCTAGAAATACGGAATCAACTTGAGATCTCCTGTCGATAGCGGCCATTACTTCATGCGAATAAAGAGCTAGCTGCGTTGCACAAGAGCGATGTTTTCTGAAACCATGCTGATTACGTATCAATCGATCGTTTCCTTCGAGGTGATTCATAATGTTCGAATACAGTATATGCTCAAAAACCCTACTGCAAACCGTCGTCAATGATATAGGTCCGTAGTTAAATGGATTACTCCTACTACCCTTCTTAAACACTGGTGCGACCTGCGCAATTTTCCAATCTGTAGGTACAGATCTGTCGGTGAGCGAGCGGTTGTATATGAGTGCTAAGTAGGGAGCTATTGTATCAGCGTAATCCTAAAGTAATCTAATCGGTATACAATCTGGACCTGAAGACTTGCCCGTATCAAGCGATTTGAGTTGCTTCGCAACCCCTAAGGTATCTACTTCTGAGAAACTCATGCTAGCAGCTGTTCGTGTAACCGATCTATCAACTGCCCAGACACGTGCTGTCTTATATAGGAGATGCTGACCGCAGCGCTGTATTCTGCCTGTTTACATAAGTCTGTGCTTCAATATGCATGCCTTTACCAGTTTCTTTGGCGCTTCAGTGTAAATTTATACTAAGCTCATCGGACAGTAATCCGTTTGTTCTGAGGCGACAATAGCCTGCTATACTAATTTTACTTTGGTTAACTATGAGGATCGGCCTCTCTCTTTCGTCACAAATGTTAGTGTGGATCAACTAATTCTCAAAGCGCAACCTCAGTTGCAATAAGACAGTGGTCAGCGTACTACCGCTATCCGCTGCAGATAAGCCGTTCGCGCTACAGCGCCTATTCTTTAAGACCCGGCTGGAACTAAATACGTGGAGTATACCACACTAACATATGCCGTGCGTAACTACCAATTCACGCAAGATTGACAAAATATTCACCACTGACAGCAATAAACCAAGCAGTCGCATCAAAGCGTCAACAAGAATTTTTTCTATCCGCAGGTGTGCCATAACTCTTAAAAATTTCTCATCACAAATGAAATTAGATGAAACAAGTCGAGGTAATAACACAACATACATAAAACGGAATCCAAACAATTCACATTACTCAGACGTAGCATAGCGATGTTACACGCCCAGACAGACGGGAGCGCACTTACCCTCAACAGCTCTTTGTCCGACGACAGCGTGATAACACCCGCTACATTGCTAGTATCTCAAATAATAATCAGCCAACACAGTCGAGATGTTCCCCTTGCATAACGCGCAGGATGTCTGTTCAGCGATCGACAGTCGGCACAAAACTCTCAGCAGGCGCAATAGAGGAGCGCAGTCGAGCTTCGATACCAATGTCCATAATAGAGCATCTTGAATCAACAGCGGTGAGTGCACTCTAACGAGGAGAGGGCATGACCATGGGGTCAGAAATTTGTCCGAAATTTTGTGTGGTGAAAGAGGACCCCTAACACCTCACGTGGTTAAAATATTCGGCCACACTACTCGGAAAATTCAGAGAAAAATCGATCCAAAGTTTCTTAGGTGCCTTATAAGCATACAATGTTAGTCCATTGCCGAGCAGCCGTCTGGCCTACATGGTTGGCGGTCTGACCCTTACGCCAGAGGTCTCGGGTTCGATTCCTCTTCTGGCACTTTTTTTTCCTTCCGTTGCTTGCAAAATTGCAGCGCATTGTAACAGGAGAATCGAGAAATTGATTCCCAGGAAGACTATAAAAATTCATTATATAATTCACCGAGACATAATGTTAATGGGACATATTTTTGTACAGACGTATTGCAAACGCCCTGTGACTGTAAAAAATCCGCTTTTATATGTTGCGGAAGATGACGCAAAAATTATTGCTTTATTTGTTTTTACGATAATTACCACTGCAGTTCTTCTTTATAATTATTATGCATAAAAATTGAATGTCCCCCAATCGAATTTGTTATTCTGATTAAAAACCCAATGATTCTCGCTGTATACTTTACAATGAAAAATGAAAAACCCGCCGCCATGAATTGTGATGTTGGACAAAAAGAAAATAAGTTTTATTCAACAATGTAACTAATTTGTTAAAGATAATGCACGTTTGGGAAACTTTCTGAATAATTGGTGAAATAACAAAAGAAAATGAAACACAAGAAAAAAATGTGCCAAAGGAGAAATAGAACCTGAGACCTCTGGCGTAAGAGTCCGAGCCCTAAACATCTAGGCCAGACGGCGGCTAGGCAAGTGGCTAACATTTTATACTCATAAGGCACTTAAGAAACTTTGGATCGATTTTTCACGGGATTTTCCGGGTAGTGCGTCCTAATATGTTAAACACGTGAGGTGATAGGGGACCTCTTTCACCACACAAAATTTCGGACAAATCCCCGACCCCACGCTCGTGCCGTCTCCTTGTAAGTGACAAATGGAACTACAACTCAGTTTACTGGTGAACTGCATGTGACACTTAAAGCGCATATCCAAAATACAAAAAAAGTAACTGTGAAAATAACACCATCAAACAAACCTCATTTACCAAGACGTGACGACACGGTGCTGTGGGAAACGTACTGATGCATTTGCATGGAGGCCAGCTAGTCCGTTCCTAACGCAGAGACAAGCTCTAATCAATCAAGGCGGCCCATTCTGCACGATCCAAACAACTCAAACAATCTGCAACCAGCCACGGACCTCTAGGTACACAAACGCCCTTGGCCTCGCCGTACTAAGCCTGGAAGCGCTATCTCCTAGTTCCATCGAACCCAGGGAAACCATTCATCCCGACGTACGTGTACGTCACGCATGACATCAAAGGTTAACCGCAAAGCGCACAACCTCGCAGCGTGGCAGGTCAGGTCGGCGACCAACGCTTCCACACTAGTCGGTGAATCGAGAGGAACTTCACGACTCAGACGTAGTACGCCTCTCCCTCCTGTAAAACCTCTTTGAGGGCTCATCACAGCTGTAAACAACGCCTCGCACGAAAGGACTCTAAGCTAAAATCCCAACCAATGATGAACAATCACCTCATGGAGTTATGTGAATATTAAATTCCAGTAGGATCATAAGCAGAAGTAGCCCATTCTTAAACCCATCCATCCATAACCTGGATGATATACTATGTTAAAATCATTTCAAAATCGATGAGAAAATAAGATTGTGCGGCGGCGCAGTTCCTTTCGTCCTTTTACCTGTACCTACCTGTGAAATGGTAGCAGCAGACAGCCGGTAGGAAAACCGAGCAGAGACCTACCATGCTGAAAGTCGCCCCAGGCTGCATACAACGTTACTGTTCTGAGAATCGGGAAAAAGTCTTAATTTTAAATGAAATGTGAAAATACTGGCAAAACTTCGGTATATTGTGAATTCGGGAATTACACGTTTACTGCCAAGCCCGTGCTAGTACTAACACAGTCATGTACACACCCTTTCGTTAACTGTCCACCTGAGGACGTGGATTAAGGCGTTGTCCTTCTGAAGAGGCAGAAAAGCTGTTGTGTGCTGGCGAACAAACTTACTTCAATACTTTTCGTTCTCTATCTTAGAGGAAGAGCAGGAAATTCCGTAATGACCCACTGAAGAGGGGGTGACTTTTCAACCAAATAAAAGGAGTGCTGGTACCTGTGGAGAAGCACTCTCAGAAATATTGGGGAAAGTATTTCCAGTTGCAGTATTTGCCTTACAGCCAGGGAGAAGTTCCGAAAAACCTTGGTGAGCAGCAGTAATTCTGTCTCCTTGAACGGAGAAAGTGGGCAGGTGAGACAGCTTCTGCTCTTTTCATCTATAGGTTTGGATTTATGTTTTTAGTCCATTTATTTCTACACGGGCACAATGGAGAATTTTAAATTCATTGTTCCTAGTTTTAATTATTTATTTTGCTTTGGTTTTAAGAGGGAGTGGTATAATCTCAGTTCATGGATATCCCTCTAAATTCTCACTCGGTATTTTATTGTAAACAATAAGTTGACTTTGTTTCTTGGCTTTCTTGTAAGAGATGGTTGTTTTGCAGTTAGTTTCCTTTGTAGCTCTGTTTCGTTGTGGTCTTGGCCTGTTTTCTTTATGCTTTGGCTATTGCGCAGTATATGATGGGCAACCATACAGAAATCAAAGAAATTCGTGAATTATTATTCTCTCTTAAGCAGGTCCACCATCTATTTAATGGTATGTGTTCAGTTTTACTAGCAAATTCAGCGAGTCGGTACTTTAATGTTTTTATACTGCCTATCTCATATGGAGCCTAGTTTGGCGTATGTGTACATGTCATGAATCTGTTCTTATGATTCTTTCTTCTGTACTGAAAAATCATCTTATTGATTTAGGTTGGCCATCCAAACAACCGGTGAATATTCGAGAATTGGAGTAACGAAGGTCTTAAATGTATGTACTAATGATTCGTTTGGTTTCGGGAAGGAATGGAAGTACGTCATTGAACAATACGTTCCTGCAACATTTGTTCCTGCAACATTCGCCTCTGTGAGACGACTGCTTACCTACGGAGGCAGAAATGTCACTCTATGTAAGTTCTCGTAAATGAGATTTCATACAGGAGAACTATCTCTCTCGACGCTCTGGAATGAATTCTACCGTCTCGAGAGTAGAAGATTAAAACCAAACATTGCATCAGATAACAATGATGAAGGTGCATACAGAATGGAAAGGCTTCGAAACATGTTATCCGCTACTGTTCGAAAATAATACCGAACGTGTAGAAGCATGCAGATAGGGTGTTTTCGCCGTCAGAAAGTCAAGCAATATTTCACACATAACAAGAAGAATGCGTAATAACAATATGATGCGTGATCAAAAGACAATATTAACTGTGACACAGAAATAACCACGAAGGAAAAGAAAATGGCAAATGGAAACATAAGAGATAAAAGAGTTGTCACTAGGATTAATGCAGTGTTTTGGACTATGTCATGAATGAAGACTGTATGTCAGTCGCTTTTGCTACTAGCAAAACCATTAGTAGGAAGACACGAAAATTCATTTTTTTAAAATTTAATTTCTGTTTAGAGTAGTGATTGCGGGTTCATTTCTAAAGGTACTATTTAAGGTGAAAAAGCTAACATATTATTTAAACGTTTCCGTCTCTCATGTAACGTAATGTAGTTGTAGCAATACTAGCACTATGGCCTGTATGATGTTCATACGGATGCGCACACTGTGAAACACGCCACTTTGCTTTTCCATTGTGCTGCTTCGACGACAGCTGCAAAGTTCCTGAAAATTTCTCAGTTAAGCAGAAAGAGGTAAAAAGGTATTAGTTATACAGTGGCGACATTAGAATGCTTCCTTAGTAATAGACAGGTCATTCACCTAATACATGAACATTATTTCTTCTCATTAATATGACCACGATAATTATATAAACATTTTAAGATTAAAAATGTAGAAAACTACGTACAGTACTGATTTCATTATAAATGTTGCAATGAAAAGAGTGCCTATCAAAAAATGTAATATCACATAGACAGAGAGAGAGAGAGAGAGAGAGAGAGACAGAGAGAGAGAGAGACAGAGAGACCATACGCATTGGACATCCAGTGCTGTTTGTTGTTCTTGCGCGCGCGCGCACATACACAGACACACACACACACACACACGCACACACACACACACAGACACACACACACAAACACGCACACATGCTCTCCCAATCACAGAAATGGTTCAAATGGCTCTGAGCACTATGGGACTTAACATCTGTGGTCATCAGTCCCCTAGAACTTAGAACTGCTTAAACCTAACTAACCTAAGGACATCACACACATCCATGCCGGACGCAGGATTTGAACCTGCGACCGTAGAGGTCGCCCGGCTCCAGACAGTAGCGCCTAGAACCTCGCGGCCACTCCCGCTGGCAGTTGTGGCAAGTATTTGACACATCCACTTAGGAAGTGAGCGAGACGACGGTATGCCAGTGAGTGATCTAAGGTTGGTGTATACTACTAAAACCAATGGCTAGTAGGCGACAGTTTTTAAAAATAAATGTGATTATAGACTCGAACATATTTTACTTTTACAGGATGTTTAAAAAATGACCGGTATATTTGAAACGGCAATAGAAACTAAACGAGCAGCGATAGAAATACACCGTTTGTTGCAATATGCTTGGGACAACAGTACATTTTCAGACAGACAAACTTTCGAAATTACAGTAGTTACAATTGTCAACAACAGATGGCGCTGCGGTTTGGGAAATTCAATAGTACGATATTTTCCACATATCCACCATGCGTAGCAATAATATGGCGTAGTCTCTGAATGAAATTACCCGAAACCTTTGACAACGTGTCTGGCGGAATGGCTTCACATGCAGATGAGATGTACTGCTTCAGCTGTTCAATTGTTTCTGGATTCTGGCGGTACACCTGGTCTTTCAAGTGTCCCCGCAGAAAGAAGTCACAGGGGTTCATGTCTGGCGAATAGGGAGCCCAATCCACGCCGCCTCCTGTATGTTTCGGATAGCCCAAAGCAATCACACGATTATCGCAATATTCATTCAGGAAATTAAAGATGTCGGCCGTGCGATGTGGCCGGGCACCATCTTGCATAAACCACGAGGTGTTCGCAGTGTCGTCTAAGGCAATTTGTACCGCAACAAATTCACGAAGAATGTCCAGATAGCGTGATGCAGTAATCGTTTCGGATCTGAAAAATTGGCCAATGATTCCTTTGGAAGAAGTGGCGGCCCAGACCAGTACTTTTTGAGGATGCAGGGACGATGGGACTGCAACATGGGGCTTTTCAGTTCCCCATATGCGCCAGTTCCGTTTATTGACGAAGCAGTCCAGGTAAAAATAAGCTTCGTCAGTAAACCAAATGCTGCCCACATGTATATCGCCGTCATCAATCCTCTGCGCTATATCGTTAGCGAAAGTCTCTTGTGCAGCAATGGTAGCGGCGCTGAGGGGTTGCCGCATTTAAATTTTGTATGGATAGAGGTGTAAACTCTGGCGCATGATACGATGCGTGGACGTTGGCGTCACTTGGACCGCAGCTGCAACACGACAAACGGAAACCCGAGGCCGCTGTTGGATCACCTGCTGCACTAGCTGCGCGTTGCCCTCTGTGATTGCCATGCGCGGTCGCCCTACCTTTCCAGCACGTTAATCCGTCACGTTCCCAATCCGTTGAAAATTTTCAAAAACAGATCCTTTATTGTATCGCTTTCTGGTCCTTTGGTTACATTAAACCTCCGTTGAAAACTTCGTCTTGTTGCAACAACACTGTGTTCTAGGCGGTGGAATTCCAACACCAGAAAAATCCTCTGTTCTAAGGAATAAACCATGTTGTCCACAGCACACTTTCACGTTGTGAACAGCACACGCTTATAGCAGAAAGACGACGTACAGAATGGCGCACCCACAGACTGCGTTGTCTTCTATATCTTTCACATCACTTGCAGCGCCATCTGTTGTTGAAAATTGTAACTACTGTAATTTCGAAAGTTTGTCCGCCTGAAAATGTACTGTTGTCCCAAGCATATTGCAACAAACGGTGTATTTCTATCGCTACTCGTTTAGTTTTTATTGCCGTTTCAAATATACCGGTCATTTTTGAAACACCCTGTAAATTATCTGTGTTACTGTCCTATAACTGTGTTGAACACGTAGTCTAGAGGTAGCCCTGAGATCACCAGGTTTTAACTAGCTTTCTGTACCTAATATTACGTGATCTTCACTGTCTCTCAGGAGCACTTCAAATTTTGGCACTACCTTGCGAATGCCTTGGCAGTTAACTACTAGGATTTTAGTATTCTCGACAGTGCGGAACAGTTCTTTGAGTCTCACACAAATACATCTGCGTCTCTTACAGCTGTCGTTACCTGGACTGTGCGGGATGTCACATAATCTAAAAACAACGTTTTTTGCACCCCACATACTGGATAACAATCTTTGAAGTGTATTGCATACCTGGCCGGCGTTGTACTTGGCTAAAGTGCACGAGTTGTGGCGTCCGCTATTAGGTTTCCGGCTCCATGCAATCAGGATAAAGCATCTTGTTTCTCATTGGAACGAGATCTAAGCCCAGTGGGAATTTTAAGTCTGAAAGTGGACAACGACAGAAACTTACGTTTACGGCCGGTAATTCGTCATATTAAAACATTCCGAAAATCCTAAGTGAGGTTGCTTCCTTTTACAGTTACATTTGGGATATATTACAATTTTCTTACAAAAATATTCATAGTATATTTTACATGTCTTTCGGTTTTGCTTACTAATCGCGCACAGCACTTTCACAGAAACATGGTGTATGCAACTCTTAGTTGAGTAAATGTTATTTCGTTACGGTTCTGAGTTAAATATGTAGGGACTGTTTTGCTGTTGTAATTCGATATTGCAAATCTCTTCCGAACCGATTTCGTTATAAATTGCAGTTCAGCGCACAATTAAAAACGGAGAAACGTTTTTCATCCCGTCGCAGAAAATAAATGCCGAGCTGTCGTATTACCATTGGTCGTACTTCTAAACTGGCCGAATAAAAGAGTAAATGTACAGTTTTTAAACATGTGACGCCACCGCGACTCTCAATAAAACCAAACATTCATTTCACTCTGACAGAGGCAGCAGTGGACGGAAAAGGCAATGTTAACTGATTTCATAGAGCTATTCAGCGTGTCACTGTCAGTACTGATATTAATCTCCGATAGAAATTAAGTGGATGAAACGAACAACGTTTGGCACATTTACCAACTCACTTCCATTTCATTTCCTCACGCTCGTAGTTACATCTTCCATTCTGCTACGATCCCTGATCCATATGACGTAATAATTTACATTCTTTTCTCAAAAGCTCTCATGGCAATCTCGGGTTTTTACTGGTTTTTGCATTAAAAGTCTAACCCTTAAGGTGTAAGTCAAGAATGGTAATACATTCAAAAAACTTTTTTTTTTTCAAAGATATCGAAAGTTAGATTTTGAAAACCGTATGCAGTTTATCAAAAGCATTCGAAGCCTTTTAACTCTTCTGTTTATTTCTTTTATGGTCCATTCAATTTTAGTTTTCAACGTCTTTAAATACCACAATTCACCTGCTGCCACGATAATTCACTTCAGGCTGTTCTGTCATCTTTTCTGTATGTTACGTATACGTTCTTACAGTCTTATTGTAACTGCTTTTCAGATGTACTTTCAAACTTACTCTTTTAAATTATTAAATCCATCATTGAAGCTTTCCTGCAGAAGATACAGAAAGTACCATATCTTTTGCAAAACGAATATGGTTCGAATATGGTGCATAAACACTCATTCGTTCTATTTTTCCCAGTTTGTGGATCTGAAAACTTCATCAACTTTTATCAGTTTTTTCAAAATGGATTCTATGACTAACTTTTCAGTTCTTAACTACTCAGTGTTCTGATGAAGTCCAACTATTGATAGATACGATGTAGAGATACATTCACCTCTTTCTCAAGGACTATTGGAATAGATTCATTGAAACTGAGTCAGAAGCTTTCTCAGAATCTACGGATTACAGACAGATTCATTATGCTGTTTCATAATTTTTCTTTTGTTAATTTTGCCGCTTATGCTTCCAATGCCTGCTTGTTCCTTTGCCTGATTACAGTCTAACGCTTAGCGATGCGGTTGGAAATTATCTCCATCAATTTCTTGGACATTACGTGGAGGAGGCTCATAGGTCTTCCGTTTTAGTGAGTTTTCAGCCTCCTTCCTTGTGAAGTAGGATAATTACTATATTACAGAAATGATTGAGAAATTGTATTTCTTCAGAACCATTATCTACCAAGCGGGCAAATTCCTATTTAGTTTTGAATTGTCAATTCAAGATAGCTGCCTTTTCTTCGGAGTTCAAATGAATTTGTGCAATTCGTTGGTAGCCGTTGGACAGCTAGTGAACCATGGAGTGGTCACCAATAATCACTATACCTTTGACACTTTATCTGCTGGATAGGTGTTTTGAATTGTTTTCCGTTTCATTATTCTTTTGGGCTCCTTTAAGGAAAGTAATATGTCTAGGAAAAGTACACCACATATGAAATAAGAAACAAAAGGTACGAATAAAAAGTGGTGCAAAATGCCTGAGATCTTAATTAGAGTGAAACGTTAGGAGGCAGTAAATGAAGCTTTACAGTTTCTGAAAACATGTATTTTAGGAATAAAGTACTACTGTACACACGCTGTACAAACGTTACCAATAATGTGTAATGTTTTGTATCTAAACCTCGAACGATCACCATGTGCAGAGCGATACACATTTAAACGATGTTCTGTCTCTACCCTCGGTCACTGGATCACATCAGGTCTGACAGTAGTAACCAATTTCACTTAGTTTTCACGTGACAGCTAAAATAAAGAAGCTTCATACAATAAAACATATTCTTTATAAAATTGCAGAATAAGCATACTAACGCGTGGTTCAAGCCGCAGACACTTTTTAATAATTGTTCACTGATAAACTGTTCCTTAAGCACATATCGTCTACAAAAACATTCTCAGTTTCTGTCACTGCGGCGTGTGGTAGAGAGTACAAAGCACACCACAGTTTATCTCCCCAAACCCCACAACATTTTCGTAAACTGTTCGCCCATGGTAACACGGATACAATTTTTTGCACTGTGTAACTCCCATCTCACCGTCTCAGTGAGGAGTACTGAGTGTTTATGTAGCACTCCCATTCTGACTAAACGATCCCTTGGGGAAGCAGGAAGCTCGTAAGTTGCAATGCGATGATGCACCTTCTTCACGGAAAATGGCTGCCCGTTATCTTCTCCATTCTGTGGGAACTCGTACAACTGCCTCTTTTCAGGGTAGCTACTTTTCATAACAATTTTTCTCCGACGAAAATGTATCACTTTCGGATAACATGGGCAACGAGCACTCTACCTGAATATCGATATCACTGATATATTTATTTTAGTCGTATCTAAACCCGAATTCCATTTTATGCACCTTTTGAAATAAAAGGAATTTTTCTCAGAGATGTGCGTCTCTTAAGAAAATTACTCGACTTCTTTTACAAAAGACAATCAGGCACGCCGATTGTTTCACAGCATGGGCCTGACGAAAAACCAGTAAATGGACTCAATTAAGCGAAAAATGTGTTCCGGTTCTACGTGCTCAATCATTTTCTGAATTTATTCCAATCTGCAGCTCCCTCCAGTATCATGGAAGTTAATCCCTCATGTCTTAACACACGTCCTGTCATCCTGTCTCATCTTCTTTTCAGTGTTTTCCATATGTTCCTTTCTTCACCAATTCTGCGGAGAACCCCGTCATCAGTTATCTGATAAATTCACATACTTTTCAACATTATTCTGTAGCACCACATCTCAAACACTTCGATTCTCTTCTGTCCACATTTTCTCACCGTTCATGGTCCACTTCTGTAGAATGCTTGGTCCAGATGTACTTCCTCAGAAATTTCTTCCTCAAATTTAGGAGCATGTTCGATAACAGTAGACTTTTCTTGAGCACGAATGTCCCTTTTGCCTATATTAGTTCGCTTTTCTATTTCATCCTTGCTTCGCCTGTCATGGGTTATTTTGCGTCCAACGTATCAGAACTACTTAACTTTAACTACTTCGTGGTGTTAAGTTTCTCGCTACTCTCATTTCTCTCTCATTATGCTTGTCTTCTTTCATTTTACGTACAGTCCATATTCTGTACTCATTAGAGTCTTCGTTTCATTCTAAAGACCTGTAATTCTTCTTTACGTTCAGTAAGGAAAGCAAAGTCCTCAGTGAGTCTTATCTTTGATATTCTTTCAGCCCAAATTTTCGCTTCACCCATTAACCTTTCTTGTATTTGGGTCACTGTTTCTTCACTTTACAGATCCTCTTTAAAAAATTTAAATTTAACTTCATTCGCGTTTTCAATTATTGGACTTTATCACTGTAATAAGTTACACATTTGGCAGTCCCATTATAGATTTTACCTATTGTATTCACTCGTTGCATACTGTACAGTTGAAGACGAGCATTTGTATACTTACAGTAACGACATCTAATGAACTTACGGCCAGAACATATGTTGTGGTTACTGTACTGCACTTTCTTATAACCAGAAGCGGTAGAGACAGATCGACTCTGCCCGAACTGTGACCTACTTTACATCATATTTCAAATATGTGGGACGATGCTACCCCGATTTTCTCTATATTTTGTGACGTTGCCAATATGGCTTTATCATTTTTGGACATGTGATATAACAGGTATTAACACCTCCCGAACATTCCATGAAGCCCAACAGTACCGACCGGCCACAGTGTCATCCTCAGTCCATAGGCGTCACTGGATGCGGTTTTCGAGGGGCATAGGGTGAGTACTCCGCTCTCCCGGCCGTAAGCCAGTTTCCGAGACCGGAGCCGCTACTTCTGAATCTTGTAGCTCCTCAGTTTGCCTCACAAGGGCTGAGTGCACCCCGCTTGCCAACAGCGCTCGGCAGACAGGATGGTCACCCATTCAGGTGCTAGACCAGTCCGACAGCGATTAACTTCGGTGATCTAAAGGGAATCGGTGTTATCACTGCGACAAGGTCGTTGGCATACAGCAGGTAGGCTTCGTCATATTTTAGGCGCATGTTGTCGTATCCATGGAAGTAATAATTCTCCTTTATGGCATATTTTATTGTTCTATTACGTAATCCGTTCACTACTTGTATTTTTGCTTCAGATCTGAAGATTACCATTGCTGACAGAAACCTATAATGTAAGGACCATAAGTTTTGTGATCACTATGGTATATAAGAGAAATTCATTCTACTATGTCAACTTATTGATTACGTTACTATCGAAAGTGAGTAATAACACCCAACAGGAAATAATATATATTTGCTTTTCAGAACTAGTCAAATCTGAAGAAGAAGTTTCTTCTGGAGGTGGACAAAATATGGTACGGTTAACAGATGACAGGGAGGAAAGGAAACAGAAACAGGTAATGATAAAGAAATTCTAGATATGAATAAAATATATAAAATGGACAGAAGGAAAATGGCTGAGATGCTCCGAAAGAGAGGTCACGTCCATTATAACTTTAATCTCGTCTTAGATGAACATTGACAACGGAACAGATGCAGGCTACTGGGTAGGTTGTTCCGTTAGTACGTTGGAAACGAAGAAGGAGACGGTAAAGGATTTAGTTTTATGCATAGGTAAAGTGAAGGAGATGGACACATCAGATTTTTTATCACTCATCCCGTCGAATCCACTCAGCCTGACCGACCCAAGGACTGAAGTGACCAAGTAAATCAAATGTTGCACACGACTCTTAACTAAGCAATCATGTATTGCTCGAATCACCTGAAGTTTTGGTACTCTCACTGTTTATGCCGTGTTGCACTACATCACAGCAGTGAATATTCGGACTGACTTAACACTACACTCTTTGTTATTCTGTTTTGGTGGAATCAGTCTTTTAACATTTTAGATTGCATGTGGCCACTGTGAGAATCTTAGTACATGCTGTGACAATTCGTTCTTCCCAGCGTAAACACTTCCTGCTGATATCGTTTCCAGTGGGGAGTAGAGAATCAACCATTTCCCTAGAAATGTTTAATATGAGGATCACCTTTGCTTTCTTCTGTTTGCGTCATTAAAGAATATTATCATTTAAACCCGATACGACAGCAGCATTGTTCTTAGAGCTATCACGTTGATACAACTGGATAACACCAGCAAATAAATGGCTTTTACAGTAAAGCAAAGGGGCACAGACAAAGCATCATTACTCAGCGAGAAAACCAGTGGATTGAGGACTTAGCCCGGGTGGACGCCATGAAAGCACATGTCCTCCCACCCGCAAACCACTCGTTGATATTCCTCTTGAAGCGACTATCGAACCACTGTACAGCACAGCTTAAGACATTCAGCTGCTTAGTATTCGTTGGTAAGTGACATCGGTATGAGACAGTGTTGAAACGATCGCTTTCATCATTTCCATTACGTTTTTTACTTCAGAAGTCACTTCGATTAACTCAGTCTATAAGCCACATATCACCTATGCGCTCGATAATCGAGTCAACGCAATTTGTTTCTCTTTTGTCTGGGGCTTAATTTGGTAACAGTTGGAGGCCAGTGTAACGAGAGAGGTAAGTTTGATGGGAAGCGCAAGGTTGGCTGGCTCATGCGACGGAACTAAGACAAGATGTTCATTTTGTGTTGAAATATGTTTAGTAATGTTGATTCGTACGTACACATCATTGAATAGTGACGGCGATTCGAAAAATGTATAAATTTGAATCGAGCATCGACAAATACGAACTCATGTCCGCATTTAACTCCCGTGCCTGGTGCACGGACTAATTTGATTAAGTAACGTGCTTACGAACAGAAATCTGGTGTATTATGTGAACAGTGCAGTCCTACGAAATGAATTATTTTCAGTACACTGAAGTTCTATGAGGTTAGTGCTACATAATACGGCAGTCTAGCAGCTATTAATTCCCTCTGTAGAAAACGATATTTAGCTGACGTTTCAGCTATGCTGCAGGGCAGTGCTGTGGAGGAAAATACTAACGTGAACTTGTAACTTCCCCACAATTATCGACCTTAATGACAGTAAAAATTAAACTGCATGTACCCAATGGAAATTTGTGAAAAGCGATCGTCACCGAAGGTAATCTGCCGGTAAAAAGGGAGGCAAGGGTTACATATAAATGAAAGGAAAAATGCAAAAGGAACTGGTGGAAATTAATTTTGAAAAGGGGTAAAGTTAATAAAGAAAGTATACGTGCAGTCGTTAGGTTAACAATTAACTGGCGTTAATTAGATATTTGAAATTTGGGGAAAATTAGGGTCGCCAGTCCTATGGACAGCTACTATAGTAACTGAAAAAGAAAGGTTATTGGTCATATAATTAGCACCAAAAGCGTGGCAACTGAAGGTTGACACGTGTTGTGTGTAAACTGAATGTGTGTCTGAAGTAATAAATTCCGCTACACTCTGACTTAATTTAGCAAAAGAATGAATAAAACCGGAAAATTGAAAGTTAATTTAGAGACTGAAATTAATAATGAGCTTTGTTTCTGAAGAATTACGAAATTCAATAAAATAAGGCTAGTCTTAGGCTACCTCAACAATCATTTCAAAAGCTACTTGAATCTACCCAATTTGGAAATAAGAGATTTAGCTTTGAACTTGAATTAAATGATTCTGAACTATTAACAATAGTAAAATTTAGTATGTACGAAGCTGAGCAGACTCTCCGCTCTGCATGCGCTCCACGCGGCAGAGTTAACACTACCAAAGATACTAAATACTTTGGTTCTCCATACGACCTATCGATGTAATCGGTTGTCAGCATAGTTTTCCCTAGGCAAGACCCAGTGTAAAAATACAAATAGTATTTACAAAACAAACCAATTGTACATCGACTTAAATGCATAAATATGTACATATACAAATAGTAAAACATTTACAATATATAAAGACACAGAAATGTCATATCATCAGGTAACAAAATAAGGAAAAAAAATTATATTACAATAGATGGAAATAGGAGGATATGCATTTCCAGCTTTACAAACTGGACGTATGGTGACCATCGTGGATGGGCATCACAATCCGTTAACATATTCCCCGTGCCCCCCTCCTCTTTCCACCCTTCTCCTTCACCCCTACCCCCTCCACACGGAAAACACACACATGATAACACGTTAGTTCGCTTACAAGTTGCTCTGCTATTGTGTAGAAATATCTTTTAAGGAAAACGTATCTGTCACAAAGCTGATATCTTGCGCTCATAACTCATCGCAGCCTGAGAACTGACTGAGGTTAAGAAAACGGCGTTTAATTTGTCTGCGTATGCTTGAAAGACGGCATCATATTTTCTTTTCCCCATCTTGAAGCTGCATAGTTTCTTCCACAGTACTGCAGCATTCAGCTCACTGCGTTCAACTTGATGGGTATGCTTCATTTTGGCGTTATGCACGTTTTACTTTTCCCTCAGTTTTCTGTACACTTCATAATGTTCAGGTGTTGGATCTAGCCTGGATCTTCTAATCACAGAACCGGATTTGTTCATTACCTGGCCTAGCTCTGTACTCAGCCATGAAGCAGGAACTCTATTTATTTTGAATGATCGTTGAAATTTTTATCATACCATGCAATAAATGTACCACTGAATTCCCAGACTACGTAGTTTGATGTCGATTCATTTGTAGTATGGCACCTTCACGCTACTTGTTACGCAAGTATCTGATTACATACACAAATTTACAGAGTTGCTACTTAATCTTTGAGTCTGTAGTGTCTTTTGGCAGATTAATTGATCAAACAATTCTACTGTTGTACTGCTGATCCGTAGTGTGCAGTGCACACAAGTTGACAAACAGAGACATCATAGTCAGAAGGCACACTTGCAAATTACATCAATAGTAGGGCAATGTCTGTTCTGAGTCTTTTGTTTGTGTTGGTATCACACATTTAGAGGCAAGCATACAATGAGGAGTACACCTACTGTTCTGTTAACTGATTTATGGCCCTCTGGGGATAATCTGTCCTTCTGAGAAACCCACCAACCCTCCCTCTTTCCTCCCCTTAACCTACTGCTATAATTTTATCTTGAAACTCTTCCATTGGTCCCTGTTTGCATGCAAAAACAACAAACATTGCAGGTCCTCTTTGATGCTAAACAGTGTTGTTATTTATTTATTTATTCCCAAATTAGTTTCAGTGACAAGTATTGCCATAATCAGTGGGTTCTTCCATTTTAAAACAAGCAGAAGTAGCATAGTTTTAATACATGGCAAAATACTATTATATATGTACCGTTTCGTTCCAAATATTGTTTCCTGTGAATGAGTTCACAATACTTTATCTTCTATACAGCACAGCACTCTTTTACAGCTGACGCCACAGTTTCCACCAAATTTTCAGAATTTTTTGTTTTGCTTTTTGCTTTCGTTTCTCCCTGTACACATCATGTCAATTGTAGCTGCATGAGCGGCCGTTACAGAACAAATACAAAAACTTGAACTTATATATGTCAGCTTTATACAGTAGGGACTGCAGTAGTGTTGTGGATTCTGTTTTAGCGTGTACTAGGTAGTTATGTTGTTTGTCATGTGCTCACGTTCATTGGATGGCTTTCAGCTACTTTTAGGCACAAAAAACTTAACTTCAGAACCTTGTTCATAATCCAGAACATTACGCTATCTTGCTATTTGAGTGTGCCACAAGAAGTGTATCGCATATTTCGAGAAGGTTATGAAAATTTTAGTGGGCGTTCTGAATACTTCTCTGTCTCATTTATGTCTGTGTGATGAGGGTCTGGTTTATGTGTGTGTGTGTGTGTGTGTGTGTGTGTGTGTGTGTGTGTGTGTGTCTATGTCTGTTTTCCTTTTCTGTGTCCTGCGTCAGTTGTCAGTTATCTTAGAGTGGTGAAAAGTGTGTTGTTGCACAGTGCTGTGTTTTCATTTATTCCGTTTTTCCCTTCCACTGTAGCCTTTTGTACATAATAACTTTATTCTATTGTTAGGTTTTGGTATAAATTGTTACTATGTTAGAGGATGTCGACCACTTTAGATATTAGTGGTGTTGTTGATTTTGTTCATTAGGTGTTCTGCAAATGTGTAATGAGTGCTCTCGTTCTTCAGACCTCTCATGTGCTTTGTGTAACTATTCAACAATATTGTAAAACAAGAAAGATGCAAAATAATTTACTGTTACCGATATGCAGATGACAAAGTGTCTCATAGATGCAACACAAAATACGATATAAGAGCTACATAGTAACATCAACTCAGTATATCCGCAAATCCACTTCACATTGAAAATAGAAAAAAAAAACAGTAAATTAAATTTGCTGAATCTTGCAATTACAAGAAACAACAATCAACTTGAATTTTTCATCTGCAGAAAACCAACATCCACAAACACTGTTATCCATAGCTCATCCAACCACTCAATAGTACATAAATACGCCATTTTCACTCGCATGCTCCACACAATAAACAGAACAACTCTTCAATCAGAAAACTACAAATACGAATTACTATAATGAAATTGATTTTGAAAATGACTACAAAACAGACGCCGTAAACAAGCCTGACAAGAAGGTAAAAATGAAATATAACAGTAGTGGCCATCCACTCCAGAGCACAACCAAAGGATTTGAAAACTCAGAGGCAGGACACACTAGCAACACAGCAGAACACATAGGCAACACAGCAGACCACACCACATAAGGGAAAAAAACAGATGGTACACACTAACATTCAATAATGAAATACAACGTAGAATTCGAAACATATTGAAAAAACAATGGATCCCAGTAACATTCACATCAAACAACATGGTTCAACAAAGGCTTAAGACCAGACAAAAGAACCTCAGACCAATTTAGCAATGCTAGAATATACCAACCCACATGTATCTCCTGTCAGGTCTAATACATAGGATAAACAAGGAGAAATATTCAAACAAGCTACACAGAGCACAAGAGAGCTGTAGAGACTGACAGCACACATTCCACTTTCATAGAAGATGTAATGAACAAAAACCACAATCCCATTAATATCGAAAGTGATCCACACATCCTGAAACTCAGTAACAGTTTGTACCGAAAACTAAGAACAGAAGATAATTATCATGTACAAAAGACTTAGGTAGAAGGAAAAAACGTAAAGAATGTAAACACAATACTTTGCAACAACACGCTCTTTACTGCTCGGCCGGCCGGTGTGGTAGAGCGGTTCTAGGCACTTCAGTCTGGAACCGCGCGACCGCTACGGTGGCAGGTTCGAATCCTGCCTCGGGCATGGATGTCTGTGATGTGCTTAGGTTACTTAGGTTTAAGTAGTTCTAAGTTCCAGGGGACTGATGACCTCAGGTGTTAAGTCCCATAGTGCTCAAAGCCATTTGAGCCCTTTTTACTGCTCTAAGAGAACTGACACTGGACACACACACACACACACACACACACACACACACACACACACACACACACAAACACACATACACACACACACACACATAAACCACTCCCCCATCACACACAGAGACATAAATGAAACACAGAAGTCGTCAGAACTCTCGCTACAAATTTCATAACCTTCTCGAAATATGCGATGCATTTATCGCGATACACGAGAATAACAAGCCTTGTAAAGAACGTGAGTGCATAAGAAACGACGTAACTACCTAGTACACACCAAAACTGTATCCACAACACCACCGCAGTCCCAACTATACAATGCTAACATACATAAGTTCACGTTTTTGTATTTTCTTACTAAAAGCTACTCAAACAACTGAAAATGACGTGATGATTGCTGAGAAAAATGGCAACAAGAAACGCATAAAATAAGGTGTAAACGTCGGCAACAATCGTGAAACAATGCTGTGACGTATAGAAGATAAGGTATTATGAAATTATTCACAGAAAACAATATTTAGAACCAAACGGTACATATGTAATAGTATTTTACAATGTTTTAAAAGTATGGTATTTCTGCTTGTTTTACAATGAAAGAACCCACTGATGATGGTGATACCTATTAATGAAACTAATTTTGGAATACATAAATAAATAACATAAGTGTTTTTCATCAAGTCAGACCCACAACCTCACGTTGTTGTTATTGTTACGCTAACTGATTTATGAACCCCTGGGGATAATCCATTCTTCTGAGAAGCCACCACACCCCTTTTCTCCTCTCCTCCAACACCTCTGCAATATACCCAAACCTTCCATATCCTCAAATCATCCCTCTCCCCCTTGCCAATACAAGCACACGTTTGATATCTAATTAATCTGCTAATTAATTATGTCAATGAATTAATTAATCTCTACTCCTATGACAAATCCCCTGGCCTCCCCCTTCCCTCCCCCAATACCCCTCCCCTCCTACACCTGTAAAGTGATGGGTAAAAACTCAGTCTCTGCAGGAGAGGAAGGCTCTCTTGAAAGAAATTCAAATCGATGTCAATAATGTATTGAAGCATTTTCTTCATTTAATCAGTTTGTGGCAGACAGTGATTCCCCCACTTGAGTAATGCTCACATCTGCACCCCCACACCGCTTCCCATGTCGTAATAGCTGTAAGCACCGAGGAATGAAATGAAGTGCGGTACAGCAGCCACTGTTTGGTGTCCTCTGGGCACCGCCACGGTAGTCAGAAACTGCACAGTGCTCTAATACACTTCATGATACTAAATACAACCGACCGTGCACTCTATGTTGGCCTGTACGGATCTCACAGCCCAGAAAAAAGCTTGAGGTGGCGACGTTTCTTTGATTGAAGAATTTCACACCCTCTTCCTGACCCTCTCAAGTGGCTACTTCCTATTAGTACGTAAATCAATGTGTCCAGTCACACAGATGGATATCTTCATGTTTCCTCAGAATATCACATACCTCATTTGCACTACCCTCTTAAATTAATTATTTAAAAATTTATATAGTCAAATAGATCACTTAACCCACTCACCACCTCCTTACGATCATTTTTCTTCATAACAAAATACATTTTCAGTGGTCGATAATCACACTCAAACATTTTCAAATAAGGAAATTGAGGTTCCGCCACAAATAAATTGTAGTATTAAATATATGTGATTTCATGTATGCGCCGACATTTGATAACGCAAGCACCCTCCCCCCGCGACAACGTTTCCACCTTTCCTTACACATCTTTTGTGGAAAAAAACCTCGCAGTCGCACACACTCGCGATTACGAAATGAGTCCCACCTACCGACTGCAGGGTAGTCACACCTGCGACGGCTGGGAGAGACCCCCACCCTCTCCAGGCATGCTGGCAGCTTTATGTCCATCCCCTGGTATCAACAAGCCACCCCTATTGGACGATTAGAGATCGGCTACACCAAGCTGTCAACCAATCAATTTATATGGGGAGAATAATCGTCCAGCACAAACACCAGTCATGTTGAATCTCCTCACGCTACACACACGTCTGCTTCTGTCGCCGCTCACCCAGCATACTGGTTACTTTGGTATTCAGTCATCAAGACAGTGCTGCCGCTGGGACTTCTGCTCGCGAATCGGTCAACAATCGACAGGTTGGAAGATTCTTTGTAACCAATTGCTCATCACGGGCTAAGCCGTGGCTTTCAGTTGACAAAAAGCCGCTTGGGCACTAGAGATGGGTCGAACTCGTTCATTCCCGTGAACTACTTCATTCATTTCACTCTTTGCCGTGAAGTGTTCAAATGGAGTAGTTCATTCACGAAGTTAGGGAGCCTGGCGAGGTTGCCCAGTTCGCCGCTCAGCTGCGGCTACGCTCGCTTCGCCTCGCTCGTACAATGAAGCTTGGCAATACTTCATATTTTACCAACAGATGGCCGAACTATTCAGTAACGTGCACGCAACGTTTGACGCTCTTGTCTGAGTTAAATAGAGCGCGGTCGAAGGGGACAAAGGAAAGATAACCAGAGAAGCCTGTCACAGAGAAGGTATTACATTTAATCTTGCTCTACATTTTCTCATGAAGTGCCCAAAAAAGTCTATATCTGCCAAATGAAACATTATTTCTTGTATTCATGGACTGAAAACTAGGGCTACCAACGAGATGCATTCCAATTTTATGTTCCTTTTAAAATCTAATCCCAAAGAGAATGAGTATGTTTACCACTGTCACAAAGTCTGTATACCTACGTTAAGTAAATATTCAGAAGTTTTTCTGTAGATTTTATTTTTGTTGAGAATAATAATCGTCCAGATTCAAAACGTAAACTGTCACCTGTAGTCATTGGTACGATTTCAGGTAAAATCTCTCTTTTAGTGTTATTAACAAACCTTTTATTTTCATGTTGGCTGTGCGTGGTCACACAGCGAGCCTCTTCGTTTGTATTTTTAATATTAATTTGTCTGCAAGCTCTGCCAACGCTAGGTTACCCGTAGACGCGAAGTTTAACTGCACAAATAGTAACGGGTAACGATGTCACTACTGCAGGAAGCAACTGACGCTGCTTTCCCCTCGCCCCTCACCTCCCCAACCCCTCGTAAACCTATCGCTGCCAACAAACACCGCGCGATTCGTCGACAGGCAGTAGAGGGAGGACTGAAGTGAAGAAAGGATGAGTGACGTAGCGCCGATGTAGTGCGAGAGGGAGAGGGGAAGAGAGTGAGTGAACTAGAAAAAAGTGTGGCGTGCCCTATCTGAGATGAGTCTGAAGTACCAGTTCATTGAAATTGAATGGTTAGTTCACACTTCACTGGAGTAAAGCGTTCATTTGAACGACTCATTCACGAGCTCCCCATCACTATTGGCCACTCCTGTCACTGGCTGTGACCCACTGCAGGACAAGCAGGAGCGAATTGGAGTGTTTTTATAACTGTAATTCCCTCCCCAGTTTCCAAACTTCCAATTTACCCAATCTGAGAGAGGGCTCTATTCTTCATACATCTCCAAATTACCACACAAAATGTAGATTCCCCATTTTATACAAGGTATTTTTGAAGAGAGAAGAAATGAGAGCATACGTGCATTTTCGTATTGCTAAAGTATAGTTACTTGTTGTGAAAATCCTGGACATCGGTGTGGCACAGAATATATTTCCTCTACGTCTTATCTCATCAGGTAAAAAAATATACATATTTTGTTATCAGCTAAATATCTGCTATATCCTGCTTCACAAGACTAGAATATTAAACTCATTTCTTGCTTATGATGGAGTGCTAAGGGTGTACTCTACCTCTGGCAAAGGGTACATCCTCACTTTCAATCTCTCTTAAAGTAAACAAATGCTTCGTGACATACAAAATTTCTTAAGGTGGCAGCACAGGAGTTGTAAATACCAGGTTTATACTACGTGTAACATTACATAATCGTAAAACTTTATGAATTCGGAACTATAGCTGAGTTTATTACGGTAGTTATCTCTCGCTGGGTAGGAGCAAGACTGATATTTCGTTAAAAGTTATCACATCAGAGAAAGAAGCCTGATTACAGCGAATCGTATCCGTTGTACTCTAGCCCGTGCTTACACGCGCCCTGCAGCATGTCATTGACATCAAACTAATTGAGTAATCAAAGAGTCACTTTGCATTCTGAGTAGCATTTTCCTGAAAACGGAATACTCTCGCCAAGTAGCTCAAATGGGATTCCTTGGAAGGAAGATGTTCTTTTCGAGGAACATTATTCACAAAATTTAAATGCGACGTTTGAAGCCGACTGCTGGGTGCAAAAGGATTCTACCACCGTTAACATACATTTTGCATAAGGACCACGAAGATGCGAGAAACTAGCGCTCATTGGGAGGCATATATACAGTCTTCTTGCATTGCTCTATTTGGGAGTGGATTATGAAAGGAACTGAACATTAATGGTGCAGTGTACCCACCGCTACACACCGTATGATGTCTTACGAATTAAACATATAAATGTAAATGCAAAATTACTCTACCGTAAGATGTCACTCAATCCAAAAAAATGTCCCGGAAGAGTGTCGTCTCTCAGGTACCTAGAAAACGAAAGACGAAACTTCTGTTGCTGATTGTCTCTTGGCAAAAATCTTCCTATTAGCCCCCAATGTTCTCACTGCTATAACTTCGTGAGACGTATGTGAGCGGTTGTAATATGCTTCCCCACAACACTTAGAAGAAGCGAATTAGAGTTCACCTCTCAGCTGCCCTTTCGTCAGAGTATCACTTTCTGTATTCTTTTGAATCTTCCAGTCTTCGAAACAAAGCATCTGAATCCACCTGATTTCGATGAGTAAGAGAGGTCCACCACTAAGTCACATCACAGTCCCCTACTAATTCTCTCGAAATCCCCACCTCTCAAGTCCCCTGTCGTCAGAGTGTCGCTTTATCTCGCGTATTCTTACGAATCATTCACTTCTCGATTAATAGCATTCGTATTCACCTGATTTCGACGAGTAAAAGGGATGTCCCCGTAAAGTCACAGACCCCCGCTAATTCTCTCGAAATCCCATCACGTTCCGACAGCACTGTTCCATTAGTTAGAAGGCTGTCTAGTCCTCGACAAGTCACTGACTTGGTAGAGAGCCATCACAAATAGAAAAATAGCACAGTAAAGTACAGGAGTAAATTCACAACCATGCTGAGTATACGCTTACTGCACATCCAAATTCAGAAGCACAACTTCTACAACTCATCGACAGCAAATGAATGTCTATAAAAAGAACCCCTGTACATGTCCTAATGTCCTTTATCGTATTACAATGATTACTACGCTAGAAATACGATGTGTTATGGTGTCAGAGTCTTCGTTAACAGCAGAGTGTCTCTCTCTCTCTCTCTCTCTCTCTCTCTCTCTCTCTCTAACACACATACACACACACACACACACACACACACACACACACACACACTCCCCTTTTCTCTCTCTCTTTCTCTGTCTCTCTTCGTTAATTTTTGAAACAGTTAATGGAATAAAACCTCAAATTCATTTAAACTGCGCAGAAGTCGAACCCTGTCAAACCTGTATCCATCTTTCAAACTGAGCCTTGAGTTAATGCATGGTGCATCCACCTACGATGCTCTATCCCGGCCCTATCCCAAACCTATCCTGTACCATGGGAGTCTATTCATGAAATTGATACACGCCATGCAAACATACAGAAAAAATAGCGCACTGGCTCAAAGTATTGACAATTACAAGCAGTCTAGAATACGTCGCCTGAACAGAGGTCATAATCACATGGGCAGAAGTGACATAAAATCGGTAAAATTACGAAAATTCACGGAAAATACGTATAAATTGAATATGACAAAATGTGGGAAAATCGAGGCAGAATGAGGGAGTATCTCAACGTCGGCTTTGAGCAGAAAAATTCTTGTACATGGAAACGAGTGTATGACACGAAGGGGAATACGTGAAATGTCGATGTGGAAGCTTTTGGAATCAAGGAAACAGTAATTTTTCGTTGACATTGATAAGATGGCTGGTACAGACTTTTCATGGTGAATTACAACCAAATGCAGAGTAATAAGTTTATATGTCGCGGATCACAAGCCCAGATGGGACCAGAAAGTTATCAGTAACCATCTTAAAGATTTTTATAAAGTGTCCTGACATGTGACTACGATAAACTTTACGTCTTCCTTAGCTAAAAAGCAATGGATTACCAGCGTTGGACTGCAAAAATACCGAATAGATCGCTTGTTTAGTCGTGTGCAAGACTGTTTATGTGTTTTAAACTCTAACAAGCAGGATTTATAATGTGATTCTCTGTACACTCTACCATCCACAACTATCCGATGTCAACAAACAAATATCTTACAGAACAGGTGCTGCGTGGTTTTTGCCACCATTCTGCAGTATGTCTACAAGGTGATACATGCAAGTTGACTGCTGTTTTGGATGCTTTTCTAGAAAAGAGGATGTAGGTCTGCGTTAAAGGATGGAAGAAAGTAGATGGAGAAACCGGTTGAGAGGGGTTGTAGCGAAGTTAGGATTTAATCTTAGACTGATGATGCAGTCTGGAGAGAGAGGGAGATGTCGTGATATGTCATTCATAGCACATTTAACGATTTTTTTCTTTCTCTCAGGCTCTATCAGTCTTGTGGTATAACCTGCATTCAACTCATGTACAATTGTGTGTTCTGTCTTTGACTTAGAACGCTGTCTAGCTGCAGTAGTTAATAGCAAAGCTCCCCATACCACAGTCAATGTAGGACTTTCGTGCATGTGTGGTGAATCATGTCCACCAAACCTATGGAAAACCTAGTTTGGCACCCTCCTCCAGATGAACGATGATATATGCAAAGTACTCCATTTCCCTGCCTTACCCTTGACCTAAATCGAGTCATCAGTTTCAGAACTGTGGTTGTTCTAAGTCAGTAACAAGTGCTTGTGAGATACTGCAGTCCCTATATGTACCTTTGCCTGACCGTTGTTATGTGCTGGTTCATAACGTCCAACAGACACAATATTTCGGTGATCACGCTCATAAGGTGCACAGACTAACTGATTTCCTGGGGGCGCACGGCTGACAAAGTTTTTACACATGACCAGGAGCCGTCTATACGGCAGCGCGTTCACGGCCGGTCTTGGGTGGTATTGAGAGCCATATGCCAGATTTAACATATACGCGGCAAGGGGCCGTTACCGTCTAAACGACACACAACAGCCCCAGAGCTACTGGGCACCGTAGTGGCCTGGAAAAATCTTGCTTCCATCGTCAATCGGAACATCACAGCCGAAAGTGAAGCCACTCATCATCTAACAGATGTTTAATTTTCTTTCCAATTTTTCTGTGTATTATTCTCGTCAACAACTTGGGTGCTTGAGGCGTTAAGCTGATTGTGCAATAGTTCTCGCACTTATCTGCCCTTTGTAACTGCGAATTTGTGTGGACAATGGTTTCCCATGTGAATAATAATTATGCAATAGTTTCATGGTACGTCTCGTCTCATAGTCTCTATAGACGTATTTGATAAGTCGCTAGTTACCAATTCCTTCCAATTTTTTCTGATTTTCCACCTTATTTGCTCACAAGTCCTCCAAATATCTCTTACGGTACGACTGGCCTCGTGTATCTCCCACATCAATTCTCATTTCTTCCCAATCACGTCAACAGAGAAGTCTTATCCTTCCTCTGTCCATTTCAGTATTTGTGTTATAATCCTGCTTCCTTCACATTCCACTGCATGATTGTTGGATGAAGAGTTCACTGCTACTTCTAACTTATCAGGATACATTAGTACAGTTTTCCACTGGTTTTCCTAGCTGATGTCGTGCATGGTGTGTACCGTTTCTCCAACATACGTCTTGCCACAATGGAATGGGATGTGGTAAATCCCGGGTTTCAATAAACACAGAGCACATGCAGATAACCAATTTGTGCAGAGGACGTAAGTTGTGGGCCAAGTTTGCTCTGAGCCATTTTGTTTCTGTGGGGTGCATACGTTCAGGGATAAGCATACAATCAGAACCCATTGTCCTGTTAATCGATTTATGTCCTCTGGGGATAATTTATCATTCTGAGAAACCCCCATCCCTCCCCCTTCTATCCTCCCCGTTGCCCCCTCTCTTCAATCCGGAAATTCTTGGGAAAAAGGCTCAATCTGTGCTGGAGAGAGAGACGATCTTACGACATGAAATTCAAATCAATGTCAGTAAAATGGTGATGCAGATTCTTTATTTAATCAATTTACTGTAAACAGGGCTCCTCTGACTCACATCTGCATCCGAAGCCCTGCTTCATATATCATAAGTGACCACCAAGGTTCAAATGGCTCTGAGCACTATGGGACTTAACATCTCACGTTCATCAGTCCCTCAGAACTTAGAACTACTCGAACCTAATTAACCTAAGGACATCACACACATCCATGCCCGATGCAGGATTCGAACCTGCGACCGCTCGGCCACACTAGTCGTCTAAGCACCAAGGAATGAAATGAAGTGCAGTACATTAGTCGTCATTTGGGGTGTCCCTCACATGTGTAAGTTCACGGGGCACCGTCACTGCGTTATGTCCTAATTACACATCACAATGCTCAATAAAATACAACTAACCATGGGCTGTATATTGGTCTACACAGATCTCTCGGCCTGAACCAAGCATAAGGTGGCGGTATTCCTTTGAGCGAAAAATTTCAGACTTGCTTCTAGTCTCCGTTACGCTCTCAAGTGGCTATTTCCTGCTTGTGTAGGCATCAATGTTTTCGAATACAGAAACGGTGGTTTTCATCTCTCCTCAAAATACCCCCCCCCCCCCCCCCCCCTATTGGGTAAGGCTGGGGACAAACGGAGATCTTGAGGAATAGAGATGTAAAAAATAATAGGAAATAGTCCATTAGCTTTACCCTATCAAATTAATTATTTAACAATTTACATAATGAAATAGTTCACTTAAAACACTCACCAACAACTTACGATTATCCTTCTTCCCAATAAAACATAATTTCTAAATTTGAGAATCACACTCAAATTAATTTTTCAAATTAAGTAATTAAATTTCCGCCACCATATAAATTGTAGCTCTAAACACATCCAAGGTCAAGTATGCACCAACGTTTCATAACGCAAACACTCTCCCCCACCTTTCCCTAAACACATCTTGTAAAAGAAAACATTGCAGTTGTACATATTCGCGATCACGAAACGCCTGCGCCAGCTGGGAGAGACCTAGAGCCACACCAGCCACGCTCGCAGCTGCATGCCCATCACCTGGCATCCACATGCCAGCGGTATTGGACGATTAGGGGTCGAAGAGACTGTCACCAAGCAGTCAATAAATTTAAGCTGGGAGCAAAATCGTCCATCGCAAACACCTGTTATGTTGAACCTCCTCCCGCAACACACATGTCCGCTTCTATCTCCGCGCACCCAGCGTACTGATTACTTTCGTATTCAGTCATCAAAAGAGTGCTACCGCTGGGACTTGCCCTCATGAATGGGGCAACAGTTGACTGGAGGATTCTTTGTAACCAACTGCTCGCCACAATCTAAGACATGGCTTCCAGTTGACCAAATCCTTTTGGCCACCACTGCCACTGGATGCGGCCAACTGCAGGACAAGCAGCTGCGACATGAATGTATTGTTCTAACTGTAGTTCTGACGTCAACAGAGACTATCCCCAGCTTTCAAACTTCCACTTCAGTCAATCCCGGAGAGGGATGTCTTTGCCCATACAACCCCAAATTCTCATGCGAAATGTAGATTCGTCTCTTTTATATGAGCTATTTTCGAAGAAGAAGAAATCGGAGCATACATCTGTTTTACTACGCTGAAGTATCGTTACACTTTGTAAAAACCCTTTACATGAGGTAAAAACAAATATCTTTTCTTAACAGCTTAATACTTGCTGTGTCCTGCTTCACAGGACTATAATATTGAACTCAATTGTGGCTACAATTAGTGCTAAGGGCGTACTCTACCTCTGCCACAGGATACGTCCTCACTTTCGATCTCTCTTAAAGTAAAAAAAAAGAAAAGCGAAATTTCTTAAGGTGGTAACAGAAGAGTTGAAAATATCACGTTCACTATTACGTGTATCGTTATGAATTGGTGTAACTCGATGAAATCGGCAATATAGCTGATTTTATTACGATAGTCATTTCTCACTGGGTAGGAGAACGACTGAAATTTCGTTGAAAGATCTCACCGAAAAGAAAAAAAAACATCTGATTATCACGAATCATATCCGTAGTACTCTGGCCCGTGCTCCCACCTGCCCTGCAAGGCTTCATTGACATCAAATTGGGAGTGGTGGTCGTTAGTGTTTAACGTCCCGTCGACAACGAGGTCATTAGAGACGGAGCGCAAGCTCGGGTTAGGGAAGGATTGGGAAGGAAATTCGGCCGTGCCCTTTCAAAGGAACCATCCCGGCATTTGCCTGAAACGATTTAGGGAAATCACGGAAAACCTAAATCAGGATGGCCGGAGACGGGATTGAACCGTCGTCCTCCCGAATGCGAGTCCAGTGTGCTAACCACTGCGCCACCACGCTCGGTCAAATTGGGAGTCCCTTTTTGCATGCTAGGTAACATTTTCCTACACTCGGAATACTATCGTCAAGTAGCTCAAATGGGATTCCCTGGACACAAGATGATCCTTTCGAGGAACACTATTGATGAAATTTAGATCCGACATTTCAAGCTGACTGCTGGCTGCAGAAGGAGTCTGCCACCACAGTTGTGTACATAGTTCTGCGTAGCCAGCGCGTACACAACTTTCCCACAAGAGCGCGCCCCGCTAAGCACAACGGTGCAGGGGCAGCGCTCGTCCGTCTCCGCACTACGAGATGGCGCTGCCATACAGACGGACCAAATTCAGCTCCCACCGATCCGCGTATTAATATGTAACGCAGCCAATGAGATTGCTCCTAACATAAAATCTTGTCTCCTCGCGGATCACACTCGCACAGTGATACCTGAACTGGCGAGGTACTATAACGAGTGTACAGATCTCCGATTATTCAGTCTGCATTTGTCTACACCAGTCTGTACCAGTCTGCATTATTTTATACCAGTCTATAGTCAAGTTTCAGTCTGCTCCTAATAAGATTACAATATTCCTGTACATAGCCATGAAGATAAACGAATAGACACTTTCTCAAGTATAAGATATATGAGAGAATAAGATTAACGTACCAAGACCAAAGGAACTTCAGATTGTTAATTGTAAACAGCATCCAGAATCGAGTTAGGTAATGTCTATGCTTTTTATTATTTTAATAAATGCGTGTGAAAATAAATCAAGTTCTGTTAAAAGTTGGTCACCGTCAATCTGCTGCTCTAAGCGTGCAAGTGGCATTTCTATCGTCTGACCTAACGGCAGAAGATAAACACGCCACGACAAGACCACGAGACATATTGCAGACACTCGCCTACTTCGTTAAAGTCAAATAATCTGATGGTGTGTGTACCGAAGATCTTACAGTGCGCAAACCACAACCACCAACATACATTTCACATAAGGACCATGATGATAAGATATGAGAAATCAGCGCTCATAAGAAGACATATACACTCCTGGAAATGGAAAAAAGAACACATTGACACCGGTGTGTCAGACCCACCATACTTGCTCCGGACACTGCGAGAGGGCTGTACAAGCAATGATCACACGCACGGCACAGCGGACACACCAGGAAACGCGGTGTTGGCCGTCGAATGGCGCTAGCTGCGCAGCATTTGTGCACCGCCGCCGTCAGTGTCAGCCAGTTTGCCGTGGCATACGGAGCTCCATCGCAGTCTTTAACACTGGTAGCATGCCGCGACAGCGTGGACGTGAACCGTATGTGCAGTTGACGGAGTTTGAGCGAGGGCGTATAGTGGGCATGCGGGAGGCCGGGTGGACGTACCGCCGAATTGCTCAACACGTGGGGCGTGAGGTCTCCACAGTACATCGATGTTGTCGCCAGTGGTCGGCGGAAGGTGCACGTGCCCGTCGACCTGGGACCGCACTGCAGCGACGCACGGATGCACGCCAAGACCGTAGGATCCTACGCAGTGCCGTAGGCGACCACACCGCCACTTCCCAGCACATTAGGGACACTGTTGCTCCTGGGGTATCGGCGAGGACCATTCGCAACAGTCTCCATGAAGCTGGGCTACGGTCCCGCACACCGCTAGGCCGTCTTCCGCTTACGCACCATCATCGTGCAGCCCGCCTCCAGTGGTGTCGCGACAGGCATGAATGGAGGGACGAATGGAGACGTGTCGTCTTCAGCGATGAGAGTCGCTTCTGCCTTGGTGCCAATGATGGTCGTATGCGTGTTTGGCGCTGTGCAGGTGAGCGCCACAATCAGGACTGCATACGACCGAGGCACACAGGGCCAACACCCGGCATCATGGTGTGGGGAGCGATCTCCTACACTGGCCGTACACCTCTGGTGATCGTCGAGGGGACACTGAATTGTGCACGGTACATCCAAACCGTCATCGAACCCTATCGTTCTACCATTCCTAGACCGGCAAGGGAACTTGCTGTTCCAACAGGACAATGCACGTTCGCATGTATCCCATGCCACCCAACGTGCTCTAGAAGGTGTAAGTCAACAACCCTGGCCAGCAAGATCTCCGGATCTGTCCCCCATTGAGCATGTTTGGGACTGGATGAAGCGTCGTCTCATGCGGTCTCCACGTACAGCACGAACGCTGGTCCAACTGAGGCGCCACGTGGAAATGGCATGGCAAGCCGTTCCACAGGACTACATCCAGCATCTCTACGATCGTCTCCATGGGAGAATAGCAGTCTGCATTGCTGCGAAAGGTGGATATACACTGTAGTAGTGCCGACATTGTGCATGCTCTGTTGCCTGTGTCTATGTGCCTGTGGTTCTGTCAGTGTGATCATGTGATGTTTCTGACCCCGGGAATGTGTCAATAAAGTTTCCCCTTCCTGGGACAATGAATTCACGGTGTTCTTATTTCAATTTCCAGGAGTGTAGATAGTCTTTTTTCTTACTCTCTTTGAGTGGAATATGTCAGGAAACGACTATTAGTGGTACAGGGTACGCTCACCCACCCACCATGTGACTGCTTTTACGATGTCACTCCATCCATTTACAGGCACACAAAACTCATGGAGCAGTGTTGTCTCTCAATTATAGAGGAAATAAAAGGCGGAAATTCCGCTCTGATTCACTCTCACTAAAAATCTTCGATTAGTCCGTAATTTTCTCACTGCAGTCACTTCATGAGATGTGGGTGAGTGGGTGTAATATGTCTGCCCAAAAGACTTAGAAGAAGAGGTTTACAGTGTACCTCTCAACTCCTCTTTCGTCAGAGTGTCACTTTACCTGACGTACTCTCACGAATCTTCCCGTCTTCGTTATATAACATTTGAATCCACCTGATTTCGACAAGTAAAAGAGCTGTCCCCCGCCATCTCACACACCCCTGGTAATTATCTCAAACTCTTATCACCTTCTAGCAGCACTGTTAGAAGGCTGTTTAGTCCTCCACCAGTCACTGACCGGGCAGAGAGCCATCACAACGAGAAATATAGCACACTAACGTACAGTAGAAAATTCACAACCGTGGTGAGTATATGTGGACTGCACAGGGAAATTTAGAAGCATAACATCTACAATTCCTCTATATAGCATATCTATAAATATTTCCCCTGTACACAACTTGAACTCTTTTATAGTAGTCCAATGGTTAATATGCTGGAAATGTGACAGTGTAATGGTGTCAGACCCCTCATTGACAGCACAGTTTCTCTCTCTCTCCATCCTCCCCCCCCCTCTCTCCCCTCAGTATTTTTATAACATCCAGTGGAGTAAATCTACAAACTACAAAAACTTTACTGAAGCCACCTGGTAGAGAATTCGCTAAGATTTTACCGCATCTCTCTCTTCTGATATATCAAAACAGATCTCACCACATGTTAACATCGAGCATATATCGTCATCCATGAACATATAGACATGTACTGATCTGCTGGACCAGATGGCCAGTCGCTTACACAAACATGTATAAAATTTTATGGCCTCTACTGTTGGCGGACCATATCCCACAGATTTTGTGTTATTTCATAAGTATTTTGATACAATTACTTTTTTTTGTTTAAACGCATCAAAGCAGTGTAGTGACTTACAGCTTTGTACAGAGCCACACATTTTGATTTTCTACCACGACTTTCAGGCACATGTCAGGTGCTAAACCGATATTTACATGTTTCAGTCTATCGACTCTCATGGAAAGCTGGACACTGCATGGTGTGAGGTACACTGCTCCCCCAACACAGGTGATGGTTGAGGTAAAAGACAGAGGTATTGTTTCTTATTGAATACATCGCAATACATGGAAACTGAAAGAGTTGGCAGCATTGTTGAGCGTTTTCGAACATCTGCCAAAAATGATCTCTACTTTTAAACGTATGTTCTACAATGATGGGGTAGCAGATGGCTTTGTGTTTCATTTACAATGAGACCAAGAGCATTGATTACGTATTGGCAGGTCATATTGCACCCAGGCATATGATCACTGTTTCGGTGTCCTAGTTGGAGATCATCATTACCTCCAAGTCTTGGACACTGAATCCTTCATTTTTATGGCTTTGTAAGCATAACTGCATGGGGAACAAGGGGGGGGGGGAGGAAGGAGTATTCTGCAGGACTTTACCCCATAGAGTATTATGGATACTATGCAACATCAGTTGTCAGTCACACCAGTGGCGGAATGGAGTGAATTTCATACACCCAGGCGAGCATGAAGTACCCTCACTCATCCACATTTTTGTTGGGCTTACGTCAGGTAAGGTATTTTCCTTCAGTTTTCGTAACTGTAACACGTTTTCCGTAATCAAACTCATTTTACCCAATTACTTGAGTTCCAAACTACTACTCTCGACGACTTGTTTCATCACGGCAAGTCTAGTGTTATCAGCCATTGACTCTTAGCGTGATTCTGAATTTCTGTATCATTGCTAAACCATCCTCCACCATTACTTTCCACGTTCTATATGCTTGTGGACAAATTGCGAATCCTGTTACACTGCCTGCATCTGACAACAAAAACTACTCTTTCTTAGTGCAGAGTACAGCCATCAGCAGACAGGAGCCGCAGAAACTATGTATCTTACACACAACACTTTGTAAATTCGGTAAGATTTTATTAGAATTACCCATCTCTCCCTATGTGGTTGGGAGTCACAAAGTATTCTCACATTCGTGGATCCTGACCTAAACACTAGAAGCATGTTGTAAATGTTCCTCTGTCTTTAATCAACCCACCCTGCAAAATTGTCTCCGAATTAATTTGGAACTCACCAGAAGGAGGGACGCACCATACCCTCTACATCTGATGTCTCGTTAAGGGACGGAATGAGCTGAGTTCCAGATATATTTCCTTTTAGAAAGATCATAACATGTGTTACAAAATGCCACATCCAACTGATGGTAGTGATATAGACCAGTATCCTCATTACAATACTGTAACTCCATTTTGCGAAGACTGTTCTGCACTAATCCTACTCAAATAACCCATACTATTACACACGATCTCACTAGATGCACGCAAGCCGAGGAGGTTATCACTCCTTTTTGGGGTATAGAAGACACGAGCCTAATACTTTTGAGAGTATTGTGATGATATAAATGATAGTTAAGAAGAAGAAAACGAAGACGAAGTGCCATATGGTAGGAGTATGAGGCATTTTATATTAATCACTTGTGCTATCAGTTCTGTAGTATTGTCGAAGTGCTTGGATTCCATTCCAAGGAGGTACTGGAATTAGGCAAATGATCGTAGAACATGGGCATACACAATCCCAGAGCTACACGGTTCTGCAGTTAATCACGCTATAATATTAAAGCAGTGTGGCTTACAATTTATCAGTCATATCGAATACAACGCTGTTAATACTCCAATGCCAAAAATGTATTTCTAACACCTGACACATTTTCACGCTGTAAGTTTTCTATTCCACTCTTTATAGTGAGAAACTTTAACATGATAAAAATACTACCTCGTACATCAATGGGAAAAAAATCTTTGTGATACTTGCACTAAATAACTTTCTGCAGGTGTATATCACTCACTGTTCACATCAGATAATGACTTCGAAATTATGCTATGTTCACATCAGTCCTATAAAAGGCTCGTCCACAATGGAAAACTGCTTGAAACACCTATATCTTTGAGGAGGCAGACAAATGCATAGCAGCAGTGTTTGACATGTGAAATTACACACCATCTAGCATGCATGTATTGCATGAAAGAAAGAAGGATCCTTTCTTGTGTGATTATATGATAGCGGAACAAACACTGGTAGCAGTTACTTCTGTAAAATATCTGGGAGTATGCGTACGGAACGATTTGAAGTGAAATGATCAAATAAAATGAATTGTTGACAAGGCGGGTTCCAGGTTGAGATTCACTGGGAGAGTCCTTAGATAATGTAGTCCATCAAAACACTCGTTCGACCTGTACTTGAGTATTGCTCATCAGTGTGGGATCCGTACCAGGTCGGGTCGACGGAGGAGATAGAGAAGATCCAAAGAAGAGCGGCACGTTTCGTCACAGGAGTATTTGGTAAGCGTGATAGCGTTATGGAGACGTTTACAAACTCAAGTGGCAGAATCTACAAGAGTGGCGCTCTGCATCGCGGTGTAGCTTGCTGTCCAGGTTTCGAGAGGGTGCGTTTCTGGATGATGTATTGAATATACTGCTTCCCCCTACTTCTACCTCCCTAGGAGATCACGAATGTAAAATTAGAGAGATTCGAGTGCTCACGGAGGCTTACCAGCTTTCGGTCATCCCGCGAACCACAGGCGACTTGAACAGGAAAGAGAGGTAATGACAGTGGCACGTAAAGTGCCCTCCGCCACACACCGTTAGGTGCTTGCGGAGTATAAATGTAGATGTAGATGTAGATGAACTCTGAGAACAGTACACAGTCCTATAAAAGGCTGGTCCCATCAATTCATTACTATTGTTTGTTGCATTTTGTGTGATAATGAATACTGTCAGAAACCAGTTAGACAAATGCTGTTCAGTGGAAATGTTCGACGTTGCTGTCAGAGTTGAAGAAAAACTTACTTTTCGCCTACTTTTTCCACTATCAAGTCAACTGAAATAACAGCTGCACATCAAATAGTAAAGGGCACAGCAATCAGTCGTGAAATGATATTTATTGTATATTTAGATTTCGGTCAGTCTTTGGCCATCCTTAGTGCTAAAAAACTTGTGAAGAACCAGTTACAATAAGGTAACTCGAACGCCTTAATAAATGCTTTAAATGTAAGTCAGTCATAGAATACATACAAGTGAATGTAAGACAAAACATTAAAGATTGTTGTATATGCACACAACCCAACAGGCCTTTTCATGTCAGAGCTTGAGTACACACTGAAGTCACTGTTTACAATTACAACAGCATCCAGTTTACATGTATGATGCATTGACATTGTGTATTAACTTTATTTTACATTTCGTATGTTTTATCATTTTATTTATCATTTTACACTTTTCAAACCTTTTGTACATAATACAAATAAGGTGGTTGTAACTAAAGTTGGTGAATAATTTTTACAGATATACATGGTGGTAACTGTGTGAATTAACCTATGGCCTCGGTTGCTGCTGCACATTTTAAACTGTACATAGTTTTAAAAAATATGAAACATCGTTTTCAAATAGCTAAGTTAGTAATTTTTTTTATTTTTTATTTTTTATTTTTTTTTAAATCGTGCTACATGCTGAGTACAGGTAAGGGAACTGGAACAGACAAGGGTGGTGCTACATGTCATAGTATCATCAGCAGTATGTCAAGAGGACAGGAACCGTTCTGCTTTGAAATGTTCTCTCTCATATGTGTCGTATACGAATTTAGAATAATTTACACTGTTTCGTATTAATACTATCATTACATTTGTCCCCAGAAGTTTCGTACTCATATACAATCCAGGAAGAATGTAATCATAAGTAGATTATTATTGTCAGAGCAGTGCAAGTGTGTATCTTTCATCCTCCGGGCGACACATACATACACACACGCACACACACACACACACACACACACACACACACACACACACACACACACACAAGAAAGAAAGAAAGAAAGAAAGAAAAGGTCAGAGTATCTGTTGCGATCGGAGCATACTAAACGATTTCCATAGATTTCCCAATATATGAAATCACACATGATATCGCTGCAGGTTGTTGTGTTGAAAATAAAACAAAACGATATATAATAACGGAAATTGCTGTGAAGGCTGGAAATAAAATCAGCAGTAATGAAGAAGAGATTTTAAAATCAGGAGAAAAATAGTGAATTACTAAGTTTCATTTATGACGACGCGATATGTTGTAATGTTTATGATGGTTACGTAGAAAGAAACATCTGCCGCTTGGCAAATTATTGCTCATCTTTAATAAAATAGGTTTCATTCCAGGCTGTCGTACATCGCTATCACATGGGTTTCCACTACAGATGTCTCTCTACCTATAAGCTGTTGATCGAGGAAGGCGCTATACACTTGTGATGATGCCAATATAATTGACACAGGCCCAAGTTAAAGAGTGCATTGGCAGGAATAATAAAATCATTGCCAGGAATAGTAAAAACCACTTGCCCGCATTCGAAACTGTTAGGAGTGTCACCGCTGAAGGCTGGAAGAAAGCATGGCAAAGGATGGAAAAAGCATGGCAAAATGAAGTCATTTTGCAAATATCAGTAGAGAAAATGATCAAGTCATTAAAAAAATTACAGTGACTTGGTCCGTTCTAGCGTCTCTGATAATTATGAGAGGAATTTCACCAGAGTTTTCCTTTGCGACTATAAAGAAGACGCACAGCCAAAGTCAGACGCCTAGCAAGTGCGTTAAGAACGGAAAATACCCATCGTGCCTTAACTACGAAATTCGGAAAATGCTGATGGAGCAAAGACTGTTGCAGTCTCGGTTCGACAGAACGTGCAAATGACGGCAGCCAAAGGTTAGTAAAGATTCGTGCGCCTGTGAAATATCTAAGGCTTGCATCTAGTCACTCGCTGACCAGCTTGGTGTGGCAGTATAACATAGCAGAAGTGAAGCCGAAGTTAGAAATTTCGCAATTTAAGAAATCGTTCACGTAGGAGAATAGTACAAGCATACCGTCGTCTGACCATCACACAGACCACCGAATGTAGAACGTAATCTTATAATAAGCGTCCCTGCGTTAGAGAAACAACTGAAAGAGTTGAAAACAAATGAGTCACCAGGTCCGGACTGAATCCCGGTTCGTCTTTACAGAGAGTACCCTACGGCATTTGCCCCTTATTTACCTCGCATTTATCGCGAATCTCTCGCCCAGCGCCAACTCTGAAGCGAATGGAAAAAAATGCAGGTGATTTCATCAAATAAGAAGAGCAAAAGAATACATTTAGAGCTTGCTGTCATTCATCAAACCAACTAGAAATTTTCTTGTATCCTCCTATAGTTACTCAGCTTCGACATTTTCTCGTACCTCACAGCATCATCAGCAATACACCAGCATTATGGGCAGACGTCCTTAACACCGTTTACTGCCAGAATACTTGACATATTCAGTGGCCGAAAATACTAAATTTTTCCGAGCCCGACTTTAGAAATCATCATTTGCGATAAATTCAGCTTCCTCTTTTCTCCTATGACATGTTACGAACTATGGACGATGGGCAACAGGCAAATTCCGTATTTCTAGATTTCCGAGAAGCACTTGATACGGTGCTTCACTGCAGACTGTTAACGAAGTTACGATCATAGGGAAATGGTTGCCAGATAATTATGTGAGTGACTTAAAAGAGTTCTTAACAGAACCCTGTACGTTGTCCTCTGAGGCGAGTGTTCATCAGAGACGAGAGTGTGGCAGACCGCTATTATTTTCTTCATACGCAAATGATCTCCAGAACGGACTGGCAACAAACTTTGGATGTTTGCTGATGATGCTGTGAGGTACGGGAAAATGTCGAAGCTAAGTAACTAAAGGAGGATACAAGAAAATTTCTAGTTGGTTTGATGAATGACAGTAAGCTCTAAATGCGTAAAAAATATAAGTTAATGCTGACGAAACGAAAAACAACCCCGTAATGTTCGAATATAGCGACAGTAGTGTCCTGCTTGACCAAGTCACTTCGTTTAAAGATCTGGCCGTAAGGTTCCAAAGCGACTGAATTGAACGTTCATGTGAGGATTACGGGAATGAAGTCGAATGGTCAGCTTTGCTTTATTGGGAGAATTTTAGGAAAGTGTTGCCCCTCTGTAAAGAAGACCGCAAATAGGATGCTAGTGCGACTTATTCCTGAGTACTGCTAGAGTGTTTAGGACCCTCACCAGATCGGATTAAAGGAAGACACCGAAGCAATCCAGAGGCGAGCTGCTAGATTTGTTATCTGTAGGTCTGATCAATTCACGAGTGTCACGGAGATGCCCCGGCAACTCAGCTGTGAATCCTTGAAGAGAATGTGACGTTCTTTTCAAGGAACGCTGTTGAGAAGCTTAAAGAACCGGCTTTTGAAGTTTTACTGCAGAATGATTGTACTGCTGCCACCACACACTTCGCATAAGGACCACGAACATAACAAACGATAAATTACGGCTCGTCTCTGGCGGCTCAGTGTACCTGTCTATCGCAGTTTGAAACGCATTGAAATTGACCTTGCTGGTCAATTTAATAAACAGCAGTTGATTGGAGGTCCAAATGTTTGTCGTGGACTCCATCTCAACTTTACCTATGATGTACAAGCAGTGTTTGGAGGTAGTACCTAGCTCACACTTGCTGTTGTATAGGGCAATCAAGCAGATTATGGTGGCGTTGAAGCTTTTCATGATGCTAACATTCTGACTTGGAAGACATGGAGTATTTCGGAGACTACAGGACTGTTGGCTTAACAGCCTTATGGTACTCTTATTCCAAACATGCCATTTGTTTTGAGTACCAGTATGGTAGTGAAACATGGACTGTGGGATAACCGGAAATGAAGAGAATCGAAGCATTTGAGATGTGGTGCTGTAGACGAATGTTGAAAATTAGGTGGACTTAAAAGGTTAAGGAATGAGGAGGTTCTACGCAGAATCGGAGAGGAAAGGAATATGTGGAAAACACTGCTAAGGAGAAGGGACAGGATGATGGGACATCTGCTAAGACATGAGGGAATGACTTCCATGGTACTAGAGAGAGCTGTAGAGGGCAAAAACTGTAGAGGAAGACAGAGATTGGAATACGTGAAGCAAATAATTGAGGACGTAGGTTGCAAGTGATACTCTGAGATTAAGAGGTTAGCACAGGAAAGGAATTCGTGGCGGGCCGCATCAAACCAGTCAGTAGACTGAAGACCAAAAAAAAAAAAAAAACAACAACAAAAAAACGAAGGTATATGGATGGCCTTTTTTGCTCGCTCCATATGCGAGTGGTGCAGGAAAGGAGATGGCTAGTACTGTTACAGCTACCCTCCCCCACGTGCCGTGCGTTGGTTTGCAGAGTATGTATGTAAGTGTAGAGCAATAAAATCACATAATTGTAAGTTTCATGTACTGGAAGCAGGCTGTTTAGGTTTTCTTATTGGTAACGCCACATAGCGCTTTGTATGAAAAATCACTGGCTGTGCTGTGCGCAGTCTGTGGCTGGTTGGCATTGTTGTAATACTCGCCGTTGTAGCGTTGGGCAGTTGGCTGTTGGCGGCGCGTAACGTTTCGCAGTTGGAGGTGAGCCGCCAGCAGTGGTGGACGTGGGGAGAGATATGGCGGAGTTTTGAAATTTGTAAGACTGGATGTCATGAACTGCTATATATATTATGACTACTAAGGTAAATACATTGTTTGTTCTCTATCAAAATCTTTTATTTGCTAACTATGCCTATCAGTAGTTAGTGCCTTCCGTAGTTTGAATCTTTTAGTTAGCTGGCAGTAGTGGCGCTCGCTGTATTGCAGTAGTTCGAGTAATCAAGATTTTTGTGAGGTACGTGATTTGCGAAACGTATAGGTTAATGTTAGTCAAGGCCATTCTTTTGTAGGGATTTATGAATGTCAGATTGCGTTGCATTAAAAATATTGTGTATCAAATTAGGCACAGTTATGTGTAATTTTTCTAAGGGGACGTTTCAGTACCAAGAACAATCTTGTTATCACCAACTGAGCCCAACTGAAGTTTATCCCAGAAAATTCAGTCATCATCGCATAACAGAAATCGTTCACACTGATTATCACATAATTGGTGCATCACTCAGGTAGTGTATTGCGTGTGGCTACTCTTCTTTCCTCCAAAACTAAGGATCATTATATCGATTAAACAGAGTAAATTTTATGTCGTTAGAAATAAGTACCTTTGTACTTATTTCTCATACCACAAAATGTAATGCCAAATGAACCATAATTCTTGCAACCTCGTAATGAAAACATCCTGGCGACTCTTAGCTTTTGACTCACGAGCGGAGTATCAAGCATTGTATTTAAATCATATTATCTCGCTTTAGTAAGTCTGACTGAGTTCTGGTTTGGAGCAGATGAAAACACGATGTAGGAGGTGCGACAATAAAGTAATGAGACTGATTTTCTTTGCAAGATGTGGCAACTCTGCAGGCTTGCGTAGGCACAATATCTTTGACCTTGGTCTATAAGCTGCTTCTAATCCAAGCGGCCATCGATGCAACTGCTCAGTCGTGAGTTTTGCTGTAATAAGTTAACACGTGTTTGTGTCTATCATCACGGAAATGGAACCGCATAATACTGCGCAACGGTATGGCATTTCTTTTTTCGTTAAATTGGGTGAGAACGCGATGACAACTTACCATAAGCTTCAGAAGGCTTTTGGAGAGAAGGTTTTGTCAAGAGCTCAAGTTTTTCGTTGACATAAAATTTTTAGTGAAGGCAGAACGAATGTTGTAGATGAAGACCGCAGTGGGCGACCATCAACCTCAGGGATGGATGTCAACTTGGCCAGGGTGCATGAACTCGTACGATCTCATCGAAGATTATCCGTGAAAATGATTGCAGAAGAACTTTATATCAATCGAGAAATGGTTCGTATAGTAATAACTGAATTTCTTCGTATGAGAAAGATTTTTGTAAAAGTAGTCGCCAAAAATCTCACACCACAACAGGAGAAACACAGAAAAATGTGGCAGCCGATCTGTTAGAGCAAACAGAAATCAATCCATAATTGTTGAGCCGTGTTAATACTGGTGATGAAAGTTGGCTTTTTCAGTACGATCCAGAGACAATACGTCAAAGTTCGCAACGGTGCTCACAGGGATCACCCAGACCAAAAAAAACTCGCATGTCAAAGTCAAAAGTGAAATGCATGATTGTGTGCTTCTTTTATTACAAGGGAACTGTTCGTAAAGAGTGGGTGCCTCCTGGACAAAGAGTTAACCAATATCACTACAAATAAATTTCAGAAAGAATTCATAAAAGAGTTCTTCATGTCCGTGCCAGAATTGCTGACAATTGGATTCTGCATCACGATAATGCGTCATCCCATACAGCTCTGTCAGTACAGCAATATTTGACCTCAAAACAAATTTCAGTACTATCACAGCCACCTTATTCACCTTGTGCGACTTTTTTATATTTTCAAGAGTCAAAACGGCGGTCAAGGAACACCATTATCAAACAACACAAGATGTCCAAAAACCTCTCACGTGGGTCTTGGAAGATATTACAGAAGATGAATTCCAGAAATGTTACCATCAATGACAGAAATGATGGAAAAAGTGTGTGCAATCAGAAGGGAACTACCTTGACGGAGACAACGCTAAACTTGACAAAAATGGTAAACAACATTTTTTTTCACATCAGTCTCATTACTTTACTGTCGCACCTCGTATTCTAAGTGTTTTGTTCATAATTTATTCACTTGGTTTCAGTAACCAAAAATTATAGCGCATATCGAAAATCTCATCAGGAAATATATTTTATTCCGGATTACGGAAGGTCTGATTCACAGCTCCGACTGGAAAACTCTCGATGTTTGGTCCAGATCCCAGGTCCAGGTCTGTTGCCGTGAAACTCTGTTCCCTTTGGTGCGATGCAGTCATTCCTGTTACGCGTGGCAACCTCTTTTCCCTCGACAGAATGTCGACAAATCCGTCCGACGTTGCATGACGTAAAGCATTAGCGTTGTAGCCGAAAGCAGATAGCGGCCGACTGCACTGCAGGGAATTCGATAACAACAGGCAGCCCGTCTGTAATTGAACGAGAGAGGATTCTGAAAGTTCCCCAGACGCTAATCCCGGATTAATCTGGAATGACAGCGTTTCCGACTTACCGTATCTTTACTCTCCTCAGCTAAAACCAAAACGTCATGTACAGAGCTCGAAAAATGTTACAATGGAACATACACACGAGGCACCTATTGTCGTCTCAGCCAAACATCCTTCAGCACATCTATTTGTTCCTGTGCTATGCATCAAGGAATAAATAAAATATTGCAAAATTTGGACGCAATGTACAACTGTTATTTTTCATTCAATCTGTAGTGTGAAAGAACGATCTGTTGGTTATAAACAAAGTTGAGTGGTTTGCCACGTATGAAATGGCACTCACGTTTGAAGTCAACTGTCATTTCTTAAAATCTATTCAGGTAATATTTATGGACATTCCTACCTGTTGACACAAATCACAGAATGTTTTTATTGCGCAAACATCATTAGTGAGACGTATTCCAAAGACGTCTGAAAATATAACTTTATTATTCATGAGTTGAAAATTGTACATGGGAACATTTATCATCTATTGCAATCTTTTATAACCTGTTCACTTTACACCTGCCGTTTTAGCAGAGGACGCTACGAACTATAGATATATATCGCTATTTGTTGTTTAGAATGACGCACGAGGGGTATAAATGCGCTCAATTAAAATGTAGCACTGTTCTGAACTGTACTTGGTATATGTGCAACAAATAAAAGACACACATTCTATTAACATAATCTTGTACAGAAATACAAAACGAAATGAGCTATACAAAAATAAAACTGTTGTTTTACGGTCGAATAATGCTGCAGAGGGTGTAGGACATAACGGTACACTCACTTTCAATATATTCTTCTACTGTAAATGGTAGAAAATGAAAGAGAGCTGTTGCATTAGGATCTCAACCACGGATACTAGAATACACGGTATGGATCACAAGGAATATTGCCGTAAAGTACTCTAATAGCGTTTACGAGCGAACCAAGGTATTTTACGACAGCCTGAAATTTTATTAGTGACTGGCGATTGAGCACAGAACTAAGCCGTAATTATCAGCGTATTGAGATATTTTTTACAGTAAGTTTTTAAATAAAAAAATGGCTTGCTTCGATATCGCCAGTTATATTACTCACAGCAGACAAGTAACTAAGATAGGAATTAAGTTTCACATATTTCGTAACAACAACGAGACGAAACGAAAACGGATAAATGCTTGCATGCTTGTAAACATGCAGATTCCAGTTGAAAATATTCGTGTCTAACACATTTTACTGATCGGGATTGTGAAAGGGCTTTCAAAGTGAACTGTTGAGTATGAGTATTTATTCCTTTGAAACTCAAGTTGAAGATTGATGCTGTTATCACTCTACCATCCTCCGGTGCTGATTTAGGGCATACTAATGAGCCTAAAATGAGAGAAATATTCGGGCACAAAGATAGAGCTACAGTAATAAAGTACAAGATATGTTGTAGAAATGTTACAAATATATTACCAATAACTGAAGAAATTATTACAAAATAAAAAGTTAACCCTGAAAATAAACGCTGGGTGTGAATGCGACAGTGGGTTCTTACGCCAATAATCAAAAGTTAAGGAAACAAAATAAAATACCTTAGGCAAAAGGGTGTATATTTACAAGAGCGTCGGTCACGATGTAACGATGAATTACTGGAATTAACACATGTTCAGAAAATGATTCAGGACTCTTTTCCTGACTGTCAACAACTAGTGGTTATAAAAGGATGCTTTACAACTGGTCATCTGAAAATATTGTAAAGTCTGCGATTTTATGTTCCCTACCTTATAAAGCGTCATATTTTGTCAGGTACGTATTATAATATTTCCTTCCTAGAGAACCACCACCAAAAAAAAGGCTTGGCAGTTTAGCGTTCCACCATGTTTTATTGATTTAAGCCTTAGTGTTTTGAAAATTCAATCAAAGTTATTAACAAAATTTGAAAGTGACGTAGTTCTTAGCTTTTATAAAACGATGGAAACAGTGACTACTGTTTTGTCCAGGTAGAGGAAATTATCAGTGGGCCACACAACGATGCTCAAGTAATGGTCATCAGAAGTTTGTTAAGAAAATGGATCCATCCCATTTATTACAACTTTGACACAGCCGTTCCAAAGTATCTGTTAACAGAAGTGGTATAGTACTGAAAAATGTTTAATTTAAAGTAAGAGTATTTGCATATGATATAGGACCACCAAACAGAATATTTATAGGGAATCTGAAGATTACACTCAATAACTCTGGATTTGAAAATTCATCAAATGTTATTCTTGTGACGTGCTTCACTCTTTAAAACTGCTACAGAATCATCTACTTCACGATGATTATCAACTAAAATCTCATAGTTTCCTCACAAAAGAACCATTCATTAACTTAGATGAAATTTGAAAATCTGGCATCGATTTACGTTATGTTCATAAAGTAATCAAGAACCGTTTGGGTGTTCCTGATACGGAAAGGCAAATCGTAAGGAAATCAGCAGAGCTGATTTATCTCACTGTAGGCAAGCCATTTGCCACAGGCTTCCTCAGTTCAATAATGATGGTGAGGCTGTAAACTTCATAAATATGGATTTGATGTACTGAACTCCAGAACTCTGGTTAATGAATACAAGTTAAGAAACCCTTTTTAAATCATTCACCGTAACAAGATAAAGTGTGGGAAGACCTCTACTATCTCATTATAACAATGAGAGCCACAAGAAGAAGAAAAAAAAGAGAGAGAGAGAGAGAACATGAAAAATCAAAAAGCGAATTTCTCTTACACCGAAGGAAAATGAGAAAACAGGAAGGAGTTAACCCAAAAAATATAATTAAAAACATACTGATGATTTTATTCTTCATCAGAAACGGTTCTGGTGTCTACAAACAGTCTACACTCTTTCTTTAGGGTGTTAACGCTGGGAGGCTACATCATGTCTCCAGATGCCTGGAGAGATTCTATGACCACATTTGCTACCACTGTCTCCCAAAGGCTTACGTCTTCGTTTCTGAATCGTAATGAGAGCGAAATCCTAACAGGTAGCAAATGTAAGAATGAGAAAGAATTTGATGCTAGCAGTCCTAATATATTGGCGGAAACACGAGACACGACTATAGAGCCGTCATATTCTGAGAGACAAGACACTTATTGTCTTTTCTTTTTGTCATCAGTTTACTGACTGGTTTGATGCGGCCCGCCACGAATTCCTTTCCTGTGCTAACCTCTTCATCTCAGAGTAGCACTTGCAACCTACGTCCTCAATTATTTGCTTGACGTATTCCAATCTCTGTCTTCCTCTACAGTTTTTGCCCTCTACAGCTCCCTCTAGTACCATGGAAGTCATTCCCTCATGTCTTAGCAGATGTTCCATCATCCTGTCCCTTCTCCTTAGCAGTGTTTTCCACATATTCCTTTCCTCTCCGATTCTGTGTAGAACCTCCTCATTCCTTACCTTATCAGACCGCCTAATTTTCAACATTCGTCTACAGCACCACATCTCAAATGCTTCGATTCTCTTCTGTTCCGGTTTTCCGACAGTCCTTGTTTCACTACCATACAATGCTGTACTCCAGACGTACACCCTCAGAAATTTCTTCCTCAAATTAAGGCCGGTATTTGATATTAGTAGACTTCTCTTGGCCTGAAATGCCTTTTTTGCATTGCGAGTCTGCTTTTGATGTCTTCCTTGCTTCGTCCGTCATTGGTTATTTTACTGCCCAGGTAGCAGAATTCCTTAACTTCATTGACTTCGTGACCATCAATCCTGATGTTAAGTTTCTCGCTCTTCTCATTTCTACTACTTCTCATTACCTTCGTCTTTCTCCGATTTACTCTCAAACCATACTGTGTACTCATTAGACTGTTCATTCCGTCCAGCAGATCATTTAATTCTTCTTCACTTTCACTCAGGATGGCAATGTCATCAGCGAATCGTATCATTGATATCCTTTGACCCTGTATTATAATTCCACTTTTCCGAAAGTCAGATGATATGTTGCCAGACTCATATATTCTACACACCAACGTGAATAGTCGTTTTGTTGCCACTTCCCCTAATGATTTTAGAAATTGTGATGGAATGTTATCTATCCCTTCTGCATTATTTGACCGTAAGTCCTCCAAAGCTCTTTCAAATTCCGATTCTGATACTGGATCCCCCATCTAAATCGACTCCTGTTTCTTCTTCTATCACATCAGACAAATCTTCACCCTCATAGAGGCTTTAAATGTATTCTTTCCACCTATCTGCTCTCTCCTCTGCATTTAACAGTGGAATTCCCGTTGCACTCTTAATGTTACCAGCGTTGCTTTTAGTGTCACCAAAGATTGTTTTGACTTTCCTGCATGCAGAGTCTGTCCTTCCAACAATCGCATCTTTTTGGATGCTTCACATTTTTCGTGCAGCTATTTCGTCTTAGCTTCCTTGCACTTCCTATTTATTTCATTCCTCAGCGACTTGTATTTCTGTATTCCTGATTTTCCTGGAACGTGTTTGTACTTCCTCCTTTCATCAATCAACTGAAGTATTTCTTCTGTTGCCCATGGTTTCTTCGCAGCTACCTTCTTTGTACCTTTGTTTTCCTTCCCAACTTCTGTGATGGCCCTTTTTAGAGACGTCCATTCCTCTTCAACTGTGTTGCCTACTGCGCTATTCCTTATTGCTGTATCTATAGCGTTAGAGAACTTCAAACGTATCTCGTCATTCGTTAGAACTTTCGCATCCCACTTCTTAGCGTATTGATTCTTCCTGACTAATGTCTTGAACTTCAGCCTACTCTTCATCACTACTATATTGTGATCTGAGTCTATATCTGCTCCTGGGTACGCCTTACAATCCAGTATCTGATTTTGGAATCTCTGTCTGACCATGATGTAACCTAATTGAAATCTTCCCATATCTCCTGGCCTTTTCCAAGTATACCTACTCGTCTTGTGATTCTTGAACAGGGTATTCGCTATTACTAGCTGAAACTTGTTACAAAACTCAATTAGTCTTTCTCCTCTTTCATTCCTTGTCCTAAGCCCATATTATCCTGTAACCTTTTCTTCTGCTCCTTTCCCTACAACTGCATTCCAATCGCCCATGACTATTAGATTTTCGTCCCCCTTTACATACTGCATTACCCTTTCAATATCCTCATACACTTTCTCTATCTGTTCATCTTCAGCTTGCGACGTCGGCATGTATACCTGAACTATCGTTGTCGGTGTTGGTCTGCTGTCGATTCTGATTAGTACAACCCGGGCACTGAACTGTTCACAGTGAGACACCCTCTGCCCTACCTTCCTATTCATAACGAATCCTAGACCTGTTATACCATTTTCTGCTGCTGTTGATATTACCCGATACTCATCTGACCAGAAATCCTTGTCTTCCTTCCACTTCACCTCACTGACCCCTACTATATCTAGATTGAGCCTTTGCATTTCCCTTTTCAGATTTTCTAGTTTCCCTACCACGTTCAAGCTTCTGACATTACACGCCCCGACTCGTAGAACATTATCCTTTCGTTGATTATTCAATCTTTTTCTCATGGTAACCTCCCCCATGGCAGTGTCCTCCCAGAGATCCGAATGGGGGACTATTCCGGAATCTTTTGCCAATGGAGAGATCATGATGACATTTCTTCAACTACAGGCCACATGTCCTGTGGGTACACGTTATGTGTCTTTAATGCAGTGGTTTCCATTGCCTTCTGCATCCTCATGTCGTTGACCATTGCTGATTCTTCCGCCTTTAGGGACAATTTCCCACCCCTAGGACAAGAGAGTGCCCTGAACCTCTATCCGCTCCTCCGCCCTCTTTGACAAGGCCGTTGGCAGAATGAGGCTGACTTCTTATGCCGGAAGTCTTCGGCCACCAATGCTGCTTATTTATCAAAATTTAGGCAGTGGTGGGGATCGAACCCGAGACTGAAGCCGTTTTGATTATTAATCAAAGACGCTACCCGTACACCACGTGTATGGTCCTACAGAAAATAAATGTGACAACGAGGAAGTTAATGGGATTGTTTCAGAGGTGACAGAAACTTTTGAGAACTGCACTGAACACAAAGGGGAAAGCTTCCAGATTTATAGATAAATGTTGAGCTGTTAGAGATGATTGCAGGATATGTTGCTTATAGGGTTAATTGCAAACACCCCGAATTAGCACATCTATATGGTAAACTAAAAGATAACGTAAATGTTTAAGGAAAGAACTGGCTTGCAACAATTTCAAGAGGGTCTTTAATGAAGCCAACTGGAAGTTTTAAGGAATCCGCTTTGAAATTGGAAAGAGAGTTCAAACAATTCCATAGAAATTTCATCGACCATAACCCAAAAGTCTTTTTAATATGAAAGGACATTGTACTGCATTGTATTATATGTTAACCGTGGACCTAGAAACGACGGAGAGGCTCCGTCCTTGCTGCAGCGGCAATGGTCCACAACCCCACGACGACTACTGCAGTCCACTTCACCCCTCCGTCATCCCACACCGAACAAAGGGTTATTGTGCGGTTCGGCCCCCAGTGGACACCCCCTCCACCCCATCCTCCCCAGGGAACATCTCACACCAGACGACAAAACGAGTGCAACCCCCATATTTGCGTGGTAGGGTAATTGGTGGTGTACGTGTACGTGGATAACTTGTTTGTACAGCAATCGTCAAAAATAGTGTAGCTGAGGCGAAATAAGAGGAATCAGCCCGCATTCGCTGAAGCAGATGGAAAACAGCTTAAAAACCATGCACAGACTGGCCGGCAGATTCGTTCCAGGGACCAGGCGCTCCTTTCCACTCCGGAAAGCCGTGCGTTAGACCGATCGGCTAACCGGGTGGGCCTAAAGGATATTACAAATGAAAAGTATCCTAGAATATGAGATTTTTCTGTAATAAGTTTCGTATTGATAGGCAGTTTCATTAGACTGAAAGCTCTCAACAAGAAAAAAAAGTGTGAAGTTTGTAAGAAATCTGAGAGTGAACACAGACAACAAGTGGAAGAAACTGAAGAAAGTTGTGACATAACTTTTCAGAACAGAAAAGTAGAAACTGTTATTGCAGTTTAAAATTACGGTATAGTGAGTTTCTCCGCACAACAGTTTATTTAAATCTAAGCCTCTGTGAGTCTCTTCTCCGAGAAAAAGGAGCACTCCCCTTCGAGATTGTGAAGGAGGTTGCCGTCCTTCGAAAGCTTTACACTAGCGTTTCCCAGAAAGAAGAAAAAATAGTCTAACTAACATAATAATACTAACTCCGCCATTGCTGGTCGCAAGCCTGGGGCCTCATCGAGTAGGTGATGAGGAAGGAGGAGCAGGAGGAGTATCAACCTTTAAAAAAAAAAAAAAAAAAAAATAGGCTCCATCTGGTTCTGGATGGTAGTACCCTGTTACAGAGCCCCTACCTAGGGTTACTAGGCGAAGCAGCTCAACAGTCTTAGCGCCAAAAGAGGAAGCAGAACATTTCCCAGTGGCGTTGAGAGCGGAAAAAACAGAAGGGAGCAACCTCATAATGAAAGCACATTAAACCCAGGTGAGACGATTCCTGTATCAGGTGGCTTCCTAGTCAGGGTTTGATTCCATGTTAGGGACGGCTGTTCTAGTTACTGTAGGTCTCACCAACTTGGTTTTATGTTTGAGTAGGCCTTCACCATATCCCACAAATCTAAGCCCACGCAACTACCATGTACTACAATGTACGGAAACTAGAACCCCAGCTGGTTCAATCCGGGGCCAAAATTTGGGTTAAAGTAGGGCAATGGATTCTGGGAGCCCTACACCATCATGTTTGGATCAGTCGGAGGATTCATCACCCCATAAACTCAGAACGAAGGAGAAACATATCTTTGGTACACTTTACGTGAACACCCTACTGAAAATTGGAAAACAAAAGGAAGTGATCAAAGTACTTGATGAATACAAAATCAGACTTCAAGCAGTCCAAGAAACAAGATTCACAACAGATGAATGGTCAGCTTTGGGCAATTACAGGATACTGAAAGGACGACCACCTATCAAGATTAAGAAAATAAAGAATACGAAGAATGCAGTGTTAATCCTTGGAACGGCCTTCTTCATTCATAATTCTATAACTGAATCTATAGTATAGTTCAGATCTCCATCTCTTAGACTATAGTAAGTCTTGCAAGTGGAATCAAATTATACCCCATATTCAATGCCCATGCACCAATCAATGAAGACAATAGAAAGAACCCACAGAAGGTAGAATAATTTTGGTCACAACTCGAAAAGAACTGTTCATAACTCCAGCCCAGCATGTCAAGACCTTTGTTGGGGACTTCAATGCCCAGATTGGAAAAGAGAGAAAATTCTGGACATTTTGGGCAAATATGCAGCTCACAGCTGGACAAACAGAAATGGTGAAAGATTGATTGATGTTTGTGAACCATTTGGAATGAAAATTATGTCCACCCAGTTTAAGAGGGCTCCAAAGCAGATGAAAACATGGCGATCACCCAATCCCATGTTAGGAGAAGTTCAGATTGATCACGTAGCGACCACCAGCCAGAAGGAAACAATGAACGTCAAAGTGCAGGAAGGTGCTAGGTTTGATTCCGACCATTATCTGACAAGTGTCAAAGTGAAACCAATCCCTGACAGTCGGAGAAGGAAAACGTTCTGAATACAGTACAGACTTGAAGAACTGAAAATCAGCGAAGAAATAGTTGTCAAGTATCAGCATGAACTTCAACGAGTGGGACAAAATGGGTCAGAAGATTCAGGAAGCAGTGAAACAAACAAATTTTCTTGTTAAGAAAAAGAAACATCCATAGTGGGCTGATGAATGTGAAGATGCCTTACGGAAACGTTCTGAAGCATGGAACAAGTGGAATTCTACAAAAAAGAACTTCGAAGAATTTAAAACCCAAAGGAGGGCGACAGCAAAAGTAGTCAGGAATACCAAACACAGGGTTAAAAGAGATAAATTAAAGGAGCTGGAAGAGAATTTTCGGAAGAACAACACCAGCTGCTCCTATCAGACATTTAAATCAAAAATTAGAGGATACTCATCAGTCAACATCTGATTCAATAATGATCAGCGAAAACTGATTATGAGCAACAAACCAATTGTGAACACTTGGCTAACTACTTCAAAGATTATTCTACTGTGACCCACCGCCAGAAAAATTTACCTTCCGGAAACCACAAAACAGACTTCCTGATTCCACCCCACCAGATAAAAAGGAAATACGAGAGATCATCACAGGCTTGAAAAACAACAAAGTGTCTGGTAAAGACTCAATTCTTGCAGAGCTTTTGAAGTACACAGCAGACTGTTTCCTGGAATAACTTGAAAGACTCTTTCAAAAAATCTGGCTCACAGGAGAGATCCCAGAAGAATTGAGAGATGTTGTCATCCACCCATTGCACAAGAAAACAGACAGATCCAACGTCAACATTTACAGAGGAATACCACTTCTACCAGTAACATACAAGATACTTGCCATTGCTCTCAAACACAGGATAGAACAACACACAGATCAACAACTAGGTGAATATCAAGTCGGCTTTAGGACAGAAAGATCGACTGCAAGGCAGATCTTTGCCATCAAAACAAAGACACTAGCAGCTGATAAGGAAGTGAGCATGGTACTTGTGGGCTTTGAAAAGGCTTACGACTCCGTAGATAGAGACACATTAATAGAAGTGCTGAAAGAATTAGGAATAGATGATAAGACAACGAGGCCTATTCAGCAAACACTAACAAACACCTGATCACAAATTAAATTTTTAGGAGAATTGTCAGAGCCCTTTGAAATCTAAACAATTTTGAGACAAGGAGATAGTCTCTCTCCATTCTTGTTCAACTGTGTTTGAGGAAAAGTTATCAAGGAATGGCGAAAAGAAATGAGTCAGTTCAACTTAGCAAATTGAATCAGGCTAGGCCACAAACCGTCTGGGCTTACATTTGAATGCTTCGCGTATGCAGATGTCTTTTGCAGAGAATCTGCAAATTGCAAGGAAACACATTGAAGTCCATAAGGAAACAGCACTGAAAGCAGGATTTCAAATATCTTTTGAGAAGACACTGATCCAGTCTGGACAATGAGGACCAAGTATGGCGACATCAAAAGGGGTTCAGAAGTTCAAGTACCTAGGAGAGATTTTAACTCCAAACAACAATGAAAAGGCAACAATTGAAGAACGAGCAAGAAAACCAGAAATAGCATTCAGATTGTATCAGAAAACATAAAAATCTAAATCACTCTCATACCAGGCCAAATTCCAACACAACAGCACAGTCGTCAAACATGAATGTTTATATGCATGTGAGACAATAGGAAGTGACTTTCAGACTTGGAAAAGAAAGAAAGGAGATTCCTTAGAAAGATTCTCGGGCCCAGAACAGTACCTAATGAATTTACATTCCGCCTAAGATCAAATCAAGAATTTTATCAACGATTGGAAAATATCACCACCACAATGAAGATAAAAAGACTGTCATTCTATGGACATATTAACAGAATGGAATCAGAGAGGCTTGGTAACAAGATTCTTTTTTTCCAGGAAAACAGGAAGACACAAGTTCCATGGATGAAAGAGGTGCACTGGGATCTAGAAAAATGCAGGATCACTGCGGAAGAAATTGTGAACAGGTAGATCTTAAGGAAAAAGTTGGCGGTGGTGAAGGATTTCTTAGAAGAGGAAACGAGGAAGAACAGAGTACTCTTGGCAGAAGTACGTGCACGAATGAGCCAACGGATGAAGGAGTACTGGCGAAAGAGGAAGGAAGAGAACTTTAAAAAGTTAAGCAAGTTGTGTAAACGTAGCCCATAGAGAGCTGTAGCGACAATAAGTAAATAATACTACTAATAATAAACTAAAACATGGAAAATCTCGATTATATTCGTACCTGCGTATTGCTTAAACATATGAGCGCCATGTTCCTATAAGCTGAAGTGCAGTGATGTGTGGATATAGGTTCATGATGATGTCACACCTCACAGTCTTTCTGAGAGTGAGCCCTTTGTGTGACAGAAGCGAACGTGTAGTATATTTGCTTTTAATAGTTTATTCCACACAGAAACGTACGAAATTAAAATAAAACTGTTGTATTATGATCTAATAACTTGAGTTGGGCGTGTAGCATGTAAAAATATACTTGCTATTAATACATCATGAAAATGAAATAGAAACATCTGTCTACGATCTAGTAACTAAGATAGGTGAACATATACACTCCTGGAAATGGAAAAAGAACACATTGACACCGGTGTGTCAGACCCACCATACTTGCTCCGGACACTGCGAGAGGGCTGTACAAGCAATGATCTCACGCACGGCACAGCGGACACACCAGGAACCGCGATGTTGGCCGTCGAATGGCGCTAGCTGCGCAGCATTTGTGCACCGCCGCTGTCAGTGTCAGCTAGTTTACCATGGCATACGGAGCTCCATCGCAGTCTTTAACACTTGTAGCATGCCGCGACAGCGTGGACGTGAACCGTATGTGCAGTTGACGGACTTTGAGCGAGGGCGTATAGTGGGCATACGGGAGGCCGGGTGGACGTACCGCCGAATTGCTCAACACGTGGGGCGTGAGGTCTCCACAGTACATCGATGTTGTCGCCAGTGGTCGGCGGAAGGTGCACGTGCCCGTCGACCTGGGACCGGACCGCAGCGATGCATGGATGCACGCCAAGACCGTAGGATCCTACGCAGTGCCGTAGGGGACCGCACCGCCACTTCCCAGCAAATTAGGGACGCTCCTGGGGTATCGGCGAGGACCATTCGCAACCGTCTCAATGAAGCTGGGCTACGGTCCCGCACACCGTTAGGCCGTCTTCCGCTCACGCTCCAACATCGTGCAGCCCGCCTCCAGTGGTGTCGCGACAGGCGTGAATGGAGGGACGAATGGAGACGTGTCGTCTTCAGCGATGAGAGTCGTTTCTGCCTTGGTGCCAATGATGGTCGTATGCGTGTTTGGCGCTGTGCAGGTGAGCGCCACAATCAGGACTGCATACGACCGAGGCACACAGGGCCAACACCCGGCATCATGGTGTGGGGAGCGATCTCCTACACTGACCGTACACCTCTGGTGATCGTCGAGGGGACACTAAATAGTGCACAGTACATCCAAACCGTCATCGAACCCATCGTTCTACCATTCCTAGACCGGCAAGGGAACTTGCTGTTCCAACAGGACAATGTACATCCGCATGTATCCCATGCCACCCAACGTGCTCTAGAAGGTGTAAGTCAACTACCCTGGCCAGCAAGATCTCCGGATCTGTCCCCCATTGACCATGATTGGGACTGGATGAAGCGTTGTCTCACGCGTTCTGCATGTCCAGCACGAACGCTGGTCCAACTGAGGCGCCAGGTGGAAATGGCATGGCAAGCCGTTCCACAGGACTACATCCAGCATCTCTACGATCGTCTCCATGGGAGAATAGCAGCCTGCATTGCTGCGAAAGGTGGATATACACTGCACTAGTGCCGACACTGTGCATGCTCTGTTGCCTGTGTCTATGTGCCTGTGGTTCTGTCAGTGTGATCATGTGATGCATCTGACCCCAGGAATGTGTCAATAAAGTTTCCCCTTCCTGGGACAATTAATTCACGGTGTTCTTATTTCAATTTCCAGGAGTGTATAAAACTGAATTGGCTATTCACACTTATTTTACAGAAACATGTGGAAAAATAAAATTGGTTTATAATCAAATAGTTAAAGTGTAAAGCGTTATGTGGTGAGATGCTACACAATAAGCGTGCACAATAGCTTTAATCTGTATGTAAGGGTTGAACACCTAACTCCTCTGCACACAATTCTGCCGAATAAGTTGACTCACTAGAGGTGTTGCTGATGTCTGAAGTAGCTGCCTCAGCCGATTCTGAATATGCCTCGTTGAATACATCCTCAAACCATACGACGAACTGTCTGATTGAAGTTGAATAATTATTCTCTCAGTAACTTTGTTCATCACTGAGTCCCTATGCACTTATTCGTCCATAACCGTTTTCAATTTATTACACACACACACACACACACACACACACACATACACACGCCTTCTTCCAGTCATCTTTCACAATGCTCTGTAACGCAGTTGTAGTTCCACTACTGGCCATTATAATTGCTACGCCACGAAGGTGACGTGCTACAGACGCAAAATTTAATTGACAGGAAGAAGATGCTCTGATATGCAAATGGTTATCTTTTTAGAGCATTCACACAAGGCTGGCGCCGGTGGCGACACGTACAACGTGTTGACATAAGGAAAGTTTCCAACCGATTTCTCATACACAAACAGCAGTTGACCGGTGTTACTTGGTGAAATGTTGTTGTAATGCCTTGTGTAAGGAGGAGAAATGCGTACCATCACGTTTCCGACTTCGATAAAGGTCGGATTGTAGCCTTTCGCGATTGCTATTTATCGTATCGCGTCATTTCTGCTCGCGTTGGTCGAAATCCAATGACTGTGAGCAGAATATGGAGTCGGTGGGTTCAGGAGGGTAATACGGAACGCCGTGATGTATCCCAACGGCCTCGTATCACTAGCAGTCGAGATGACAGGCAACAAAGCCCCTCGTTGTAATTTATGGGCAGTTCGTACGGGAACCGGCTTCACCGAATGACACAAGGACAGCAATGGCTTGTGACCCGGTACTAAGTAGAATTTTCTGCCGTACAAATAGTGGTGGGATTTGGAGACACCATTCACTATAGCCAATGCCTCTTTCACTGTGAATAGTTACACTGATCTTTGGATAACACTTTTGATGCGAAAGAAATAAGCCTGTCTTTATCACCAAATCTGTGCGAAAGCACTGCACCGATTCCATAAGAGGAAGCGTCAATTTGCAAAACAACTGGTTTGTCAGGGTCAACACCAAACCTCGATCACTAAGCAATGTATCTTTAAGTTTTTGAAAAGCTTCTTGTTTCTTATCGGTCCACGCAAAGAGGACATCCATGCGAAGCAAGTGTCCTTGCGAAGCAAGTGATGCAATGAATCTGCGATTTGTGGAGCATTCGGGATGAACCGAATATAATAGTTCATTTTCCTAAAAGTGACTGCAGTTCTGTGACATTGCGAGGTACTGGCAAATCTCGTATGGCTAAGAAAGGAGGCTGATTAGGATACACACCTTGACTGTTTGTGACATGACCTAGACCCTGTAACTCAGGTTAAAAAATTCACACTCCTCCAGTCTACACTTTAGTCCAGCATAAAATAAGATACGAAACAAATCACGCAAATTTGCGATGTGTTCTTCGGGTGTACGACATGCTATGACAGGACCGTCCAAATAGTTTTAACAATCAAACAAAGAAAAACCCAGGGTACAATGTAACAATATTATGGACAGAAGGGTTGCTACTCAGTGTATAGCGGAGATGCTGAGTCGCAGATAGGCGCAACAAAAACACTGTCACAAATAAAGCTATCGGTCATTAAGGCCTTTGTCAACAATAGAGAAACAAACACACACACACACACACACACACACACACACACACACATACATACATTCGCAGACGCAACTCACACATACGACTGCAGTCTAAGGCAAATGAAACCAGTTGAGTGTGGTTTCAGTTGCCTGAGACCGCACTCATGTGTGTAGCTTGCGTTTGCGAATGTGTGTGTGTGTGTGTGTGTGTGCGCCTAAGTGTCTGTGTCTATTGTTGACGAAGGCTTTAATGGCCGAAAGCTTTCCAGAATGAGATTTTCACTCTGCAGCGGAGTGTGCGCTGATATGAAACTTCCTGGCAGATTAAAACTCTGTGCCCGACCGAGACTCGAACTCGGGACCTTTGCCTTTCGCGGGAAAAAAGCCGAAAGCTTTATTTGTGACATCTTTTTGCTGTCCCTATCAGCGACTCAGCATTTCCGCTGTATGGTAAATCGTTTGAACAGTTTGGTACTTGAGCAGTCAGCTGTTCCAAATACCGTTGGAAAATGGCGGGTGCGGAAGAGGCAAATGCAAAGAGGCAAATGCAAATATTTAAACTAGCCTAAATGAGTATTCATTACACACACTTTTGAGATTCTTCTTTGAGCCGTATTTGGAGATACGCCTCACGCAAATCAATTTTTGAAAAGTAGCGACCAGCATCTAATCTGTCCATGAGATATTCTGGGCGTATCAATTGGTAAGTGGTAATCACAGTTCGTGGATTGACTGTAGACTTAAAATCGACACAGAGACGAATGAGGACTGAAGATTTGGGGATCAAAACCAGTGGATTTGCCCTTTAACTAGCTGATATGGGTGCAGTAACTCCGCTATCTTGCAATTTGTAGGTTCAGCAGCGACTTTGTCCCATAATGCAATGGGAACAGTTCTGATCTGGGAAAAGGTCGGCTGAGCATTGTCTTTCAGAGTAATATATGAAGCGGAATTGTTAGCCTTGCCTAAACCTTCAGAAAAGAGCTCCAGGATATCTTTCAGCAAGCTAGCTACACTGTCTTTTGCATTGAATGGCAACACTGACGACACAATGTCCTGAATTTGAAAACCAAACAAGTCAAATGAATTGAGACCAAATATGTTCTCACAGTCGCGTGATTATAGCACTGTAAATTTCACAGTTCGTGTCTGCGAGCGATACATGGCAGGCAAAGTATATTTTCTGAGAACGGGGATGACATGTCCATCATAAGCCGTTAGGCGTGTGCTAGTTTCAGACAGGCGTGGGGACCGTTGAGCAATGTAACAAAGGCACCAAAGTCCAGTAATTCGCAAATGAGCGAAAAGCTGCCTGGACTGGCGTAGCAAAGAAGAAACTGTTCGCTTGCTAGTTTTGCTAATGCCTGCAGTAGACTTGAATACAGTGCATTGATTACATGGTCCTTGCGACTAGAATTTTGTGATTGGGCGAAATTCTCACGTGTGTTCCATTGAAAACAGACGGTTTTTACGATGAAATGGCTCGGATCAGTACGGGACTTAGCATCTGAGGTCATCAGTCACAAAGGCTTAGAACTACTTAAACCTAACTAACCTAAGTACATCACACACATCCATGCCCAAGACAGAATTCGAACCTGCGACTGTAGCAGCAGCGCGATTCTGGACTGAAGCGGCTAGAACCACTCGGCCCCAGCGGCCGGTCTCACAACATAACATCTGAATGCAGAGCACCACAAGGAAATCAGAATATGCATTTCCTTGTCAAACCCTGCAAATCTGTTATCCACTCTCGATAATTTTGTTCCGACTTCTTCTTGTAATTAAAGAACTGAAACCAAGCTGCTGGCAGTCCCAGCACTCCATTGTGTAGGGGGGTATGAAGGTCATAAAGTACTTTAAATACGTATGTGTCCTGTAGATGGGAAATAATCAAAGGCTGCCTGAAGCCTGCGACCTATCACCGCCGCTAGGTGAAGAACGCCAAATAGAGAGGCTCAAGCATTCCATATGTTGCAGCCAGTTCAAGTCTCGCAGCAGGTTCTGGTGCATCATCACACGTACAGTGTGCAGTAGCCGTTGATAGTTTGCGGCTTCCATTCTGCGCACATCCTCCATAAACAGGGCTCCCAAATACTCAGTTCAGTAAGTGGCTTGGGTTACTGAAGTTCAGAAGTTTGCTCGCAACCTGTCCATGTCGCTTGATCCATTTCATATGCTGAGGAATTCGACAGTGGAACAACCAGCAACAGCAGTTCGCCAGCATACTCCTTATCGTGGAAGGTGATGTCCGCAGGTGATGCCAGATAGCTTGTGGTTGAGGCCCATGATGAGTGGATCCAGCACGATAGGATGAAAGTAGGTAGTAAGATGGAAGCCTTATCATAGAGACCTATTAATGGGTATTGGGCTCACTGTCCATCGATCTGGACCTGAGAGCTGGCTGCTACCAGAAGGATCTGCAGAGTGTCGATGAGTGTCGTGGAAATCCAATACTGTCCATCACCTGTAGTAGGAAGTTGAGGTGCAGTCTATCGAAGACCCTACTGAAATCGATGGAGACGATGGCAGGCAGTGAGTCGAGGAGATTGCTACAAAGTCTCGGTGCCCGTAGGTGGCCATTCGAATGTTGACATCATACCACTGCAATATCTGTTCTAGGGGAGGATTGTTGACGAAGACCTCTAAATGTGACCTGCCAAAAGCCTGGCAAAGATCTTGTAGTAGGCGCTAAGCCTTGTGGGGTAAGTGGCCGATAGTCTCTGACCGTTTTCACTCCTGCTGGCTTGTGTATTGGTATCAGAAGGCCTTCGACTAATGTAGGCGGTACTATGCAGTCTGGGTACATGAGTTCTCAGAACAGTGTAACCCAGTAGGGCATCATGATGTCGCAGAAGGTCAGATAAAACTCGACAGGTAATACATCGGGTCCTGGATACTTGTTGACTGCACCACTGTGCAAGGCATCCCCCACTTGCTCAGACGAGGCTTCCTCCATTGATGTCGTTGCCGTGTGGAAGATGGATGTCACCCATTGTAATGCCTCTGCCCTGACCCCATCATGAAGGGCTCTTTCCAGGCAAAGATTATTCCGGCATAAAAGTCAAGTTCCGGGACGATGGTCAGGAATGGTAGAGCAGAGAGAGCTGTGAAGAAAACATCAACAAATAGTACGCTGATAGACCTCTCCCTTGGACCAAACGGAGACAGCAGCAGGCTCTAGGCGAAGAGAAGCTAAGGGACGCTCCGCCTGGCTGCGACCCAGCTGAAGACTAGCTGTTCTACGAGCTCTACAGGAGCTACTTAGGATCTGTATGATTTCACTTGTATTAGACATTGTCTATACCCAAGAGACTATTTATTGGTCTATCGCCCTTTGCTTGTGACATACCATTGTAAATTCTCAAAGTTTTGTCATTTATCTGGGAAATGAAGTCCCGTGTTTCTTGACAGAGCATAGGGGAACGATGCGGGAGAACCACAAAGCCATACTACGAGGCGGGACCCAAAAGAATCCGGACTCCGAGGGCGCTGCCACTCGTAGATGTAGTGCAGGGTTTGCACGCTAGATGGTGTTAGTAGAGAGCTTCATGAAACAGCTGTGCAGACGGTGTCGGTGTAGAGCTGAACGTACAAGTGTGGTATTGTGTTTTTCTGACTGTTGGTGGGTTACGACCGCGAAGTCGTTATGGCAACTTTAAAAAAACAAATACTGAGTGTGAAATTTTGTTTCCTGCTTAAACAACTGCAACGGAGACACACCAGATGCTTCAGGAAGCTTTCCAGGAGGACACTATGAGCCGCACAGAAGTTTTCGAGTGGTTTAAACGTGGTGAGATGTGTGTTGAAGACCAAGCTCGTTCTGGACGCCCTTCAACATCGCGAATTGAGGAGAACATTGAAAAGGTCCGCCAAAAGATCAACGAGGATCGTCGCCAAACGATCTACTTAATTTCAGCAGAGACAGGAATCAGTTGGAGCTCGTGCCAGAGGGTTTTGAGTGGGGATTTACACATGAGACGTGTTGCTGCTAAATTTGTTCCGCACCTTCTCACACAGGAGCAAAAAACCATCCGCATGAATTTGTGTCAGGACTTGAAAACAGAGATTGCACGTGATACAAACTTCTTGAACAAAGTCATTACAGGGGATGAGAGTTGGTGTTACGGGTATGACCCAGAAACCAAGCAACGGTCAAGCCAATGGAGGACTCCCAACTCTCCCAGACCAAGAAAAGGAAGGCAAGTGTGGTCAAATGTGAAGACGATGATCATTGTCTTTTTTGATATTCGTGGAATTGTGCATCGGGAATTCGTACCACCTGGCCTGACTGTTAACCAGCACTTTTACTTGGATGTTTTAAGGCGTGTGCGAGAGGATGTGAGGAGGAAACGCATGGAACTTTGGCGATCAGGTGACTGGTTTCTGCATCACGACAACGCTCCAGCACACACGGCATTACGAGTGACCCACTATTTGGAATCTCAGAGGTAGTCTGTCGTTCCCCACACTCCGTATTCAAGGGACCTAGCCCCGTGCGACTTTTTCCTATTTCCATGTATGAAAAAACCGGTAAAAGGGGAGCGTTGTGACGATGTGGAGGCGGTAAAAACAGCTTCGCAAAGGGCACTGGACAATATCAAACTTGAAGAGTTCCAAACATGCTTCCAAGAGTGGGAAAAGAGACTTGACAAGTGCATCGCATGTAATGGAGAGTATTTTGAAGGTGACTTAAGTAATTTTGTAAAAAGGTTGATCAATAATTTTTTATGACAACAATCCGGTTTCATTTGCGTCCCCTCTCGTATGCACGGTCCTAATGGAGGTACTTTGCCGTTGCGTTCCTCCGACCGTAATGGGGATGAATGATGATGATGAAGACGACACAACTAAACCCAGTCATCTCGGGGTAGGTGAAAATCCCATATCCCACCGGGAATCGAACCAGGGACCCCGTGCTCGGGAAGCGAGAACGCTACCGTGAGACTACGAGCTGCGGACTCATTTACGGTTAGCTGCCCTTTATATGAGAGTAAGGACCCCTGAACCACGGGCCTTGGTGGAGAGGCTTGTGTGCCTCAGCGATACAGATAGCTGTACCGTAGGAGCAACCACAACGGAGGGGTATCTGTTGAGAGGCCAGACAAACGTGTGGTTCCTGAAGAGGGGCAGCAGCCTTTTCAGTAGTTGCAGGGGCAACAGTCTGGATGATTGACTGATCTGGCCTTGTAACAATAACCAAAACGGCCTTGCTGTGCTGGTACTGCGAACCACTGAAAGCAAGGGGAAACTACAGCCGTAATTTTTCCCGAGGGCATGCAGCTTTACTGTATGATTAAACGATGATGGCGTCCTCTTGGCTAAAATATTCCGGAGGTAAAATAGTCCCCCATTCTGATCTCCGGGCGGGGACTACTCAAGAGGATGTCGTTATCAGGAGAAAGAAAACTGGCATTCTACGAATCGGAGCGTGGAATGTCAGATCCCTTAATTGGGCAGGTAGGTTAGAAAATTTAAAAAGGGAAATGGATAGGTTAAAGTTAGATATAGTAGTAATTAGTGAAGTTCGGTGGCAGGAGGAAAAATACTTTTGGTCAGGTGACTACAGGGTTATAAACACAAAATCAAATAGAGGTAATGCAGGAGTAGGTTTAATAATGAATAGGAAAACAGGAATGCGGGTAAACTACTACAAACAGCGTAGTGAACGCATTATTGTGGCCAACATAGATACGAAGCCCACACCTACTACAGTAATACAAGTTTATATGCCAACTAGCTCTGCAGATGATGAAGAAATTGAAGAAATGTATCATGAAATAAAAGAAATTATTCAGATAGTGAAGGGTGACGAAAATTTAATAGTCATGGGTGATTGGAATCTGGTAGTAGGAAAAGGGAGAGAAGGAAACGTAGTAGGTGAATATGGACTGGGGCAAGGAAATGAAAGAGGAAGCCGCCTGGTAGAATTTTGCACAGAGCACAACTCAATCATAGCTAACACTTAGTTCAAGAATCATAAAAGAAGGCTGTATACATGGAACAAGCCTGGAGATACTGACACGTTTCAGATAGATTATATAATGGTAAGACAGAGATTTAGGAACCAGGTTTGAAATTTTAAGACATTTCCAGGGGCATATGTGGACTCTGATCACAGTCTATTGGTTATGACCTGCAGATTAAAACTGAAGAAACTGCAAAAAGGTGGGAATTTAAGGAGATGGGACCTGGATAATCTAAAAGAACCAGAGGTTGTACAGATTTTCAAGGAGAGCATTAGGGAGCAATTGACAGGAATGGGGGAAAAAAATATAGTAGAAGAAGAATGGGTAGCTCTGAGGGATGAAGTAGTGAAGGCAGCAGAGGATGAAGTATGTAAAAACACAAGGGCTAGTAGAAATCCTTGGGTAACAGAAGAAATATTGAATTTAACTTATGAAAGGAGAAAATATAAAAATGTAGCAAATGAAGCAGGCAAAAAGGAACACAGACGTCTCAAAAGTGAAATCGACAGGAAGTGCAATATGGCTAAGCAGGGATGGCTAGAGGACAAATGTAAGGATGTAGAGGCTTATCTCACTAGGGGTAAGGTAGATACTGCCAACAGGAGAATTAAAGAGACCTTTGGAGATAAGAGAACCACTTGTATGAACATCAAGAGCTCAGATGGAAACCCAGTTCTAAACAAAGAAGGGAAAGCAGAAAGGTGGAAGGAGTATATAGAGGGTCTATACAAGGGCGATGTACTTGAGGACAATATTATGGAAATGGAAGAGGATGTAGATGAAGATGAAATGGGAGATACGATACTGCGTGAAGAGTTTGACAGAGCACTGAAAGACCTGAGTCGAAACAAGGCCCCCGGAGTAGACAACATTCCATTGGAACTACTGACGGCCTTGGGAGAGCCAGTCCTGACAAAACTCTACCATCTGGTGAGCAAGATGTATGAGACAGGCGAAATACCAGCAGACTTCAAGAAGAATATAATACTTCCAAACCCAAAGAAAGCAGGTGTTGACAGATGTGAAAAGTACCGAACTATCAGTTTAATAAGTCACAGCTGCAAAATACTAACGCGAATTCTCTACAGACGAATGGAAAAACTAGTAGGAGCCGACCTCGGGGAAGATCAGTTTGGATTCCGTAGAAATGTTGGAACACGTGAGGCAATACTGTCCCTACGACTTACCTTAGAAGCTAGATTAAGGAAGGGCAAACCTACATTTCTAGCATTTGTAGACCTTGAGAAAGCTTTTGACAATGTTGACTGTAATACTGTCTTTCTAGTTTTGAAGGTAGCAGGGGTAAAATACAGGGAGCGAAAGGCTATTTACAATTTGTACAGAAACCAGATGGCAGTTATAAGAGTCGAGAAACATGAAAGGGAAGCAGTGGTTGGGAAGGGAGTGAGACAGGGTTGTAGTCTCTCCCCGATGTTTTTCAATCTGTCTATTGAGCAAGCAGTGAAGGAAACAAAAGAAAAATTCCGAGTAGGTATTAAAATCCATGGAGAAGAAATAAGAATGTTGAGGTTCGCCGATGACATTGTAATTCTGTCAGAGACAGCAAAGGACTTGGAAGAGCAATTGAACGGAATGGACAGTGTCTTGAAAGGAGGATATAAGATGAACATCAACAAAAGAAAAACGAGCATTATGGAATGTAGTCGAATTAAGTCGGGTGATGCTGAGGGAATTAGATTAGGAAATGAGACACTTAAAGTAGTAAAGGAGTTTTGCTGTTTGGGGAGCAAAATAACTGATGATGGTCGAAGTAGAGAGGATATAAAATGTAGACTGGCAACGGCAAGGAAAGCGTTTCTGAAAAAGAGAAATTTGTTAACATCGAGTATAGATTTAAGTGTCAGGAGGTCGTTTGTGAAAGTATTTGTATGGAGTGTAGCCATGTATGGAATTGAAACATGGACGATAAATAGTTTGGACAAGAAGAGAATAGAAGCTTTCGAAATGTGGTGCTACAGAAGAATGCTGAAGATTAGATGGGTAGATCACATAACTAATGAGGAAGTATTGAATAGGATTGGGGAGAATAGATGTTTGTGGCACAACTTGTTCAGAAGAAGGGATCGAGTGGTAGGACATCTTCGGAGGCATCAAGGGATCACCAATTTAGTATTGGATGGCAGCGTGGAGGGTAAAAATCGTAGAGGGAGACAAAGAGACGACTACACTAAGCAGATTCAGAAGGATGTAGGTTGCAGTAGGTAATGGGAGATGAAGAAGCTTGCATTAGATAGAGTAGCATGGAGAGCTGCATCCAACCAGTCTCAGGACTGAAGACCACAACAACAACAACAATGGACCGTCAAGACGCCTCTCTCAAGTGGTATCTAGAGGGGGCCTTGATGCTGGTCTGTTACGTTCCGCCATTGTCGATGGCGCACGTCATCAACAGCCCTCACATGTGTCAACATTCGTTCTGGAGCTACCTGCAATGTGATCTTCGAAGGCAAAATGCGTTTACGCTACCCTTCTGCAGGTAGTTCTACGTAACGTGGAAGAAACCAGGTACCCAACTGTGAATTGGCCACGAGCGTGGAAAACGATACACCAAAACTTTCTGCCAAACACTGTGCACGCCACTTGGTTTCAAGATGCCAATAAGAAACATGTAACGAGCCACCCATTCTACGCAGTCGAATTGATGAACTCCCCGCTTTGCCCAGACTGTAGCCTCCTGGACAGCTATGAACATAGTCTGACGTGCGTATCGTCGTCCAGCGTTTGGCAATTGACGCAGAAGACCTTAGCTTGTTACCTCTGTGTCACACTTGACGTGACTGAACTTCCGACCTCCCAATGTTGGTTGACTATTACTTTCCCCTCGCAAAACATTATTCGCTTTCGTGGTTCAAGGGAGGGAATAGCCATCTACTATATCATCAGCGAAGGGGAGAAATTAGAACTTGATTACTGGCGGTACCTGCAAAACGCTCACAACGATCTTGAACGCACAGCTACGTACCGTTCGTTCTTTGCAAAATATTTGTGCAGTGTTTTCATAAACCCCCAATCAAGGCGGAGAGTGCCAGTCTCAACGTGACGCTCTACGCAGCATCACAGACAGTATTACCTGCAGTGTAAGTGGTGAGGAGGGAAAGAGACTGGCTGTTTCATGGAAAGCTGCATTCACTGAGACGTTATCATGGCAGCATGAGTCTGTTGTAAATATTAGAAAACTCCAGTTGGCCCATTTCTTGACGGGAGATCCTTTTAGCTGAAGTAGCACAATTAATATAAAAATACATTTTAGTTTCTCCGTTGAATCGCATTTTTGTAACATATTGTTTTATGGAATTACATTACAGGCCCGTAGAGCCAATTGCCTTCGTAGAACTTTTGTGAATAGTCAGAGGCAATGCCTGAAGACGGATCGTTCATTTTTATGTAGGGTAAAAGTGCAGGTGCCAAGTAGGAGTAATTTTTTTTTCATTTCTTTTTTTTTATTAAACTTAGGTACGTAAGGAGAGAGATAAGAAAGGGATAGCGTCTTAGATTAATAATCAAAAAGTCCTTCGTCTCAGGTTCGAACATCGCCTCTGCATAAATTTTGAACAAGAATTTACAGTAATGGCAGCCGGAGACTTCCGACATGAGAAGTCACCTTCATTCTGGCAATGGCCTTGTCACAGAAGGCGGAGGAGCTGACAGAAGTTCAGGGCACTCTCTTGTCCTTGGTGTAGAAAGCTGCTCCTAAAATGCGGAAGAATGAGCAGTGATCAACGGCATGAGGATGAAGAAGGCAATGAAAAACACTGCACGGAAAACAACGTGCACCTACAGGACAGGTGGAATGTGGTTGAAGAAGTGTCTTGATGATCTCTGTATTGGCAAAACGTTCCGGACTAGTCCTCCTTCCGGATATAGGGGAGGGGTCTGCCAAGGAGAAGGTGACCATCATTATAAGACTGAATAACCAACAGAAGGACAACTTTCTGTTACCTGTGGCATGGAATATGTGAATCTGAATGTAGCAGGGAAGTTAGACAATTTGCAAACGTTAAATGTTAATGCTCAATCTAGAAGGAATGGGCGTCATTGAAGTGAAATGGAAAGAAGACAAGTATTTCTGGTCAGAAGGGTATAGGACAATATGAACAGTCCCAGAAAATGGTATAATGGAAGTAAGATCCATTATGAATAAGAAGATGGGACAGAGAGTGAGCCACTCTGAACAGTTCAGTGATACGTTTGTCCTCATCAGAATGGACAGGAAACCAACGCCAACAACACGAGTTTGGCTATATATGCCGAAGCCACAAGCAGAAGATGAAGAGACGAAGATAGTATATGATGATACTGAACATGTTATTCAGTATGTAAAGGAGATGAAAGTATGATAGTCATGGGAGATTGGAATGCTGTAGCACGGGAAGGTGTAGAAGAAAGGGTTACAGTAGAATATGGGTTCGTAGTAGGAATGAGAGAGGACGAAAACTTAGTTCTGCAATAAATTTCAGTTATCAATAGTGAATACTCCATTCAAGAAACACATGAAGAGGAGGTATACTTGGAAAAGGGCGGGAAATAGAGGCAGAAGTTTCGGAATTAGGTATTGGATTTTAAGAAATACCCGGTGGCAGCTATGTGCTTAGATCATAATTTGGTAATGATGAAGAATAGGCTGTAGTTTGAGAGACTAGTCAGGAGAATCAGTGCACAAAGGAGAGGGATACTGACGTACTAAGAAATGAAGAAACCAGTTTGAAGTTCTCTGAGGCTGTAGCCTCAGTACGCAGCTCACTTAAAGAGGAATCAGTATCTCTAAAAAGGGTATCCGCAGAAGCTGGAGAATAAACTTAGGTACAAGGAAAGTAACTGAAAAGAAACAATGGCTCTGAGCACTATGGGACTTAACATCTATGGTCATCAGTCCCCTAGAACTTAGAACTACTTAAACCTAACTAAGCCAAGGACATCACACAACGCCCAGTCATCACGAGGCAGAGAAAATCCCTGACACAGCCGGGAATCGAACCCGGCCACGCGGGAGCGGGAAGCGAGAACGCTGCCGCACGAGCAACAATGGGTAACAGTAGAAATACTTCAGTGATCTACTAAAGAAGGAAGCACAAAAAATTCAGAGAAAGTCAAAATACAGAAATAGAAGTGACTTAGAAAGAAATAAATCGAAAAGTGCAGAGATGCTAAGGCGAAATGGCTACATAAAAATATGTGAAAATATCAAAAGGAAATGATAGTCGTAAGGACTAACTCAGCATATAGAAAGTGAAACCAACATTAAGAGTGCTATGAGAACTGCACTTTTAAATGGAGTGAAGAGAGCGGGTAGATGGAAAGAGTCCACTGAAGGCCTCTGTAAGGGAAAGAACTTGTCTCATGAGGTGACAGAAGGGGGGAACGGGTGCCAACAGGGAAGAGAAGGGGGTACAGTTTTAGAATCAGAATTCAGAAGAGCTTTGGAAGAACTAAAATCATATAAGGCAGGATGAATGGATGACATACTATCGGAATTTCTAAAATCATTTGGGCAAAAAAAAGCATTATTGACATTGGTGTGTAGAATGTATGAGAATGGCGATATATCATTAGACTTTCGGGAAAAACCTCATCCACATAATTCTCAAAATTGCAAGAGCCGGCAAGTGTGAGAATTATCGCACAATCAGCTTAACAACTCCTGCATCCGAGTTGTTGACAAAAACAATATTCAGATGAATGGAAAAGAAACTGAGGAAGTGGTAGATGACGATCAGTTTGGATTTAGGAAATGTAAAGAAACCAGAAAGGCAGTGCTGACGTTGCGGTTTATAACGGAACCAGGACAGAAGAAAAATAAAGGCACGTTCATAAGTTTTGTCGACCTGGAAGAAGCGTTCTAAAATGTAAACTGGTGCGAGACATTCTAAATCTTTTCATCATACAAAACAAGTATTATTTCTCACATTCCACAGCAGCTACTGAAGAATGTATCGTGAAAGACACTCCATGAAAGAGATGGAGATATTTCATTCGTGCACTTAAATATCTAAAGAGAACACCCTACAGTAAACACGGTATACTTAACCTCATAGTGCAACGTCAGCTGACCCTTTTCTATCTCGAGCACAGATGTCTGACTGATCTGATGCGACCTGCAACGACTTTCTCTGCTAATCTAATCTCTTCATCTCAGGTATCGGGTTTTAGCAGACGTCCTCAATAATTTTTATATACAACAATATCTGCCTTCCTCTATTTTGGCCTGTACTTTTCCCTCCATTACACTGGAAGCTATTCCCTGATGTGGAAGCGTATGTCCTGTCACTGTTCCTTATTGTAGCTAGCGTTTTCTTCCTCGCCGATACTGCGAACTTCTTCGTTCCTGATCATTGCAATTTACTTTCAGCATCATCCCATATCAGACACATGGACATTGAGAAACCAGAAACGATGAGAATCAGTCTTTTCCGGTTTTTCAATGTCCATGACTTATTTCAATTCAGTGCTGTGCTCCAGACATACGTTCCCAGAAATTTCTCTCTCAAATTAATGCCTACATATTACAAGGCTTTCGGCAAGTGATGCTCTTAACTGTGATACTCAACTCCATATCCACCCCCCTGCCCCCACCCAAACTCTGTCCTGTGTTCGTCACTTTGTTTCAAAGTAAGTAGTATTCCTTCCTTCTACTATGTGGTGCCCAATTTTCATGCTAAGATTCTTGTTTATCTTATTTCTACCACTCCTCGAACAATTTATTTTTCTTTACTTTACTCTCAAGCCACATGCTGTGTTTAGTAGACATTTTATTCCGCTCGTTTGAAACACTCTGCACCCACATTGTTTGTCTGTATGATATCCTGCTCCGTGGCAATTGCGAAACAGTTTCAGTTCCGCGAGTAACACGACACATTTCGAAGCTTACTGACATCAATGCTCACTCCTCGTAATAGATCTCGACGCAAAGAAAACCGCCTTTGTTTCAGTGACTGCGTATCATATCAGTGACATTCTCACCCCAATTGCGCGATAACACGAAACTGGCTGCCCTTCCATGCACTTTTTCGATGTCCTCCATCAATCCTACCTGATAAGGATCCCACACCGCGCAGCAATATTCCAGCAGAGGACGGACAAGTGTAATGTCGGCTGTGTCTTTATTAGGTTAGGAGATGCGAAAAACGCACTAAAGAAATATCCTACAATACACGTGTCCTTCCTCTGCTGAGATACTGCTGCGCGGTGTGGGATCCTTAACAGGTAGGATTGACGGAGCACATCGAAAAAGTGCAGAGAAGGGCAGCCAGTTTCGTGTTATCGCGCAATTGGGGTGAGAGTGTCACTAATATGATACACAAGTTGGGTGGCAGCCACTGAAACAAAGGCGGTTTTCTTTGCGGCGAGATCTATTTACGAAATTTCAATCACCAGCTTTATCTTCCGAATGCGATAATATTTTGCTGACACCCTCCTACGTAGGGAGAAGTGGTCATCATAATAAAATAAGAGAAATCAGAGCTCGAACGGAAAGATTTAGGTGTTCCTTTTTCCCACGCGCCATTCGAGAGTGGAAAGGTAAAGAAGTAGTAGGACTATGGTTCGATGAATCCTCTTCCAGGCACTTAAGTGTGAATTGCAGAGTAACCATGTAGATGTAGAAATCTGATATCAAACACGTGCATTTTTTACTCAACGATACACAGATGTGCGTCCATTCTACAGGAGAAAACTGTTTTAGTTCATCCAGGAATGGAAGAACAACGCACAGTTCGCAATTTTCTCAATAGTACACATTTTGTTTCTGCATTTAACATTAATACGGTTCACATATTAGTTTAAATGATTTATCTGTGTCCTCACACACCAAAGCCAACCCATCAATCGTACCGTTAAGTCAACAATCGTCGTCCCGGCCCCTACTCTTCGATAATCGAAGCAGACTCTAGTATAACATACGTAAAGGTACAATGCAATATTTGTGTTCAGATGGAGGTATTTGTAATATTTGAATGTAATGACATTTATTACAAAATACAACGATTAAAACAATACAAAGAAAGGAAAAAACAATATTTACATAGACTCCCTAGTACTATAATTTTATATACCCTTCTTTGTGTTTCATGAATCGATTCTGTCTTCACGACAGAATCCCGCGATGAAGAACCTTCGCCCGCAGATAAGCAAAATATTTCGTCTGAACAGCTCGCCAATATTTATAGGATTCGTTTCAGGGGTGGTCGTCAAATGCATGTTCCTCTAAATGCAGTCGTAACACCCGACTCCTCTCCAGACGTTTCCCCTCTTACGAAGATGGAGAAAACGACGAACTAAAGGAAAAACAGGGAATATGAGAGAGAATCAAAAATTCGCACGGACTGTCTCAGTTTTATTACACCTCAATGTCGATAAATAATTCCGATCCTTTTCATCCGCCAAATAATATTTCCAGGATATACTGCAGTGGAAGCTTTTCGCGGGAAATTACCCTGTTGCGAGGTATTCCCCGGCTGCGCTGCCACTATCACGTTTCTCCCGCTGGAATAAACCAAATATTGTGTGATAAAGTGGTATCTTGTGCTTTCATTTTCCTCGCTGCAAGCGTTATATAAAATTTAGTACTATTTAATATTAACGCGCAATGTGGAAGCAGGTTACAGAAAGAGAAAAAGAGGAAATGCTTCCTCGAAAGCATGGAACGCTCGGTTGCTAGATGTCTTACGCATCTCGGTGTTAGTAAGAGCTGCTGTTGTATACTGCGCGATTTTAGCTACACGCGCCTCACTGTAGCGAGTAGATTGTACAAACTCGACTTATTTTTCATCGCCTGTCAAAGCCAACTACCAAATCAAGAAGCGTTTGTTATTTGAGCTTGGAAAAGGTTCCACCAAACATTCACTGCCTAATACGAAACCAGTGTCAAGATGTAAGATGGACTGGCGGTACATTTTCATTTAACACCTGATATTTACTGTTAACACAGATGATCCACTTTGTTACACACCCATGGAATGTAAGACCTTTGAATTTTTGCATGAGTAATGCAGATCTGAAGTAATCTATTCCATTATGTAAAGACAAGTTGCAGGTTAAAGTTGTTGGCAAAAATCTCGACAAATTCTTGCGAGATTTCTACAAACTTTTATACCATAGTCCAACAACATTCAGAGTAACATGGTCTACCTATTTTCTAATGTATATGGTACATAAATATAAATGTAATAGATAAAGGAGAAACATCGTTAGGAAATAACTCGAAAACTTCTTGACCGATTTTTTCGTATTTCTACATCAAATTTCGGATGCACACACACACACACACACACACACACACACACATATATATATATATATATATATATATATATATATATATATATATATATATATATACACGTTGCTGCTGTACAAGGTAACGTTGACCACGTCACTGTATGGAGAATGCTACGGGAGAACCAGTTGTTTCCATACCATGTACAGCGTGTGCGGGCACTATCAGCAGCTGATTGGCCTCCACGGGTACACTTCTGCGTATGGTTCATCCAACAATGTGTCAATCCTCATTTCAGTGCAAATGTTGTCTTTACGGATGAGGCTTCATTCCAAAGTGATCAAATTGTAAATTTTCACAGTCAACATATGTGGGCTCACGAGAATCCGCTCGCAATTGTGCAATCACGTCATGAACACAGATTTTCTGTGAACGTTTGGGCAGGAATTGTTGGTGATGTCTTGATTGGCCCCATGGTCTTCCACCTACGCTCAGTGGAGCACGTTGTCATGATTTCATACGGGATACTCTACCTGTGCTGCTATAACATGTGCTTTTAGAAGTACGACACAACATGTGGTTCATGCACGATGGAGCTAATGCACATTTCAGTCGAAGTGTTAGTACGCTTCTCAACAACAGATTCGGTGACCGATGAATTGGTAAAGGCAGACCAATTCCATGGCCTCCACGCTCTCCTGAGCTCAACCCTCTTGAATTTCATTTATGGGGGCTTTTGAAAGCTCTTGTCTACGCAACCCTAGTACGAAATGTAGAGACTCTTCCTGCTCGTATTGTGGATGGCTGTGATACAATACGCCATTCTCCAGGGCTGCATCAGCGCATCAGAAATTCCAAGCGACAGAGGGTGGATGCATGTATCCTCGGTAGCGGAGGAGATTTTGAACATTTCCTCTAACAAAGCGTTTGAAGTCACACTGGTACGTTCTGTTGTGTGTCCATTCCATGATTAATGTGATTTGAAGAGAAGTAATAAAATGAGCTCTAACAGGGAAAGTAGGCGTTTCCGGACACATGTCCGCATAACATATTTTCTTTCTTTGTGTTGGGAGAAATGTTTCCTGAAATTTTGGCCGTACCTTTTTGTAACACCCTATATATGTGTGTGTGTGTAATTTCTAAAGACGGAACGGTGTTGCCCAAAATTTCGAAATGTTCTTGGCTAGTTTACTTGAAATTTTTACACGGTGCTCTAGTAACATTTTGGACAGACATTACCTGTATAATTTCGTATTAGCAAAAATCTCTCAAAGTTCTCGACAGTTTTACTTCAACCTATTACGCGATACTCTACTAACACTCAGGCGGACATAGACTAGATATATTTTTAAACAACACTACCGATATCGTGTAAAAACTAGCCGTCATGAAGAAAGTGTTGAGGTGTGAAAATGTGTGGTTTCGTTTTCTTTCTCGCGGTCAGTTTTAATTCACATGACTATTTAAACCGTTAGACAAAGTGTTCGTTCTAAGAATATTCTTTCTCCTTATATACGATTTACAACAAAAACTGTATGAACTAGTTACTGTCAGCTTCATGAGAAAACAATTATTTGTGTTTATGGTTTATGGACTTACTTATTTCGTGCTACGCAAATTGAATCATCCTGAATCTTGCCATCCTATCCGAGTTTAAAATTATAAGATATACCGTCACTGAAGCTACGATTCTCACACATCAAGCAGCTGCAGAGGTCTCTCCTGTGCCTATTATATATATTAAGGATCCCTATTGATTTACGCATTCATTTTAGAAGACTTCATTTGTCAATCGAGGTTCCTTTTGCAGCGACAATAAACAAGACGGGAAGTCAAAGATGGGGAGGTAGGGGAAGGGGGTAGAATATGCAGAGAAAAGGGTGAGGAGGAGATGAAGTGAAATTGGAGATGGAGAGGGGATCGACATTGAGAAATGGGATGAGGATGATTTGGACAAACACAGTGAGGAAGAGAACGAAATGAACAAAGAGAGGAGGTGGTGGAGGAGGAGACGGGCAGACAGAAGGCTGGAAAGACATTAGGATCTTTGTACAAATCCAGAAATTGCGAAGCATTTCAGGATTTGCTAGTTAAATAATATTTTCCAGGTTAGTCCGCCTCAGGAGACTAGTGGTCAACGCGACAGACACGCTTGATGTGCAGCCGCGTACGATTCCCGATACTGATAGAGATTTTTCCTTGAGTGGAGAACTGGACCGGGTGCACTCAGCCTCATGATGCCAGTTGAAGATCTACATGACTGAGGGGTAGCGGCTCCAAGGTTGCAAAGTCGACAACGGCCTACACTGCTACACGCCGCATCCCGTCACGAATGACATCATGACATGGTGGTCGGTCGACTGTCAATAGATCTTCAGAACCGGATGGCGAGATTTCCTTCATTCAGTTTATTCAACATTTTACCATCTACTGTAAAGCTAGGCCGTCGTCTGTGAAGCTAGAAACAATTTCTTTTTAATATAATAGTATGTGTCAGAATTATTAGTCCGTAAAACAGCGTTATTTTCGCTCTCATAAGCATTCTGCATTGCTTTAAACTGCAATTGTTAGTCATAAGACATTCAGAGGGCAAAATAAAAGAAATCTAAAAGCCTTAAGGAAAATATTACGTACACGTTAGAGTAACCCTAGAAGCGTATTTTGACATCAGGAACCAATGAACTGAAAGAAATATTTCAACTGTTATGAGCTCTCTAATATGTAAGGCGTGTGAGGCACATGTTGGGGTAGCACTCCTACTCGATACCGCATCGGAGTTGGCAGCTGTGGAATGAAAACCATTTGCCATTAACTGAGATGCAATTGAAGTCTACCATTCTTTGTAGTTCATCATTGATTACAAAAGATCGAGCTTTATTCGTTTCAGAAACTTTCAGATACGCAAAAAATGTATGTTGCTGCAAGATAAAGAGTTTGTATTGACCAACGAATGTATAGACAAAAGTTTCGCAACAGGTGTCGTTCTGTGAGAACGAAACCTTTCGCTACGGCACTGTTGAATAAAGTATTCTGGGACTTCTTGCCACATCAGTTCGGGTTAAACCCTTGAGCTATCGATTGTGAATTAATCTGAGTGATGTATCAATGATCGGTCAAAAATGGAAATCAGATGCTTTTATAGACCACCTGAGTCAGGAGCCCTTGTGGTAGAGTGCTTAAGACAGGCAGAATATGGTTAATAATTTTCCTGATCATTCAGTTGCAACAGGGGGTGAGTTCAATTTGCCAGGTATAGAATAGGAGTGTCACGCTATAAAATCTGGTGCCAGAGAAAGGGATTCCTGTGACATTGTTCTGGACGGTTTTATCCGAAAATTACTTTGAAGAGATAATTAAAGAACCAGCTCAGGAGGGTAACAGACCTCCTGGCAGAAAACAGACCTGAATTTATTGAATCAATTAACGTGGAGGAAGGTATCAGTGATCATCAGGCTCTCACAGCATCTATGACAATGGGTCTTATAAGAATGTTAAGTAAGGTTGAAAGACATTTTTGCCTAGAAAGAGTGATAAGCTACAAATTTCAGAGCATCAAATTAGTCGATGATGAAGACAAAGATGTTGAGAATAAATAGAAAAAAATTCAGAGGCATTATGCAATATTCCCTAGACAATTATGTTCCGAGTCAGGTCTCAAGACCCACCCGTGTTAGAAAGTAGCTACGCAAACAAAGAGAACTTCATCTCAGATTAAAGATAAGTAAAACTTAGCTGACAAACATAAGCTGACCGTAGAGAAAATGAGCGTAAGGAAGGAAAGCACGAGAGAAGCGTTCAGTGACTTTGAAATGTAAAACTTTGTCAACCAATATGAGTTAAAATCCTAAGAGTTTATGGTCGTATGTAAACTCAGTAAGCGGGTCAAAACCATGTATTCATTCACTCAGTGACCACACTGGCTACGAATCGGAAGATATCAGAGAAAGGAGCTAAATACTGAATTCGGTCTTCCGAAATTAATTCATTGCGGAGGATTGTACATCTACATCTACATCTACATCTACATTTATACTCCGCAAGCTACCCAACGGTGGGCGCCGGGGTGCACTTTACGTGCCACTGTCATTGCCTCCCTTTTCTGTTCCAGTCGCGTATGGTTCGCGGGAAGAACGACTGTCTGAGAGCCTCCGTGCGCGCTCGAATCTCTCTAATTTTACATTCGTGATCTCCTCGGAAGGTATAAGTAGAGGGAAGCAACATATTCGATACCTCATCCAAATACGCACCCTCTCGAAACCTGGCGAGCAAGCTATACTGCGATGCAGAGCGCTTCTCTTGCAGAGTCTGCCACTTGAGTTCGCTAAACATTTCCCTAACGCTATCACGGTTACCAAATAATCCTGTGACGAAACACGCCGCTCTTCTTTGGATCTTCTCTATCTCCTCCGTCAACCCGATCTTGTACGGATCCCACACTGATGAGCAATACTCAAGTATAGGTCGAACGAGTGTTTTGTAAGCCACTTTCTTTGTTGACTACATTTTCTGAATCTCAACCTGGTACCCGCCTTACCAACAATTAATTTTTTGTGATCATTCCACTTCAAATCGTTCCGCACGCATACTTCCAGATATTTTACAGAAGTAACTGCTACCAGTGTTTGTTCCGCTATCATATAATCATACAATAAAGGATCCTTCTTTCTATGTATTCGCAATACACTATATTTGTTTATGTTAAGGGTCAGTTGCCACTCCCTGCACCAAGTGCCTATCTGCTGCAGATCTTCCTGCATTTCGCTACAGTTTTCTAATGCTGCAACTTCTCTGTATACTACAGCATCATCCGCGAAAAGCCGCATGGATGGTTCAAATGGTTGAAATGGCTCTGAGCACAATGGGACTAACATCCATGATCATCAGTTCCCTAGAACTTAGAACTACTTAAACCTAACTAACCTAAGGACATCACACAACACCCAGCCATCACGAGGGAGAGAAAATCCCTGACCCCGCCGGGAACCGAACCCGGGAGCCCGGGCGTTGGAAGCGAGAACGCTACCACACGACCACGAGCTGCACGCTAAGCCGAATGGAACTTCCGACACTATCTACTACGTCATTTATATATATTGTGAAAAGCAATGGACCCATAACACTCCCCTGTGGCACGCCAGAGGTTACTTTAACGTCTGTAGACGTCTCTCCATTGATAACAACATGCTGTGTTCTGTTTGCTAAAAACTCTTCAATCCAGCCACACAGCTGGTTTGATATTCCGTAGGCTCTTACTTTGTTTATCAGGCGACAGTGCGGAATTGTATCGAACGCCTTCCGGAAGTCAAGGAAAACAGCATCTACCTGGGAGCCTGTATCTAATATTTTCTAGGTCTCATGAACAAATAAACCGAGTTGGCTCTCACACGATCGTTGTTTCCGGAATCCATGTTGATTCCTACAGAGTAGATTCTGGGTTTCCAAAAACGACATGATACTCGAGAAAAAAACATGTTCCAAAATTCTACAACAGATCGACGTCAGAGATATAGGTCTATAGTTTTGCGCATCTGCTCGACGACCCTTCTTGAAGACTGGGACTACCTGTGCTTTTTTCCAATCATTTGGAACCTCCCGTTCCTCTAGAGACTTGCGGTACACGGCTTTTAGTAGGGGGGCAAGTTCTTTCGCGTACTCTGTGTAGAATCGAATTGGTATTCCGTCAGGTCCAGTGGACTTTTCTCTGTTGAGTGATTCCAATTGCTTTTCTATTCCTTGGACACTTATTTCGATGCCAGCCATTTTTTAGTTTGTGCGAGGATTTAGAAAAGGAACTGCAGTGCGGTCTTCCTCTGTGAAACAGCTTTGGAAAAAGTTCTTTAGTCTTTCAGCTTGAAGAGGGCCTCTCCTTTCAATCGTCGTACGAACGTCGAAATGGCAGATATTGGAATAACCGATCGCGGAACATAAATACTACTAGAATAGATAAATAAGAGAAAGGTGTCAGGATCGAATGAGATACCTATAACATTCTGCAAAGATTATGAGAAAGAACATGCTAACCTTCTAGCAGTAATTTATCGTACGGCGCTTGAGCAACAGAAGGCACCAACGGATGTAAGAAAGCGCAGGTCATTCCCGTTTCTAAGAAAGGCCGCAGAAGAGGTGCACACAGTTATAGATCTAGATCGTTGACGTCAGTCTGTTGTAGAATTACAGAACATGTTTTATACTTTGAACTATGACGTTTTTGGAGAACGAAAATTTCCATAAAAATCAACATAAATTCCGCAAACAGAGATCAAGCGAAACTCAGCTCGCTCTGTTCCTCCATGAGATCCACAGCGCTCAGGACGATGCCGTGTTCCTTGACTTCAGGAAGGCATTTGACACCGTCCCGCACGCTCTGCTGTTTAGTGAAAAAAATACAGGCTTACTGAGTATCGGATTTGCGACTGGATTCAAGGCTTCCTTGCAGACAGAATTCAGCACGAAGCTCTTAACGGAACAAAATCTACAGATGTAAGGGCAATTTCCGGCATACCTCAAGGAAATGAGGTAGTACCGTTACTGTTTACAATACTTATAAATGATCTAGTAGAAAGCAGCAGATGCTCTTTAAGGCTGTTCGCAGATTATGCTGTTATCTATAATAAAATAGTTACGCGAGAAGATAGAAACAAATTCCAGCATGACGTCCAGATAACTGATGAATGGTGCAGCATCTCGCAGTTGACTCTGAACATAAATAAATGTATGATATTCTGCATACGTAGGGATGACCATATAAAACAAAATGGGGAAAAATACATCTACATCTACATCCATACTCCGTAAGTCACCTGACGGTGTGTGGCGGAGTACCTCTATCGGTTCTCCCTTCTATTCCAGTCTCGTATTGTTCGTGGAAAGAAGGATTGTCGGTATGGTTCTGTGTGGGCTCTAATCTCTATGATTTTATCCTCACGGCCTCTTCGCGAGATATACATAGGAGGGAGCAATACACTGTTTGACTCTTCGGTGAAGGTATGTTCTCGAAACTTTAACAAAAGCCCGTACCGAGCTACTGAGCGTCTCTCCTGCAAAGTCTTCCACTGGAGTTTATCATCTCCGTAACGCTTTCGCCATTACTAAATGATCCTGTAACGAAGGGCGCTGCTCTCCGTTGGATCTTCTGTATCTCTTCTATCAAACCTATCTAGTACGGATCCCACACTGTTGAGCAGTATTCAAGCAGTGGGCGAACAAGCGTATTGTAACCTACTTCCTTTGTTTTCAGATTGCATTTCCTTAGGATTCTTCCAATGAATCTCAGTCTGGCATCTGCTTCACCGACGATCAACTTTATATGATCATTCCATTTTAAATCACTCCTAATGCGTACTCCAAGATAATTTATGGAATAAACTGCTTCCAGTTGCTGACCTGCTATATTATAGCTAAATGATAAGGGAACTATCTTTCTATGTATTCGCAGCACATTACACTTGTCTACATCGAGATTCAATTGCCATTCCGTGCACCATGCGTCAATTCGCTGCAGATCCTCCTGCATTTCAGTACAATTTTCCATTGTTACAACCTCTCGATACACCACAGCATCATCTGCAAAAAGCCTTAGTGAACTTTCGATGTCATCCACAAGATGTCATAGATGCCGGACTCAGATTCATGGAAGGAATCTGAAGGAAATCCACGAAGGAAATGACTTACAAGGGGCTCCTTCCACCGATTCTTGAGTCTTGTACATCTGTCTGGGATTGTTATGAGGTAGAACTGATAGAGGAGATAGAGAAGCTCCAGCGAAGATTGGTGCTTCTCGTTACGTGATCGTTTAGCCGGCGCGAGAGTATTACGGAGATGCCCAACAAACTGCAGTGGCAGACGTTACTTAAGAGGCGTTGTGCATCACGGAGAAATTTACTGTTGAAGTTTCGACAGAGTACTTTCGGGGAAGAGTCGGAGAACACATTACCTCCCCCCCCCCCCCCCCTCCCACATACGTCTCGGGTAACGACCGCGAGGAGAAAATTCGGGAAGTTAGAGCAAATACAGGGGCTTACCGACAATCATTCTTCCCACACGGTATTCGCGAGTGGAAGAGGGTTGTAGGGCTCAGTTAATAGTACAAAAAGTAATCTCCGCCACACACCATTAGGTGGCTCGCGGATTACGATGTAGGTACAATCGTCTTCAGCAGGAGCAAAGGTCTGTCAAAATTGCTGCTACGGTGGCCTAATATGGCCTATAGACGGCTTCTGATTGACCGGTAATTACGTAATGCTGTCGCAGGTGGTGTCAACGTCAGTGCTGGTGGCGGCACGACTCCCTTCGTAGCGTAAACACTGAGACGAATATCTCTGGCTCTCCCTTGGATTGCGAGCTCGCTTCCATGCACCGCCGTCACGTTTAAAGGTTTTTTCACACATTATTCTATCTACAGTCTCTTTAATTACAGAAACCCAGTATGCAGGAGCCTGGGACAGAAGTTTTACTTCATCAAACAATATTTTGTAATTGTTTTTGTTTCTGTGATCAGCAATTGCAGATTTCTCCAGCTCTCAGTTTTTAAAATGCCATTGGTTTTCTGCACAGTGATCGGATACAGCACGTATGAACTGACCGGTGTAATTGCTTCCGTGCTCACAGGGGATGATGTAAATCCTAGGGATTCTGAGGCCGAGACTGTCCTTAACAGGGTGTAACATTTTATTTTCCTAGCAAGTTTTATATCTTGAGACTCCATGCTAAACCCACAGACCAGGACAAGTAGTAGGAATTGTTGAAAAGGGGGGGGGGGGGGAACAGAATGATCGGCTGTCAGTTACACTCCAAACATTCTTATTTAGTTGTCCAAACATTACTGCTCAAATTCTAAGCTTGACTGTCGAAAGAAAACATCTTTAATTTTGAAATGGCTGAAGGCCCATAAATTAAATACAACTACTATATTTTATTTATAAATTTTTGTTTTGAGACAGAGGGCTCTAGGCTTTAACCTTAAAAATTATTTAAGGTAAAGCAATGTAAGACTTTGCTAGTCAAATAGATTAAGTTTTTTTAAAAAACTTTTCAATAGGCAGAAGGCCCAAGCTTAATGCCCAATAAGAAACCTTACTCCAAAATTGCTGAAGGCCTTTGTTAAAAAAAAAAAATCCTGCAACCAATTTTCCAAGACAGAAGGCCAAAAGCTTTTAACCTTCAATAGTATTTAAGCCCAAGTGATGTAAGACTTGATAAGTAAAAAACCTAAATTTTAAAGCGGCTGAAGGCCCATTATTTTAAGAACAACTACGATAAATTTTCAGCAGGCAGAAGGCCCACAGCTTTATCTTGAAAGATTGTAGTACTAGATAAGTTAAAACCTTAAATATGCTGAGGGCCCATACCTTTAAAAAACAATACTACTAAAATAAATTTTCAACAGCAGAAAGCCCACAGCTTTGTCTTGCAAAGGGCGATACTTGATAAATAGGGTCCTTAGAACTTAAAGCAGCATGAAGGCCGATGATTTTAAACACAATACACTACAATAAATTTTCAACAGGCAGGAGGCCCTCAGCTTTATCTTCCAAAAGGTAATACTTGATAAGTAAGATCCTTAAAATTGAAAGCGGCAGAACGCCGACGGCTTAAAAAAAATAATAATAAATAAAAAAAAATAATTTTCTTTTTCAACAGGCAGAATGTCTTTGATTAAAAAACACAATTACAAGCATACAAATTCAAACCATCGGCTATGAGCCATTAAAAATGCGCAATTAAACGCCAGTAAGAAAGGCAGTATAGGCAACGGCGCTCTGAAGTTTCCAGGGGGCTCGGTCTCCCATTTGAACCTTAACGTTCGCTTAGGTGAGACAATAAGGCGGTCCAACTATACTCGATCCGCCGGAAAAACAACCAAGAGACGTCAGGGACCCACCGACAAGACGACTTGCTAACCACCGACCTGTATACGAGGATTCCAAAGCCGAAACATTACAGCCACAGACGCTCAAAACCAAATATACATTAAGCTGTAAAAAACTACACACCATGCTGGACAGAGACAACAGATGAGGAAAGGACACTGCCTGAACTGACGTCAGCGACCAGGGCAGGTAACCAGAACACTAACGGCCACAAGGCAGAAAATTCGAATGGTGCACTTGAATTTCGAATCGACAATTATAGTTAATTCCAGCACACGGCGGCTAAACCTTCACCACGTTGAACATTCGCTGTAGCTCCCAGGAATAACGCCAATAGCGAACCACCAACCAAGGGGACAACGTGGACAGACATGGCTTCGTTAGTAAAATCACCACTCAACTTTCATGTCCTGGGTCGGTGAGCCACTAACCTCGTAACACTCAGAACAGCCCCCACACGCTCCGACACTGCTTAGAGACCACCAGAGAGCCTCGTTGACTGCGCCGCATGGAGACTTGCTTGCTGACCCACTCCAGCCGACCGACTCACTGCTACCACGCCGACATGATTTAAAACATGCTGTCAGTGGAAATGACACCAACTACACGCACAGTTTGACAATCACTTGCAGATGTCTTGAACGACACTCAGCAGTGGCTGTGCAATCATGAAGACAACTCGGGAGTCGATACACACACACAAACACACACACAGATAACCCATAAACGATCGGCGAGCCAATTCAAATCGTCCAGTAGGACGACCGACTGACGATCCACGACGACTGTCCCCGGATAAAGTGTTGCGTGGCGGCAGCTGTCGGGTGAGCCATGGACATCCAGGCCTCACTTCTGCTCCTACAAAACTGAACTAGTGCCTCGTTACAACTCCACGACTGGCAGGTACGAACTGCTCTCTTGGCACTTTCCAACTCTCTACGACAGACGACAACTGGGATGTAATAGCAGTGCAGCAAAGCTAACACGTGAGGGCTATATTGATAAGCGGTGCTGCTGCCACTGACGGGCAGACAAAGCAGCAACTCAGTGACAACTAAATTTTGAAACTAACATACGAGGTGGCGAGCTATGGACATCCAGTCTTCACTGCTGCTCCAGCAAAACTGAACTAGTGCCGCGTTACAACTCCACGACTGGCAGGTACGAACTGCCCTCTTGGCACTTTCCAACTCTCTACGACAGACGACAACTGGGATGTAATAGCAGTGCAGCAAAGCTAACACGTGAGGGCTATATTGATAAGCGCTGCTGCTGCCACTGACGGGCAGACAAAGCAGCAACTCAGTGACAACTAAATTTTGAAACTAACATACGAGGTGGCGAGCTATGGACATCCAGTCTTCACTGCTGCTCCAGCAAAACTGAACTAGTGCCGCGTTACAACTCCACGACTGGCAGGTACGAACTGCCCTCTTGGCACTTTCCAACTCTCTACGACAGACGACAACTGGGATGTAATAGCAGTGCAGCAAAGCTAACACGTGAGAGCTATATTGATAAGCTCTGCTGCTGCCACTGACGGGCAGCCAAAGCAGCAACTCTGTGACAACAAAAATTTAAACTAACATGCGAGGTGGCAACACGAAAAAAGAAAACAGGATGTAAGATAGGAAATGGCACGAGCGCCAGCCACGCACGGCTCATACCTCATCTTCCTAGAATATAGTGCAGAAGAAAGGAAAGACTGCTGTCGGTGGCTCTTAATGCGAGTGTTCAACATCTTCAGGTTTCCTCTTCTTGCAGAACGCCAACTTCATTACGTGATCCATAACCGTTCTCTCGCAACACGTGCTTCAGATAAAAAATTTCGGAATCCAAGTGGTAGTCGTCATAAACAGTTTTTGCTCATTGTACTAGTGTAATCAAAACTCCTCTTTTCTGGACTGGGAGGTGAAGACTGGGTGCTACTATATAAATCAGAGTGGGTTGGCCTGCGGTACACAGAGTGGCCGAGACGTCCTCACGACTTTCGACGTACCAAACCAACTAAAAATGGCAGCCACCCTTCTTTCTCCATCTCAATAGTGTACTAGATGTCTGTGCGCATACTGTTCATATGACGAAGACGATACAGGTAATCGTCGAAAGCTTGTGCTCTTACCCGGTACCGACGCGGCAAGAAGTCCGAGAATGTTTTTTGCAGGTATCGTTCTAATTGAAAGATAGTTTGAAGTCGGGGGTAGTAACTGATGACAGGCTCAGTAGTTCCAGCCAAAGAGAGCTGCTCAAGATTCTACACCGAGAATGTTTCACGCAGTAGTGTTTGTAGTGGAGAGAGTGTCGAATTGTGTAAGAATGGATTCACCAACGAGTAGCGTCACTTCCCTGTGAAGTGCACTCATGGAAGAACGCAGTGGGATGACTGCCTGCAATGCCACACACTCCAAAGTGGCGAACTGTTATCCCATATCAGAATGTGGTTAATTAGAGATTAACAAGCCTTTGTGACTAGCAATAATAGTACTAAATTAACTACATGAGTACCTGGGGTGTATTTATTTGTCACCCTACACTCTCTCTCTATCCGTATCATCTGCCCCTCCACCTCTCAGTCCATCTCCTACCCCTTGTCTGTGTCTATGTCCTCTTCCCGTTCTCTGTCCACCTCTTCCTCCCAATATCCCTGTTTCGTATAATGATATAATTTTGTTGGTACCTTCAGTGGCATATGAAAACACCGTCAGCATCATGTGTCAGGAATACTGTTAGTAGCAAACAAGTGACTCATTTGAACATCACGACCTCATTCTTGGTGCGACAGTTTTACTGCATGAACATCGAAAATGTTATTGTGGTCCTCAGTCCAGAAACTGGTTTGATGCAGCTATCCACGCTCTCCATCGTGTGCAAGCTTCTTCGTCTCCCAGTACCTTCTGCAGCCTACATCGTTCTGAAGCTGCTTAATGATCTCTTGGCCTCCCTCTACCATTTTTACCCTCCACGCTTCCTTCCAGTACTAAAGTGAGGATCCCTTGATGCCTCAGAACGTGTGCCGCCAACAGATCTCCTAGTGAAGTTGTGCCACAAATTCCTGTTCTCCGCAACTGTATTCAGTACCTCCTCATTACGTTACGTGATCTACCCATCTAATCTTCAGCATTCTTCTGTAGCACCGCATTTCGAAAGCTACTATTCTCTTCTTGTCTAAACTGTTTATTGTCCGTGTTTCACCTCCATACATTGCCACACTCCATATAAATACTTTCAGAAAAGACTTCCTGACACTTTAATCTATACTCGATGTTAACAAATTTCTCTTCTTCAGAAACGCTTTCCTTGTCATTGCCAGCCTACGTTTTATATCCTCCCTACCTCGACCATCATAAGATATTTTGCTCCCCAAATAGCACAACTCGTCTACTACTTGAAGTGTCTCATTTCCTAATCGATTTCTACACCTGATTTAATTCGACTACATTCCATCATCCCCGTTTTGCTTTTATTGATGTTAATTTATATCCTCCTTCCAGGACACTGTCCATTTCGTTCAACTACTCTTCTAGGTCCTTTGCAGTCTCCGACAGAATTACAATGTCATCGGCAATTTTTCTTTTGTTTCCTGTACTGATTGCTCAATACATAGATTTAATAATATTTGGGATAGGCTACAACCCTGCCTCACTCTCTTGCCAACCACTGATTCCCTTTCATGTCCCTCGACTCTTATAACTACCGTCTGGTTTCTGTATAAATTGTAAATAGCTTTTTGACCGCTGTCACCTTCAGAATTTGAAAGAGAGTATTTCGGTCAACAATGTCAAAAGCTTTCTCTATGTCTACAAGTGCTAGAAGCGTAGGTTTGCGTTTGCTTAATCTATAGTCTTAGGTAAGTCGTAGGGTCAGTTTTGCCTCACGTGTTCCTACATTTCTACGGAATCCAAACTGATCTTCCTCGAGGTCGTTTTCTATCAATTTTTTCATTCGCCTGTAAAGAATTCGTGTTAGTATTTTGCATCCGTGACTTATGAAACTGATATTTCGGTAATTTTTACACCTGTCAACACCTGCTTCCTTTGGGATTGGAATTATTACATTCTTCTTTCAGTGGTATATGAGAACGCCGTCTGCATTACATGTAGTAAGTGACAAACTTCCTTTCGTTTCACCATTTTTGTCAGGCTGTAACCGAGAAGCAATTCCGTAATGGTTTGAAAATATGAGTAAAGTTTCTTGCTAGTCACTCTCAAATACTGAATAGGCTACATGGTAGCTACAAATTATACAACGGGTACATCATACAACAAATAGTGTGGAAGTACTATTTTAAAAATTATGAAGATTGGGTAAACATTGTGTTCATTAGTTTTGAATCATATCACGTAGCACATATGGACCAATAAAAGCATTTTCACAAATAAAATGCAATTCGAAATTCAGAGAAGAAATAGCTTTTGCAAGAAGTAAATATTTTCCCACCTCGAGTAATATTCTTTAAATCAGTAGATATCTTGGACTACACACTTTCTAACGCAGCCTATGTTCTTCCTCTGCGTTCAGGCTATCTTGTTAGCAAATTTCCTCTAAGTCGGTTCGGTGGGTTAGAACGAACAACGATATAATTTCACAAGTAGATTCAGTAGAGTATGTGAACACTGTCAGCAGAATGCATTGCGAATAAAGTTGGTAGCCAAGAATTAATATATTAAAGTGTCAGGCCTGAAGCGAAAATTTAGTTAAGCATAAACTTCTTTCCTCTAATCATTTTGTGTGGGGTGTCAGAGTAAAAAAGATACTTAAAGGTTAGAAATTATATGTATAGTTTTCCGGGCGGGAAGGAGCGCCTTGTCCCCGGCACGAATCCGCCCGGCGGACTTGTGTCGCGGTCTGGTGAACCGGCCAGTCTGTGGATGGCTTTTAGGCGGTTTTCCATCTGCCTCGGCGAATGCGGGCTCGTTCGCCTCATTCCGCCTCAGTTACACCATGTCGGCGATTGCTGCCCAAACAAGTTCTCTACGTACTCGTGCACCACCATTACTCTACCATGCAAACATAGGGGTTACACTCGTCTGGTGTGAGACTTCCCTGGGGGAGGGGGGGGGGGGGGTCCACCGGGGGCCGAACCGCACAATAACCCTGGATTCGGTGTGGGGCGCCGGGGGTTGAAGTGGACTGGGGTAGTCGTCGTGGGGTTGTGGACCACTGTGGCTGCGGAGAGGACGGAGCCTTTCCGTCGTTTCTAGGACCCAGGTTAACATAAAATACAATATGTAAAGTTTGTTGCAAGTTGCAACACCTATTTTCGACTTATTTTGTGTCTGTAGCGACATCTCTATGTCAGTTACTAGAATTAGTTATGCAGAGTGTTGTGTCCGTAATGGAAATTCTTTGACTATGTATACATTTTTCAGTTATGGAACTTTTTGAAAAGTGTTGTTTAAACTATGCTTCTGGATTTAAATAACTAATGGAATGATTATTATATAATGTGCTGTAAATGACTTGCTCCGTAGTTACGGGTTGCAGAGTTGAATGTAAAATATGTGGGGAAGCCCCGCTGCTCCGGAAGTAGCTCAACGGAGTGGGAAAGCTGTGGTTAGCGCGCGAGTGTCAACTCGTCCTTTGTGACGGATAAGTAGTCTGGGCTGAGCACTGCTGTGGTTAACGTCTCACTAGCTGTAGCGGTTCATTGTGGCTCATATTCTTGGAGTTCTGAGGCCAGAGGAGCTTAAGAGCAGTATTTATGGACCTCGGATGCTGCATTAGTGATACTGTTATCATGGCATGGGGCCCTTTGAAAATATAATTCTGACACCAAAAGGATCTGTATAAGGGCGAGGCCAACTGTACTGCCGTGACTGCATCGCCGCAATGTTAAGAGCCACTGGTTTGGTTTGGATTAGATTAGATTAATACTAGTTCCATAGATTATGAATACGACACTTCGTAATGATGTGGAACGTGTCAGGTTAATAAAAGATGTATGTACGAGATATTACATTACACAAAATATTGCATGACACTAATGTTTAAGTATTTTCCCCCTTGATTTATATCTAAAAATTCAGCCAATAAGTAGAAGGAGTTGTCATCTATAAATTATTTTAATTTATTTTTAAATGTTAGTCGGCTATCTGTCCGGCTTTTGATGCTGTTTGGTAGGTGAGCAAAGACTTTTGTGGCAGCATAATTTACCCCTTTCTGTGCCAAAGTCAGATTTAACCCTGCATAGTGAAGATCATCCTTTCTCCTGGTGTTATAGCAACTTACACTGCTATTACTTTTGACCTGGGTTGGCTTATTAACAACAAATTTCATAAGTGAATATATATACTATGAGGTTACTGTGAGGATCCCTAGATCCTTAAATAGATGTCTGCAGGATGAACGTGGTTGGGCTCCAGCAATTATTCTGACTACACGCTTTTGAGCAATGAATACTTTTCTACTCGACGATGAATTACCCCAGAATATGATGCCATACGAAACCAGTGAATGAATATAGGCATAGTAAGCTAATTTACTGAGATTCTTACCACAAAATTTTGCAATAACCCTAATAGCATACATAGGTGAACTTAGACATTTCAGCAGACCATCAATGTGTTGCTTCCAGTTTAACCTCTCATCAATGAACACTCCTAAAAATTTTGAAAATTCCACATTAGCTACAGACTTCTGTTCTACGTCTATATTTATTATTGGAGGTGTGCCATTTACTGTACGGAACTGTATATACTGTGTTTTATCAAAATTTAAAGAGAGTCCGTTTGCTGAGAACCACATAATAATTTATTGAAAAACATCATTTACAATTACATCACCTAGTTCTTGGTTTTCGGATGTTATTACTGTACTTGTATCATCAGCAAAAACAACTAACTTTGCGTCTTCATCAATGTAGAATGGTTTAATGTATATCAACAACAGTAAAGGACCTAAGACCGAACCCTGTGGGACCCCATACTTGATAGCCCCTCAGTTTGAGGAATCAGCTGTTTTTTTAACATTACATGAACGACTTATTTCAACTGTAAAGTAGTTGTGATTGCTTTCTAAGCTGTGCAGTTATAGTGTTTAAAGTTCAGTTTAATATTTTGAGAAATGCTCCACTTCCAGTGCACTTTAAAATCAATGTGCAGTAATTGCCTTAAATAATTTGCTTTACTTGAAAAGCTGCCTGAAAATAGTCGGTGTTACCGTTAAAAAGTCACTACGTGTTCTCGTACTCACGTACCGGATGAATGAAATCTACGTATTCTCGCATCGTGGCCTGCAATTCTCTTTCACTCCCACCCCATCCCTTTGATAAGGTAGTGGCTCTTACCTCCACAGCGATTCTGTCCAGACAGTAAGTAGAATGTGCAGCAAGTTTGGTTGAAATCAGTTCAGTGGTTTCCGAGGATATACGGAACATTTTAACAATATTTATGAACATTTTAGTGATATGTATGAATATCTTTTCTTTTATGTTATCCGAATTTGATGTAATATAGACCATACCGTTCCCAAAGCTGTACTCAGATTACACACGAAACCTCCATGAAAATTCTGGAGATTTGCGTGTTTGGACAGACATAAAGACAAACAAGACAATTTTAGTAAAACGTTAAATCAGGGTATAATTTTTTTTCGTGATCTGATTTTCATTAAATAAAGCATAAAGCTGGGTTACTAGTGAAAATCCCACTGAAATCCGGCTAATAGTTTCGGAGATGAACGTGTTTAAATACAAACAGATACGACGGTTTTATAGTTTTGTTATCAGTATAGAGTTTGACTATAATTTGATGATGATGATGTATGGTTCTTGCGGCGCTCAACTACGCGGTTATCAGCGCCGGTACAAATTCCCGACCTTTGCTCAGTCCAGTCTCACCACTTTCACGAATGATGAGGAAACGATGAGTACAACAGGAACATCCAGTCATTTCGACGCATGTGAAAATGTATGACCCCGCCGGGAATCGCACCCGGAACCGCGTGACCGGGAAGCGAGAACGCGACCACTAAACCACGACCAGCGGACATGTGACTTGAGTCGTGGGTTTTTGTGTCTTGGAAGGGTAGACTAGAGTTATTTAGATAGTAATGATGCCCGGTGTCAAAGTATTGGTCACAGCTATTGCTGGTCATAACCTGAATTACATGAAATGTATTCTCAATTAGTAATATGGACTACCATCACTTGTACAATGAAAGGGGCCTGGACTCGAACCCGGATTTCCTATTTATCGCGAGCGATCACCTTCCTATCTACCTATCCAAGCACGGCTGGCCGCCAGACCTAAACTTCTATATGTCGTCAACCATGTGCCCGCAACCTATACTTGTACATCCATTATGGATATTCTCGTGCACGGGAGACATTTTATTTGAAAGTCGCTTTCCCGATGTCGGCGGATTAGTACAATATTGCAGTGCTTGTGTTGCATAATTCGGAATAAAAGAGGCAGTGCAATATCGTATGTAACCTTAATTGGTTCAGAAGTTAGTAGTATTCGTCTACGTGGAATTTCCGTTGTTAAGGAAGCCGGGTGTGCTACGCCTTAACCGTCCTTAAAGCACGAATATAGCAGACAGGTGCCAGAAAAGCGGTTCTGACAGTTAAAAGAAGTCAGTGTCTGCACACGTATCCTGACTAAGCAGCCTGCCGGAAATTGCGTAGATGAGTCGAGTTAGGTGAAAATAGTCTCTATGCAGTCGAAACCAGAGATTTTACATAACCCCCGCAGCAAGAGCGCTGCATCATTAGGACACGATTTTTACTATCACACACGTTTCTGTGGTCGGTGCAGTGAGTCTACAGACCACATGGTCCTGCCATGTGGATACATATTGTGTCAGTCTGGGTACTATAGGGACAAAAAGGTGCCGGCTAATAGGAGGAACAGTTCGTGATCAAGTTGTCGGTATAGTCCGGTTAAAATTGCGTTAGAATTGACATTTAAAATTTGAACCTAGTTTCCTTCAGTCACATCGTTCAACTTCAGCCCCGAACCCGTTTCCGTAGCCAGACTGCCAGAACTTTTAATCAGTTCCGTGGGTCAGGTATTTTATTTCGTATATCATCACATGTGATAAACACACGGAAAACAACCACGCAAACACATACAACGCTGCTAACGAAATACACACGTTTCATACGCAACACTAACAAAACACTAATGGATACTTACGCACAAGACGCTATTTAGCGTCATAAATACAGTTGTCATAGTCGCACCGATCGGCTTACAAGCTTCGCACAACATTGCGTGAGGCCGAAATTTTGAAGACTCCAATTCATCCTCGTGACTGGGTCACTGTAATTAGAAATATAACTATTTTATTCAGTGTTGTGGCGTAGCCCAATGGTTAGTGCATACAACCTCCCGTGGGTTCGAATCGTCAAATGTAGCAATTTTTTTTAAATTTCTGAATGTAGCGAAAGGAGTTTCATTATTATTTTTATTCTGTTAATTGTTTAAATGCATTTTTCATATTTATCATACCTTGCCGCGTTATTTTCACCATCATATTGACCATTTTATTTGCCCTTTCTTTGTTCCTAACATTCTTTTTACGATCGGAATCTTTCTGAGTCGCACATAATCTGCAAACAATTGCCAACCAATGACAGCTTCTGCAACCGGTGTCCCGATAGTTTTAGGTAACTTATGGTAGCAAGAAATTAACGTTTGTTTTTAGCACTGAAAGTATATTTTTTCCTGTCTTGAGATCGACTGTTGAAATTAGCTTTAATAGCCGTGAGCACAGCGATTGTGTTTTTAGTTCTGCGATAGACTGTCGACCGCCATTTCCTTGGATACTTTGCACACCACGAGGCTGTGGTTAGCTTGGGACACGAGTTTAAATGCAGGGTTACAAAACTGCTGCAGTTGAGTCATTTATCACTTAAAATCTCGCATTCCTGACACGCCTCGAGGCCGCCGCTTCCAACATTGCTCCGCGTTACACTTTAACAGCGTCTGCGAAGTGACCAGCCGTGTTTGTTTGTCACCTATAACCGATCGGTAGCCGACAGACGATGTCTGAACACTGTAGCGGATGTCACGTATCAATTAAATTTAATTGGACTGTAGTTCTGATAACGAGATTACACAGAATTACGATGCCAGCTCGCAATTACCAGCGCATCTGGCTCACCAATGCTTCCAAGCAACCGCTAAGTTAATCGGCAACTGCCACTGTCATGTGCCATCATTACACAATACCTGTCTCGCACGTTCTGAGTCATAAGGTGTGTTTCAACATTTTGTACATCTACATCTACATGGATAATCTGCAAAACACTCTCAAGTGCCAGAGGGCTCGTCGAACCACCTGCACAATAATTCTCTATTATTCTAATCTCTCACCCCGGGCGGAAAAAACGAACATCAATATCTTTCCGTGCGAGCTCTGATTTCCCCTATTTTATTACGATGATTGTTTCTCCCTCTGTAGGTCGGTGTCAAACAAATATTGTCACATACGGAGGAGAAAGTTGGTGATTTAAATTTCGTGAGAAGAGTGTGTGTGTATGTTTTGGGATGTAATGGGCGCCCAACAGCGAGGTTATCAGCGCCCTGACATTTATTAAAACAAAAGAATGTGGATGATAAATAAAATTGTCGTACATGCATACACTCTAAATGACCACACAATCTCCATATCGCACGGGCTCTCTCACATGTGCTAAAACCAATGAGGAGGGAAGACAGCTAATCAAGAAAGTAAACCAGAGGGTCAACAAAACACAGAAGAGTTAAAAGAAAAACACAGGGAAATGTGACTGGCTGACCACTTACAAAAAACTTGGGTGAGCCAGCCACCCTAATGACACATTAAAAACATCACCACAAAATCTGGTTAAAAACGTGGGATAATTCCCAAAACTTTAAAACGTAAACCACATTCGTTTGATCATTACATAAAATATACTGCAGATGCGCCTCCAAATCTGCTGCAGTCAGCTGGTCAGCAAATAATATGCAGTCCAATAAAATGTGGCGCACCGTGATCTGCACGCCACAAGCACCACACATCGGAGGGTCCACTCATTGGAGTAAACATCCACGAGTGATAGGGCTGTGGCCGATGCGAAGACGAGTAATAAGGACATCATCCCGTCGACCTGGCTGGGAGGAAGTACCCCGTGGCCGAGCTGTAGGATCGACGATACCCAGCTTGTTGTCGGTCACTTCCAGCCATTCGTCTTCCCATCGACACAGGACTTTATACCTCAACAGCGAGGTGAGAGCATGCAGATGAAGAGCACACCGAAAGACCTGGCGGTCACGACATGCCTGCTCGATCCGCCCTTTCATTCCCCGGAATACCCAAGTACCCTCGTACCCAGCAGAAAGACACTTCCTTCCCCAGCTGCTGTCCTAAATATTCTGGGTTGCTTTATCTGCTGGGTGTAAACGTTGGATAGAGTAGAGGGCGCTCACAGAAACTGAACAGACGAGAAATCTACACTAGGTGAACGTCTCATCTGCTCCAACGGCCGCAAGATCGCATATAATTTTGCATCGAAGAAGGAGGCAGTCTGACCTTGATGACACAATTCACGAAAACTACACAGCAACCAACGGAGTCACCCTGTTTAGACCCATCCGTAAAAACAGCTACATGGTCGTGGTGCTCAGCTAAAACAGCAGAAAATACCGCAGTAAAAACGGAAGCAAGAGTGCCGCCTCTCCTGTACCGCACCAAATATGAAATCACTCTGGGCCACTCCAGTAAACAGCGTGGCAGACTATTAGCACCCTAGATTTGGGGTTCTACTGGGACTATACCAAGTGACTCCAGCATAGCCTTCACGCTGATCCCAAGCGGCATCATGGCTCGTGGATTCGGGTGATGTAGAAGCTGTCTGGTACGTTCAAGCTTGGCTCACCAGGAGGAGCTGGCGCCGGATGGTAAGTGGCGGTTCTCCCGTCTCAGCACAGAGGCTGGGTATGGGATTGGACCGATAAGCACCTGTGGCCAGCCGAATCCCTTCATGTTGGACAGCGTCAATGACCCGCAAATAAGAGGACCTCACTGACCCATACACCATTCACCTGTACTCAAGAAGTAAACTCTCAAAGCCTGATAAAACTGGAGGATACGGGCCCTGTCCGCTCCCCAAGACCTGTGGCTAAGGCATTTGATGATGTTCAGCGCCTTCTGGTTTCTGGCTTTCAAGTATCGCAGGTGTGGCAATCATAACATTCTGGACAGCACTCCTTATCGTAGATGTAATACTGTTGATGGCTATGGCAAAGAGGGTAACACTTAAAACACTGCCCTGAGGGATACCATTCCCCTGCTCAAATCGATCAGAGAATGTGACACCAATTTGGGGCCCAAGAAACCGTTAAGACAGGAAAGACCGAACGAAAATGGGGAGGTCGCCACGAAAGTCCCACTGACGCAGTTGCGCGACTATACAGTGTCTCCAAGTAGTATCGTATATCTTACTTATATCGAAGAAAATGTCAATACAGCGATGCTGACGGAGGAAAGCCAGCTGAATAGCCGCCTCTAGGAGGGTGTGGTTGTCTACAGTGGACCCATATCGGCGGAATCCACAGTGAGAACGTCTAAGGAGTAGCCTAGTCTCTTACAACTATACCAGACGTCGGTTAACCATTCACTCCATGGTCTTTCCTATATAGCTCGTTAGGGCGATGATCTCAAAACGATTTGAACACATGCAGTCTCTTCCTGCTTTGAGGAGAGGGATCAGAATTGCCTCCCACCACGAGTTGGGGAAGTTGCCTGTCTGCCATATCAGATTAAAACGTTAGAGGAGGATTTCCTGCGACGCCACTGGCAAATGTCAAAGGATGCAGTACCAGATGTGGTTGTGACTGGATGCAGTGTCATGAGTCTCAGCCAGTGCTGATTCGAGCTCCCACATAGAGCAGAGGGAATTGTAGGCCTTAGAACCGTTGGGCCTGAAGTCTGACTTTTCCCTCTCCACAGTTGCACGGTAGCGACGAAACAGTCGAGCCCATCTTGCATTGGCAGTAGTTTGTGCAAAATGCTCCTCGAGCGTCTGAGCAATGTTGAAACGTCCCCTTAGAACAATTATACACAACTGTGCTTAAACTGAAACACAACATTTTTGGCGCAACGCAATCTGACTTTCAAAAATCCCTACGAAAGAATGGCCCTGACTAACATTAACCTATACGTTTCACAAATCACTTACCTCACGAAAATCTTCGTTACTCAAGCTACTGCAATACAGCGAGCGCCGCTACTGGCAGCTAAATAAAAGATTCAAACTACTGAAGGCACGAACTACTGATAGGCATAGTTAGCAAATGAAAGATTTTAATAGAGAACAAACAATGTATTTACATTAATAGTCATACTATATAAAGCAGTTCATGACATCCAGTCTTACGAATTTCAAAACTCCGCCATCTCTCTCCTCACGTCCACCACTGCTGGCGGCTCACCTCCAACTGCGCAACGCTACGCGCTGTTAACAGCCAACAGCCCAACACTACAATGGCAGACAACAATGCAAACCAGCCACAGACTGCACACGACACAGTCAATGATTTTCATACAGAGCGCTACGTGGCGGCGGCGTTACCAATAAAAAACCATAAACAGCATACTTACAATGTCTCTGGGTGTCGTTTGGAAGCATCCCTCTTTCAGTACTGCTGCAATCGGCAAACATCTGAGTGCACTGGAAATCCTGTGGATAGCTTCCCATACATTTGTGGAAAAAGTGGAATGGGTGATGGAATCCAGGAACTCCTGCCATGACAGTATTTTATTCTCTTTAATGACACGACGATCCTTGGCTCTCGTGAATCGAAAGGCGGTGAGATTGTCTGTTGTTGGGTGGCATTTAAACCGTCGAAGAGCTGCACACATGTCCCAGATGGCGAAATGGCACTTTCTGTCCCCCATTGTACAGGTCGCCACTTAAGAATGCCGAGAGACTTTGGTACAGACGGGTCAGCAGCATGATGAATCACATGTTTGATGTGAACCACCCATTCCTGGACGCTGTTACGGCTTTCAAAGACAGCCAGCAGACTAAACAGTGGCCAGTTAGCCCTGCCAATCATCTATTTTCTCAGCTTCTGTTCCAGCAACACACCATCCAGGAGGTGAATGAGGTTTGGAAAGTGATCGTTGGAATGACGGTCGTCATGATCTCCCAGTGAACAGAGTCAGTGAAGGCTGGAGAGCAGACAGATAGGTCGACGGCTGAGAATGACCCAGTAGCAGCACAGAAATGAATAGGAGTACCAGTGTTGAGGGTGCACGGCACTTGAGATGTCAGGAGGTTCTCCAAAACTCGACCCCAATGACAAGAAGAGGTTCAACCCCACAGGACATGATGTGAATTGAAGTCTCCCAGGAGGGGAAATGGTTGGTAGAGTTGTTCAATAAGATCTGTGAGAGCCTCTAAGGCTACTGCATCAAGAGAAGGTGAATAAAGGGAGCAAACTGTTAGCCGCCAAGGTGTGTGAACGTCAACTGCAACTGCTTGCAGCTTAGTATTGAGGGGGAAAGGAGAGGAGTGGTGCCCATTACTGCAAACCCCTCCTTTGGCCCTTTCCCCAGTTAGGTCATCCTTGTGATATAGTGCATATCCCTGTAGTGCAGGGGCATCAGATGCTTTGAAATATGTTTGCTGCAGACACAAGCACAGAGGGCTTGGTTTTTCAGTTTCTCCATGTGTGTCGGGAATCCATTACGTTCCATTGTATAATGGGAGCCATCTGTCAGGGGGTTAGTACTTTAATACTGACTTTCTGACGGAGAGGGGATCCTACAGTGGGTGGAGGCTCAGTTTTGGAGCGAGGTAGTTGCCCTAGTCCGACATCAAGCTCCATAGCCCTTAAAGAAGAATCGAGAGATACGTCAGAGAGGTTGATGTCCGATTCCATCGGTGTTGGACGTTTTGCCTCGGAATTTTTCCCTGGGTAGACGTTGCAGCCACAACTGCGGTTGAGGGTGTGGCAGCATTTGACAACGTATCAGACGGAATCTTTGGAGGCTCAGGGAGCTCCACAATGTCAGCAACCACAGCTTTTTCAGCAGTTCTTGGGGGAGGGACAGGCTTATAGACGACTGCCGGAGCAAATTGCAGGGACATACGCAAGTATTAGTACCGATACTAGAGCCTCCATTTCTGCAGCAGCGTCAGCTTCCCGCAGGGGCTGTTTAACATCTAAAGTGAAAGAGGTGGCAAAACACAGGGGCAGCATGGCTTTACACAATTATTTTGCCTCGGTATGGAGGATGCGCTTCTTAGTTTTAAGCTCCTGTATCTTCCATTCTTACAGATATAGGCTGCAATTTCGATTCCAGACGGAGTGAGGTCCAGAGCAATTTATACCTTTCAATGGAGATGAACAATGGACACCGTCATGGACAACCTGACCGCACTTGCCACAAGTAGCTTCTCCATACCACCCAAGAATAGTATGCCCAAAGCTCTATCATTTGAAACACCACATTTGGTTGGGTACATAAGGCCACACGCTTAAGCGAAGGAAGCCTGCCTTAAAATGCGCTGGGATTTTCGTGCTATTAAACGCCAGGATAAAGGAGTTGGACTTATCAAGAACCCCATCCACCCTCTTCTGGATATTTTGCATGTCAACTGTTCCTGCTGGAGCCCACTGATCTTTCAGTTCCTCTTTGGGAATGTCAACCAGATCTCTGCACGTCACAACACCTTTGGTGTAATTCAAGGTGATGTGCAGCTCAGTTTCGATGGCTTATTCCCAAAGGGATCGCATTTTCGGTAGATTCTTAGCATTTTGGGAACTAGCGGTTTCCACCAACAGCGTTCCATTACGGAATCGCTTAACAGATTTCAATCTGCAGCAATGCCCTCGAGCCCTTTTTGAATATAGGAAGGTATAACTATCTTGAAGTTGCCCTCTTTCCTTTTAACGATTAAAAACACATTCTGACAGCCAGCATGTGTCCTGTTATTAGTCGTGATTCCCTGAGGTTTCGCTCTTGACACAGGAGGACTGGCTACACGCGCCCTCTTGTTGCATTGGGTGTTGGTAACCATCAGTGGCCCACCATTTTCTGCTGGGAAGGGGGGGGGGGGGTAGGGGGCAAAGAAGATTTCGAAGAATCCATCTCGGTCGCACGAGCAGCTAGGGAATTAGAAGTCCACCTAGACAAAGCCCTGCATTCTTAAGTAACCTTTATACAACTGAGGTGCATCAGGTTCCCTAGAGGTTTCCCACTAACGACTGTTCCATCTCAACAAACATGCTTCTCATCAGCGCGCAGCACACTTTGAGTTTGAGTTTTTTTATAGAGGTTTATCCCATCCTCACGATCAGGGCGATCAAACCTAGATCCCCATTCCTTGAGAAACACAATGTTCCACCGCCGCGCCTCATGTTGGTCACTGGAGCATGCCCAGAGCTTACGGTGACAGGGGACTGATGGCGCTTACCTGTCCTCACCTCAGGAACCCCGGGGTCGCCAAGCCCGTACTCAGCAAACGAACACAGAGCCCATGAGGGCTGTTGAGAAGATTCCACCACAGCTAAAAAAGCCTTTGCTTTAATTATGTCTATCCCAAATCTTGTACCATGTCAGTGACACTCTCTCCTCTATTTCTCAATAATGCAAAACGTGCAGTTCTTCTTATAAATTTCTCGAAGTACTCCGTTAATCCTACCTGGTGAAAATCACACACTGTACAGCAGTATTCCAAAAGAGGACGGACAAGCGTTGTGTAAGGGGTCTGTTTACTAGATCTTTTGTATCTGTTAAGTGCTCTGCCAATAAAACGCAGTCTACGGTTCGCCTTCCCCACAACATTCTCTTTGTGTTCTTTCCAATGTTCGTAATTATAATTCTAAGGGCTTTAGTTGAATTTATGGCCTTTGTATATGATTGATTTATTGTGTAACTGAAGTTTAATGGATTCTTTTTAGCACTCATGTGGATGATCTCACCCTTTTCATTATTTGGGGTCAACTGCCGGTTTTCGCTTCATAGAGATGTATTTTGTAGATCGTTTTACAATTATTTCTTTTTGGTCTTCTGATAACTTTACTAGACGATGAAACACAGCATCATGTGCAAGCAACCTAAGACGGCTGCTCATACAGTCTCCTAAATCATTTATATTGGTCTATCCTGTGGAACGCCAGGAATCACTTCTACTTTACTCCATGACTTTCCGACAGTTACTACGAACTGTGGCCTCTGTAACAGCAAATTACAAGTCCAGTGTCATAACTGAGACGATATTCCATAAGCACCCAATTTCACAACAGCCGCTTGTGAGGTACAGTGTCAAAACCCTTCTGGAAGTCTAGCAATACGCAGTCAATTTGAAATTCCTTACCAATAGCACTCAGCACCTCGTCTCAGTAAAGAGGTAGTTTTGTTTCACAAGAACGATGTTTCCTAAATCCATGTTGACTGTGTGTCCATAGACCGTTCTCTTCGAGGTAATTCATAATGTTCGAACTCAATATACGTTAAAAACCCTGCAGCATATCGACGTTAATGATATGGGTCGGTAATTTAGTGGGTTATACCTACTGCCTTTCTTTCGGTCTCTGGGTACGGACATTTCGTCGAGAAAGCGGTTGTATATGATTATTAAGTATGGAGCTATTGCATCAGCATACTCCGAAAGGAAGCTAATTGATATACAGGCTCGATCAGAAGAGCTGCATTTACTGAGTGATTTAAGTTGCATAACTACTCCGACGGTATCTACCTCTAAGTTACTTATGTTGGCAGCTGTTCTTGATTCGAATTCTGGAATATTTACTTCGTCTTCTTTGATGAAAGAATTTCGGATGACTGTATTAAGTAATTCTCCCTTATGCGCACTGTCGTACATAGTATTTCCATTGCTTTCGCGGAGAGAAGGCATTTGTTGTGTCTTCCCGCTAGCGTGCTTTACATCACCAGAATGTCTTCGGATTTTCTGCCAGATTTAAAGACAAAGTTTCTTTGTCAAAACTGTTATAGGCATTTCGCATTAATGTCCGCGCTAATCTTCCAGCTTCTGTAAAAGGTTGCAAATCTTGGATATTTTGCGTTCGTTTGAATTTGGCAAGCTTCTTTCGTTGTTTCTGGTACAGTTCTCTGACCCTATTGGTGTACAAATTTTTGTAATTTTCTTTTTGGTATAAATCTCTAAAATGCTGTCGATGCCATTTTTATGAATTAAAGTCACCCACCGGCCGGTGTGTCCAAGCGGTTCTAGGCGCTACAGTCTGGAACCGCGCGACCACTACGGTCGCAGGTTCGAATCCTGCCTCGGGCATGGATGTGTGTGATGTCCTTAGGTTAGTTAGGTTTAAGTAGTTCTAAGATCTGAGGGACTGATGAACGTGAGATGTTAAGTCCCATAGTGCTCAGAGCCATTTGAACCATTTTTTTTCAAGTCGCCGCTGATCTGCACTTACATTGGTGATTTGGAAGGAGTGGAAACTGTCTCTTAGGAAGGTGTCAGATATCTTTTTCGTTTATTTTTGGAAGATTGGGGGATGACAAAACTCAGTCTCTCTACGACAACTCTGTGTTCTTTAATCCCTGTGTCCTCTTTGATGCTTGTCATTACGTCAGGATTATTTGTTCCTAAGAGGCCATGCATGCTTTCAACATTCGTTTTCTATTCGAGTGGGCTCATGAACTAAGTGCTTGGAATAATTTTCAGAGAATGCCCTTAGCACGATTTCGGGCGACGTTTTATGCATACCGCCGGATTTTAAAATGTATTTTCGGCAACATATCGAGGGAAAATTGTAGTCACCAACATCTATAATTTTATGAGTCAGGTATGTGTTTCGAATTAGACTCAATCTTTCTTTGAACCTTTCGTGCGGGTTACACATCGCATTTGACCACGAACGGCACCGGTGTAATGCTCTGAATACTTTGCATATGTCAGTCATGGTTAGAAAAGCCTTCTGTCTTATCGTTACTGCCTTATATATGTTATCAGTGAATTCGAATGTGGACAGTTGTCAGTGCTTGTAGTGTCGGTACTTCCATAACAAAGAGAGCCAAAATGTTTCAAGACGCACAGTAGCGATGACTTATACTGCATACTGGAAAACGGACAGATATCATCCGCTATGTCTCGAAGCTGACGGAAGTGTGTATTAAGTGGTATTGATGGGCTGTGAGTGAGGAGAATGAAAAAAATAAGGGGACGATAGATGGAAAGTCACTGCAGGACTCATCACCAAAACAACAAAGAGGGAGCTGCAGGTGCTCGAAATTGCAGAGTGAGCTGGAAACTACTCACGAGTGACGTAAATGCCCTTAACAGGGAAACGTGTTTCAGAAGCCATAAAACCTGGACTAAGCAGCAATGGAAGGATGTCATTTCCAAAATCTGGCCGAGTTTACCTTTCAAGAGCTAAAGATGACAGGGTTTCGATGGTGATCTGGGCAGCCATATTGTGGTATTCCATGGGCTCAGCGGTTACTCTGCAATGTTACGCTTCTGCCAAGAATTATGTAGCTGTTTTGGCTATTCAGGTTCATCCCATGGTAAAATGTTTGTTCCCGAATGTCGATGCTGTGTTTTAAGACGACAGGCCGCTGTTCACATAACCCGCGTCATTCAGGACTCTTTTTGTGAGCACAAGGCTGGATTAATGCACCTCCCCTGGCCAGTAGTCACCAAATCTCAGCGTTACAGAGTCTTTGCGGTCGACTTTGGAGAAAGGTTTATGTGATATCTATCCACCACATAGTTACCTACATTTCCCTCCCGGAAGAATGTCATAAGATTCCCTTAAAAACCTTCTAGGTCTATATTTATCCATTAAAAGACGATTCGAAGCTGTTTTACATGCCTCTGGTTTTCCTATCCTTAGTCCGCAGCCCGTGGTCGTGTGGTAGCGTTCTCGCTTCCCGCGCACGGGTTCCCGGCATCGATTCCGGGCGGGGTCAGCGATTTTCTCTGCCTCGTGATGACTGGGTGCTGTGTGATGTCCTTAGGTTAGTTAGGTTTAAGTAGTTCTAAGTTCTAGGGGACTGATGAACATAGATGTTAAGTCCCATAGTGCTCAGAGCCATTTTTCCTATCCTTACCTAGGCATGATAAAGTGTTCGGGGAGTTTCGATATTTTTCTCCACTCCCTAACATACATCAGAGGGCTCTCACTATTGCTAAGGATTGAGCTGAAAACAGGTTGCACAAAATACAGGCTCGAGATTGTTCTCGATGAACATTCCAACAGAATGGACATGAAACAAAAATTGGAAAAAACGAGGTTTTTGGCTCATCGGGATGCAAGATTAAAATCAAGACAAGCAATTTTAACCGAGATCAGAGAGAATCCATGTGGGGTATGAGGGTGGGCTCTGGACACTGTACATAAGCCATGACGTTTGTTCGACTTTTCTGTGGACGTGGAGCACTCCCTATTCACCTATATTTCAGTGTGTATAGTAATATGATAGATTGGTGTTAATTTGCACAGCATCACATTCTAGCTATGCACGAGATCTTAACGACAGCAGCCGGATGACGTCGATATCTTGCCACTGGGTCGTGTGCGGCTCGCGTTCTTGCCATTCATGACTTGGCGTCTTGTTATAGCGGTAGTGGCGTCTCGTTTCCTTTTTGTGTTAATGGCGCCACTGAGTTTGCTAGTATTGTTTGTCCGCGAGTGGCAGCAGCAGCGGTTATCGATACCCAGTATTGTGGTACTACCTTGGTGGGACCGCTTGTATTTCTGGATCGTGGTGTGTGTCAGGCAGTTCGGCTTCGGACGGAGCACCAAGAATGTCCGCAGCGCGAGGGCAGGCCGGGACAGCTGGCGGCGTGCAGATACTGTCGGATGGAAGGGCTGTAGCCGACCAGCGAACACAGGATGTTTGAAGCTGAGTGAAACTTATCCAGTAGTGAAACCTCCACTGTTTGACATCTCGCTCTTGTTTGCGTGTTGCTGCTCCCAGGGTCGGTGAGACCAACTGCAACAAGTGGAGTCCGTCAGGTTGGCAGAAGCTAGTAGCAGCCTTCTACTGCTTGATATTAGTTTGAATTTGATGTTTTTATTGGTGAAGTGCAAACAGCAGTATCTTACTGCCTAGTGGTCACTGACACCCCAGTTACCTGCCCTGGAGGTTACCGTAATTTACGGTAGTTACACTTTTCCTCGTGTTGTGTACATGGTTCCACGTAGTCAGCGTGTACACAACTTACCCACTAGAGCGCGCCCCGCTAAGCACAACAGCGCAGGCGCAGTGCTCGTCCGTCTCCGCACTACGAGATGGCGCTGCCTTAGAGACGGACCAAATTCTGCTTCTGCCGATCTGCGTATTAATATGTAACGCAGCCAATGAGATTGCTGCTAACGTAAAACCTTTTCTCCTCACAGATCACACTCGCGCAGTGATACCTGAACGCGCGGGGTATTATGACGAGTGTACAGAGCTCCGATTAGTCAGTCTGCATCAGTCTGCCTCAGTCTATAGTCAAGTTTCAGTCTGTGCCTAATAAGATTATCATATTCCTGTACATAGCCATGTAGAGAAATGTATAGACACTTTGTCAAGTATCAGAGATAAGTGAGAATAAGATTAACGTACAAAGACCAAAGGAACTTCAGATTGTCAATTGTAAACAGCATCCAGAATCAAGTTACGTAATATCTATGCCTTTTTATTATTTTAATAAATGTGTGTAAATATTAATCAAGTTCTGTTTAAAGTTGGTCACCGACAATCTGCTACTCTGAGTGTGCAAGTGGCATTTCTATCGTCTGACCTAGCGGCAGAAGATAAACACGCCACGATAAGACCACGAGACATATTGCTGACACTCGCTTACTTCGTTAGAACGACAAGTCAGATAAACTGATGGTGTGAGTACCGAAGGTCTTACAGTACGCACACCACACCTCATCTTGCCGATGCTCTCTGGCATGAATAAAAATGAATTTTTTTTAATAATTTCAATATTCATATTTGTGTTTGGAGAGAGCGAGAGAGAGACTGAGAGAGAGAGAGAGAGAGAGAGAGAGATTGATTTTTCCTTGAGATCTTTACTTTAAGTCGTAACTGGTACCTGAATTTTGGTTTCTGCCTCCTTGAATGATCAGCTTCGGCACCAGGTGTTGACGTATGGCAATTTGGAGGAAGGTATCGTGATTTAAGGTTTAAAATACGACTCTGTTAGTTACTTGGCCGTATTGCGGATAGCTTTGAGCCCAAGTATTCGTAGCTTTTCATACCTAAGGGACCACTGTTGTAAGTAAGATCAAACAGCAGTCTACTTTTCGAGAGAAAAGGAGATTGCTTGGCACACAAACTTCTTTCAAACTACACGTCCAGCTACATCAAAATTGGTCAGTGGAATTCAGCACCATACTATTGTACAAGAACGTGATCCAGTTACTGTAATTAAGAAATTATGAGAGGTTGTTACTTATTGAATTTTTCCCTGGGTAGACGTTGCAGCCACAACTGCGGTTGAGGGTGTGGCAGCATTTCACAACGTATCAGCCAGAATCTTTGGAGGCTCAGGGAGCTCCACAATGTCAGCAACCACAGCTTTTTCAGCAGTTCTTGGGGGAGGGACAGGCTTATAGACGACTGCCGCAGCAAATTGCAGGGACATAGGCAAGTATTAGTACCGATACTAGAGCCTCCATTTCTGCAGCAGCGTCAGCTTCCCGCAGGGGCTGTTTAACATCTAAAGTGAAAGAGGTGGCAAAACACAGGGGCAGCATGGCTTTACACAATTATTTTGCCTCGGTATGGAGGATGCGCTTCTTAGTTTTAAGCTCCTGTATCTTCCATTCTTACAGATATAGGCTGCAATTTCGATTCCAGACGGAGTGAGGTCCAGAGCAATTTATACCTTTCAATGGAGATGAACAATGGACACCGTCATGGACAACCTGTATTTTAGTGAACTTTGAACACTTACAATTCTGTCGATTGATAGACGGCAACGACATTGAAGTTCACCTCCTTTTCTAAAAACAAGATATTTCTATTCTTCACTTAGAGAAAATTTTTGCATATAAATGTTCGGCATCTCTTACACACACTTCACTCGGTTTTATCACTAGAATATTAATTTTCATTTAATGTAACAATAGGATCTTTCCACAACCTAAAAATTAACAGTCTTTTTTCAATAAAATCAATTGTCTTTTTTTTGAGTCCATACTCAAAGATTCTCTCATACTATCGTTCTATCGTTGCGGGGATTGCGCGCTAAAGAGTTTCTCGCTGTCCAGCTGCACTTCGCTTCACTTTAAGTACTTTTTGAATCACATTTACATATTTACATTTACGGTATTTACATACATTACTGAGCTTCGCAGAATAAAATCAGGCACAAATTAGCTTAAGAAAAAAAAAGCAGTGAGGCACACATAACATTACACATGGTGTGTAATTTTGACAGCTTCCTTGACTGGGGTGTGGATAATTTTTTCCTTGTCTACCTTGGTTATAGTGGTTCCTGCTGCCTTATGGTGTTTTAAACACCGGATCCTGGAGACGCAGTACTGTCTGTCACTTCGCCCTCGCCTGAATAATTCCATCATTGTACTGGTTAGCTGGCGTTAGGTGGATTTGGTAAGAGGGTTCATCGGTGTTTAAACCATCTTTAGTTTGAGTTGCCCTCCCTAGGCGAACATTACTCTTGGCTGCCAGTCTCAGCTTGCACAGCTGTAGTGACCCTCCTCTGGTCGATCCGTAGAGCACTGTCTGTGGCTCACTCCGTGTTACTAGATCAAGCTGTCATAATTGTTTAAAATTTACCTTAATGTTTTAACGTATAATTGCCGTCCTCACTGGTAATTCAGGCTTTCAGCTGTTGAGTATTCTGAAGTTGCTTGTGGCCTTCAGCCGACAAATAATTTTGAATTTTTTCTTAATAATGCCTTCAGCCGTCAGTGTAGTAAATTCCTTTAAAAAGATTGTTGAAAATTATTTCCTCAAATAAAGTGTATGTGATTACTGTAGCTAACGGTAGCTGATTACTGCCCCATCAACAATCGTTGCCTTATCCTGCGTCTCTCTGACTACCAGGTCCCAGCCACGGAATTTCGGCTGACAACCATTCAGCCACCTTCAGGTGAGTGCTTTGCACTGGAGATTTTTGATGCCACTAAGCTTATAGTAAGCAGCTAAGCTTATGGCAAAAATTAGGACGAAAGCGTATGCGCTAAGCTTACCGCTGCATATGCGCCCTCTGTCTGGTGTACCACCCTCCCTGAATTCTGCACTGCCGCGCAGGATTAGCCGAACGCCCTAAGGCGCTGCAGTCATGGACTGTGCGGCTGGCCCTGCGGTGGTTCGAGGCCTCCCTTGGGCATGGATGTGTGTGTTTGTCCTTAGGACAATTTAGGTTCAGTTGTGTGTAAGCCTATGGACTGATAACCTTAGCAGTTAAGTCCCATAAGATTTCACACACATTTGATTTGAATTCTGCACTAAGGAGAAAAGGCGTAGGTGTAATGGTGATATATGCAAGATCTCTGACGGAATGCTTGTCTGCGAAGTTAAAATTCAGTTGACAAAGTAATGAAATCAACGGCTGTTCGATCATAAGGCATAAACTTTTTTCCTTTTTAGAGACATTAAACACTAAATGAAACAACAAGTTCACTGTTACACGTCACCGTTTTATTTATTTCCACGACGCGTTTCGACGGTTTAAACCTCCATCATCGGGTGTATTTACATTAGTAAGTATTACATTTGTGTGTGTATTATGTTACGATTTTTGGAGTAACTTGTGACACTGCCTAGTGGAGAAAACAAGACACTATTTCTGAATATGGTTTAGGATTACTTTTGACAAAAAAATTAAACTGATATCTAATGCTAAACTTTAAATAAGTAAACTACAGTACCTTCAGTGGTCACAGGTTTCTTTTGCTGTCGCAACACATCACAAGTATACTGCCACATTTGTAAACAAATATGGCGTCAGAAATCAGCTGGGTGTAAGGACTGTATAGCAGAAGAGAAGACATAATCGCAAAGTGCAAAGAGTATACATCGTAGCAACATTATTACAGAATAATTGCTTTAAGCATTTGGCAGTGTTTGTTTTGAAGTGTCAAATATATGTGTGTGTACTTCAGGTGGTATATAAATCCAATTCTGACAAGTTAAAACCGTTAATCATTCATACTCGTTTATACAATCAGGTGAAATGTTAAAATGGCTTAAACATCATACTTGTTGATAACAATTAGGTGAAATGTTACAGACTTAAATTACAATGAACATATTGGCTACAACAGTAAAGTCATACATACATTACACTCTTTGATTGGGATTAATAAACAGATGTGAAGTGAGGGGCTGGAGGCAGAAGGAGAGGTAGAGAGAGAGAGAGAGAGAGAGAGAGAGAGAGAGAGAGAGAGAGAAAGAGAGAGTGTGTCAGTAGTTGATGTACATACAGTTTTAAGCTGACAAAGGGTACAAGCTGTTGGTGTGATGAATTATCTGTGAATGAGGTCGATCTCTTGTACTCTTGGTAGCAGTTAATATTTATGGTAAATATTAGGTGTGTGATGTGTGTGTGTGTGTGTGTGTGTGTGTGTGTGTGTGTGTGTGTGTGCATTTTTAAGAGTGTAGGCAGTTGTTGAAAACGGAGATGATACTATTGTAAATATTGTCATTTTTGTCATTTAAGATGGATTCTGGTTGTTTCATTTGATGTTTGTATATTTGGATTGTTTCGAGGATGTCTAGTTTTCTGCCCTTTTGTTGAATGTGTAGGATGCTAATACTTGTGTTGTTAACATGGTGTTTTGTTTCATGCAGGTGGGTAGCTATTGCTGATGTGTGATATTTTGTGGTTTTTAGTGCTGCCATGTGTTCCTTGAACCTAATGTCAAATGATCTGCCTGTCTGGCCTATGTATAAGCAGTCACAGACCAAACATGCAATTTTGTACACACCTGTGTGATGAAGTGGGTTTCGTGTGCCGATGTTGTGGGGTAACTTCTGTCCAATCTTGTTGTCTGTTGTAAAGGATATGCTTATGCCTTTCCACTTGAAAACATTGGCAGTCTGGTATGAAATGTTACCCAGAAAGGGGATTGTATGAAAGATGTTATTTTCTTTTTGTTTTTTGTGTTGTGGTTCCTTTGACATTATAGAGTGTTTTAGGGTGTCTACCATGGAGCTGTTATAACCATTTTCAATAGCTGTTTGTTTTATTACTTCAATTTCTTGATCGCATTAATCGTCTGAGAGTGGTAGTTGGATAGCTCTCTTAATCATGTACTGGAATACTGCCATTTTGCGTGCAAGATGAGTTTTGGATTGTGGTATGTGTTGTGGTAGGCTTCCGATAAATTTCAAACTGATGTCTGTTGTTCTTTATTCTAATGGTAAGGTCTAGGAAACTTATACTATCATCTTTTTGGTGTTCAAATGTGAATTTTATGTTTTCATGGGAGTTGTTGAAGAACTGATTCAACTTAGTGATGTCATCTTTAGTGCCTTTGATTGAAATGATAGTATCATCTACATATCTGTAGTAGTAGATTATACTTTTGAGGAGGTGGTGATTGGAATTCAGGATTTTGTCTTTCTCAACAGTTGTGTTGCCCTTGTTAGCTTTTACATTGTAATGGACAGAACACATTTATAGAAAAAACTTCAGACTTCTTCGAAACCACCAACGTAACTGAAATACATAAAGATTAACAGCCGGAATACAAAAGGAGATTAAACACATTTCAAACAATATTAATTTTCTACTCACCATCCAAGAAGCAAGAAACATTGTAACAATGAGCCCACAAGCACCTTACCTTAGATCACAACCAAAGATCCACAAAAACAGGATCCCCATCAGGCCCATAGTGAACTGTAGGAACAGCCCAAAATTCAAGCTCAATAAAATACTCTTCAGAATTCTCAAACAAGCATACACATTCAACAATGAGAGATCACTTAAAAACACAACAGCATTTACACAGTATGTCAAAAACATTCAAGTACCTGATATAGCCACACTTGCCTCATTTGACATACAAAACCTATTTTCCTCTGTGCCAACAGATCCCACACTACAGATAATTAATGCCAATCTACATAAACACAAAAAAATCCCTTCAACTCACATTAATGAACTAATGGCCCTGCTTGAATTCACACTTCACACAACTATTTTAAATTTAACAATAAAATCTACAAACAACCTGATGGTCTGGCAATGGGCTCAAATCTTTCCAGATTGCTAGCAGAAATATTTGTAAGTAACCTAGAAGACAAAATCCTGAATTCCAATCACCACCTCCTCAAAAATATCATCTACTACTACAGATATGTAGATGATACCATCATTTTAATCAAAGGCACTAAAGATGATATCACTAGGTTGAACCAGTTCTTCAACAACTCTCATGGAAACATAAATTTCACAGTTGAACACCAAAAAGATGATAGTATAAGTTTCCTAGACCTTACCATTAGAATAAAGAACAACAGACATCAGTTTGAAAGTTATCGGAAGCCTACCACAACACATACCACAAACCACAACTCCTCTTGCTACCCCGCAGCACGCAACATGGCAGCATTCTGGTACATGATTAATAGAGCTATCCAACTACCACTCTCAGAAGATAAATGCAATCAAGAAATTGAAATAATAAAACAAACAGCTATTGAAAATGTTTATAACAGCTCCATAGTAGACACCCTAAAACACTCAATAATGTCAAAGGAACCACAACACAAAAAACAAACAGAAAATAACATCTTTCATACAATCCCCTTTCTGGGTAACATTTCATACCAGACTGCCAATGTTTTCAAGTGGAAAGGCATAAGCATATCCTTTACAACAGACAACAAGATTGGACAGAAGTTACCCCACAACATCGGCACACGAAACCCACTTCATCACACAGGTGTGTACAAAATTGCATGTTTGGTCTGTGACTGCTTATACATAGGCCAGACAGGCAGATCATTTGACATTAGGTTCAAGGAACACATGGCAGCACTAAAAACCACAAAATATCACACATCAGCAATAGCTACCCACCTGCATGAAACAAAACACCATGTTAACAACACAAGTATTAGCATCCTACACATTCAACAAAAGGGCAGAAAACTAGACATCCTCGAAACAATCCAAATATACAAACATCAAATGAAACAACCAGAATCCATCTTAAATGACAAAAATGACAATATTTACAATAGTATCATCTCCGTTTTCAACAACTGCCTACACTCTTAAAAATGCACACACACACACACACACACACACACACACACACACACATCACACACCTAATATTTACCATAAATATTGACTGCTACCAAGAGTACAAGAGATCGACCTCATTCACAGATAATTCATCACACCAACAGTTTGTACCCTTTGTCAGCTTAAAACTGTATGTACATCAACTACTGACACACTCTCTCTCTCTCTCTCTCTCTCTCTCTCTCTCTCTCTACCTCTCCTTCTGCCTCCAGCCCCTCACTTCACATCTGTTTATTAATCCCAATCAAAGAGTGTAATGTATGTATGACTTTACTGTTGTAGCCAATATGTTCATTGTAATTTAAGTCTGTAACATTTCACCTAATTGTTATCAACAAGTATGAAGTTTAAGCCATTTTAACATTTCACCTGATTGTATTAACGAGTATGAATGATTAACGGTTTTAACTTGTCAGAATTGGATTTATATACCACCTGAAGTACACACACATATATTTGACACTTCAAAACAAACACTGCCAAATGCTTAAAGCAATTATTCTGTAATAATGTTGCTACGATGTATACTCTTTGCACTTTGCGATTATGTCTTCTTTTCTGCTATACAGTCCTTACACCCAGCTGATTTCTGACGCCATATTTGTTTACAAATGTGGCAGTATACATGTGATGTGTTACGACAGCAAAAGGAACCTGTGACCACTGAAGGTACTGTAGTTTACTTATTTAAAGTTTAGCATTAGATATCAGTTTAATTTTTTTGTCAAAATTAATCCTAAACCATATTCAGAAATAGTGTCTTGTTTTCTCCACTAGGCAGTGTCACAAGTTCCTCCAAAAATCGTAACACAACACACACACAAATGTAATACTTACTAATGTAAATACACCCAACGATGGAGGTTTAAACCTTCGAAACGAGTCGTGGAAATAAATAAAACGGTGACTGGCAACAGTGAAGTTGTTGTTTCATTTAATGTCAGTAACAGTCACAGTAAAGCCTAACCTTAAAGTATTCGCATTTAAAGAAATTAAACACACCTCTCGGTCCCACGCCTTACTTAGCTGAAAGCCACTTTCACATTTAATAAGGCCTTCCTCCAATCGTATTTCCTCATATTCTTTAATAACCGAATCCCAAAATGGAGGCCAAGACATACGTGCCAGAATCATCCATCAATCGTCATGTGGGGATACAATGCTCCACTGAGGCGGACTTAGTTGCCTGCGCAAAGAGAGTGTGTTGATGGTGTTCAACACACGTTTCAAGTACTGTGCTTGTTGTCTGACCAAACCACCCTTTGCCATACTGCCCGCATCTCGTGGTCGTGCGGTAGCGTTTTCGCTTCCCACGCCCGGGTTCCTGGGTTCGATTCCCGGCGGGGTCAGGGATTTTCTCTGCCTCGTGATGGCTGGGTGTTGTGTGACGTCCTTAGTTAGGTAGGTTTAAGTAGTGGCAAGTTCTAGGGGACTGATGACGTAAGATGTTAAGTCCCATAGTGCTCAGAGCCATTTTTTTGGCTATACTGGCACGGTCTTCTGCTGAATCCCAGTACGTCCTTTACAGGACTTAGAAGAGCACAGGTCTTATTAGGTTGCCGATAGATTAACAAGACATTTTTTTTAGGATCCTGTCCAATTTTGACGTGGTACTCCAACATATGGGAGGACGCCATGGGATTGAACAATTGATTCTCCTCTTGATCTTGTGAGTGAGACGTTTCACCCTTCTTAAAACTGCGCTAATATGAGAAGCGAATATCCATAATCTTTGATCACAAATACTAGGGGTTCCAGTTCATTATAAGGCTGTCTTTAAGAGATGAACAAGTGCCCAGTGCATCACAGTTTGAAGGATTCCCATAGTTTGTGATCGGTGGTGGCAGCTAGACCCCTTCATCTATAGGTTCTTAAGTGTTGGGTTACATTAAATGGAATGCACCAATGATCCATAGGCTTGCCTACTGACTAAGGCGTTTAGAAACGTTAGATAGTTACATTTCTCCACTGCCATTGTAAACTGGATATTCTCATCGATTGAATTCAGAAGAAAACTGTCACAGGTTATCTTCACTGTGGGGCTGGACTACAGAACTATCATCCATACATGACCTGAACACATCTAGTGGAAGTTACGCCGAAGAGGGTGCCCTCTCCTCAAAGTTCTTCTCAAAAATATTTGCTACCACAGGCGAGAGGCAACTATCTAAGACAAAACCACTAATTTACACAAAATCTTGCATAAAAAGTACGTTGAGTAAAGGGAGTGATGGAGCAGCGCTCTTAGATAGGTTTTGAATTTAGTGACGATGAATGACAATGAATGCGTAAGACGGCAGGATTGTGAATGTGATGCGGGAATTTTCAGACAAAAGGTTTCAGTAGCGTAACAACATGTCTAGCTAAGTCATACTTTGTGAATAGTGCTCATAATGGAACGTTATGGCAGACTTTCTTTCTGAATTTTAGGAAGACCATATAATCTTGGTGGCACAGAACTGTGTGTTCTCGATCTTTTCGCAACTTCCTGTAGAAGAGAAGAAGACTTAAAAACCATTAATGTCTTTCTTTATACTCTCCCTACAGGGTCTTTATTCTTGTTGTTGCTGTTGCTGTTGTTGTCTTCAATCAAAAGACTGGTTTGATGCAGCTCACCGTGCTACTCTATCCTGTGCAATCCTCTTGATCTCTGCGTAACCACTGCAACCTACATCCTTCTTAGTATATTGACTTTCGGTATCCCTCTCTGATTTTTACCCTCCGCGCATCCTTCCAGTACTAAACTGATGATCCCTTGACGTCTCAAAGTCCTCTTCTACCCAATTCTATTCAGTACCTGCTCATTAGTTACGTGATATATCCATCTAATCTTTACCATTATTCTGTAGCACCACATTTCGAAATCTTTTATTCTCTTCTAATACAAACTGTTTACCATCGATAATTCACTTCTATACATGGATACAAAGAAAAGTCTTCCTGACACTGAAATCTATGCTCGATGTCAACAAATTTCTCTTCTTGAGAAACGCTTTTCTTGTAATCGCCAATTTACGTTTCAAATCCTCCCTACTTCAACCACTATTTGATATTTAGCTGTCGAAATGGCAAAACTCATCTAGTACTTTAAGTGTCTCATTTTCTAATCTAATTCCCTGAGCATAGCATGATTTACTTCGACCATATTCCATTATCCTCGTTTTGCTTTTGCTAATGTTTCTTTCAAGACACTGTCCATTCTGTTCAACTGTCCTTCCAAGTCCTTTGCTGCTTCTAACTGAGTTAAAACCTCGAGGTTTTTATTTCTTCTCACTTGATTTTAACTCCAAATCCAATTTTTTTTCTTCCTTTACTATGTGTTCAATGTACGAATTGAATAATACCGGGGATAGGCTACAACCCTTTCTTACTCCCTTCTCAATCACTGCTTGCCTTTCTTGCCCATAAATTCTTATAACGGCGTTCTGATTTCTGTACAAATCACCAATAGCCCTTCATTCCCTGTATTTTTCCCCTACCATCTTCAGAATTTGAAAGAGAGTATTCCAGTCAACATTTCCAAAAGCTTCCTCTAAGCCTACAAATGCTAGAAGTGAAGGTTTGCCTTTCCTTAACCTAGCTTCTAAGACAAGTCGTAGGGTCAGCATAGCCTCGACTGTTCCTACACTTCTATGAAATCCAAACTGTTCTTCCACGATGTCGGTTTCTACCAGTTTTCCATTCATCAGTAAAAAATTCGTGCTAATATTTTGTAACCATGACGTATTAAAGTGATAGTTCAGTAATTTTCACACCTATCGGCAGCTGTTTTCTTTGGGATTGAAATTATTATACTCCTCTTGTAGTCTGAGGGTATTTCGCCTGTCTCATACATCTGCCCACCAAATGGGAGAATTTGGTCATGGCCAGCTGTCCCAAGGCTGTCATTAGTTGTAATGAAATGTCGTCTACTCCCTGATCCTTATTTCTACCTTAGGTCATTCAGTGCTCTGTCAGATTCTTCACTCCTGTGTACAAGAAATGGAATAGGATGTAGGTGCCACAATTAAAATTTTCAATATTCAAATAAATGTGTCTTAAGTATTGGGTGATTATATTAATTTTATGAAAACAATATGTGTATATCAAAGTACCTCTACAGAATATAAAAACAGTTTTATGAATATGTATAAAAGGAACAAAACTTATATTGAAAAAGAAGTAAGTGCCGTCCTTTCGTTTTCTGGAAAACGCTGTAAGTGCCTTACTAAGTTTGTGGAAAGGATGTATGTCAAGGTTTTATATTAAAAGAATATGGTAATTCCATTTTTGTTTTGAGAATGTTTAATAACTTTGCATATAATTTTACTCTTTCAACGCTAGGGTAATATAAAAAATCTATAAAATAAAATTTTGGAAGGTTTTTTAAGCTAAGTTGTTTTTGCTTCTTCTTTCGTCTATAAGTTAAGCCACTGGAAAACCAAAAAAATAAATCAGATGTGTGAATTTATTTTGGGTGTCTCCCCTATATACAAATTATTTTGACTTTTTATTCAATTTCGAAATTTGTTATGATACAGTTGATCGCTTTTGACGAAATCAATTTTATTTTAAAATCACCTATATATAAGAGAAATCAAGTGCAAAGTTATCAGCAATTAGTAATCGAAATAAACTAACAGTACTGTTCTTCTTTCCTCCAAGCAGTCCTATTGCTCATCTTGTTTCTAAACCTCCATGTTGCAGGCCTCTTCATCTTTGTTCTCCAACAGTGCTCTATAGAAATCCTGGTCTTCTTCTTTCTCTATATAATCTAGCATTCCCAAAAGATCATGCTTCTTTTCTTGTGAGACTTTGTATTTAAAGTATATTTTAGGCAAGTCATGAATATCTGGTACATTGTCAGGATTAGCATCTTTCTTTAAAACATCAACTTTTTCCAAGTTACCATAAAATCACTTTCAAGACCGAAAACTGATGCCACTTTCACTGTGCTAGGATTCTTGTGGAAAATGTGGAAGTGGGAAATTTAACTTATAGCCAGGTCTTTTGTCTTTACGTAGTCTTTTTTTTTTTTAAAAAGTACTCCGTCTTCATGCTAAAAGTGGCCCATGGGGACCATACGACAGCCGTGTCATCACCAGTTGAGGATGTGGATAGGAGGGGCGTGTGGCCAGCACACTGCTCTCCCGGTCGTTACGATGGTTTTCTTTGACCGGAGCAGCTACGATTCGGTCGAGTAGCTCCTCAATTGGCAGCACGAGGCTGAGTGCACCACAAAAAATGGCAACAGCACATGGCAGCCCGGATGGTCACCCATCCAAGCGCCGGCCACGCCCGACAGTGCTTAACTTCGGTGATCTGACGGGAACCGGTGTATCCACTGCGGCAAGGTCGTTGCCCACGTAGTCTTTAGCAAGGCCTTTAACATCTGTGATGTCATCAGTATTGATAGATAGTACAGTACAAGGTGTTGTCAATTTTGCACTTCCATTAACACTTCAAGATCTTTAGGTGATATCGCTTTCGTAGCTTTGCATTTTTTTTTCAATTACCCCAAAATGACGGTCATAGCTCATGTAGCGTGTCCACATACGAGACATTTCACATCAATTGAACTATAAATTCCTTTGAGTACTAAATAAATAATAGACATTAACATCATCTGGTTTTTGTTTTGTGCTCCGCAATTAACGCATCGTAACACAAGTCTTTTACGAGGAAAATGGCCTTCAGCTGAAGCAACTTTGAACAAACAAAAAGCTATTGGAACAAACATAACTTTTTGTAGGGCCATGCATAAGGCTGTACAAGTAGCCGTGGGAAGCTGTGTAAATCTGATATCTTGTTTCATACACTTACGAGCCTTTTCCCATTTTCGGTAATGGAACTCTTGCTGGGCTTTTACTTCCTGTTATCCCTTTTGGCTGGTCAACGATAGCTACTTTGCCTTCAGAAAGTCACACTTCTTACAGGTATAAACTGCAAGAGGTTTAAATTTTACATTTGGAAAATCTTGTTTTAATACTTTTGCGTGAAAACTGCATGTAACATCACTTACAGGATTTGGTTTTTTTAAAGCCACGTACATTCGGTGTTTATTTGGATCAGGTGAGAAAAACTCATTACTTGATTTTTTCGGCTGTAGTGACTTTCATATCTGGGGTATGAGTTTATGTGATATTTTACAAGAATTCGATCATGTTCTGTAAATTTAAACTTGTGTGCATTTGATGCAAGTGTTTTCCCTCTTTTGTCCTCAAAATCCTAGCAACCTGATTTCTTTTTTGTTTGTAAAACAATTTCGTTTTAGATATAGAAAAAATGTCTTTGAAGGTTTTTTTTGCACAGTTGTACATTTTTCCCTGTACCATCGGGATGTTATAAACAGAAGTACAAGTCCGTAAACTCTTAGCTGCACATTCGTGCGACCTATGACGTCTGCACCAACAGGTAACATTTGAATATGATTCAACAAATATGTTCCTTGGCTTTTTTCATCAGCTTTATAAAATTCCAAAAACAATAACTGTTTTTGTTCACTGCTTATGTTTTTACACTTGTTCTTACAGGAGCAGCTTGGCTGTTCTGCTGGTGGTGGTTTTGCAGGTATCTCTTTCACACGACTCTCTTGCTTCACATCTCTTACGAACAATCACCTTCTTCGTAACAGGCTTTTCCATTTTCTGGTTGGTACACTAAAGACACAACCGAAAAACACTCTAAAACACACATGTGAAACGACCGAAATCACTGCCATGTCAACGTACTGTCACCAACTAAAGCAACTGTGTACCTGAGGCACATACACCATTGCGGTGGCACTTACGTCACTTCTCATCTCAGGCCTTCTGGCGCTTGCACAATGCAGCTACCTTCGAACTGCTCTTGAAACTGGTAAGAATTTTTGTGTCACTTGCAACCTTTCTCGTTTCATTACGCTTGGCTTATACAACCCTTTTCACTACAAAAGTAATTTTTTTAAATTTTAGGCACTTAAATCCTTTCCCTTTTTCATCTACGTCATCACCCATTTCCATAACATCGCCTTTCTATAGGCCCTATATAAACTTCTTCCACCTTTCGGCTTTCCCTTTTTGCTTTGGACTGGTTTTCCATCTGAGCTCCTGATATTCATACAGATGGTTCTCTTTTCTCCATAAGTCTCTTTAATTTTTCTGTTGGCGGAATCTACCTTACCATAGTGATTATATGCTTCTACATCCTTACATTTGTCCTCTTGCCATTCCCAATTAGCCGTTTTGCACCTCCTCTCGATCTCATTCACCTTTTTCATTTATTGCATTTTTTATATTTTCTCCTTTCATCAATTAAAAGCAATATTTCTTGTGGTACCCAAAGACTTCTACTAACCATCGTCTTTTTAGCTACTTGATCCTCTGCTGTTTTCAATATTTCATATCTCAAGTCTTCTTCTACCGTATTACTTTTCATTGTTCTTATCAATCGTTCACTAATTCTCCCTCTGAAACACTCTACAACCTCTAGTTCTTTCCGTTTATCCAGGTCCCATCTCCTTAAATTCCTATCTTTCTGCAGTTTCTTCAATTTCAATTTACAGTTCATAAACAACAAATTGTTGTCAGATACCACATCTGCCCCATGAAATGTCTTACTATTTAAAATCAGGATCGTAAATCCCTGTCTTACCATTATATAATCTATCTTAAACCTTCCAGTGTTTCCAGGCCTCTTACATGTACACAACCTTCTTTCATGATTCCTAAACCAAGTGTCAGCGATGATTAAGTTATGCTCTGTGCAAAATTCCACCAGGCGACTTCCTCTTCCATTCCTTACTCCCAGTGGATATTCACCTACTACAATTCCTTCTCTTCTTTTTCCTACTATCGAATTCCAGTCCCCCATGACTAATAAATTTTCGTCTTCTTTAACTATTTGAATAACTTCTTTTGTATCATGATACATTTCTTCAATCTCTTCATCATATGCAGAGCCAGTTTGCATATAATCTTGTACTACTGTGGTAGGCGTGGTATTCGTGTCTATCTTGGTTACGATAATGTGTTCACTATGGTGTTCGTAGTAGTTTATTCGCGTTCCTATTTTTTTATTCACTATTAAACCTACGTCTGCATTACTCCGATTTGACTTTGTATCTATAACCCTGTATTCACCTGACCACAAGTCTTGTTCCTCCTGACACAGAACGTCACTAATTCTGGCTATATCTAACTTTAACCTATCCATTTCCCTTTTTAAATTATCTAACCCACCTGCCCGACTAACGGCTGTGACATTCCACGCTCCGATCCTCAGAAAGCCAATTTTGTGTCTCCTGATAACTATTTCATCCTGAGTAGTCCCCACCCATAGATCCGAATGGGAGACTATTTTACCTCCGGAATGTTTTACCCAAGATTTCGTCATCATCATTTAACCACACCAGAAAAGCTGCATGCCCTCGGGGAAAATTACGGCTGTAGTTTCGCCTTTCTTTCAGCAGTTCACAGTACCAGCACAGCAATTGCTGTTTTGGTTGATGTTGCAACGCCAGTTCAGTCAATCATCCAGACTATTGCCCTTGCAACTACTGAATAGGCTACTGCCCATCTTCAGGAACCACACGTTTGTCTGGCCTTTCAACAGATAACTCTCCGTTGTGGTTGCACCAACGGTACGGTTATCTGTATCGATGAGGGATGCAAGCCTCGTCACCAACGCAAGGCCCATGGTTCATCAAAAACGGGTGGGAGGGGGGGGGGGGTCTTTATTAACGGCATCAAAGACTTCACGCAGTTGTGGGAGTTACACATCTGAAGACTCCACGTCCGCCTTCAGAAAATCCTCGCATGGCAGTCCTTTAAGCAGATAAGGGAAATGCTAATGTACAGTTGCCTTGTAAGATCTATGATCAGTACATTCACAGCCAGTTCACTGCACCAAAGTATGAGAAGATTCATAAATAAGAATTATGTGCTATGACTTAGTTAAACAGCTTGCTTCACTACTGAAATCTTTTGTCGGAAATTGCTCGCATCATATTCGCAACTCTGATGACTCGTGGATTCATTGTCACTCATCGGCAGCAAGTTCAAAACCCATATAACTGTGCTGTTACATGACGCACTTTCCTTAACTTACGTTTTATTCGGTGATGAATATTTTGAGCAAATTAATGGTGTTGCCTTCAATAGTTCTCTCTTTCCTCTGGCAGTAAACATTTCTGGGGAAAACTTTGAAGAGAGAGCAATCGATTCGCCGCAACTTCAACCAAAAGCCTTTAGGCGATATATGAACGATAGATCTGTAGAGCGGCCCAGGGTGAAGATAACCTATCACTATTTTACAGCATCTGAATTCAAATCATGAGAATATCCAGTACACGACGGCAGTGCAAAAGAGTGACTGTCCAACGTTTCTATACGACTTAACCTGTAGGAAAATGTATGGATCATTGGGGTATTCCATTTACCATAACCGCAGAGATACGGACCTATATTTGCAGTGCCTAGCTGCCATCACCAATCGAAGACCGTGGGGGTCCTTTTAAACACTGGCGCGCAGGGTACATGGTGTGTCTGACAGCGACCGTCTTGCAAAGCTGAATATCTAATATCTGTAATCAAAGATAATGGATATTGTCCCCACCGGATTAGCACACCTAGGAGGAGGAAGACACGTGACCATTCACATGATCAAGAGCTGTTGAAGTTCATGGGATTCCTCCCATATGTCGGCAACATTTCTTTGAAATTAGGCACTATCCTGAAGAAACATCGTGTAGAATTAATTTTCCGGATAGCAATGAAGGTGAAGGCCTGTGTCCTTCTTAGTCCGATAAAGGACGACCTGTGATTGCTGAAGGTTCCAGTCAACGGAAAACCATGCCAGGGTGGCATAGACTCATTAGTCAGACCACACCGTCAATACTCGAATGGTGATCGCCACATTGTCTTTCGCAAGTCAGTAAGTCAAGCACAGCCAAACATTGTATCTCCACATGATATTCTTTGTAATACGTGGGCTATACGAAAAGTAAGATTATCAAACACTTCCCATTCGAAGCGTTGCGGGAGCATCTTCATTATCACTGCAGAGTTCGGCCGAGGACTGTCATGAAGGAAGAAATCCATGACAGTTATGTTATATGGGTTGGATGACAGGCGAGATGTCTCACCAGGCTCTCATATTTGACGTGAGACCTGTTTATGTAGGAGCGACGTGACCGCCATCAGTGAGCATACAGAGAAACTGCCCAACACATCTGTGCAAAGCTTCATAGAATTTTCACTGTGGTTTCCCTTTCGGGACCGATCGGACCCTACTTTCCAAATAGCCCTGGTATCCTGACCCCGACGACAGACATTATGGATTCAATTATCAAAAAACACCGTACAAATAAGTTTGGCGGAAGATCTTACCAAGTGTGATGACGGCTTTCACCTGCAAAAGACTTGGAATCTGGTGATATCTTTAATATATTCAGAAAGAAAATATTTTAACCCTTCTCACACTTCCAGTGACAATTTATTTTGTTCTTTTGTCACTGACATGCACTAGCTACCACAGTGCGAAACAGTCACCTGAAGATGCCTGAATGTTTGGCTGCCGATATGTCGTGGCAATATGTCAACGTCATCCGTCTGCAATCCCGAAAAAGATAATATTCATATCGTCAGAAAAACTTAAAGAACCACAAATGCTCACCTGCTTGCAATATAAATTACGTCGCCGATATTTTGCAATATAAATTTACCGAGCGAGGTGGCGCAGTGGTTAGCATACTATACTTTCATTCGGGAGGACGACGGTTCGAGCCCGCGTCCGGCCATCCTGATTTAGGTATTCTGTAATTTCCCTAAAACGCTCCAGGCGAAGTCTGACATGGTTCCTTTGAAAAGGCACGGCCGACTTGCTTCCCCATCCTTCCCTAATCCGATGAGACTGATGACCTCGCAGTTTGGTCTCCTCCCCGCAAATCAACCCAACCCCCCTTAGCAAAAGTTTGTAACTTGCTACTAGGAGTGTGCTCTCCATAAAAAAGTTAAATGAATAATAACAGCATAAATTATGTTGCCGCGACAGCTGCCCTTTCCGTAGTCTGAAACTGTTCTTTGTTGAGAAATGAGAGGTCCTTTTCCTCCAGAATCACAAATGATACGGTATTCTATCGGTTAAATTGCACTACTTTCAGAAGAATGGGTCTCCATTATAATGAAGTCCGCTCAGGGCAATTTAGTTTTGTACATGTAAACTATTTGACATTGCCTGTTTTGCGTCTTATGTTAATGTAAAGATAGAGTGCTATAAAACTGAAGAAATTTTAGCAACAATCTCATTAATAAAATAGAAAAGCCACTCCCCAGAAACTTAGTTATAAGGACTGATATTTCTGATAAAATAGTGGAATCTTGTGAAACATGAGACATTCATGGGAGATGTGAGATATATTGCTCATGTACAAGTAGTAAGTTGACAGGAAAGTTATAAAAGTTTTCCAAACAGATGGGTAAATTAGCAGATATATTATTATATTGTTGTACAGTGGATTTTATAAACTGATGAATGATAAGAGTTACGGAGAGTTGTGTCAGTGAAAACTGATTACATCGAAAATAACTCGTTCAGTCGAAGAAATAAAACGCTTTTGCGACATACTAGAGGGGAAGAATAGTGAGCTCATCTGTTTAACTGTGTTTTGTTTTTCGTGTTCGAATAAAGTCACAATGTCTAATTATTACATTTCTGGTCATCCTTGTATTGTACAATAGTTAACAGCGACCTCAGAATAAAACTCATTGCTCTTGAATTTCACAGAAGCCTGTACATAATTAAAAATGGGCAAACGAGCTCAGAAGTTGATCTATTAACAAGTAAATTGGACGGGCGTTGGGATATATACCCACCTTCAGTAAACTGAATTGGGCGAGATGGGGGAATGGAAGTCTGAATGATAAGGGTATATTTTTAATCCTATTTAGGAGGGAAACCATCGTGACTACAGTAACTGAAATGATATGTAGGTTGACGATTATTGAACTATATGAAAAAATCATAAATTAGTTACTAACAACAGCGTGCCCTCACTTTATTCAACATGTAAATGTCACTACAGATATTCTGATTTAGGTTATGACATGTTCGATATGCCTGCCATCCTTGACGATTATGTGGCGCAGACGAATAGCGAAATTCAGCATAACCCGCTGAAGTGTCGGTACACCGATGCTGTCGATGACCCCCTGAATGGCTGTTTAAAGCTCAGCAATGGTTGTGGGGTTATTGCTGGTCTCCCGTATAGCCCCACAAAAAAGGAGTCGCACGTGTTCAGATCTGGAGAATATGGCTCCCAATCGATGCCATGCCAGTAGTCTCTGAGTACCGCAGAGCCAGAATGAGGTCCACAAAGTACTGCTCCAGGACATCAAACACTCTCCTTTTTCGATTAGGTCGAGGTCCGTCTTGCTTCAATCAGAATCACTTTGGATAATGGGGATGGAATCATCTTCCAAAACATTCAAGTGCCGTTCGATAGTCACCTTGCCACAAGGAATATCGCATCGATTATTCCGTGACTGGACACTGCACACCACACTGTCACCCGTTAAGAGCGAAGATACTTCTCGATGTCGAAATGCGAGTTCTCAGTCCCGAAAATGCGTCAGTTTTGCACATCGACGAACCCATCCAAATTAATGTGGGCTTTGTCGCTAAACAAAACCATATTCACATCGAAGTCCTACACGTCATTCTATGGACAATAGTGTTGGCGAAACGCCACCGCTGATCCACAGCCCTGGAGCTTCGTGGAACAATTTGTCGCAGTGTCTCCCGGTTGATTGCAACCTGTCGTCCACCTCGTCTGATCGATTTCCTGAGGCTGGTTTTGAAACACAGCGCGTCTTCTCGATGTTTTCAGGCGTTTCCATCCTTTTTCATGTTCTACAGTGACATTTTCACATACAAATGGCCGACAACAACAAGGCGCTTGCGCATGCACATACTAATTTCCCTCAGGCCCTGCGGCGAACCGTGCAGTTTGAAAGTCCCAACGGAAATCGTTAAAACGTTAGGACTATTTTATTTTACATTGTCCAATAATAATCACCCTGTGCGTATAAAGTTCTCACAGAGTCATAAAATAACTTTACCTGAAATATGTATTATCCAAAACGGTTAACTATTTAGAAGAACTCTGTTAAGTCGCAGGAGAAAACCTGTTGTGTGCATAGTTCCGCGTAGTCAGTGCGTACACAACTTTCCCACTAGAGCGCGCCCCGCTAAGCACAACAGCGCAGGCGCAGCGCTCGTCCGTCTCTGCACTACGAGATGGCGCTGTGTTAGAGACGGACCAAATTCTGCTTCCGCCGATCCGCATATTAATATGTACCGCAGCCAATGAGATTGCTGCTACCGAAGAACCTTTTCTCCTCAGCGATCACACTCACGCAGTGATACCTGAACACGCGAGGTATTATAACGAGTGTACAGATCTCCGATTAGTCAGTCTGAATTTGTCTGCATCAGTCTGTACCAGTCTGCATTAGTCTGTAACAGTCTATAGTCGAGTTTCAGTCGGAACCTAAGAAGATTATCATATTCCTGTACAAAGTCATGAAGATAAATGTATAGACACTTTGTCAAGTATCGGAGATATGTGAGAATAAGATTAACGTACCAAGACCAAAGGAATTTCAGATTGTCAGTTGTAAACAGCATCCAGAATCAAGTTATGTAACGTCTTTGCTTTTTGTTATTTTCATAAATATGTGTGAAAATTAATCAAGTTCTGTTTAAAGTTGGTCACCGTCAATCTGTTACTCTAAGTATGCAAGTGGCATTCCTTTCGTCTGACCTAACGGCAGAAGATAAACACGCCACGATAAGACCACGAGACATATTGCTGACACTCGCCTACTTCGTTAGAGAGACAAGTAAGATAATCTGATGGTGTGTGTACTGAAGGTCTTACAGTACGCACACCACAAAACCTCAAAGTGGAATTCCATCTCCTCATTGCGCAAATTTCCTAGATGCTTTAAAATGTGCAAATAAATTTTCAGCTAATCTAGCAATTCGAGTGTTTTTACTGTGGTACGGTGGTTGTCTGTTTCCTGCATTCTGAGAACTGAGTCTCGCATAAATTATTTAACTATTATGAATAAAGAGTAAGATATATTCTTGGATGTGGATTCTGAAATTTAAACAAATGTAATGGAAACCAGAATTTAAATACATATTCATTTGGGAAGGATAATGACTGCATATAAAGGGTGTTAGAAAAAGGTACGGCCAAAATATCAGGAAACATTCCTCACACACAAATCAAGAAAAGATGTTATGTGGACATGTGTCCGGAAACTCTTAATTTCCATATTAGAGCTCATTTTAGTTCCGTCAGTGTGTTCTTCCACCTACGCTCAATGGAGCACGTTATCATGATTTCATACGGGATGCTCTACCTGTGCTGCTAGAACATGCGCCTTTAGAAGCACGACACAACATGTGGTTCATGCACGATGGATCTCCTTCACACTTCAGTCGAAGTGTTCGTACGCTTCTCAACAACAGATTCGGTGACCGATGGATTAGTAGATGCGGAACAATCCCATGGCCTCCACGCTTTTCTGACCTCAACCCTCTTGACTTTCATTTATGGGGGTATTTGAAAGCTCTTGTCTACGCAACCCCGGTACCAAATATAGAGACTCTTCGTGCTCGCACTGAGCGAGGTGGCGCAGTGGTAGACACTGGACTCGCATTCGGGAGGACGACGGTTCAATCCTGCGTCCGGCCATCCTGATTTAGGTTTTCCGTGATTTCCCTAAATCGCTCCAGGCAAATGGCGGAATGGTTCCTTTCAAATGGCACGGCCGACTTTCTTGCCTAATCCAATGAGACCGATGACTTCGCTGTCTGGTCTCCTTCCCCAAAGAACCCAACCCCCCTCTTCGTGATCGTATTGTGAACAGCTGTGATACAATACGCCATTCTCCAGGGCTGCATCAGCGCATCAGAAATTCCATGCGATGGAGCGTGGATGCATGTATCCTCGCTAACGGAGGACATTTTGAACATTTCCTGTAACAAAGTGTTTAAAGTCACGCTGGAACGTTCTGTTGCTGTGTGTTTCCATCCCATGATTAATGTGATTTGAAGTGAAGTAATAAAATGAGCTCTAACACGGAAAGTAAATGTTTGCGGACACATGTACATATAACATATTTTCTTTCTTTGTGTGTGAGGAATGTTTCCTGAAAGTTTGGCCGCATCTTTTTCTAACACCCTGTATAATCAAGACAGAAAAGTGAGTGGTGTACTTACAAATAAAAGAGAACGTTATTCTGTTACCAAATGTTAAAGCAAAAGAAGATTCCGTGACATGTATTGCAGCTTTGTAGAGCGTTAACTGCCTAGATATCTATGAATACCCTGCAAACAGCAAGGTTAGTCCCAGTTCCATTCATGTATGGACCATGGGAAGAGTGAGTTATACATCACAGGATCGATATGGAGATTTTGAGGAAAGTTCGTAGTTGAAATTCTGTAAAAGAGTGTTTGACGTTTTTGAGATACTTACATACTTGCTGTCCTGGCCCAACCAATCGCAGTCGGTTGTATGTGTCATCAAGTATCCTCGTACGCCGCCGTCTGTCATTGGCATCCTCTTCCCTTGTTCCAAATATCTTTTCTCTCCGTCCTATTTTCGGTATTCGGAAGTGTCTCCGTATTTCTGCTCTGCCATTTCTTTCAATTCTGATTTTCCTCCCTTCTACAGACGTGGCCGGCCCATCTCAGTCTCTTTGTCTTGGCTTCTGCAACAAGATATGGCTATTGTACAGACTCCAGTCACATCACTGTGACCGCCGCTTATGTTCGACGTCAGCGTGCAATAACCACTCATAATCGGCACGTGGGAACACTTAACAGTGGAGTGTCGCGGGAGTGTCGCGGAAGTGTCGCGGGGATGCGGAAACAGTGTAGTCGTTGTCGTAACGCAGAAGCGGAGCGATTTATATGACGTCCGAAAGGGCTTGCTCATCAGCTGTCGAGCCAAGGCGGCTAGCATTTCCGGTACAGTTATATTTTGTAACTGTCTACTTGCCGCAGTGGTTTAAATATACCGTGCTTGCGAGATGGTGCTAACCATAGCCGGCGGCGAGACAACCGTGGTGTACCACGGGCCATAGATGACGGGCAACTGTTGACCAGCTGTCCGCCAAGATGAATCAAGGGACTAAAAACAGTGTCTACTCGACGACCGTTCAGTGAGTTTGGTTGTGTCATGCAATGACAGTACTTGTTGTCCACTATTTGACTTTCTCTACAGAAGCTGTAAGTTCCTTCTTTTCCCTATTGTACAGGGTGGCGCAGGGGAACGGGAAATGTTGAACGTTACAGTTGGCAGCACTGTAGCGCCAGCAGATGTTCGAAACTTTGCACAATTGATGCGAACGCATTTCCATTTAGTAGTGATAGAGATTTGGACTGGTGCGCAACGTGCAGTAGCTGTGAGAGCGTTTTACAAAAATGGTGATAGTGCGACTGCCGCGCAGAGAACATTTCGACAGCATTACCAGCTTGGACGTCATGCACGTGTCCCATCTGCGCATGCGATTACAACGTGGGTGCGTTATTTTCAAGAAACAGGATCTGCCTTGAAAAAGAAACCTCTAGGTGGCATTCCAACGGTACGTACCCCAGAGAACATTGCAGCTGCTGTAGCTGCAATCGAGAGAAGTCGTAGCCGCTCCGTTCGATAACATGCATCTTCGATAGGGATTCAGCTGCGAAGCTTACAAAGAATACTGTACGAATTAGGCTTCCATCCCTATAAGCTGCAGATTATGCAACACTTACATGAACGACACCGAGCATCACGTATGGAGTTTAGTGGACAGATATTGTCTCAAATCAACGAGGACGCGAATTTTCTTCGATATCAGACAGAATTATCGTTATTGGGCACAGGACAATCATTGTGAGTTTCACCAGCGACCACTACATAACGCCAAGGTCACAATATGGTGTGCTGTATCACGTCATGGTGTTATCGGCCCTTATTTTTTTGAACGTGAGGATGGTAGTGCAGTGACAGTAATACCCGCTCGATATGTTGAAATGCTTCAAACATTCTTTACACCGAGACTGTACGAGCTTAATCTTAACGTCGAAAACATGTGATTTCAGCAGGACGGAGCCACGTCACACACTGCTCTACAATCGATGGCAGCAGTTCGTCAGTTGTTTGGAAGACGCATTATTTCACGTTACGGTGACATTGTATGGCCTGCGAGATCCCCTGATCTAAGTGTGGGCGACTTCTTCCTGTGGGGATATCTTAAAGGCAAGGTGTACCGTATACGTCCTGCAACAATCCATGAACTGAAGGAGAACATTGAAAACGAAATCACTGCCATTCCCCAAGATTTGCTACGCCGCACATTCCAGAGTTTTCATAACAGGCTGTTAGAGTGTGAACGCCGAAAGGGAGCACAGCTTTCCGATGTCATCTTTAAAAACTAAGGAGACAGTTTTGGACCTTTTGATTGTAACGACATACTGAATAATGGCATACTGAATACATTCACTTTCGTTAATAAATTACTAGTTTTATTAACTATTCATAAACGTTGCTGCGTATGGGACTCCGCAGCAAGCGCCTCGCTCATGCACCTATGCTATCTGCTGATTATCTGCGACGAAGACTGTAATTTTCACGCCATTGCCGCAGCAGGACGTCCACTGAGTCACGACACGTGGCCTTGTTATATGAACCACGTTTTGTGCACCTTTGGACAGATGGCCCTTGGCATGACACGTCTGAAAGAAGGGGATCACGCCGAAGGAGAGAGTATTATGGCCTGGAGAATATTTTTGTGACATTTCCTGGGTGATATCATGGTTTTTCCTTTTTGTTTTCGTCGGCACGATGACATCTACCAGTAGGACAATGTAACGCGTCACACAGCTCGTAGTGTACGTACGTCATTCAAAAAGCACCACGGAAAGTTTGTCATATTTCCCGGACACCAAACCCAAACCCCGATAATCTATGGAACCATCCCAATCGGAATGTTTGCGTCATGGACTCTCCACCAAAAACCTAGCGCAACTGGGCACAGCACCGGAGTCGGTAAGCCTCTATATCCCTGTCGGTACCTTCAAGAAACTAACTGATTCTCCTCCTGCACGTCTCGCAGTGGTCAACACTGCAAAAGGTAGTTTGTTTGGTTGCGGACAGGTTTTCACGTTAATGTGATTGGATAGTGTTTTGTACCTCAGGACCCTTTTCTTTCTACTCTCCCTCTCTCCTTTCTCATAAATTAGCCTAAATATCTTTTGCATAATTATATTTTCAAACAATTTAGTGTTTTCTCTGCGTACTTATCTGTTCTCTATACTTCTGCACCATATAGTAATACTGCTCCGATTATAGTTTTATGTAGTCTTATTTTGTTTTCTCTTGAAAGAAATTTTGGATGTTAATAATTTTCTGTGTGCATGTGACGCTCTTTATCCCACTTTGATCGTGGCGTGCATTGTTTGTTTCTCATCGTTTGTCTTGTTAACTACAACCCTGAATATTTAAACGCTTCCTTTTCTTCAAACATGTGGGTGTCAGTCTCCATGGTTTCCTACCTTCTTGTCTTAAAATTTATTTCCACCCGTGCGTTTTCTCATCATTTACCTCTAATCCAACTTCTTTTCCTTTGTCAATTAGTCTCTTTGCCACCATTTTCAGGGTATCTAAGTTTTTAGCGTTAGTGCTACAATACATTCATTTCCACTACTGTGTTTATGGCTCTTCTGCTTCGCTTGCTGCATTCAGTCCTTCCTGTATTATTATGTTGAACAAGAGAGGGCCGGCCTGAGTGGCCGAGCGGTTCTAGGCGCTACGGTCTGGAACCCCACGACCGGTACGGTCACAGGTTCGAATCCTGCCTCGGGCATGGATGTGTGTGATGTCCTTATGTTAGTTAGGTTTAAGTAGCTCTAAGTTCTAGGGGACTGATGACCAACGAAGTTAAGTCCCATAGTGCACACAGCCATTTGAACGATTTTTGAACAAGAGTGTTGATGTTCCGTGTTTTTGCCTAACTGCCGGTTTTATATCAAAAACCTTGGAAATTTCTCCATCTGTTTTTACTGTACATCTCGAGGCTTCCAGTGTAGCCTTAAGAAGATTTATAATGTTCTTTGGTATTCCATAGCTCATCATTTTCTCCCACAACAGAGGGCTCATCGGACCACCTTCAAGCTCTTTCTCTACGGTTCTAACTCTCGAAGAGCGCATGGAAAAAAGAACGTTTATATCTTTTCGTGAGAGCTACGATTTTTCTTATTTTTATTGTGATTATCATTTCCCCCTATGTAGGTGGGAGGCAACAAAATATTTTCACACTCTGAGGAGAAATTTGGTGATTGGAATTTCATGAGAAGCTCCTGCCTTTCTGTGTTATCGTAGACTTTCTTAAATCGACAATGTTGCCATTGATTTGTTATTCACTTCACTTCCAACACATTTCAATGCTGTGTAATGTGTTAAAGCTGTTTGTAATATACGTTAATTATTCAGGTACAGAATTTCATGGTGCGCAAAATTCTCTATAATTTAGAACTATTTACATAACATTAGGACAGCTAAGCCATACTTCGTCGATTGTGCACGAAAAACAGAAGCTCTTTTATCACGGAACATGTGAAGCTTACGAGTCAACTAAGTTACTTTAATGTCTTGAGAGTTTTACCTGTCTTGGAAATGGAAATTTGTGATAGTTTATCAGAAGTTTCCATTTCAAAAGGTGTGAAACTTAAAATTGGGTTTTGGTAATACTTCCACTGAATTTGATTTCAGTTACTGATTATTAGAATGTAACAGGGTAATTATGCAACGGGTAGAGTGTTTAAGTACTGTATTGACAACAGTTTCTCAATTGCAACGCCTTCAAATCCGAACAGAATATTTGTTTTGTTGTGAATAACTTCGTAAACAACAGTCAGGAGAGATGGCCTACAGAATGGTGTGGCAACTTTGGTCGTAGGAAAGCTGGAGAGGAGCAAAAATGATTAGCGAACATGTTAACATGGTGTGGCAACTTTGGTCGTAGGAAAGCTGGAGAGGAGCAAAAATGATTAGGGAACATGTTAACGCAACAAACAGAAGATTTACTTAACTTGTATTTCTACAAATGAACCAAGAGCCAATACAGGTAATGCAGCAAGAAATAGATACTAAAATGTAGACTTTCACGGCCGGAAATATCATGTCCATTATAATTATCCGGGCTGTAATGCCGTGGTCGGCTGATGAATTCCGTGTCAATTCCCAACGTTTCGTCTCCGACTGCGGTAGACATCTTCAAGGGGGTCCGTAGCTCGATGGAAGATCCAACACACCCGCTGGCTCGCTAGCGAGCCGCAGATTCGAATCCTGCCTCGGGCATGAATTTGTGTGATAGGTTAGTTCGGTTTACGTAGTTTTAAGTCTAGGGGACTGATGACCTCATATGTTAAGTCCCATAGTGCTTAGAGCCATTTGAACCATTTTTTGTACTTAAGCTTCTCAAAATATCCCTTCCAGAGATCCATACCTTGTGCTCTTTCCAAACTGTATTGCCATTTTTATTTTTAATGCCATACATCCATGCTATTGGAAGAATATTCCTGAAGAATACAATTGACCAGTAAAAGTATCTTTCTTTCCCTGAAGTTTTATCCTCTTCTGGCCTTTTAATTAGACTCCCTACAAGCTCTTTCTTTTCCTTTTGAGAATATATTTTATTTTTGTTTTATATCATCTTCATAAGCTTTTTTGATTTTTTCGGAATCTTCCTAAGACTGTTGTACATTTCCCTGTCTTTAATTTTTTTCCTCACTTACTTGTGAGAACCACAGACTGATCATGGTTCTTTCCCTTTTTCTGCACCGTTCTTCTACTTGTTTCGAGGCCGTCTACCATCGGCCATCGGTAGAGACCCACATCTATTTTAAAGCTTAATGTCAAATTCCCATGTCTTTCCAATATCTTTCAATTGCCTACATCAATATTCTCATCCTTCACGGTCTCTCCTCTCCGTGGCTTTTCCATAGCTATTCGTTGCTGATAAAGTAGTGCTTTTTGCCTACCCGGTTCCACTTATGGTTTTCACATTTTTTACACTGCTTTTATGCTTTTGGTCTACCAGGACATGTTAGGGTTTTTCTCTAACATCTGACCATATCTAAGCTGTCTTGTGAATATCCTTCCAAGGAAAGTACCAGCTCATAATCATTACATTAGCTTCGCTTGCACATCTAAGTAGTCTCATTCCATTATCGTTACCTTCAGTCAGTAAGCTTTGTGCCTTCGCCGTTCCTTTCCAAATGGTCTCCTTTCAGACTTCATAATAGACATCTTCGTACCATATCTACGTCTATATCTACATCTACCTACTTACTCCAAAAGCCACCGTAAGGTGCGTGGCGGAGAGTACGTTGTACCACCACCAGTCATATCCCTCCCTGTTTACGTTCCTATTACTGATGTTCCTTTGACTGATGTAACATTTTACAACATTTCTCGCATCACATCTTCATGGTCCTTACGAGAACTGTACGTAGGCAGCAGCAGAATAGTTCTGCAGTCAGCCTCATTTGCCGATTTTCTACGTTTTCTCACCAGCGCTCCTCGAATACAATGTCGCCTTCCCTTCAGCGATTCCCAGCTGAGTTCACGAAGCATCTCCGTATCACTAGTGTGTTGTTCTAAATTACCTGTAACAAATCTAGCAGTCCGTCTCTGAATTCCCTCGATGTCTTCTTTAAATCCAATCTGGCGAGACTCGCGAACACTTGAACAGTACTCAAGAATGAGTAGCACTAATGTTCAATATGCTGTATCTTTCGCAGATGAGCCACACTTTCCTAAAACTCTCCCAATAAACCGAAGTCGGCCATTCGCGCTTCCCATTACAATACTTATATGTAGTTCGATTTTATATCACTTTCCAACATCACTGTTAGATATTTAAACTACGTGACTGTGTCAAGCACGACACTACTAATGCTGTTTTAGAACATTACGGTATTGTTTTTCCTACTTATTTGTATTAACTGTTTTTCCACATTCATCACACCGATTAGAGATTTTGGCTAAGTCATCTTGTAGCCTGCTACAATCACTTAACGACGATAGCTTCCAGTACACCGCAGCATCATCATCAAATAGCAAAAAATTGCTGCTCACCGTATCCATCTAGTAATTTATATATGTGAAAAATAATATCAGTTCTATCACATTTACCTGGGGCAATCCTGATGATACCCTTGTCTCGGATGAACACTCGCCTTCGAGAACAACGTACTGCGTCATATTACTTCAGACGTCTTCGAGTCACTCGCATTATTATCTAGGAACCTATTCCATATGATCGTACCTTCGTTAACAGTCTGCAATGGGTCACCGTGTCAAGTGCTTTTCGGAAATCTAGAAATACGGAATTTGCCTGTCTCCCTTCGTCCATAGCTCGTAATATATAATGTGATAAAAGGGAAAGCTGAATTTCATATGAATGATGCTTTCTAAACCCGTACTGTTTCAGGGGCATATGCTTTTCAGTCTCATGAACATTTATTATATTCGAACTCTGAATATGCTCAAGAATTCTCCAGAAAACCGATGTTAAGGGTTTTGGTCTGTAATTTTGCGGGTCAGTTCTTTTAACCATCTTATATGCAGGAGTCAACTGCACTTTTTTCAGTCACTTGGAACTCTGCGCTGGGCGACAGATTTGAGATAAATGCAAGCAAAGTAGGGGCCCAATGTCGTAGAGTACTCTTTGTGAGGCGGAATTGGGATTCCATCCAGACCTGGCATCTTATTTCTTTCAACTATTTCAGTTGCTTCGCTACGTCAGGGCTACCTATTTTTAAGTCCTCCGTACGGAGTCTGTGTGATGGTCAAACGATGGAATGTTCGTACGATTCTTATGCGTGAATAGTTGCAACGGGGTGAGTTGTGCTCTCATTATCCATTAAAAAATCAGTCAACCTACGTGGATAGGTTTCTTCAGGTTGTCTGCCCCTTCACTCTGCGATGGTAGATACTGGCTTAGCCGACAAAAGCAGTGTTGACAAAAATTCGACTAAATACCTACCCAGCAAAGGCCACATAACTCCAGCCCATGAGTAACAGCTGAAAGTTAGTTAAACTATCGGGCATGCGGGATTATTGCATGACTCGTATGAAAAATGTCTAAGACATTTATTCCTACCGGCTAGTTTGAAACTGCTAAACAATCACTGACCCACGACTACTTGCGAGTTAACACAGTCAGCCATTCAGTAGGCTTCTTGTAAAGCAGTTCTCGCCATAATGTCTCGTAATCTGCACGAAACACGCCACGCGGGATTTGTGTACGACATGTAACGTTCAGTACCGAATATTTCCTTAAATAAACCACTCACAAGGCTTAAACGTTCACAAAATACTCAATACTGCAGTCCCTCTTCGTCAACGACACGAGAACCGGTCATCTGTTCACTTCATAGATCTTATAATTAAATTTTCACCGAGACATTTAAGTCACATCTTTATTCACTTTAATGTTGGAAGCTGAAGAACACGGGGGGGGGGGGGGGGGATGAGCTGGAGATACGAATTGAAATTATAATGGGGAGAGCATTCGACTTGGGCAATTCGTGCAGCAATGTTGACCATAGTGTTGCGGTGGGGTACTGGTCCACATTTCTGCCTAGTAAACAAGATGACGCGGGTTCGAGTCCCGATTGCGTCACATATTTCGATTCATTTCTTCAGATTCCAACATTATCGTAGATAAAGATGAGTCTTAAATGTCTAAGGAAAATTTAATTATAAGATGTATACGATCACCTATAGTAGAAGACTTCACCCTTACGTCCAAAGCTGGGGTGTTACTCCCATGCCGGAGAGCCCTGGTAATAGCGACAAAGTAGAGGTAAAATAAGGTGGAGGTATGAAGTTAATTTTCAAAAATTTTTAATATCTTTTTGCCTGAGTGTGCAGTTTTTAGTCGGCATCTAGTTATCTCAGGTAATTATATAGATTTTCTGCATTCAGCAGAGGTACCAGCTCCCATGAATTAATCCTCCTATCATCATATATGTTTCTAAGAACTCCGGTCAACAGCACGCTTCGTCTTCTTCTCCGCATGTTTTACGAGCTAGAAGATAAGTCAGCAATTGGTGTGCCAGAGAGCTGGCAATTAATCACTTTGTATACGACGAGACTTGGGGTTTGAACTCAAGATTTCTCAATAGTAAAGCTAGGCTGACTGAGCCGAAAGTCCTCACAGCACTTAACTCGGCTGCACTTTACTTTTGTTAGGCTATATGCTCATCACAACTTACAAGTGGACAACACCTGCCTCTCATTACCTATTTCGTCAAAATTGCTGATATACGCACGGCTTGGCCAGAAATAAAAGCGACAGAAGTGGGTGCTCCAGATGGCTAAGCGTTCAGGTACAGCAGTATTTTTAGCTCGGGTCCGGCATAGCATGAGCCATTACTTGGTTACCATGCAGCGGTAGGGTACTTAACAGTAATTAGAGGTACTTTCTTTTCTTTTATTTTCTCTTATTATTTCACTTTTAGTATCTATTAAAATTTTATTAAAAGGCTTGGATCAGAAGAACAAATGAAATTTGGGAATGCAAATAAATCCCTAAGTGCACGAGAACAAATTTCTTTCGCTAAATGTCTAGTAGGGGAAGAAACAAATCCACACTTACACGACGAGATTTTTCAGGTGAAAGATTACCATCGTGCACTATCAAAAAGAGTCGTCTCAAATGCAGTCCGCTAGTCCAATCCTACAATATCTGTTTTTGTCGTTAGGTAAATCATTTGACAAAAAAGCTTCAAAACTGATCTTGTCTCATCGAGAGGGAAAAGTTAATTGCATGCCGATAAGACTACAGCAGAATGCATCACACTGTCCATCGCCAGCTCATGTCGGCAATATTTGATGAAATCGTGCATTACGCGTGGTTTGCTGCCATACTCTGTGATGAGAGAGAAACTTTTATGACTGTAAACCAAGTATGTTTTTCTATTGAAACTTTAAAACAACCATGTAAGGGTAAAAATGCGGCATTTACAGCGTGTGCAAGATTCCGATGTAAGTCCCGCTGCCACTGTTTTTACAATGAATGTCAGCCCAGCAAGCGCTAACTATCAGCCGTAAAATTACAAAAAGTACATAATTTAATATGTGAAATCCTCCTGTACACCTTACAATCGCTTCCTGGAAATTGGTTTGCAGTCCCAAATTTTCCACTGCCATTCCTTTCCGTGCGTTTTATGAAAATATTAATAAATGCATTATACTGATGATTATTTCAGTTTTTTTGCAATGTAAGTAACGTACAAAACTGTAAATAAAAAAGTTCAAGGTGGAAACTCGCCTCGTGACCCTCTATGATTGTGCACTCTTTCTGCAGCGCCAAACCTCTACATGTAAGCAACCCGAAAATAAATGGTTTATAATTTCCTTGACCCACACAAAAAATGCTATTTGCAGTTTGGCGTTTGGCCACCGGGAACTGGCAATTCTGCCACTTTCAATATTGGTGAAAATATGTGTATGTAACATAAAGTTGGATGAAATTGATGACGACGAGTAGGCACGATCCCCATGATAGTAAGTTCGTAGAAATAAATCTTCATTTATGCCCATTATTATTACGTTGTGCAAAGTAAGCTACTCTTGTTCTCCTCTTGCTCTATTCCTTTAAAAATATTGCACTCAATTGAGGATGGTTATCATATCATACCGTGCGACTAAAAAAAGGCATTTTATTCGGGGCAAGTTTCAGGCACATATTTGCATATAATCCTAACATTAAAACAGAAGAGAGGGCTTAAAACGTACAAACGTGAAAGAAATATTCGCTAACTGTCGTCTTCTGCAAGAAAATGCCGGCCTCAGTACAAGCGACCGACCGGAAAACCTCTCTAAGTCTAATTTTTGCAACATTAAGAGGCTATTCGTCTTAAATTGCCCGCCGTGGAGGCGAAACGGGCGCCAACATTTACCTACACCAAATCTGAAGTTTTGCCATTTAAACTCAGTTAATTGCGACCTCGAGTAGCTCAGCGTGCCCTGGAATTTTAATGGCCCACATTATTCTCGGTAGTTAATGTGCGAGAATTGCTACGCGTAATGAACTCGGCAAGTTCTAGGGTCTTTTTCTCTGTGCATTTTTGTTCTACTTGTAGTATACGAAGCAGTAATGTGAGAAGAAAAGTACGCCATGACCTTGTCTATCTGTCGTCAGTCTCTAATGACCACGATGTCGACGGGACGTTAATTCCAATCGTCCTTCCTTCCTGTTTATCGGTCTTACTAAAGTGTGGTATTTCTCTTCTTTTGTTTCTCAAAATACGACAGAAAATGTGTTGTGGGTATTTGAATACATTTTCTTGACTAATTGATATCGCCTGTATTTTTCTTCTATAGAATGAACTTCTTTCACTTCTGTATATGGTAACAAACTTGTTAGGTCCTTAGACCGCCGGTTTCAGTCAGCAATGACCATCTTTAGATCTGTATTAAAACATGTCCTAATACAATGAAGCATCGTCAAAAGTTATATTTTCCTTCATCAGTTTTCATAAACAGTGCTTTAAAAATCTTCCTCAGAATTGTTGTAGCATAGAAAATTTCATTTTTACGTGAATTCCTGGAAGTGAACGACACGCCCTGACAAAAAAATTGAAGCTCACAGAAGAAGTGGCCAAATGGAAATCTAACTCCGTACTTGTACTCAGCATGCCTAAGTTTTGTAAATGATTAGATTTCTAATTCTATATAAAAGGTAGAACGGCCACCAAAAAGCGTTAGTGTTGTTCGTTTTTACGTCGTTAACAGGCCTGTAAGGTTATTGCAATATGCGCCCTCTGGCAGGCTGAAAACCCTTACTAATTCGTCAGGGTGCAGACCGAGGACCAGTGCGTCGTCGTTAACAGTGTAAAAGGATACCATGTACTCCTACCAGACAGCGTTATCAGCATCTGACAGACTTCGAAAGGGGCCTACTTGTGGGTCATCATTTGGCCGGCAGATCAAATCGCGCAATACCCCTATTTGTGGGGCATTCAGATGTGATAGTGGCCCACTGCTGGACTGCATGGGAATGTGAGGACAGAAATATTCGTCCTGAAGGGTCGAGTCTACTACGTCAGAACACCAGAATGGAGAGTCTTCGTATTGTATACCAAACACATCGTAACTCTTTAGCCTTTGCACTGGTCATCTGAGAACAAGTAATAGACTCTTTGCGACATTCTCGGTCATCCCACATGAACCTGTCATGTTCATGACAGCCAAAGCGTGGGAAGCTATTCTCTAGTCTGGCTGTTGATAGTCAGAGGTTAGCAGTAGCTGGACCAGATAAAAACCTCCTGTAGATAGGTTACCGTTAATGCAACACAATTGGCTGCATTTGGATTGATGCTGTGACCAGGAAGCAAGTACTGCCGATGAATAGCATTGCACTGTATTCAGAAATAAACTCAGATCTGTACCTCTCTGGATCAACATTGTTGGGGAGAAAGGCAGCGACTTTTCAGAAGACCCACTCCTCGGATGTTTTGGAGAGGCACAGCTATATACTTATGATATAAGGAGCCATTCGGTACAGTGCGCGCAGAATTCCATGGTTGATAGGTGCGCAGATGGGAGGGCATGTATGGGAAGAGCGGTACTGGTGGAGGCTGTGGACAGACGCTGTAGCGGAAAGGCTGAGTGGTGGAGGGGAAGAGCCATTCTAAACTGAAGCCTACACTCACGCTTCTCGTAAATATTAAGTGGAGCCTTTCCACGCTCATACTTGCATGGTGACTATTCAAAAAGATCTTGTCATCTCCGCTTTGGTTAATACAGGACGTTACAAAAAGGTACGGCCAAACTTTCAGGAAACATTCCTCAGACACAAAGAAAGAAAATATGTTATGTGGACATGTGTCCGGGAACGCTTACTTTCCATGTTAGAGCTCATTTTATTACTTCTCTTCAAATCACATTAATCATGGAAAGGAAACACACAGCAACAGAACGTACCAGCGTGACTTCAAACACTTTGTTACAGGAAATGTTCAAAATGTCCTCCGTGAGCGAGGATACATGCGTCCACCCTCCGTCGCATGGAATCCATGAAGTGCTGATGCAGCCCTGGTGAATGGCGTATTGTATCACAGCCGTCCACAATACGAGCACGAAGAGTCTCTACATTTGGTACCGGGGTTGAGTAGACAAGAGCTTTCAGATGCCCCCATAAATGAAAGTCAAGAGGGTTGAGGTCAGGAGAGCGTGGAGGCCATGGAATAGGTCCGCCTCTACCAATCCATCGGTCACCGAATCTGTTGTTGAGAAGCGTACCAACATTTCAACTGAAATGTGCAGGAGCTCCATCGTGCATGAACCACATGTTGTCTCGTGCTTCTAAAGGCACATGTTCTAGCAGCACAGGTAGAGTATCCGGTATGAAATCATGATAACCTGCTCCATTGAGCGTACGTGGAAGAACATGGGGCCCAATCAAGATATCACCAACAATGCCTGCTGAAACGTTCACAGAAGCCGGCCGCGGTGGTCTCTCGGTTCTGGGCGCTCAGTCCGGAGCCGCGCGACTGCTACGGTCGCAGGTTCGAATCCTGCCTCGGGCATGGATGTGTGTGATGTCCTTAGGTTAATTAGGGTTAAGTAGTTCTAAGTTCTAGGGGACTGATGACCACAGATGTTAAGTCCGATAGTGCTCAGAGCCATCAGAGCCGTTCACAGAAAATCTGTGTTGACGACGTGATTGCACAATTGCGTGCCGATTCTCGTCGGCCCACACATGTTGGTTGCGAAAATTTACAATTTGGTTACGTTGAAATGAAGCCTCATCCGTAAAGAGAACATATGCACTGAAGTGAGGATTAACACATTGTTGGATGAACAATTCGCAGAAGTGTACCTGTGGAGGCCAGTCAGCTGGTGATAGTGCCTGCACACGCTGTACATGGTACGGAAACAATTGGTTATCCCGTAGCACTCTCCATACAGTGATGTGGTTAACGTTGCCTTGTACAGCAGCGAATTCTCTGACGCTGACAATAAGGTTATCGTCAACTGTACGAAGAATTTCCTAGTCCATTGCAGGTGTCCTCGTCGTTCTAGGTCTTCCCCAGTCGCGAGTCATAGGCTGGAATGTTCCGTGCTCCCTAAGACGCCGATCAATTGCTTCGAACGTCTTCCTGTCGGGACACCTTCGTTCTGGAAATCTGTCTCGATACAAACGTAGCGCGCCACGGTTATTGCCCCGTGCTAATCGTTACATCAAATGGGCATCTGCCAACACCGCATTTGTAAACATTGCACTGACTGCAAAACCACGTTCGTGATGAACACTAACCTGTTGATGCTACGTACTGATGTGCTTGATGCTAGTACTGTAGAGGAATGAGTCGCATGTCAACACAAGCGCCGAAGTCAACATTACCTTCCTTCAATTGGGCCAACTGGCGGTGAATGGAGGAAGTACAGTACATACTGACGAAACTAAAATGAGCTCTAACATGGAAATTAGGCGTTTCCGGACACATGTCCACATAACGTCTTTCCTTTATTTGTGTGAGGAATGTTTCCTCAACGTTTGGAGGTACCTTTTTGTAACACGCTGTATATAAAAATAATTCCGCCGAAAATGCAGCGAATTTATTTTCGCCTGGCTTGTTAACCCTTTGTGACATTCAGAGAATTGTCACGAGTGGTGAACTTTGAGTAAAATCTACACAATTCTCTTGTTGTCATATTACTATGTGTTTCCTCTGCCAAAACACCACGGAGTTTACATAGTCCCACGTCGCGAACATGTTGTGAAGACGCAAATGTGGGAGAATTCTGAAATAATGGTTTATTAAGTTCATTAAGTGAGGAAATGAGGAATTATTAGGTCAGTAGTTTATGAAAAACCAATGCTCAGTACCAAATAAAAGGGTAATGTCTTCACAACACCACTCACAATACCACTCCTATAATCAGCTATCGATAGTCCTTAAAAATTAAACCCTTTCATCGAAAAAGTCTCTAGTTAGTGCAACAACAAGGTAGATAATGAAGTTTTGCGTAATAAATATATGGAAGAATGCTCTCCTCTTGATGTGCTTTAATCTGCCAAAATCTCATTTTGATATCTCAAACCGATTAGGAAATATGAGGAAAGTTGTGGATATTTGACTCTGGCTTTATCGCTGGCGCAGCGCGATCGCAAATGAGTGTGATACTTCAGATCAACTTTCTAGAGATTGTTGAGAGGCAGAGACCTCACCCAATTCTAAAGAAAAATTTTCATACATAGCGACCCCTCTTTTTCATTGGAAACTAAACTGTAGTTGCCTTTAACTGAATTGAATGTAATTTTGTTACGCCTGTAACCCGAATGGGGGAGTAAAATCAAAGTGCCTCGGGTCTGTAAGATACCGGATTGTTCCTATTCATAATAAAACATGAAATTACATAATGTGCAACTTTTTTCTTCTGTACAGATAGTTCTTTCATATCAGTTCTTTCATATCAGCGCACACTCCGCTGCAGAGTGAAAATCTCATTCTGGAAACATCCCCCAGGCTGTGGCTAAGCCATGTCTCCGCAGTATCCTTTCTTTCAGGAGTGCTAGTACTGCAAGCTTCGCAGAAGAGCTTCTGTAAAGTTTGGAAGGTAGGAGACGGATACTGGCAGAAGTAAAGCTGTGAGTACCGGCCGTGAGTCGTGCTTCGGTAGCTCAGTTGGTAGAGCACTTGCCCGCGAAAGGCAAAGGTCCCGAGTTCGAGTCTCGGTCGGGCACACAGTTTTAATCTGCCAGGAAGTTTCATATCAGCGCACACTCCGCTGCAGAGTGAAAATCTCATTCTGGAAACATCCCCCAGGCTGTGGCTAAGCCATGTCTCCGCAGTATCCTTTCTTTCAGGAGTGCTAGTACTGCAAGTTTCGCAGAAGAGCTTCTGTAAAGTTTGGAAGGTAGGAGACGGATACTGGCAGAAGTAAAGCTGTGAGTACCGGCCGTGAGTCGTGCTTCGGTAGCTCAGTTGGTAGAGCACTTGCCCGCGAAAGGCAAAGGTCCCGAGTTCGAGTCTCGGTCGGGCACACAGTTTTAATCTGCCAGGAAGTTTCATATCAGCGCACACTCCGCTGCAGAGTGAAAATCTCATTCTGGAAACATCCCCCAGGCTGTGGCTAAGCCATGTCTCCGCAGTATCCTTTCTTTCAGGAGTGCTAGTACTGCAAGTTTCGCAGAAGAGCTTCTGTAAAGTTTGGAAGGTAGGAGACGGATACTGGCAGAAGTAAAGCTGTGAGTACCGGCCGTGAGTCGTGCTTCGGTAGCTCAGTTGGTAGAGCACTTGCCCGCGAAAGGCAAAGGTCCCGAGTTCGAGTCTCGGTCGGGCACACAGTTTTAATCTGCCAGGAAGTTTCATATCAGCGCACACTCCGCTGCAGAGTGAAAATCTCATTCTGGAAACATCCCCCAGGCTGTGGCTAAGCCATGTCTCCGCAGTATCCTTTCTTTCAGGAGTGCTAGTACTGCAAGTTTCGCAGAAGAGCTTCTGTAAAGTTTGGAAGGTAGGAGACGGATACTGGCAGAAGTAAAGCTGTGAGTACCGGCCGTGAGTCGTGCTTCGGTAGCTCAGTTGGTAGAGCACTTGCCCGCGAAAGGCAAAGGTCCCGAGTTCGAGTCTCGGTCGGGCACACAGTTTTAATCTGCCAGGAAGTTTCATATCAGCGCACACTCCGCTGCAGAGTGAAAATCTCATTCTGGAAACATCCCCCAGGCTGTGGCTAAGCCATGTCTCCGCAGTATCCTTTCTTTCAGGAGTGCTAGTACTGCAAGCTTCGCAGAAGAGCTTCTGTAAAGTTTGGAAGGTAGGAGACGGATACTGGCAGAAGTAAAGCTGTGAGTACCGGCCGTGAGTCGTGCTTCGGTAGCTCAGTTGGTAGAGCACTTGCCCGCGAAAGGCAAAGGTCCCGAGTTCGAGTCTCGGTCGGGCACACAGTTTTAATCTGCCAGGAAGTTTCATATCAGCGCACACTCCGCTGCAGAGTGAAAATCTCATTCTGGAAACATCCCCCAGGCTGTGGCTAAGCCATGTCTCCGCAGTATCCTTTCTTTCAGGAGTGCTAGTACTGCAAGTTTCGCAGAAGAGCTTCTGTAAAGTTTGGAAGGTAGGAGACGGATACTGGCAGAAGTAAAGCTGTGAGTACCGGCCGTGAGTCGTGCTTCGGTAGCTCAGTTGGTAGAGCACTTGCCCGCGAAAGGCAAAGGTCCCGAGTTCGAGTCTCGGTCGGGCACACAGTTTTAATCTGCCAGGAAGTTTCATATCAGCGCACACTCCGCTGCAGAGTGAAAATCTCATTCTGGAAACATCCCCCAGGCTGTGGCTAAGCCATGTCTCCGCAGTTTCCTTTCTTTCAGGAGTGCTAGTACTGCAAGCTTCGCAGAAGAGCTTCTGTAAAGTTTGGAAGGTAGGAGACGGATACTGGCAGAAGTAAAGCTGTGAGTACCGGCCGTGAGTCGTGCTTCGGTAGCTCAGTTGGTAGAGCACTTGCCCGCGAAAGGCAAAGGTCCCGAGTTCGAGTCTCGGTCGGGCACACAGTTTTAATCTGCCAGGAAGTTTCATATCAGCGCACACTCCGCTGCAGAGTGAAAATCTCATTCTGGAAACATCCCCCAGGCTGTGGCTAAGCCATGTCTCCGCAGTATCCTTTCTTTCAGGAGTGCTAGTACTGCAAGTTTCGCAGAAGAGCTTCTGTAAAGTTTGGAAGGTAGGAGACGGATACTGGCAGAAGTAAAGCTGTGAGTACCGGCCGTGAGTCGTGCTTCGGTAGCTCAGTTGGTAGAGCACTTGCCCGCGAAAGGCAAAGGTCCCGAGTTCGAGTCTCGGTCGGGCACACAGTTTTAATCTGCCAGGAAGTTTCATATCAGCGCACACTCCGCTGCAGAGTGAAAATCTCATTCTGGAAACATCCCCCAGGCTGTGGCTAAGCCATGTCTCCGCAGTATCCTTTCTTTCAGGAGTGCTAGTACTGCAAGTTTCGCAGAAGAGCTTCTGTAAAGTTTGGAAGGTAGGAGACGGATACTGGCAGAAGTAAAGCTGTGAGTACCGGCCGTGAGTCGTGCTTCGGTAGCTCAGTTGGTAGAGCACTTGCCCGCGAAAGGCAAAGGTCCCGAGTTCGAGTCTCGGTCGGGCACACAGTTTTAATCTGCCAGGAAGTTTCATATCAGCGCACACTCCGCTGCAGAGTGAAAATCTCATTCTGGAAACATCCCCCAGGCTGTGGCTAAGCCATGTCTCCGCAGTTTCCTTTCTTTCAGGAGTGCTAGTACTGCAAGCTTCGCAGAAGAGCTTCTGTAAAGTTTGGAAGGTAGGAGACGGATACTGGCAGAAGTAAAGCTGTGAGTACCGGCCGTGAGTCGTGCTTCGGTAGCTCAGTTGGTAGATCACTTGCCGGCGAAAGGCAAAGGTCCCGAGTTCGAGTCTCGGTCGGGCACACAGTTTTAATCTGCCAGGAAGTTTCAGTTCTTTCAGTATTTATGTTTTTTAGTAGTTATGCTTGTTACAACTTTACTGGGTGTGTCAGTTTATCGTCGATTACAACATTTTTCGATCTGATCGAAGTAAACGTTGCCGATGGCGGTTTGTTGTTGGTCTGTCGGTGTGTCGTTGCTGGCGTAGACGGTAGCCGGCGCCGGTTCGTTGGCCCAAGCGGCGACGTAGGCGTGAACCGCTGCCGGTCGGCGGGCGTGGCGCAGCACCCGCTGCACGGGCAGGATCAGTCGCAGCGTCGCGCAACATGTAAACATTTCACCGAGTATCAGTTCATCAGCATAATAAAGTAAATATACCTACTATAAGTGTTGGAAGGACATTCATAAGTTTCCCAAACACTTCACAGTCACTCGGATGGATGGTTCAGATGGCTCTGAGCACTATGGGACTCAACTGCTGTGGTCATTAGTCCCCCAGAACTTAGAACTACTTAAACCGAACTAACCTAAGGACATCACACTCATCCATGCCCGAGGCAGGGTTCGAACCAGCGACCGTAGCAGTCGCACGGTTCCGGACTGCGTGCCTAGAACCGCGAGACCACTGCGGCAGGCGCAGTCACTCGTGTTCACTGTTTATCGAATGCATTGTATGAATTTACGAACGAACGAGATCCAGGTCTTTAAATAAGTTCTGGTTCGAACTCATACATTTTACTCTGATTTAAAATAACTGTCGTTTTAAGCTAAGTGTTCACTTTATTACAGTACGCACTGCCGCTATGTTGAGTGTTCAGTTGAGTACGTCGCGGTGACACTTTCCGCTTCATACCACTTGGCCTGCGTAGCTTCTAGCGTGCATCTGCCGGTCTGGAAACCACAGTTCGCTGTGCGCTACCTGTAGCTTATTTTCACAGCCCACTGCTACGGCTCTGTTTTGTCAGAAGTCTCGCTTCTTTGCCGAAACATTTATCCACACTGTGAATGTCCATCATGCTTCACATCTAAATTGTTTTTTGCGAAAGGCACACCATTTGAGCTATTAATTTTTATTCTTTTGTTCACAATACTTTCACAAAAGTCTTCCACTGTTAAACGCAGTCACGCATGTTGTGTTCTTGAACAGTTAACTGTTAACACTTTTATGTCGTTACAATTCGTAGTTCAGTTTATCCGACTTTTCACTGTTTGAGCATTCTCACTTTTAAATTGGAACATTGTTTATTGCATTTTATTAGAATTACATAGTAAATGTGCTTTCCATATATATATGGTACAATTAGAGTTCCTCTTAGGTCCGTTTATCATTTAGTATTCAGTGATTGAACTAATTGTTACTTCTTATTTAAAGTGTTAACCAGTTGGTCATACTGGAACCGTGAGTTCAGCAGGTTTCATGACATGTATATTATTTATTCATTCAACACTGATTCAGAAACTTTTGTCATTGTTGCAGTTGCAGGTGCCTTGCTTGCACGCGGGTGTACCTGCAAGCGCCTTCCAGCTGAAATCGGTGTGGAAGTTAGGAAATATTATCCTGAAACTTCCTGGCAGATTAAAACTGTGTGCCCCACCGAGACTCGAACTCGGGACCTTTGTCTTTCGCGGGCAAGTACTCTATCATCTGAGCTACCGAAGGAGAGGTTCTGTAAAGTTTGGAAGGTAGGAGAGGAAATACTGCCAGAACTAAAGCTGTGAGTACCGGGCGTGAGTCGTCCTTCGATAGCTCAGATGTTAGAGCACTTGCCCGCGAAAGGCAAAGGTCTCGTGTCTCAGTCGGGCACACAGTTTTAATCTGGCAGGAAGTTTCATATCAGCGCACACTCCGCTGCAGAGTGAAAAATCTCATTCTGGAAATATTATTCTGTTTGAAATTTTTTATTACGCGAATTCTCGCGTTTGTACAGCGACTCGCTGTTAATGTGCGCGTCCGACGACCATACACAATGCTTCCTCCCTTTTCAAGGTTTATCCTGTGCAGAGCGTCCTTACGCAAATTCATTTGCTAATCTCTTTTCTGTCACGGCACCTGTTTCAGTGCAGTATTCTCCTTCTGTCACAACTCACTCATACATACACTTAGCAACTACTCTATGTCTAAGAAGCAGAAGTATAACATCAAATAAACATGAAATAAATCTTACTAACTAGGCATACTACTTACATCTACCTTTACACACTACACATTTTAGACTTATACCTATAAGTATGCCTGGATATTTTATTAATATCTCGCACGTCCAACACCAGCCGAACACGGCCGTCTTTGTATCCGTTAACAGCGGGGTACTGTATGGTGATGTTGACGGTTCTGTTATTTGCCCCCTGCAACTATAAAAGCCACGAAACAACAAAGCACAAGTGTAACTGTTCTGTGTGTGGTAGTGTAAGTCAACATTCATGTATCTAGCTCGATTCTTCCTCAATACAACAATTTTAAACGCCATTTACAATGAACTAATTGAAAAACCAGAAATACTATAATTGCAAATAGAAATCAGAATTACAATTCTAATACATGAACACGAGCCATATGCTTTGTTGACTGAATCTGTGTCGAAGAGGCATTGTCATTAAAGTTAGCTGTAATACTATTTTTTACCTCAAAATATATTGACGAAAAATAACTGTGATCATTGTAACATCTTCCGTCTATACATTACATCAACCTAACAGCATCTCCTCTCTCGCCCAACAGAACAACTGCCCTCGACATTCTCTGAACTACTACTGCACCAATGGAGGCGGCGGAATAATAATCTTTGGCGCAATCTCTGGCGCTCTGACTCAGTCTAGCCACCTTTCAAGTTGTTGCGATAAAACGCGTATGGATCCTATAAAGTTACCCGGACGTTCTGGCAGTGGTTCACATGCCCGTTTGTAGTCCTCATTAATGCCAGATCAATTTGTCGGTTTGGACAGGTTAAGGTGCATCTGGCTCGGGAGAGGTCAATTTTTGTCTTCAATTCCGTAAGCGCATCAAGGCCCAGGATGCAAGATACTGTGAGACTTTTGACCACAAGGAATGAGCCCTTTTCCAGGGCAATCTCTGCCTGCACCCGACTCTTTATTAGCTGCACCCTGCCCAGTAGGGCACCTACTATCCTACAAGTTTCTACTGGCGGGCTAGGTAACTTCACACGATCCACGCACTTGAATAACTGCTCATCAATACCAGAAGCACTCGCTCCTGTATCCAACATTATTGTTACTTCGATCCCATTTATCTTTGCCACAAAGGCAGCCTGCACATGTTCTATTTCTTATTGGTCCGCAGGTCGCGGATCAACTGTCAGTTCTTCTTTCATCTCGCATCCGTCTTTGTAGCGGAGCATATTCACCCCCACATTCTGTCTGCCCCCTCTTTCATCTTGCCGACCTTCTGGGCAGGGCCTAGGTAGGGCCAGAGTTTGACAGCCTGTCGCACCCTGCCGAAACCTGATCAGACACATCAGTTATTTGACATTATCAGTCACAACTGGTGACGTGCATTGCGGTGTGTACACATGTGACTGATTGTTCGGAGGCTGAGGGGGAGGCAATGGCATCGGGATGAGACTGATGTGGTTAACAGGCAGATCACCTGACGGTATGTTTTGGTGTGCCTACCAGTTTGCTGGCACAGCCCACTGCCACTGCTCATTGTTATTTCTCATATTCACATTGCCGAAGTTGAAGTTTCCTCCCCCTTCACCTCGTCTCTTTCGATTGTAGTTTTCTCCCCTCTTTTTGGTGAAGATGGGTTCTTTGGCATTGCTGATACGTATTGTATTCAGTACTGTGCCAGTGACCATCCACAGTGGGCACAGTATACATAGTTTTTATTTTATTAGAGAAGTTTTCCCACTGTGAAAATTCATCACTCTTTGAGTACCCGTTCTGACGAGGGCTATTATTGGATTGGTTTTTTCCTTTACCGTTCACTTTTCTCGTAACTGGTTCGCCCTAAGTAGTATTAGCCGACAATCTGACTGCATAAAATAAAAATAAAGAATGACAAGAAATTTCCATTAACACAATTGATTAATTAAGTCCCCTGCAACTATAAAAACTACGAAACAATAAAGCACAAGTGTAACTGTTCTGAGTGTGGTACTCTGACTCAACGTACATGTATCTGGCTCGGTTCTTCCACAATACAAGATATTTTAAACACCATTCACAATGAACTAATTGAAAAACCAGAAATACTATAACTACACATAGAAACCAGAATTACAAGTCTAATACATGAACACGGGCCAGATGATTTGTTGACTGAACTTGTCACCAAGAGGCATTGTCATTAAAGAAATCTGTAATACTTTTTTTTACCTCAATATATATTGACGATAAATACACTGTGATCATTGCAACATCTTCCATCTACACATTACACCAACCGAACAGCATCTACTCTCTCGCCCAACAGAACAACAACTGCGCTCGACGTCCTTTGAACTACTACTGCCCTCGACATCCTCTGAACTACTACTGCACCAGTGGAGGCGGCGGAATAATAGACTCTGGCGTAATCTCTGGCGCTGTGACTCAGTATAGCCAGCTTTCATATGCCCCTCCTCCATGGGCTAGAATTTGGTGGTATTTTCGCCAGCACTGGTGGTGAAAATACCACCAAATTCGTCCAAAAAACACAGAAAAAAATAATACATGATATTAATAAGTAAATATTAGATAACTAAATAAATTTTGGCTTTGCACTGACCCTTCAATAACGTAATGTATAAAAAGACAGCTAGGAAGACAAATGCTTGCATACATGCGATTTTAGATAATAGTTTACGCAAGTATCATTTCTCAGAGTAGTTAAACAGTTCAATCAATGGCACCAGCAATAACGAATAGGTACAGGTAAGACACTCATAACATTTCATAAACAGTATATGCACAATAAATCAATTTACACAAATATTCACATAAAATCTTTTCAGTAGTTCAATAAACAAGTATCACTCCTTAGAGTAGTTAACAGTTCCAACAGTGGCATCCATCAATGGTCAACAGATGCAAATAGCAACAAGTGACATCATTTCAGTAGCAGCAGTTCCCACCGTGGCACCCAGTGATGTTGAACAGGTGCAGACAGCAACAAGTGACATTATCTCAGTAGCAGCAGTTCCATCAGTGGCACCCAGCAATGGCGAGCAGGTGCAGCTCCAACAAGTGACATCTCATCAGTGGTTGAGCAGTTCCAACCGTGGCACCCAGCAATGTTGACAGGTGCAGACAGCAACAGGTGACATCATTTCAGTAGCAGCAGTTCCTACAGTGGCACCCAGTAATGTTGAACAGTAGCAGACAGCAACAACCTGACATCACATCAATAGTAGCCGTTCCAAATGTGTCACCCAGCAATGGGGAGCAGGTGCAGACAGCAGTCCCATAAAATTCACCAGTAGTAATTAAACTGTTCCCACAGTGGACCCACCGATGGCGAGCAGGTGTAGGCAAGAGTGCATAATATTTACCGGCAATAATTAAACAGTTCATCAGAGTTCATCGGCAGAAATTAAACATTTTCAAGTGGCACCCATCAATGATAATAGGTGTAAGCTCGAACAACAGTTTAAATGCACACGCAATTGCTTTTGCAAAATTATTATCAATGGTCTTACACTAAACATACAAATTATAATAAACACACAAATTATATCAGATAATTGTCATATTAACTATTACAAATACACAAATATGAGTAAAGCTATAATATTTATGGGTGTCAGAGCAAGCCACAACAAAGAAGTAAAATAATATTTAGGAGGTAGGTCGGTACGACTTATTTGGTATTAGGAAAGGAAAACACACAAAACACACTCACTCATCTTTCATCCACATATTAACTACTATTGTGTAATTGAATAGTGTTAACTGTGTAATTGCAATTCTGTCAAAATGTGATGTTCAACATGTTTATCAAACAGTAGTGGCAGCAGCGTCATAGTCGTCATGTCAAGACCAATGTTTGGCAAGCCAAATCAAAATGTACGGTTGCTGAACAAGTGTCAGAGTGGCAAGATATGCAAATTCTTCCTCTCTCCAAAAAAAAGTATATACTGCTTATTAATTTAACGAAGTGTGTGCGTGTAGACAATCTTTCTTCCACTGGAGTTTCTAGTCTGCTATCTTCATCCTTCTTGTTCCATATAAACCAACTTACTTTACCTCTTATCCACCAAAACTCCAATAATCATCAGCATCACATAATCTCAATACTTCAGTAATACCTCTTCAATACGTCAATACATATAAACCTTATCACCAATATCAGTTACCTTACCTCTTATCCACAATCGATACATATAAACCTTATCACCAATATCATTTGACTTCCGTACCAACTCTTTCCTCTACTTAGTCTCCTCAAACAAGTACAGATTCAATCCTAGTGCAAACTTCAGTCCATCATCCCATACAATCCGAAGACACAATGTCCCCACACAACCTCTGTGTAATCCACCTGAGCCTAATATTCTACTCATTATGAATTACAAAATACATTTTGGTTACCTTGTCCATCATAAAATAAAAGAAATGCATACATGACCTCTAACAGCCTTCAGTTTGATTAACTTTCAGTAAGTAGGGGCGAGTATGCTGTATGAATGATCACATAAGACTTTGAATGAATAAATCGTAATATTTCACAGTGTGTACACCACCTCTAGAATCATGGCAAAACGAAAGCAAACATGTGGAGTATTTCTTTGTGTCAAGTGTCACTTGCTACTTCAATTGCTCACGAAGAATGCAGTGTAATAACTGTCAATGGTCTAAAGCTAGTGTTAGTATTTCATGTCGTCGGCTTCGTTTCTATTAGAATGAGTTTATACAGCTTCCATAAAACTTCCAGTTCATGTAACTGCAATGAAGTTTCTTGTACCAATGTAGTTCGTAGAATTACAGCAATTCATTTTCTTATCTTAAGATAGAAAGCACTGAACGTAAGCAAAACATGCAATAGCGAGTAAATATACCAGTAGAGAACAGAATGTCAACAAGTGGATGCAGCACAATCCCTACAACGAGGCTCTGCCAAGCGAACAACGTATAATTAATAGCATAGTGTAACCTAAACTCTATGTTTATACACAGTATATAAGCATTTCTATATAGCAAATTATAGAGTAGTTATGACAACAAAACAGAAATGTGTAAATATGCAATCCATACGCAAAGCAGTAAGTATATATCTTACATAATAAATAGGGCATTAGCATCATATCAGCATAAGCAAATAAATGTTCATATGTAATCTAAATAAGTAAACATGAAGGTGCAAGCAGATAAATCACAAAGTATCGCTTACAGACGTAACCACATCAGCACAACTAATCAGGTGACAATTACAATTTAAAAAAATCGGCACACCAGGCACATGATAAAAAATATGACCTCGGTGAAAAAGCATAGCAGCCAAGCGATGCATAATATACAAGTAACAACCTTGTTCATTAATAAAACATAGTGAAAATCAGCAAATGTATACAAGCATGTCGCTTCACAAGTAAATTCATACAACATAAAATTTAGCACAAAGTATAAATCACAGCAAATTACGTATAAAGTATATACCTAAGTAGACCTCCCCCCATGAACCATGGACCTTGCCGTTGGTGGGGAGGCTTGCGTGCCTCAGCGATACAGATGGCCGTACCGTAGGTGCAACCACATCGGAGGGGTATCTGTTGAGAGGCCAGACAAACGTGTGGTTCCTGAAGAGGGGCAGCAGCCTTTTCAGTAGTTGCAGGGGCAACAGCCTGGATGATTGACTGATCTGGCCTTGCAACATTGACCAAAACGGCCTTGCTGTGCTGGTACTGCGAACGGCTGAAAGCAAGGGGAAACTACAGCCGTAATTTTTCCCGAGGACATGCAGCTTTACTGTATGATTAAATGATGATGGCATCCTCTTGGGTAAAATATTCCGGAGGTAAAATAGTCCCCCATTCGGATCTCCGGGCGGGGACTACTCAGGAGGATGTCGTTATCAGGAGAAAGAAAACTGGCGTTCTACGGATCGGAGCGTGGAATGTCAGATCCCTTAATCGGGCAGGTAGGTTAGAAAATTTAAAAAGGGAAATGGATAGGTTAAAGTTAGATATAGTGGGAATTAGTGAAGTTCGGTGGCAGGAGGAACAAGACTTCTGGTCAGGTGACTACAGGGTTATAAACACAGAATCAAATAGGGGTAATGCAGGAGTAGGTTTAATAATGAATAGGAAAATGGGAATGCGGGTAAGCTACTACAAACAGCATAGTGAACGCATTATTGTGGCCAAGATAGATACGAAGCCCACACCTACTACAGTAGTACAAGTTTATATGCCAACTAGCTCTGCAGATGATGAAGAAATTGAAGAAATGTACGATGAAATAAAAGAAATCATTCAGATAGTGAAGGGAGACGAAAATTTAATAGTAATGGGTGACTGGAATTCCAGTGTAGGAAAAGGGAGAGAAGGAAACATAGTAGGTGAATATGGATTGGGGCTAAGAAATGAAAGAGGAAGCCGCCTAGTAGAATTTTGCACAGAGCACAACTTAATCATAGCTAACACTTGGTTTAAGAATCATGAAAGAAGGTTGTATACGTGGAAGAACCCTGGAGATACTAAAAGGTATCAGATAGATTATATAATGGTAAGACAGAGATTTAGGAACCAGGTTTTAAGTTGTAAGACATTTCCAGGGGCAGATGTGGACTCTGACCACAATCTATTGGTTATGACCTGTAGAGTAAAACTGAAGAAACTGCAAAAATGTGGGAAATTAAGGAGATGGGACGTGGATAAACTGAAAGAACCAGAGGTTGTACAGAGTTTCAGAGAGAGCATAAGGGAACAATTGACAGGAATAGGGGAAAGAAATACAGTAGAAGAAGAATGGGTAGCTCTGAGGGATGTAGTAGTGAAGGCAGCAGAGGATAAAGTAGGTACAAAGACGAGGGCTGCTAGAAATCCTTGGGTAACAGAAGAAATATTGAATTTAATTGATGAAAGGAGAAAATATAAAAATGCAGTAAATGAAGCAGGCAAAAATGAATACAAACGTCTCAAAAATGAGATCGACAGGAAGTGCAAAATGGCTAAACAGGGATGGCTAGAGGACAAATGTAAGGATGTAGAAGCTTATCTCACTAGGGGTAAGATAGATACTGCCTACAGGAAAATTAAAGAGACCTTTGGAGAGAAGAGAACCACGTGTATGAATATCAAGAGCTCAGATGGCAGCCCAGTTCTAAGCAAAGAAGGGAAGGCAGAAAGGTGGAAGGAGTATATAGAAGGTTTATACAAGGGCGATGTACTTGAGGACAATATTATGGAAATAGAAGAGGATGTAGATGAAGACGAAATGGGAGATACGATACTGCGTGAAGAGTTTGACAGAGCACTGAAAGACCTGAGTCGAAACAAGGCCCCCGGAGTAGACAACATTCCATTAGAACTACTTACGGCCTTGGGAGAGCCAGTCATGACAAAACTCTACCAGCTGGTGAGCAAGATGTATGAGACAGGCGAAATACCCTCAGACTTCAAGAAGAATATAATAATTCCAATCCCAAAGAAAGCAGGTGCTGACAGATGTGAAAATTACCGAACTATCAGTTTAATAAGCAACGGCTGCAAAATACTAACGCGAATTCTTTACAGACGAATGGAAAAACTGGTAGATGCAGACCTCGGGGAGGATCAGTTTGGATTCCGTCGAAATGTTGGAACACGTGAGGCAATACTGACCTTACGACTTATCTTAGAAGAAAGATTAAGGAAAGGCAAACCTATGTTTCTAGCATTTGTAGACTTAGAGAAAGCTTTTGACAATGTTGACTGGAATACTCTTTTTCAAATTCTAAAGGTGGCAGGGGTAAAATACAGGGAGCGAAAGGCTATTTATAATTTGTACAGAAACCAGATGGCAGTAATAAGAGTCGAGGGGCATGAAAGGGAAGCAGTGGTTGGGAAAGGAGTGAGACAGGGTTGTAGCCTCTCCCCGATGTTATTCAATCTGTATATTGAGCAAGCAGTAAAGGAAACAAAAGAAAAATTTGGATTAGGTATTAAAATTCATGGAGACGAAGTAAAAACTTTGAGGTTCGCCGATGACATTGTAATTCTGTCAGAGACGGCAAAGGACTTGGAAGAGCAGTTGAACGGAATGGACAGTGTCTTGAAAGGAGGATATAAGATGAACATTAACAAAAGCAAAACGAGGATAATGGAATGTAGTCAAATTAAATCGGGTGATGCTGAGGGAATTAGATTAGGAAATGAGACACTTAAAGTAGTAAAGGAGTTTTGCTATTTAGGAAGTAAAATAACTGATGATGGTCGAAGTAGAGAGGATATAAAATGTAGACTGGCAATGGCAAGGAAAGCGTTTCTGAAGAAGAGAAATTTGTTAACATCGAATATAGATTTATGTATCAGGAAGTCGTTTCTGAAAGTATTTGTTTGGAGTGTAGCCATGTATGGAAGTGAAACATGGACGATAACTAGTTTGGACAAGAAGAGAATAGAAGCTTTCGAAATGTGGTGCTACAGAAGAATACTGAAGATAAGGTGGATAGATCACGTAACTAATGAGGAGGTATTGAATAGGATTGGGGAGAAGAGAAGTTTGTGGCACAACTTGACTAGAAGAAGGGATCGGTTGGTAGGACATGTTTTGAGGCACCAAGGGATCACAAATTTAGCATTGGAGGGCAGCGTGGAGGGTAAAAATCGTAGAGGGAGACCGAGAGATGAGTACACTAAGCAGATTCAGAAGGATGTAGGTTGCAGTAGGTACTGGGAGATGAAGCAGCTTGCACAGGATAGAGTAGCATGGAGAGCTGCATCAAACCAGTCTAAGGACTGAAGACAACAACAACAACCTAAGTAGAAATATGTTAGCTGAAAAATGAACTGAACTAATAGTTATCTTTTTAGTTTATTACTTTCTTCTTCGAAATTACATTCTTCCTGAAATTTCCTCGATAGCAAGTCCTCTTAATGTCGAACACGCAGAGAATTTACCTGAAGTTCTTAAATATTTTATACAACTGTAACCAGGAAAAAATGAACGTTAATAACACAAGTTATCAAGTCACTATAGCTTTATACTGAATTTAATCGGAGAAATAAGACTTTGTATTTGTCTACGGCTGTCAGTGCATTCGCACTCAGCGCTCGATCAGCTGTAGCTACGCGTGACGTAGGAAGTAATTGTTTGCGGTCAACGGCTACCTTCTGCGGCGCACGGACTGACTGTCGCTTAGTGTATGTGCTGCCGCTAGAACACGGCGCGGTGTCCCTGTATTCTCTGCGTGTTTACGTATAACTGTTTATTTCTCAAAAGTATGTCATTCCACAAAAACTTTAACGTTCGATATATGATGTATTCCCTTAGAGCACTGTGATTTAAGAGTTTCTACTTCAACAGTGTTATCATGAATAATTTTGCAAACTCGATATGGACCGTTATAAAGCATAAAAAATTTTCGGCACCAGCCTTTTCCATTGTGAGACAAACGATGAGACTTAATTAACAACTTTTGACCAACTGACAAAGTTTTTAAAGGACCAGTATGTTTAGCTGATTTCTCTCTTCTAGCAGGAGCAGATGCAATATCTTGTAGAGCCAGGTTCACAACTTCAGAGTGCCGCAGTTTCCGTGTAGGTGGAAAAAGGAAGGATTTCAGAAATGCGATTTGTCTGTGCTTTATTTTTTTAATATCTATATAGGCGGTAAAGAAGATGAATCATTAGGGAGTTCATTCAAAATGTTTTAAAAATAGGAAGATACTGATCCCACTTTCTGTGATTATGATGACAATAAAGACGACACAATTTATTGATTTCCTTCATTCATCTCGCTGAAGCGTTAGATTAAATTCAGTAGCTATAGTGACTTGATAACTTATCTTATTAACGTTAATTTTTCCAGGTTACAGTTGTGAAATGAAAATTAATTTAATCTTACGACGCCGTAGAGTACGAAGACAAATTTTAGAGCGAAACTGTGATCCATTATCTGATATAACTTTAATAAGGTTGGTTTTATTTCAAATGTTTTAGGAGTTTTCACCTAAAAATTCGGAGGCATTACTTTTCAGCGCGTCCTCATGTTTCCAAATTCTCAAGGGAATTGGGAACTACATTTCCATAAACAGGATATCATTTGTCTCCCTTATATATCCTCCTGAACGTTTCTTATACATTTGTTCGAAATAGTCTTGGTGCGCTTATAGATGAACTAAATTATTGTCTTTAACTGCGTATGCAGTTTCTTCATTCCATATCCTTTACCCTTTTTTCTTCCAGGGCGTTCCTCTTTTACTAACTCTTCGTTACCTATTCTTCTTGGAGTTTATATGATATTAACCTATTCCCCATGAGTATCTAGGCTAATTCCCTGTTTCCATAGGTAAGTAGACAACCTTCGTTACATTAGGTTTTTATACTCTCTTCATGTATTAGATAAATCTCAAACGCTCATTGCTGTTCATTTTCTTCTACGATGTTGGGAGATGTTTCATTGATATTAACAAATAGTGATCTGTTCATACAAGTGGCTCTAGGCGCTTCAGTCTGGAACCGCGCGACCGCTACGGTCGCAGGTTCGAATCCTGCCTCGGGCATGGATGTGTGTAATGTCCTTATGTTAGTTAGGTTTAAGTAGTTCTAAGTTCTAGGGGACTGATGACCTAAGATGTTAAGTCCCGTAGTGCTCACAGTTATGTTTAGCAACTTGTTTCCAAACAACAGCGGAGTTTTTATGAATGATAATGTACCATGCCACAAGGTCACAATTGTTCAGGTTGTTTTGATGAACATTGTGGACGATTCGAGCGAACCGTTTGACCACCCAGATCGCCCAATATGAATCCCGTCGATCATTTATGGGACACAATGGAGAGGTCGGTTCGCGCATAATATCTTGCACCGGGAACACTTTCGTAATTATGGACGGCTATGGAGGCAGCATGACTCATTATTTCTGTAGGGGACTTCCAACGACTTGTTGAGTCCATGCCACCTCGAGTTTCTGCACTATGCTGGACTAAATGAGGTCTGATTAGATATTAGGGGGTTCCATTCACCTTTGTCATCAGTATAAATAAAGGTTTAGTCTCATTTGTATTGAGTTCCCTCGAGTTTCTTTGCGTTTCTATTAGAACTATTGTAGCAGATTTTCTTTCCTTTCATTCTTTCGTGAGTTCTGTTTCCTAATTAATTAAATCATGAGCATTTCATGTTCCCATGTGTATTCTGTCCCATATTTCGAAGTCTTTATCTTTTCTTGTTTATAGTTCTAGTTGTGGTCCATATTCCTCATTTTTACTATGCCTTTTAGTAAGAAAATCCTGTCTGGCAGTTATAGCCCCTATGCAAACTCATTTTGAAGGTGGCGCCACCACCTTACTGCCTCCAGACTACGTTCTGTAATCACTGAACTAACATCACATTCCATCTCAGCCGTGAATTTTCCTTTCTTCTCCTCAGACTTTGACAGCTTTACTTTTATGATCAGGCAGTGTAGTTTCTATTTATGCTACATTTAAACTGCACAAGACACCTCCCAGTGTGTGGTGGGTGGATGGGGAGGCGAGGGGGAGGGGAGGAGGGCTACGGATAATTTTGCTACCTCTATCATTTGCCCCCTTTGCTGTTACATTCAGGAACGAAATCAAGCAATCATTATCTGCCTTTCAGGGCTTAGGCCCTTCGACCGGTTCCACTGTTCTACCCACTTGCTTCTATATTCGTTTCTTTTATCCCGTATGTCCGAGTTTCTAATTCTATCAAGGCGTGTGTGTCTCAGTAGCGCCCTAAGGAATTTCATTTCTGCAGCTTTAATATGGCTGTGGTCTTTCTGTCTTGACATGCACATTTTACTGCCTTATAGAATAACTGGCAGTACTATCATCTTTTTCAGCCTCAGCCCCCTTCGATCCACATTGTCTTCAGTGTTCTTCAAATAGTTCCACACGTTTTGTGGTATGTACCTAATTTATTAGTTATATCACTATTGAAATCATACCCCACCCGGTTACCCGTGCGGTCTAACGCACTGCTTTCCGTGCGGGAAGCCGCTCCGGTACCCGATACGAATCCGCCCGGCGGATTAGTGTCGAGGTTCGGTGTGCCGGCCAGTCTGTGTATGGTTTTTAATGCAGTGTTCCATCTGCATCGGCGAATGCGGGCTGGTTCCCCTTAATGCACCTGAGTTACACTTTGTCGGCGATTGATGCGCAAATACTTTCTCCACGGGCGCGTACACCATAATTACTCTGCTACACCAACATGGGGTCACACTCGTTTGGTGTGAGATGTTCCCGGGTGGTCCAGTCGGGGACGTACCGCACAATAACCCTGCGTTCGATGTGTGGCGGCGCTGGGGTGAGTGGACTGCTGTAACCTATTGTGGGGTTTTGAACCACTGAGGACCACAGCGGAGACCAAGCCTCCTCCGTCGCTTCTAGGTCCCCTCTCCCATACAATACAATACAATACAATTGTCATCATATATCACAACCTAAATGGTTAAAATGTGGACCCTACTCCAAATTTTCGTCATCTAATGCTTAATGGGCGTTTCCCATTTTAATATTGTATTTTTTTTTTTTTTTGCAAATGTTATGTAATTAACAAACATCTGTTTGAAGACTATCTAGGCGCTCAGTCCGGAACCGTGTGACTGCTACGGTCGCAGGTTCGAATCCTGCCTCGGGCATGGATGTGTGTGATGTCCTTAGGTTAGTTAGGTTTAAGTAGCTCTAAGTTCTAAGGGACTGATGACCACTGATGTTAAGTCCCATAGTGCTCAGAGCCATTTGAACAATTTTTGAAGACTATCTTTAATACAACCAAAAACCATCCAGAGTTTGCAAATTCTACTTTTTTTATTCTCACGATACTTAGTTTCGGGTTGGGACCCATTTTCAAATCATCCCACAGGGCAGAACACCAAATTTACACTCCTGTACAATACGGGTATTTCCAAATTTTTAAGCACAGGCTATACGATTCAAGGCTTACTTAACAGATAGTCGAACTGGTATACCGAAAACGCAAAAATCATTTCATAAACGTGGAAACGAAGTTACAGCGCATACAGAAAACTGGCAACCTATTCCTTCCGCATTCGTAGGGAAACTTCGGGAAGAGGGCGCTTTTCAGGATATAGGAAAGCTTTATGTATTTACAACAATCTTCAGCAACCATCAAAAATACAATTAATATTGTAACAGTAGGAACGAAGAATGAAATTAATAGTTTAAAAATCCTTACAAACAACAGACAAATACTTAAAATCACAAGACAGAAAAACAGAGGGGCGGCACATTCGGCACGTATTACACAGTTTTATACGATGTTGGCAAGCATAAATCATTAGATGTGAACCATAACGTTAGTATCCCCAAAAATGCTTACACTCATACAGTATTCATTAACAGTTATATTGTTTCATATCTACACTGAAGTTGCTACGTTCCGTTTCCACATTAATTAATCAGTTAATCACTGGTCACTGAAGTTTTTACGTTTACATTCCACTGTTACATTTTTCTCCACAACTACTGATTCTTTAATAGGACAAAATATCAGTGACAACTCTCTTAATTAATCTTCTATACTTTGGAAAGTAACTGAATTATTAAAAAATACTTTACTTCTGCAAAATGATGTAAAATTTCAACGATTAATTCCAATTTCTAGGAAATTCTTTCTACTACTTATCCTCCACACAGCCGCGAGTGACCGCTCCATGTTGGAACCCAACACTGACTCCATTATAAAGACCGAGGCAGCGCTCGTGGACCACTACTGACGCACTGTCTTCATTGTACAGCAAGATGATGCTCCCTCAGAGAAAGGGCGTGCTCAGCTCCGAAAGTTCCAGACGCCAGTGATAAGTAATGAGGAAAAATATCGATAACAATACTTCTTACATCCCCCCCCCCCCCCCGCCCCACACGCACTAGATGTTACAAAACTTCAAAATTTAATGTTCTAAAAACTCATAGAAAAATAAAATAGAAATCCCACACAAATTTTCACCCAGCAACAAACCCTAGTACAACAGATATATCACGTACACTATATCTTCCATACAATGAAAATTACAATGTTTATATTTTTGTTTGTCTGTGTAAAAACAGGCAATGAACATACATACAAATCAAAATTGTCATAGCAAGAAATGTATTGAAACGCTTTTGTAGAGATATCCATGTAAATGGTACCGAAAAAATAATTCTGCAGGCTATTTAAATCTCTACAGCACTCAGCACATCTTAAGTGTACTAGTTTTGACGAATATTCATTTTAATCTACAGATGTTACGTGCAGAGCATCGTTACGAAAACATCATGTCACTGAAATTACTTTTGCTAAGTGTATAACATATTGTAATACACATCAGAAAATGTTTTGCATTGACCCGGTTCCCAGAACACCTGAAGACAGACTTTGACTTTGGGTATTGTATTACAGACACTCGCACTTTGACTATTCAGATATGTCTTTAAACCCGCCCAAAGATGTAAACAACTATGCATGAGCAGCGCCCATTAGACGGAGGGGGTCCGACAGCCGATCAGTTCCTATTATCCCACCAGGAAGGAGGTACACGGCTCGTGTTGCCTGTAGTTCAACCATAACTAGGTGATACCGTGGTTCTCTCGCGTCCGCATAGTTACTTTGCGCCAGGAAGGGCCCTCAAGAAGGTAAGTGTCCATGCGTCTCGGAGTGAACCAAACCGATGTTGTCCGGATATGGAAGAGATACAGAGAGACAGGAACTGTCGATGACATGCCCCACTCAGCAGCCAAAGGGCTTCTACTGCAGTAGGTGACCGCTGCCTACGGACTATGGTTCGGAGGAACCCTGACAGCAACGCCACCATGTTGAATAACGCTTTTCGTTCATCCAAAGGACTCAATAAGCTGAATGATGCGCATCTTCACTCTCGACGTCCATGGTGAAGTCCATCTTTGAAACCACAACACATGCAGCGCGGTGCAGATGGCCCTACAAGATGGCGGATGGACCGCTCAGGATTGGCGTCACGTTCTTTTCACCGATGAGTGTCGTTTTTGTCTTCAACCAGACAATCGTCGGAGACGTGCTTCGAGGAAACCTGGTGAGGCTGATTGCCTTAGACACACTCTTCAGCGAGTGCAGCAAGTTGGAGGTTCTCTGCTGTTTTGGGGTGGCATTATGTGGGGCCGACGTATGCCGCTGGTGGTCATGGAAGGCACCGTAATGTCAGTACGATACGTGGATGTCATACTCCGACCGATAGTGCAGCCATATGGGCAGCATATTGATGAGGCATTCGTGTTCATGGACAACAATTCGCGGCCCCATCGTGGACATCTTCCGAATGACTTCTACATCTACATACATACTAAGCAAGCCACCTGAGGTGTGTGGCGAAGGGTACTTTGGGTAAGTGTGCCAGTTCTCGCTTCAGGATAACGACATCGTCTAGAGTGCCCAGCATGTTCTCCAGACATGAACCCTATCGAACATGCCTGGGATTATTGAAAAGAGTTATTTATGGACTACGTAACTCACCATCCACTGTGAGGGATCTACGCCGAATAGCCTTTGAATAGTGTGACAATATAGACCATCAGTGCCTCGATGAACATGTGGCTAGTATGCGACGACGAATACAGGTATGCATCAGCGCAAGAGGACGTGATACTGGGTATTAGAGATACTGTGTGTACTTCAGTCTGGACCACCACCTCTGAAGGTCTCGCTGTACGGCGGTACAACAAGCAATGTGTGGCAATGTGTGGTTTTTATGAGGAGTAAAAAGGGCAGAAATGATGTTTATGTTGATCTCTACTCCAATTTTCTGTACAGGTTCCGGAAGTCTCGGAACCGAGGTAATGCAAAACGTTTCTTGATGTGTGTAATACACTTCGATAAGGTTAGAAATATGACACCTCAACCATCCTTTGTATTCAGACACTGACCAGCCTATACAAAAGGAATATTGCTGCTGCTCAATGTGTATGGTTGTGTTAACAGAAGAAAACGAAAAAAAGCACATGAAGATTTAATATGTACTTCAGTGTCTCCAACTGCCACATTAATAGGCACAGAGTCAAAAGTCAAACGTATTTATAGCTCAAGAGAAAACAATATGTCATCATCATGTATAGTAGATATAACAGTTAAGTATGCTAGTAGTATAACATAAAGAAATAGTTAAAGGTTTATTTTGTGTAAGCAGCAAGCAGAAAATGCGATATTTGCAGTTGAAAAACGTCTAGAAGTACTAAAAATACGATACTAGGACATTTTCCTGAAAAACGTCACTCACAAGCAAACAGTGTTATGCTTTGCCACACAACACTTTTAGCAACGAATGCACATATCGACAGGTGAATGTAGCAGTTGATAGTGACGTTTCTGTGGTGGATAGCAGGCCGATAATTCTTGCGTAGCAGCCAGCAGCAGGGCTGAAAGTCTCCGTTTCTTGCATCACGGCGTCAGGAACTAGACATTGGTGAGGTAGCCACCTACGCAGGGAGCAGCTGGTGTTCTGAATCTGTGAGGGTGGGCGGCGTGCTGGCGGCGGCTGCGCAGTCGAAAGTCGGCGGCCTCCGGTGCTCCGGACGAGATGTAAAAAGACCAGCTGCTCAGCTCCAGCTGTGCAGCATGCTCCAGGGGTGGGAGCTACGAGAGCTGGCGCGCATATGGTACAGCCCAATACCCGTTTTGTGTACAGAGGACTATGCGAGGCACTGTGGTAGCATAACTGCAGCACCGGTAGCACCACACCGCAACGTTAGACACTCGGCGAACATGGAAAAATAACGCACCGCGGCATCTGTATGCCCGACAAGAAGGCTAAACATGCACAATGCATGACACTCCTACTTTTGTAACTGTTGCAATTAAAGAACAATCAAAGAAAGAATACTCACTGTTCGTTATAACGATAGTTTACATTGCCGCTAATCTGACAATGAAACAGTATTTTAACACAAACTATTTAAAATTATTAAATAAATCACCATTCATAAGCATTTGAAAGTTTACTTTTTTATTTTATTTTTTATTTTTTGCATATGCCACTCAGGTTGCTTGCAGACGTACAATGGAATATTCCGGAATTTGAAACACGAACAGCTGCTAGCATGAGTTTCTTAGAAGTAGATACCTTAGGGGTTGCGAAGCAACTCAAATCGCTTTATACGGGCAAGTCTTCAGGTCCATATTGTATACCGATTTGGTTCCTTTCAGATTAAGCTGAGACAATAGCTCCCTACTTAGCAATCATATACAACCACTCGCTCACCGATAGATGTGTACCTGCAGGTCGCACCAGTGTTTAAGAAGGGTATTAGGAGTAATCCATCGAACTACAGACCTATGTACAATAAGATTTTGGAGCATATACTGTATTCAAACATTATGAATCACCTCGAGGAGAACGATCTATTGATACGTAATCAGTGTGGTTTCAGAAAACATCGTTCTTGTGCAACGCAGCTAGCTCTATATTCGCACGACGTAACGGCCGCTATCGACAGGGGATTTCAAGTTGATTCCGTATTTCTAGGAAAGCTTTTGACACGGTTCCTCACAAGCGACTTCTAATCAAGCTGCGCGCCTATGGAGTATCGTCTCAGTTGTGCGACTGGATTCGTGATTTCCTGTCAGGAAGGTTGCAGTTCGTAGTAACAGACGGCAAATCGTCGAGTATACCTGAAGTGATATCAGATGTTCCCAAGGGAAGTGTCCTGGGTTCTCTGCTATTCCTGATGTGTATAAATGACCTGGGTGACAATCTGCGCAGTTCTCTTAGGTTGCTCGCAGATGATGCTGTAATTAACCGTCTAGTAAGGTCATTCGAAGAGCAGTATCATTTGCAAAGCGATTAAGAAAAGATTGCTGTATGGTGTGGTAGGTGGCAGTTGACGCTAAATAACGAAAAGCATGAGGTGATCCACATGAGTTCCAAAACAAATCCGTTGGAATTCGATTACTCGAAAAATAGTACAATTCTCAAGGCTGTCAATTCAACTAACTACCTGGGTGTAAAAATTACGAACAACTTCAGTTGGAAAGACCACATAGATATTATTGTGGGGAAGGCGAGCCAAAGGTTGTGTTTCATTGGCAGGACACTTGGAAGTTGCAACAAGTCCACTAAACAGACAGCTTACACTACACTCGTTCGTCCTCTGTTAGAATATTGTTGCGCGGTGTGGGATCCTTACCAGGCGGAACTGACGGTGGACATCGAAAGGGTGCAAAAAAGGGCAGCTCGTTACGTATTATCACGTAATAGGGGAGAGAGTGTGGCAGATATGATACGCGAGTTGGGATGGAAGTCATTAAAGCAAAGACGTTTTTCGACGGGGCGAAATCTATTTAGGAAATTTCAGTCACCAACTTTCTCTTTCGAATGCGAAAATATTTTGTTGAGTCGAACCTACATAGGTAGGAATGATCATCAAAATAGAATAAGAGAAATCAGAGCTCTAACAGAAAGGTTTAGGTGTTCGTTTTTCCCGCGCGCTGTTCGGGAGTGGAATGGTAGAGAGATAGTATGATTGTGGTTCAATGAACCCTCAGCCAAGCACTTAAATGTGAATTGCAGAGTAATCATGCAGAAGTAGAAGATGTAGAACATGCAGAAAGCATCATGCAGACCCCTCCGCCCTCTTCTTCCTTCTCCTCTTCCATTACATAATGTTTACATCCTTGTAAGCGACCAAGCAAAAATAATACATCAGTTCCACTCACATTATTCTCCTTCGCTCCAGTTTGCACAAACTTGTTTCACCTTGGCTGATTGCACTTGCATCATTCCACCTCTTTCTGCTTTTCTTTCCACTAGCCGGCGAGCCATAGTAATCTCTCATGCATTCGTGAGAACAACCACTTCTTCTCTTGTTCCACTATCTGACTTGCCCGGCGTGGTCATTTCGCGACATGGAGAGTTGTATGGAACCAGTCGTGGAACTGAAGATTATCACAACAATATATGCCAAGGAATAGTGTGTTACCTAACTCTCCTCGGTTGTAATCCTCTCCATGACTCATAGCATGTCTCTTGATGATCAGCCTTGTGATACGCCACTGTGATCCTCTCACGTAGCAAGTTCTTCACCTGGGAGGAACACTTGTATCAGCTACTTGGAAATACTCCATTCTCTGTCTTCCAATACCGTTTCTGCCCTCAACATCTCCCTCTCACATGACAGCAGTTATTCCTTCATATCATAACACATAACCGATCATCCTGTCCCTCCTTCTAATCAGATTTTTCCACACATTCCTTTTGCTCGCAGATTCTGTGGAGAATTTCTTCATTTGTTATCTTATAAATCCACCTTCTTGTCAGCGTCCTTCTAGAGAGCCACACCTCAAACCATTAGATTCTCGTTTTTTCGAGTTTTTCCACAAGCATAATTCACATCCACTCAACGCTATGATGAATACATACCTAGAAATTTCTAGCTATGATTAAACCCTATGTTTGACAGTAGTTGACGTAGTGTAGAGAGGAATGTCCTCTTCGCCTGCACTTCTCTGCTTCTTGTATCAAAACTGCGTCGTCTGCCATGCCTCATTTTGCTTACAAGGATGTTATCTAACTTCTCTATTAATGGTCCCAAAAAGACGAGCGGTGCTCAAGAGTCGGTCAGACGATTGTTCTGTAACGGACTTATTCCCTTTAATCTTAGGTCCTCAATGAATTACATCTATTTCTGTGCATGATCAATTGGCAGTCCCTGCACCAAGCGAGTCCTCCTGCATTTCGTTGCAGTTTTCTAGACTTGTAAACTTGCTGTACGCAAGAGCATCATCCATGAGCGGTTCCACTGAATCCCCGGCGTCACGCATCATAATATCATTTTAATACACACTTTAAAGCAAAACAATGTCGCACCAAGAAAGAATTATTCATATTCGCCGGAAATCGCTAGACTTCACGTATATCTAGAGACAAATAAATGATTACAATTTCAGAACAGTGAATGATTTATTCGAGACAGTGAGCTTCAAAAATAGAGCAAACCAGTAACATGCTGCTCCGGTTCTGGCCCTTATAAAAGCAGTTATTCGGCTTGGCATTGGTTGACAAAGTTGTTGGATGTCCTCGGGAGGGATATCGCGCCAAACTCTGTCCAATTGGCACGTTAGATTGTCAAATTACTGAGCTCGTTGTAGCGCCATACTCACAATGCTCCAAACGTTCTCTGGCCAAGGCAGGGTTTGGCAAGCAGAAAGGCAACAGCAAAAAATCTCCCCTTGTGTGGGCGGGTACTATATTTCTGAAATGTAAGTCCAGAGTACTTGCCATGAAGGGCAACAAAACGAGCAGTGCTGGAAGGATGCTGTGGATGACAACCAAAGGGATCCTGCTACGAAAAGAAGTGGAACTCCAATCCATTAGTCCTTTTTATGGGGCAGTATGGAAGGCTGCAATCAGGTCGGTATCCCATCGCTCTTTGGAGCGTTTCCAGACATGTCTTCGCTGGTCGTGGAGCTCATTTCGAAACGGATCTCACAACTGAAGGCAGTTATACTCCCATCAATGAGATTCCAGATGTCCCGAAGAGTGGTGACATACCAACCAGGGTGCCATAAGGCACGACAACCAGTAGTGGTTACCTGAGGTGTCACGTCTTTACCTAGGACGATCCGTTTGGTTGTCAGTCACTGCACCTTTCCAGCACAGCGGTATGTCGACAATATTCTACGCCACGTTCTGTTTCCTGCATGTCCAAGTCTCCCTGGGCTTACATTTCAGCAAGTTAATGCCCGTCCGCATGCGGCAGGCAATTCTATAGCTAGTCTTCGTGCATGCCAAATCCTGTCTCGGCCAGCAATGTCGCAGGATCTCTCCCCACTTGAAAACGTTTGCAGCATTATGTGCCAGGCCCTGCACTCAGATTGGGATTCTAACGATCTGACGAGCCAATTGGATATAGATCGGATACAGTTTGTCACTATGTTCCTTAAGGGGACCTCCAACAACTCTGTTGATCATTGCCGAGGCGAATAATTGCCTGCATAAAGACCAGAGTTGGACCAACGCGTTCTTGACTTGCTCAGTTTGTGAAGCTCTTTCTCTGAAATAAATCATCCAAATTTTCTGAAACAGAAATCATTTGTATATTCTTGAAATAGGAACAATCCACACATGTTACAAATCGATTTAATTCCACATTACTCCAGCGACTGGAATTCCACATCATTCCAGCGGCTTACGGTATACTGCTAGTAGAAGGAGAAAGCAAATGTAATAGCTTGAAATAAAGAAGTTTGCTTCTACGGTGGTTGTTTATTGCCATATAGTTCTCATTTTATATGCTACAACATTTCGGCTACGCAAAGAATGCCTACAGAGCCGAAACGTCATAGTGAGCACGATAAAAACAAAATCGGAATAAAGAACCGGCGTAGCAGAAAACTTATTGTAAGTAGGCTGTTTAGGTTTTTATTTTGGTAACGCCACGTCGCGCTCTGCATGAAAATTACTGGCTGTGCTGTGTGCAGTCTGTGGCTGGGTGGCATTGTTGTAATATTCGGTATTGTAGTATTGGGCTGTCAACAGCGCGTAGCATTGCGCACTTGGAGGTGAGTCGCCAGTAGTGGTGGATGTGGGGAAGTGAGATGGTGGATTTTTGAGACCGGATGATCTGGACGTGTGTCCATCAGAAACAGTACATTTGTACGGTATATATTATGATTTTTGAACACTATTAAGCTGGCAGTAGTGGCGCTCGCTGTATTGCAGTAGTTGGAGTAACGAAGATTTTTGTGAAGTAAATGATTTGTGAAAGGTATAGCTTAATGTTAGTCAGGGCCATTCTTTTGTAGGGATTATTGAAAGTCAGAGTTGAGCTAAAAGTATTGTGTGTCAGTTTAGTGTTGATCAGTATAAGTAAAGAGAGAAATGTCTGAGTACATTCAGTTCTGCTCAGCTGTTTGAAAATCAAACAACGTAAGAGATTTGAATAAAAATCTCTCGGTGTACGTGCCGCGTCCTTTCAGGATAAAACTCCAATCTTTCGACCACTACCTCCATGGTCGTGTGTCTATGGAAATAAGTCGCGAAAGACTTCGTAGCCACAACGTAAGGGATTTATCAGCACAGTAATTCATTAATTTTTCTAAGGGGACGTTATTTCTTTGAAGGTTGTGCGCCCTGCTGCAGCTCATTTATTTCAACCGTATAATATGAGTCATTCATTCTAATATTGACGGTTGGGAGTTCTGTAGTGACGCTGCATATCTGGCACTTCCATCCGTACACCCGTTCACTGTATCCATTATTATAGACATCTGTGAATGCATTTTTTATGTTTTTTTTCAATGTTTCTTCTCTAGGTATGAGAAAGAAGTATGCATTAAGTATCGTAGCCATGTAAAACTTCCTCGTGCTAGAAGAGGACTGTGCGTACTCGTCACCATTGATTTCGTGCAAATTTTTGGTCTGTCTAGAGCAGGACCAGAAATGAGAGGTGAGACTGTAGATGGCCAAGTGTTCAGGAAAAAAATTGTTTCCTGGCGCAGGCCGAGTAACTGATGGGCCATTTATGGCAGCATAGGTTCCAGACAGCAGTCGGCAAAGGAGGAAGTGAGCATAATGGTAACTCGAGGGATGTGGCCGACTACCGATGGGGAGTTTTTTCTCTTTATTTTCAATTTTTGCATTGTTGTTGTTGTTGTCTTCAGTCCTGAGACTGCTTTGATGCAGCTCTCCATGCTACTCTATCCTGTCCAAGGATTTTCATCACCCAGTACTTACTGCAACCTACGTCCATCTGAATCTGCTTAGTGTATTCAACTCTTGTCCTCCCTCTACGATTTTTAACCTCCACACTGCCCTCCAATGCTAAATTTGTGATCCCTTGATGCCTCAAAACATGTTCTACCAACTGGTCCCTTGTTCTTGTCAAGTTGTGCCACAAACTCCTCTTCTCCCCAATTCTCTTCAATACCTCCTCATTATTTATGTGATCTACCCATCTAATCTTCGGCATTCTTCTGTAGCACCACATTTCGAAAGCTTCTTCTCATCTTGTCTAAACTATTTATCGTCCATGATTCCATACATGTCTATGCTCCATACAAATATTTTCAGAAATGACTTCCTGACACTTAAATCTATACTCGATGTTAACAAATTTCTCTTATTCAGAAACGCTTTTCTTGCCATTTCCAGTCTACATTTTATATCCTCTCTGCTTCGACCATCATCAGTTATGTTGCTCCCCAAACAGCAAAACTCCTTTACTACTTTAAGTGTGTCATGTCACACTGTAAATAAACGAAGATAACGATGCGTGGTATCACATATCGATACTAACCTATGCATGTCATAGCAAAGGAATTGCAAGTTTTCGCGAGAGGCCGGTAACAAGCATGCAGGATATGGCAGCCCCAGTGGGGCTCGGCCACTGAGCCACACCTCCAGCGCCCTCTGCCACCACAATATGGCTGCAGGACGACCTGCGGTAGCCACTCAGCACACTCGTGCTTCGAGACACTTCTCTGTGGGATGCCACGCACGCGCCACCTAGTAATCGTTGCTACTCTTGTACGAGTAGGACTATATTTCTTGTTCCATCAATTGCAATCAGTGTTTATATACTTGCTGAACCACAAGTTAAGTAAATATGTTGTTCACTATGACATCTTGTTCACTAAACGGTTCAAATGGCTCTGAGCCCTATGGGACTCAACTGCTGTGGTCATCAGTCCCCTAGAAATTAGAACCACTTAAACCTAACTAACCTAAGGACATCACACACATCCATGCCCGAGGCAGGATTCGAACCTGCGACCGTAGCAGTCGCACGGTTCCGGACTGTGCGCCTAGAACCGCGAGACCACCGCAGCCGGCGTTCACTAAATATCTCTGCTCCTGCCCAGCTTTCGTATGACGACAGTTGCCGCACCATCAACGATTACGAGAAAGACAGGCTGTGGTGTGCTTTCTGTAAGACCTTCGCAATACACACCATCAGATTATTTGACTTGTGGCTCTACCGAAGTAGGCGAGTGTCAGCAATATGTCTCGTGGTCTTATTGTGGCGTGTTTATCTTCTGCCTTTAGGTCAGACGATAGAAATGCCACTTGCACGCTTAGAGTAGCAGATTGACGATGATCAATTTAAACAGAACTTGATTAATTTCCACACACATTTATTAAAATAATAACAAGCATGAAAATAACTTAACTTGGTTCTGGATGGTATTTACAATTGACTATCTGAAGTTCCTTTGGCCTTGGTACGTTAATCCTATTCTCACATATCTCTGATACTTGACAAAGTGTCTATTCATTTATCTTCATGGCTATGTACAGGAATATGGTAATATTATTAGGCTCAGACTCAAACTTGTCTATAGACTAATGCAGATTCACTAATCGGAGGTCTGTACACTCGTTATAATACGTCGCGCGTTCAGGTATCAATGCGCGAGTGTGATCAGCGAGGAGAAAAGGTTCTAGGTTAGCAGCAATCTCATTTGCTGCGTTACACATTAATACGCTGATCGGCGGAAGCAGAATTTGGTCCGTCTCTAAGACAGAGCCATCTCGTAGTGCGGAGACGGACGAGCGTTGCGCCTGCGCTGTCGTGCTTAGCATGGCGCGCTCTATTGGGAAAATTGTGTACACGCTGACTACGCGGAACTATGTACACAACACAGGCCATGGCGCGTACGTCATAGCACTTGTCAGTGTAGGTCTACGAGTGCCAGCAGCCGTCTCCAGTAGGGAGAGAGTGATTATTTCAGACAAGTTTCATAATTATTAACTGCACGTTTAAGTGCTTATGTGTTCTCAATAACACACTACAAAATTAAGGTCTATAGTGGACTCTTGTTCAATGTAATAGAAATTGATATCCCGTGGACCCTGTACAGAACCGAGAATTCGCAAAGTGTGGCGGATAAGCCTACTAGTGTGACGTCACAAGTTTCTTGCAGGGCCCGTCACGTTGTCACCGAGCTTTCCTATGACGACAGCTGCCACACCACTCTATAGCCTAACTCTTGTTTCTGTTGTGTCTAAAGTCGTACACAACATGCTCAATATACTGCATTTCACGTGAGAAAACCCTATGTGCAAATTTCTTCGTTATTTGACTCGTCGGGAGGATAAGCCATTCAACAATTATACAATGATGTTTTTGAAGATGAAGAACGATTGTCATCGATCACCATTAAAGCGATCCCCCAAAATATATTGAGCATTATTTCCGTTTATTTGCACTTAACTAACGTCAAAAACCAAAAAAAAAAAAAAGAAATCAATTCCACACGAGGCCTCCAACCCACCACTTTCGGATTACCATTCAGCACTCCCTCCACTGCGCCAACCGCGGCATGGAGTCTACACTGTCGTAAATTGCTCATGCCTTACCCTAACCGCCCAATCATGCTACGTTTTTATAAACGCAGCATGTCATTCTCAATGGCGAGAACACTGAGGCTTAATGCAGATGATGCTGTAGTATATCGAGAGGTTGTAGCAATGGAAAATTTACTGAAATTCAGGAAGATATGAAACGAATTGACGCATGGTGTAGGGAATGGCATTTGAATCTCAATATAGACAAGTGTAATGTGCTGCGAATACATAGCAAGAAAGATCCTTTATCATTTAGCTCCAGTATAGCAGGTCAGCAACTGGAAGCAGTTAATTCCATAAATTATCTGGGAATAGGCATTAGTAGTGATTGAAAATGGAATGACCATATAAAATTACTTGTCGGTAAAGAAGATGCCAGACTGAGATTCACTGGAAGAATCCTAAGGAAATGCAATCTGAAAACAAAGGAAGTAGGTTACAGTACACGTGTTCACCCACTGATTGAATACTGCTCACCGGTGTGGGATGCGTACCAGATAGGGTTGATAGAGGAGATAGAGAAGATCCAACGGAGTGCAGAGCGATTCGTTGCAGGATCATTTAGTAATCGCGAAAGCGTTACGGAGATGATAGATCATCTCCAGTGGAAGACTGCAAGAGAGACGCTCAGTAGCTCGGTACGGGCTTCGGTTGACGTTTCGAGAACATACCTTCACCGAGGAGTCAAAAAGATGGTTCAAATGGCTCTGAGCACTATGGGACTTAACATCTATGGTCATAAATCCCCTAGAATTTAGAACTACTTAACCTAACTAACCCAAGGACATCACACAACACCCCAGTCATCACGAGGCAGAGAAAATCACCGAGGAGTCAAGCAGTATATTGCTCCCCCCTACGTATATCTCTTGAAGAGACCATGAGGATAAAATCAGAGAGATCAGAGCCCACAAAGAGGCATACCGATAACATTTCTTTCCACGAACAATACGAGACCGGAATAGAAGGGAGAACCGATAAAGCTACTCAAAGTACACTCCGATACACACAGTCAGGTGGCTTGCGGATCATGGATGTAGATGTAGATATGGATCTCTCACTTCTGTCAGTTTCACTTCTGGTCAAGCTCTGCAGATACCATAAATTTGGACGAAATCGGTTGTGACAAATAAGCGTGATCCCCTCGTCAGAATGTCCTACAGTGGGATGCACATGAGCTTCTGCCGTGGCTCATCAACGCTTGGCCAACATTTTTATATCATGACGTTCTCGTAGTGATGTGTCTACTTGCATCGGAGGTCTTCAAGAAATTAAGACTTTTAAGTCTTACTTTCCAGTACGATCAGCGTCTCGAAATACATTGCTTTACTTGTGTCGTGTATAGTTAATCAGAACCTCTGCTTAAGGTTGTACAGTTCTAAACTTTTTCAGTGTGTGAGTTTGAACTGTTTCACAAATACCTCCATTCAAATTTTATATTTGCATGGAGATCTATAAGGTATTCATTTGTTTATGTGTCATTACAAGTGTTGCATTCTAATGGAAAATGAGGGATTATTTAATTTACGTATGGTGCTTCTCACAGCAGCTGTTGCGTCCTGTCCGTATTCAAGGTTTCCATTTTAACACAGATATTGTGAGCGTAGCCATGAAGAGATGTGCTGCGAACAGTCACACCGCCACATTACGTTTACCGCAAACGTGTCATAAATCCAACTCAAATATCCCGTATTTCACCGGATCATGCTGGTGAACTCTAGCTAACGCTGACAGTATATCACTTCAGACCGTAGCAGGATGTGCTCAAACTCTGCTTTACAAAACTATTTTTATGTTTATCAAGTAATAAAAGACAAGAGTTTTTCATGAAGTAACAAAACTTATTTTCACTGATACAGTGGCTCAGACTGAAAAATTTACTATATAACTAGCACCACGATAAAAGAGTAGCATACTTAGCAACCTGCTAGCTACTTGTTCAACATATTTCCCTACTGAAAACCCATTCTGAATAACCAAAGTACCTGATAAATGTTTCAACCGCCCTCATTAACTATTTCATTGTAAGCAGACATTCAAGAGCAAAACTCAAATGACCATATGAAATCAATAGAGGTGATACTGCGAAACTGTAATTCATCTTTCTAAAACATTATTTATGTTCAGGTATGTGTTGGAAATTTGTTAATGTATGGAATTAATGACACATGATTCTAAAAGGGGTTAAAGAAAGTGTACACGAACACCAACACAAGATCACAGGCTTATTTTACTGGCAGCAGAGTGTAACAGATATGCTGCAAAACTGGCCTACAAGACACTTAAAGAGAAGTACTACATCTGTAACCCCGCCGCATCTCGATGAGATTTCACCTTGGTTTCGCCAAGTGTTGAAAACCATCACCACAGCGTTCCTCGAACACCCGGTAAGTCGTGTAGCTTCGGAAATGCTCGGGACGAGCCTTCGAGCCATTGCAATCAGCCCTCGGTCAATGTCTGAGAGATCGCCCGCCTTCTCCGTTCTACACACGGACAGCAAGCTCACTGATGCGTACGTCTGACTAGTACTTATCGCCTGGACGGGTTTATATCGATAGTAGGTCCGTAGTCGAAATGTTCTAGCTGATCAGTGCATGAGTAAAAAATTTTTACAACTGAAACGATACACATACGGAAAAGGTAAAGGAACAGAAAGGACAACATCTGGAAAAGAAATCACTCTCAGCGACTCATCCGTACATCCATCCACATAGTTAGTTATCTTCTCGCAAGCAGTAATAGTATCCTATTGTTCACTTCCTTACGTCTAAATTAACTGTGCCTCTCCTGAAGCGAACATGCATAACAATGCCTTCTAAATGCACAAAAAACATTGAATATTACTTCCTTAATATATCTCGAAGTCGTTGCTTATGGATTTCCCCTGAACTATTGCGCTAAACTGACAGACCAATGTCGATTGTTTACTATTGCCTTATTCGACCGTGTCGTTGTGAGGAACATCGACCATCAATGACATATATTTATGTTCTCATCTGCATCTGGAGCAAAAATTAAAACAAGCGCATCTTATTTACATTTACGAAAGTAACAATACTGAAGTGTACACTTGTGACACCTATAATCATCCCTAAAAATGACTAGTGCAAATACCAATGGCACATAAAATCTGCACTCAGAATGCTTGAAGAGACTAAATAAGTTCTGGAAACAAAGGAATTTGTGTATTTTTTATAGCCACCTCTGGTGTCTAGCAGTTGTTTCTTACCATGTGAATAATATGTGCTCTGAGGTCATGGCTTTGCTGGGGTATTTCTTGTTATCACATAGGATTAAAGGCTCTGAGCACTATGCGACTCAACTTCTGAGGTCATCAGTCGCCTGGAACTTAGAACTAATTAAACCTAATTAACCTAAGGACATTACACACATCCATGCCCGAGGCAGAATTCGAACCTGCGACCGTAGCGGTCGCTCGGTTCCAGACTGTAGCGCCTAGAACCGCACGGCCACTCCGGCCGGCCGCATAGGATTATCTCCACTAAATCAATCAAATGTAAATGCCGCAAATTCAACTAAATACCTAGGAATTACAATTACGAATAACTTAAATTGGAAGGAGCACATAGAAAATGTTGTGGGGAAGGCTAACCAAAGACTGCGTTTTATTGGCATGACGCGTAGAAAATGTAACTCATCTACTAACGAGACTGCCTACACTACGCTTGAGCGTCCTCTTTTAGGATACTGCTGCGCGATGTGGGATCCTTACAAGATAGGACTGACGGAGTCCATCGAAAAAGTTCAAAGAAGGGCAGCACGAAATATGGAAGAGAGTGTCACTGAAATGTTACAGAATTTGGGCTAGACATCATTAAAACAAAGGCGTTTTTGGTTGCGATGGAATCGTCTCAAGAAATTTCGATCACCAACTTTCTCCTCCTAATGCAAAAATATTTTGTTGGCAACGACCTACATAAAGAGAAACGATCTTCACCATAAAATAAGGGAAATCAGACCTCGTACGGAAAGCTATAGGTGTCGTGCTTTCCGCGTGCTATATGAGATTGTAATAACAGAGAATTGTGAAGGTGGTTCGATGAACCCCTTTGACAGGCACTTAAATGTGATTTGCCGAGTATCCATGTAGATATGGATGTAGAAAACATTTTAACAAAAAAACTTAGTTGTGCTGTCACCAATATTATCATCTAACAATACAGCTTATGGCTAGGCGCTAGGCGTTGTGCCTAACGTCTGTTGCACGTAGCAGTATTGGACTCTCATCATTTCTCCCGTTCAGTAGCATCAGACAGCCGCAGAACGAACACCAGATCCCGTAATGGGTCTCTAATCCTCTTACAGTTCGCTGGCGGTCCGAACGCACTTCGGCGTCGACAGGAAGCAAACATCATCCTCGCTAATATCTCGATGGTACAGATGTGCTCTGTAGGGAGGAAAAATCAACCCTAACACCACGTGGTGGTCGGAATCTTTTTCGACGGGCACACACACACACACACACACACACACACACACACACACACACACACACACACACACACACAAAAAATTTCCTTTATACGTCATCTACGACGGTGATCGAACTATGACCCTCGTCCTCTCGTCCTCTACTAAATGCTCCAGTTGACTTCACCATCTCCTGTTAATTCAGCTTCACGGAAACCAAGTTCTTTTTTTATTTCACTTATTGTGCAGGACGAAATTTATGTCATGATATAATATTTGTAGTGTGGGTATATGTCATGTGCATGCTAACCACAAAAATGTTTCCTCTCTTTCCAATAAACAAAAACTCACAATCTATCTTAAATGCCTCCAGTCTCTTCAACTAAAAGTGACACCATATTCATTTTCTAGACTGCGTAGCATCCTGATTTTTTCCTCCCAGTATTCGCCTTTATCAAAATTGTTACATAAGCAAACTATATGATCAAAACGACAAGAAATCACAAATATTACCCTTTATGATGAACAAAATACGCAATGCAAAAGGAAGAAAGACAGATCATAAAACACAAACGTATCGTCCAAACTATTTCTCTACAAAACTTATTTATTTCCTAGGCAGACACAATGTAACAGCTTGATACAGAGTAAAATTACAAGCTACGTACTAGGGCCGCTGATAAAGTATTGATATATAGATACAATTTTCTAAGTTGTATCGATATATATGTATCGGGGATATTTCTGCTGCCCTTACATCGGCATATCGATATAAAAACAGCATTATCGAATGACGATATTTTAATTTTATATTATATTTTTTCACAACTTTCGGTGAGTGTTTGAAGTTGTTCCTTTGGAACTGTACTAGAACATAAATTTACTTTCACTTTGTAAATGACGCTTACTACTTTTTGAGCTTTCCTCACGTCCAATCTTTCTCTTTGACTGTGTGTAGGAAGTACAGGTGACACAAAAGAAGACGTCCCATTGCGTTTTCTCCACATTGCAATTCTTCAAAAACAGTCGTTCAAAATGACGAACAAAAATCTAAATGACAATATTGGTCTTCATAGTGGACGGAGACGTCTGAAGGGAAATTCTGGCGAAATTGGAGCTCGGTACTACCAACAAAAACTGCAACTTTTAGCTTCACCAAGCAGTTTTTGCAATACAACTTCTAGGTCGCTGGCGTTGGCAGAAATAAAAAACAGGGAAGTCGACAGGAAGTGTTCCGGACAAATCAGACATGTGACGAAACCGAACGATGGACTCATCGGACACCTTTTATTGTGCCACTCACATACAGCTACCATTGTTATCAAAGTGGCTATCGCCAATAGATAAGCTGCATCATTTTCCTCTCAATTCTTCCTCTGAGGGAGAAAGGCAACCTGGTATCTGGTTGATACACAGAATATCAAATAATACGTCAGTACTTTACCATACAACTCTCACATTTACAATGTGCTGTCATTGTTTTTTAAAGGCAAGTACATAGATATTTTTCCCCTCGATATATCGATACTTTCTCGATATACCGACAGCCGACAATGATACCTTTCTAAATATCGATATACCTTATACCCAATGTGTTTAAAGTATCAACAGACCTACTTTTATTTCGGGTTATCACCCTTTTGACTGGTGTGACGTGACCCACCACGAATTCTTCTCCTGTGCCACTACGATCTCAATTATTTGCTGACTGTATCCAGTCTATGCCTTCCTGTACAGTTTTTGCGTCTACAGCTCCCTCTAGTACTATGAAAGTCATCCCTCATGTCTTATCAGATGTCCAATCATCCTGTCCCTTCTCCTAGTCACTGTTTTCCTAATATGCCTTTCCTCGCCAATTCTCCGCAGAACCTCCCTATTTCTTACTTTATCAGTAAACATTCGTCATTCAACATTCGTCTGCAACACCACATCTCTATTTCTGGTTTTCCCACAGTCCTTGTTCACTGCCATACAATGATGTGCTCCAAACGTACATTCTCAGAAATTTTTTCCTCAAAATGTTTGAAACTAGTAGATTTCTCTTGGCCAGGGTTGCTCTTTTTGCCATTGCTAGTCTGATTCTGATGTCTTCCCCGTTCCGTCCAACAAAGGTTATTTTGCTGCGTAGGTTCAAAAATGGTTCAAGTGGCTCTGAGCACTATGGGACTTAACTTCTGAGGTCATCAGTCCCCTAGAACTTAGAACTACTTAAACCTAACTAACCTAAGGACATCACACACATCCATGCCCGAAGCAGGATTCGAGCCTGAGACCGTAGCAGTTTCAACTGAAGCGCCTAGAACCGCTCGGCCACCGCGGCCGGCTCTTCGTATGTAATAGTATTCCTTAACTTCTTCTACTACGTGACCGTGAATCCTGATATTAAGTTTCTCGCTATTCTCATTTCTGCTTATTCTCATTACTTGTCTTTCTTCGATTTAGTCCCAATCCATATTATTTATTACTAAGATTGTACATTCCATTCAGCAGATCCTGTAATTCTTCTTCACTTTCATTGAGGATAACAGTGTCATCAGCGAATCGAATCATTAATATCCTTTCACCTTGTATTTTAACTCCTCTCTTGAAGCTACCTTTTATTTCTTCGATGTACAGATTGAACAGTAGGGGCAAAAGACTAGATCCCTGTCCCCAGCGGCTTGGACGACGTCCTCTCGGCCCTCTCTCCGTGATGAGATCATTTTAGCTTGGTTACGTATCCGACCCTGTTTTCTTAACCACAGACTTTTGTTAATTGGTACTCCCCCACCACTTTGTACTCATTGCACCCAATCTTTGATGGTCCGTCGTTTCCTGACAGAATTCTTTTTTTTTTTACCATCTACATTCTCGTCTGTTTTTGCCGTCTGAGGTATCGGCCGTTGTGCAGAACGACGCGCGCTGTCCACCGCGTTTTACTTTTTATCAGTCGTAAATTATGCCCAAGGCCATTTAATTTTTTGTTCAGGGCCTTCGTTTCCCTATTGCGTATTTTATAGACCTTTCTCAACAACCCCGTTTTTAGCTGTCTTCTATTCCGTCGATTACGATTGACGTGTAGTCGTTTTTTAACTCCTGTCTTTGCTTCGTGTTGCCGGCCGTTGTAGCCGAGCGGTTCTAGGCGCTTCAGTCTGGGACCCCGCGACCGCTACGGCCACAGGTTGGAATCCTGCCTCGGGCACGGATGTGTGTGATGTCCTTAAGTTAATTGGTTTAAGTAGTTCTAAGTCCTAGGGGACTGATGACCACAGATGTTAAGTTTCCATAGTGCTGAGAGTCATTTTTGCTTCGGCTTCTAGAGTTCTGACATTGACGAGTTTGATCCTAATTGTGTTTACGGCCTAACCCAAAACAAACAAACAAACCTGTCTTACATACTTTTTAAACCCAGCGTTTCGTTCTTGGTCGTCCAGTCTCATTATTTTGGCTTTTGTACATATTGTATATCACCCGTATCTTCCTATAACTTACTTCTGTTTTCCTCAGAATTTCGACATCTTGCAACATTTTACATTTTCGAACCCTTTTTCCATGTCGACAAATCCTATGAAGGTGTCCTCATATTTCTTTAGTCTTGCTTCCATCATAGCCGCAGCGTCAGAATTGCCTCTTGGTGCCTTTAACTTTCCTAAAGCCAAACTGATCGTAATCTAACATATCCTCAATTTTCTTTTCCATTCGTCTGAATATTATTTCTGTCATCAGCTTGGATGCATGATCAGTTAAGACGATTGAGCGATAATTCTCGCACTTGTCACCTCTTGCAATCTTCAGAATTGTGTGGATGATATTTTTGCTAAAGTCTAAACTTCCTATTTACTTCATTCTTCAGCGACTTCTATTTCTGTATTCGTGAACTTCCCTTAACAATTTTGGACATTTGTCTCTCATCGATTAAGTGAAGTAGTTCTTGTGTTACACATGGTTTCTTCCCAGTTACCTTCTTTGTACCTATGTGTTTCTTCCCAACATATGTGACTGCCCTTTTTAGAGATGTGCATTCCTTTTCAACAGTACTGCCTACTGAGCTATTTGTTATTGCTGTTCCTATAGTCTTAGAAAACTGCAATCGTATCTCGCCATTCTTTATTGCTTCCGTATCCCACTTCTTTGCCTATAGATTCTTTCTGACTAATCTCTTAAACTTCAGCCTACTCTCCATCACTACTACATTGTGAACTGAGTTTACATCTGCTCTTGGATATCACTTACAACCCAGTACCTGATTTCGGAATCTCTGTCTGACCATCTACATCTACATGGTTATTCTGCCATTCACGCTTAAGTGCCTGGCAGAGGGTTCATCGAACCATTTTCATACTACTTCTCTACCACTCCAATCTTGAATGGCGCATGGGAAAAAGGAACACCTAGATCTTTCCGTTCGAGCTCTGATTTCTCTTATTTTGTTATGATGATCATTTCTCCCTACGTAGGTGGGTGTCAACAAAATATTTTCGCATTCGGAAGAGGAAGTTGCTGGTTGAAATTCAGTAAATAGATCTCGCCACCAAGAAAACCGCCATTGGTTCAGTAGCTGCCACCCCAACTCGCGTATCATATCAGTGACACTCTCACCCCTATTGCACGATAACACGAAACGAGCTGCCCCTCCTTGTACTTTTTCGATGTCCTCTGTCAATCCTACCTGGTAAGGATCCCACACCGCGCAGCAATATTCCAGCAGAGGATGGACAAGTGTAATGTAGACTGTCTCTTTAGAAGATTTGTCGCATCTTCTAAGTGTTCTGCCAACAAAGCACAGTCTTTGTTTCGCCTTCCCCGTAATATTATCTATATGGTCTTTCTAATTTAAGACGCTCGTAATTGTCAGCCCTTAGATTTGTGCGATTTATCGTATACCCAGAAGTTATCGGATTTCCTTTAGTACCCATGTGGATGACCTCACACTTTTCTTTGTTTAGTGGCAATTGCCACTATTCGCATCATACAGAAATTCTCTCTAGATCATTTTGTAGTTGGAATTGTTCGTCTGATGATTTTACTAGACGGTAAATTACAGGGTCATCTGCAAACAATGTAAGGGGGCTGCTCAGATTATCACCTAGATCAATTACGTAAAACAGGAACCGCAGATGGCCATGATACTACATGCGGAACGCCAGATATCACTTCCGTTCTTCTCTATGATTTACCGTCATTCACTACGAACTGTGACCTCTCTACGAGGAAATCACGAATGATGAAAACTAACTGAAACCTTCCAGTACACCCGGTCTTTTCCAAGTATACCTTCTCATCTTGTCATTGTTGAGCACAGTATTTGCTACTAATATCTTAAATGTATTACAGAACTTAATTAGCCTTTCTCCTCTCTCGTTCCTTGTCCCAAGCTCATATGCTCCTGTAACCTTTTCTTCTATTTGTTTCCCTACAACTGCATTCCAGTCCCTAATGACTATTGCCGGCCGGAGTGGCCGAGCGATTCCAGGCGCTTCAGTCTGGAACCGCGCGACCGCTACGGTCGCAGGGTCGAATCCTGCCTCGGGCATGGATGTGTGTGATGTCCTTAGGTTAGTTAGGTTTAAGTAGTTCTAACTAGGTTTAAGTTCTAGGGGACTGACGACCTCAGATGTTAAGTCCCATAGTGCTCAGAGCCAGAGTCCCATGACTATTAGATTTTCATCTTTCTTTAAGTACTGTATTATCCTTTTAATATCATCATATACTGGCTCTATCTTTTGGTGTTGACCTTGTGACGTCAGCCTGTATACCCGAAATATCGTTGTTGATGTCGGTTTGCTGTCGATTCTGAGAAGAACAACCCTATCACTTAGCTGCTCACAGTAATGCACTCTCTGTCTTGTCTTCTTCATAACGAATCCTTCTCCCGATATACCATTTTTCATGCTCTTGATCTCACCCTACACTCATCTGGCCAGAAATTCTTCTTCCCATTTCCCTTCACTGACCCCTACTTTATTTATATTAAGCCTTTGTATTTTCCTTGTGAGATTTTCTAGCTTCCCTACCATGCACAAACTTATGACATTCCACGCCCGTCTCGTAGAATGTTATCCTTTCGTTGGTTATTCAGTCTTTTTTCTCATATTCACCTCCGCTTTCGCAGTTCGCTCTCGGAGATCCGAAGGGGTGACTACTCCTGGAGATCCGAGATCCGATTGGGGGACTGTTCCGTAATCCATTGCCAATGGAGAGATCTTCAAGACACTCTCTCAGTTACAGGCCATGTGTCCTGTGGATACACGGTTATGTGTCTTTAATACAGCAGTTTCCATTGGCTTCTGCATGCTGATGCCGTCAATCATTGCTGATTCTTCCGCCTTTAGGGGCAGTTTCCCACCCTCACTGCAACTCTGTACGCCCCTCCGTCCTCTTTGACAAGGTCGTTGGCAAAATGAGGGTGGTTTCTTATGGCGGAAGTCTTCGGCCAGTCCTACTACGTACTCTTATCTAACTCCTTCTCTTTCTTGCGGTCGTCTTCGCTATGTTTCTACCACTGGTTCGTTTGTCGGCTCCGTACACTTGGTCGAATCAAATCATTGTTGGCTTGTTCCGTCTTCCGACTGGTCGCGCCATGGGTCAAATGCTGCACCTTCCACAATCAGGGTAACTTACTACTCTCGATTGTGACCCTCTATTCTTTCATCCTCATTATTGGTCCTGGGATGAATTCTGCGGGCCGGCCGGGGTTTCCGAGCGGTTCTAGGCGCTACAGTCTCGAACCGCGCTACCTTGGCGGGTTAATGTATGATGCGGCAGTATGGGAGAAAGGATAATAGGCCCCAATCTATCGATGGCAATCTAAATGGTTCAATGTATGCTGATTTCCTATGTAATGTTGTACCGATGTTACTTCAAGATGTTTCACTGCATGACAGAATGGCGATGTGCTCCAACATGATGGATGTCCGGCACAAAGCTCCCGTGCGGTTTAAGCGGTATTGACTAGCATATTTCATGACAGGGCGATTGGTCATCGAAGCACCATAGCATGGCTCGTTCGTTCACGGGATCTGACGTCCCTGGATTTCTTTCTGTGGGGAAAGTTGAAGAATATTTGCTATCGTGATCCACCGACAACGCCTTACAAAATGTGTCAGGGAATTGCCAGTGCATGTGCGAACATTACGGAAGGCGAACTACTCGCTGTTGAGAGGAATGTCGTTACACGTATTACCAAATGCATTTAGGTTGACGGACATCATTTTGAGCAGTTATTGCATTAATGTGGTATTTACAGGCAATCACGCTGTAACAGCATGCGTTCTCAGAAATGATAAGTTCGCAAAAGTACATGTATCACATTGGAACAACCGAAATAAAATGTTCAAACGTACCTACGTTCTGTATATTAATTTAAAAAAACCTACCTGTTACCAACTGTTCATCTAAAATTGTGAGCCATGTGTTTGTGACTATTACAGCGCCACCTATCACAAAGCGAAAAAAGTGGTCCAACTAAAACATTCATATTTCTTTACGTACTACAAGAATATGTAATAAAAATGGAGGTTCCTATATTAAGAAAACGCAGTTGATATCCATTTGACCTATGGCAGCGTCATCTAACGGGCCAACCATAGTGCCATTTTGTTTCACCCTTCAAGCTAGACAAGTTTCGTTCTTGGTAGTTTCTTCGTTTGACACTTATTTCGTGAGATATTTGGCACGATCACGATCAATGGACCACCCTGTTTATGGACATGCGAGTTACACTTTTGGTAAAGTATCCAGAATGAGATTTTCACTCTGCAGCGGAGTGTGCGCTGATATGAAACTTCCTTGCAGATTAAAACTGTGTGCTGGATCGAATAGAGGAAGATGGTTTTTACCTTTCTTGTATGTCCTGGTTCGAAGGAAGAACGATGGTTCTCTAGGGCATTCAGTTTACCGGAAATCCACTCATACTGATTTTTACCTGCAAGTCTAGTCTCGGTCCAGCACACAGTTTTAATCTGCCAGGAAGTTTTTGTAAAGTTATTACCCTCTCTCCTAACCTTGCAGATCCGTTAATGTTAAAATAGTCTTACCGAAAACGGTCATCTAAATAAATAGTTACGAGGGATCATGACTGTTGGAGTTTTTCGGAATTCAATATAAACTTGTTTTTTTCTGAATAAGTGTAGGACGTCGTAAGCTGGACAGCCTGGCAAAACAGGGCAGATGGCGATCTGTGTTGGTACTAACATCAGACTTTAATTCTGGGCAGTGTATAAGTACGTCTGAACAAACAGTGAACCGAACACTCCTAAATATGGGCGTCCGCATCTGACGACCCATTCATGTGCCAATGCTAATATCACGATTTCGGCAAATACGACTGAAATGAAATCAGCTGCCCTGAAGCCAATAATTTTTTGATGGTATGTGGATGACACTTTCATAGTGTGGCCTCATGGAGAAGATAAATTAATGGAGTTTCTACATCACCTCAACTCCATTCATAGCAACATCCGGTTCACCATGGAAATAGAGATAGATGGTTTTTGCCTTTCTTGGATGTCCTGGTTCGAAGGAAGGATGATGGTTCTCTAGGGCATTCAGTTTACCGGAAACCCACTCATACTGATTTGTACCTGCAAGCAACGAGTTGCCATCACCCATCGCAAACCATGAGTTTGGTTAGAATACTTATTCATAGAGCTCATATTGTATCAGATCTGGATAGCTTACCTCAAGAACTCGCCCTTCTAAATACAGTATTCAAACGAAAATGGGTATTCCATCCGGGAGATTAACAGAGCACTTACAGTTGAAACTAAGAAGCAGAAAGTGAAGAAAGAGATCATGCCGAAACAATCTTTAGCTTTTCTTCCTTTCGTTGACAACACTTCGTTTAAAATAGCAATAATCCTCCAAAATTTCAGGTAAAAGTGGTTCCGCCCACCATCGAAGATTGCGCACCTTGTTGGATCAGTTAAGGACAATCTGCCGGAATTTACATGATACCGTGCCAATGTGGTATGGCTTACATAAGTCAAACCACATGCACCGTAAAAGAACGCTGCACTGAACATCAACGTTACACCCGCCTTTTGCAGCCAAGCAAGTCCGCTATTGCTGGACATTGTATTTCTACTGGACATTCAATGGAGTATGAGAAAACAGTGATATTGTCCACAGCATCTTCTGGGACTCCATTGTTAAAGAATACGTAGAAATACGAGTGGCGGAAAATCTGTTAAAAGGTGACCGCGGCTACGAGCTGGACAGCGCATGGAATCCCATCATCTCCACGATTTGCTCGAATCGAACAACACGATAGAGTGCGTCAACGGCCGTGGCAAACAGCAACGCAGAGGGCGACTGAGTTACGCTATTCCACCAGCGAGGGCCCTGCCGGCGGGCAGTTATGTGATCTACCCAACTAATCTTTAACATTCTTCTGTATCACCACATTTCGAAAACTCCTACTCTCTTCTTGTCCAAACTATTTATCGTCCACATTTCACTTCCTTACATGACTACACTCCATACAAATACTGCCAGAAATTACTTCGTGACAGTTAAATCTATGCTCTATGTTAACAAATTTCTCTTCTCCAGAAACACATTCTTTGCCATTGCCACTCTACATTTTATATCCTCACTATTTCTAACATCATCAGTTATTTTGCTCCCCAAATAGCAAAACTCATTTACTACTTTATGTTTCTCATTTCCTAATCTAATTCCGTCGGCATCACCAGACTTAATTCGACTATATTCCCTTATGCTCGTTTTGCTTTTGTTGATGTTCATCTTATATAATCTCTTCAAGACACTGTCCATTCCGTTCAACTGCTCTTCCAGGACCTTTGCTGTCTCTGACAGAATTAAAAAAAAAAAAAGGCTCTGAGCACTATGGTACTCAACTGCTGTGGTCATCAGGCCCCTAGAACTTAGAACTACTTAAACCTAACTAACCTAAGGACATCACACACATCCAATCCCGAGGCAGGATTCGAACCTGCGACCGTAGCAGTCGCGCGGTTGCGAACTGCGTGCCTAGAACCGCGAGACCACCGCGGCCGGCACAGAATTACAATGTGATCAGCCAACCTTGAAGTTTTTATTTTTTCTCCATGGATTTTAATACCTACTCCGAATTTTTCTTTTGTTTCCTTTACTGCTTGCTCAATATACAAATATAATAACATCGGGGAGAGGCTACAACCCTGTCGCGCTCTCTTCTCAACCACAGCTTACCTTTGATGTCCCTCGACTCTTATAACTGCCATCTGGTTTCTTTACAAATTGTAAATAGCCTTTTGCTCCCTGTATTTGACGCCTGCCATCTTTAGAATTTGTCAACATTGTCAAAAGCTTTCTGTGAGTCTACAAATGCTAGAAACGTAGATTTGCCTCTTCTTAATCTAGTTTCTAAAATAAGTCGTCTTGTCAGTATTGCCTCACGTGTTCCCCTTTTCTACGGAATCCAAACTGATCTTCCCCAAGGTCGGCTTCCACCAGGTTTTCCAGTCATCTGTAAAGAATTCGCTTTAGTATTTTGCACCCGTGACTTATTAAACTGATAGTGCGGTAACTTTCACATCTGTCAACGTCTGCTTTCTTTGTGATAGGAATTATTATATTCTTCTTGCCAACATTTGTGTCGTTATCACATAGATTTTCCTGATAAACTCAGTTATTGTTTAACTAATTTTGTTCTATAACAGTAAAGAGTATGAAATGAAGATTATAGAGTTAATTTTTCTGCGAACTAACTAGTATGATGCAGTAATTATATAAGTCATTTTGTTTAGTTTTATTGTTTGTAAAGTTCTTTGGTAGGATGACGTTCAGTAGTATGTACCTTATGGTTTGGAAAGACACCGATGGCACAACGGTTAATATGTTTCTGTAAGTATGTACAGACAGATGAAGGCGGCACGAGCTCTGGCACATGTGAACTACGGTGGTATCACGACGCGAGGAGAGGCAACTGGCTGGGCTGGTGGAGGACCGGTGTGTGTTCACCACGGGGCCGCCGGCATGCGCTCAGAGAGACAGCTGTGCTCTTCCAGCCCTATACCATGGCACAGGGCGTGCCTTCACAAGGGGCATCTCATGTCAACAAAATGAGAATGATCCGTGCAGAGCTGATACAAGCGGCCACCAGAGATGAATGGAAGTGGGTCAAGGAATCAGTAAGCTGTCGGCAGGATATTCAAACAGCAGCCGTTCAGTACCCCTGACGTCTCCACAACTGGCGTCAAATGTCACTATTAATAAATCAACAGAAGTTGCATACAACAAAATAAGAGAATCACCTTTCTCACCGACTGCGAAACGCTTTCCGTGTTACTCGTCACGCTCAATGGCGAAGCAAGTAACAAAGTTAGATTGCTTTTTCTCGCAAGAGGACTCCTCTTTTACGTCGGGTTTGCCACTAGAGCAACCAGTAACTGATACCACACCTTGTGAGACCTAAAGTAGTAATCAGGGCTTAGCGAAGCACATTCGCGCGTTTGGTTAACGGTTAAGAGCCTGATATTAAACCTGGTACACATTACACTATTACCAGTCCATACATTGAAATTCTGTCAGATACAGCAAAGAACTTGGAAGAGCAGTGGAACGGAATGGACAGTGTCTTGAAAGGAGGATATAAGATGAACATCAATAAAAGGAAAACGAGGATAATGGAATGTAGTCAAATTAAGTCGGGTGATGCTGAGGGAATGAGATTACGAAATGAGACGCTTAAAGTAATGAAGGAGTTTTGCTATTTGGGGAGCCAAATAACTGATGATGGTCGAAGTAGAGAAGATATGAAATGTGGGCTGGGAATGGCAAGAAAAGCGTTTCTGAAGAAGAGAAATTTGTTAACATCGAGTATAGATTTCGGTGTCAGGAAGTCGTTTCTGAAAGTATTCGTATGGAGTGTAGCCATGTATGGAAGTGAAACATGGACGATAAATAGTTTAGACAGGAAGAGAGTAGAAGCTTTCGAAATGTGGTGCTACAGAAGAATGCTGAAGATTAGATGGGTAGATCACATAACTAATGATGAGCTATTGAATAGAAATGGGGAGGAGTTTGTGGCACAACTTGACGAGAAGAAGGGACCGGTTGGTAGGACATATTCTGAGGCACCAAGGGATCACAAATTTAGCATTGGAGGGCAGCGTGGAGGGGAAAAATCGTAGAGGAAGACCGAGAGACGAATACACTAATCTGATTCAGAAGGATGTAGGTTGCAGTAGGTACTGGGAGATGAAGATACTTGCACAGGATAGAGTAGCATGGAGAGCTGCATCAAACCAGTTTCAGGACTGTAGACCACAACAACAACAACAACAACAATTGTTCTCACACACGAGCTGCCACACTCTAATTTATCGAATAAGGTGAGATGTCTGGGTGTTCCAGTTGACATCACCAGATGTTTCCCGACAGATGTTCTCAGACGCTCGTACGATCCCACCAACTGTGACCGGAACTTTCAACGAAACGAAATCAGCAAGTGTGCATGTTCACTGCTGTGTTAGCTAAATCAATCAGGTGCCTATTTTGAAAAACAGCTACGTAGCTTTTTAAAACCAGTACTGCACCTTCCTACGAAGCTATATAAGTTTTTATTCCTGTTAGTTGTTTTCGTCTTGTTCCACAATGTTTTTCAAAGTAATCATGTGTTATAATGTGGACCTCACTGCGAGTAATGACAAATTTTCCAAAATAATCATGTGCCTATATTTTGGACCTCACTCCAAGGCTTTAGGAGTTTTTGTTCTTTTTATTTGTTTTCGTGCTGTTCCATGATGTTTCTCCAAGTAGTCATGTGCTATATTTTGGACCTCAGTGTTGGTTTCAAAGCAATCATACGCTATATTTTTGTCCGTAAATTGTTGCACTCTAGTGTTTTATTTAATCATTTTTACATTTGCACGTTTGTTATGTCCCGTATTTTTGTTGCTGCACATTCTCACACTGACTCCACACTTAAATATCGATATGTATGTAACTCCTTTATCCTTTACATATGGTTTCATCCTTTTCCACATATGTGTTCATAAGCCTGTATTACGTTCAGAGACATATGTCACATTAAGGGTTTATGTTTGCTGTTCATAAATGTGTTGAGTTTCATGTGGCTCACGATTCTTATGCGTGTTTTGAAATTTCATTTGGTTTTAACACGCACACCAATGACTGGGTGCATCATATATTCAAAGTTCATACTTCGTTGCACTCAACCTACACATGTACTTAAAAGCGTCATTTCACATGGTGACACGAATGATAGATTGTTAAATTATGGCATTTATGTAAGTATTTAATTTTTGTTGTGTGCTCAACTTTCACTTGAGAATTTTTTCGGTGTAAATGCGCACAACATTTCCTTTTCTTATTGTGTTTTTAAACTTTTCTCGTTTCTTTTCTTTGATCATTGATGGTTGCTTTGACATAAATTCTTTTGGGAAAGGTCTCACCATGTTTCTCGGTGTAACCTCTCTCCTGGAAGCAGTCTTCATATGAGGCGACGGCCAGTTTCGACCTTTCCCTTCACATTTTATCCTATATGCATACCGAATTTGTACACCAGTTTCTCTTGCTTCATTTACTTTCCTATTCAGATTTATTTGTCAACTTTCCACCTCTATTGCGTGTTGTTAACACGAGTGTCTAGGCGGGCAGCGTGAAGCAGAATAGGTAACCTACCCCTGTAGCATTTAATTCTTGTAGTAGTTTTTGCCATTAAACGCTTCTGGTCTCGACCAGTGGAACTCCATTTCGATGGGGCAATAACAGGGGGAATTTTCGCACGTTCTGGAAGAGGTTCTGGGTATTTAGTGTAGGTTCTCACGCTAGTAAGCTGCATGGACAGTCGAATGATCTTTCGCAGGGTTTGTCCTCCTGGCTACGTTTTCGCGGGCCATGAGTGGCGGGAATGGAAGGGTGGTGTCCTCAATAGCAGAACAGGAAACGCTTGGTGGAAGGAGATAGAACTCTGCCTAGTTGCTAGACTTCGGGTGGAGTCCGCAGCTGTCCACTTGCCGTTATGCTGCTGCGTTTGGGCTCCAGAAACGTTTCCTCATATAAAATATATAGCCATTTGTGCGTCTGCAAATTTCCAAATTTTGCCCCTCTCACGGAAATAGTGAGCGAAGCGCAACAAAATTTCTAGAATTTCCGACAGACAAGTCTGGACGTAAGAACGGAGCGACACTCGTCTCCCGTTTCCAAGTTCACATATCTCATTGACGGGTCATTTTAACTTGATGCTGGGAGCTTAGGAACGGACTTCCAGATCCCCGATTGGAAGAGCACGTAGGCCCTTTCTGGGAATGGCTAGAAAAGATTGTGCGGGGTGCCTTTCAGAAGTCTGATGGAAGGCTGCCAACAATGTGAGAGGCATTCGTAGTCGTGTTGTGATTCGTATGAGTATTCTGGTTCGTACTCCTACTTGGTGAAGCTACTCTGGACTCGGCGCTCGTATGTGTTTTTCATGACGTCGGCCCTCTGTCAAGTCTTTGAAGTTTCACTTAGAACTTACGCGCACCCGCGACGAGTAATCAGGAGTAAGATGAGATCCGTGATTTGCACTCACATTGAAAGTTGCGAGCTCTATCTTCTTATCTCGTGTTTTCTACTGAAAATCTCGTGCTTGTACTCTTGTTAACTTGGCTATTACAGAGATCGCCAAAACTTGGTTTTAATTTTAGTGGTCCTGTGCGCAACAAATAACTTACTTGGTCTTTCTGCTGCCACTGCTTGACCTGCTGCATTCCATTATTTAAGAAAAACATTAAAGAAAATTATTATTCATGCTGAGTGCAATGCATGTTCTGTATGGCGGCTCCTGCTGTTGCCGCGGCTGCTGCTGCTTACTACAACTACATAAAATTCCAGAGAAAGGGTTTGCTCAAATCTAAACTCGATAAATGATAACCCAAACTAAAAACTATATTCTGAAAGCGATTCCTTCTCATTCAATTAACAAAACGCTAGAAGCTATTTGAACAGTCGCAAAGTTTGCAAACTGCCTCCAGTGGCATTAAAGCAATATTACAAATTGATCAAACTCTCGAGACAGACTGAAATTCATCTCAATTGAATACATAGTGAAACAATTCCCTGACAATTCCAAAATAAATCAATGACAAAAATCAATACTTAATCTAACAGTGGTTACCCCTTAAGGATTCAACTCCTATCATTATCAAAATTACCGTCTCCTGCTACGCACATACACAAACCCTTTTCTTTAAATTAATAAGCGCGCTGCAAATTATAAAAAATATCAACTACATACCAAATCCTGTGTCGCTGCTGGCGGACACGGCAGCTCGGCTACGACCCCTCACCCAACACACGTGCGCACCACAGCAGGCGGACTCCTACACTGGCTTCAAAACTGCCACTAGTTAATCCGTGCGCTGCGAGGCGCGACAACAATATCTTAGATTCCAGAGCTTGGGTATGCTCGCTGTAGCCAACCTTTACATCCTAAGAGAGTATTGCCAACTCTCAACATCACATCGGCTCAGCCGAGCAACAGGTGGCAGCGGTGGCAGTACGACGCACCCCTGCTTGACGGCAACCACCTCAATGGCAGACACGGTAACAACGCATTTGCAACGCACACTCAGGATTTCGTGAATCGCGATTTAGTCAGGAAAGAAGAGTTCTCTCCTAGTTTTTGTTTCTTAGTCTTCCTAACTTGTTCCACTCGCTTCACCCACTGGTATGCTGTTTTCCCTGCAATCTAATTCTTGCTTCGAAGGAGTTTTTTTTATTTTTTGTTTTCATAACCACTCATGTTTCGTTCCGTTCTCGAGTTTCTTTCTGATCTCTCCCTTTATTCATTAATCTGCTGTATGTTCGAATTCATACCCTTCTTGTGTAATTTAAAAGTCTCGCAGTACAGGGAAAAAGGTAATCCGTGTCCTTTCTGTGTCTGGGCACCATCTCAACAATGACTGTCCATCATCATGATGGTGGAGACGCTACATACCTTTAAGTTTTTATCATTGTTCTATTTTAATTATGCAAATTCATTCTGAAATGGTTTTATAGCCTCGACGTTTATCCCTAATGAGTAATTTTTACGTCTCTTTGAATAAATATTATTTTACCAGTTCGAAATCTATCATTCATTAACCATCAGAGTTAATTACTCAACTGAAATGACCAGTTCCTCCGACCATAAGCAATAGAAAAGGCCGCTTAGGAGTACGTTTTCCGATTGCACCACAGTTGATTTTTCGAGTAACCTATTAGCTTCATGGGGGTAACCTATCATTTTATATGATCTAGGGTGATATATTTAGCATCAGTCTAATCTACATACTCATGTAACACCTGATAAATAAGAGGTCCATTTCTACAGCACATCCGACTTCTGGAAACTTTTAGCGATAACTGAACATCAAACTTCAAGGATCCCGTGTAATTAAGACTAATATGAATTTTGTCTTTGTTTTATATATGTAGTGTCATTCATACGACGGTTATATCGCACCTGTCATGAAATGTAATATCGTTTTTTAAACATGCTCCACTCCATTTTTCCCAAAAATTATTATCCTAAACTTATACACTGAGCGACACATCATGTTATAGTTATACATGAGTAAAAAATCTTATATGCAGCGGAATTAATGTGCAGTTAACAAACTATTCAATTTGAATGATCTTATTAACTTACTGTAACTGCCATGTGGCCACTATTTCAATATATAGCTAACACCTTTATCAGTGTCTAGCCCAAGTTGAAAACTAACCTGTTCATCGAATAACATAGTACGGTGTACTTAGATATCTAAGTTTAATGATAACGGTGTAGCAAAAGTGCTTTACGGGTATATAATGCCATCAAGAACGTAATATGATTAATTAATAGATTTAGTCTGAATGTTCAGTTGTATATACCTTGGAAAGTAGCTAAGCCTTTGGGCACACCATCTTTCGTCTTTGGTATTTAACTAACACTAGCCAACAAAGTTTTACTTTTTTTCCTGTAACTGTCATGAAATCAGCTAATCGTTATGTTTACGGGTGTGCTGATATCGAAAATGTTAGCACGCTCTTGCTTTTACAAGCTTTCGTTGTCTACATCCACATCTATATTTATACTCCGCAAGCCACACAACAGTGTGTGGCGGAGGGCACTTTACGTGCCACTGTCATTACCTCCCTTTTCTGTTCCAGTCGCGTATGGTTCACGGGAAGAACGACTGCCGGAAAGCCTCAGTGCACGTTCGAAGCTCTCTAATTTTACATTCGTGATCTCCTCGGGAGGTATAAGTAGGGGAAAGCAATATTTTCGATAACTTATCCAGAAAGGCACCCTCTCGAAACCTACAGCGCGATGCAGAGCGTCTCTCTTGCAGAGTCTGCCGCTTGAGTTTGCTCAACATCTCCGTAACGCTATCACGGTTACCAAATAACCCGGTGACGAAACGCGCCTTGGTGTTATCCAATGGAGGAAAATCACTGAAGGCGCAACCGCTTTGAGTGGCGTTTATAGTTTTCTTCTGGTAGTTTCTTGATTAGCGTGTAGCATTAATCGGCTAACATTAACGCATTCCACCTTCCCTCCTATCTCATTTCCATGCCCGAAATTTGCTGGTGAAGCTGTTCTCTGTGCTCGCATGTTACAGCACCACAGTTATCAGGAAAGAAGTCTAAGTGGGAATCTACAAAACGTAACTTTAAGGATATATTGCACCCAGTCTATCGTAGAAGTGCAGAAGATTCGCACACAAGATGATTATTGTTTTCTGGCCTTGCATTTCCAGACACCTGAATAAAGGCATCCCATGCAAACTTTTCATCACCCATCAGGATGAAGTTGAAATTTTCATTTTTGTCCTGCTGGCGTATCTGGGGATCCACGATAATCACCTCTTTTATTTCCGCCTCCCTAAAACGTGGAAATGTCTCTCGCGAATCGGGAAACTCTTCCCAGTTTCGTCCGTGTCCTTATCTAAGTTTGTCATTAGGCTGAAGAGCAGGGAGAATTATGCTCTTTGATTAGACAAGTGCTTTGTGCATATAGTTGTGAGATCCTGGATCAAGTGATTCACGCTTAGGCCAGTTTTTCTTTTTTAATGAAGTGCGTTGGTGCGGCTATCCCCTAGGTAGCAGTTACTTCTATAAAATATCTGGAAGTATGCATACGGAACGATTCGAAGTGGAATGATCATATAAAATTAAATGTTGGTAGGAGGGGTGCCAGGTTTAGATTCATTGGTAGAGTTCTTAGAAAATGTAGTCCATCAACAAAGGAGGTGGTTTACAAAACACACGTTCGACCTATACCTGAGTATTGCTCATCAGTGTGGGATCCGTACCAGGTCGGGTTCACAGAGGAGATACAGAAGACCCAAAGAAGAGCCGCGCTTTTCGTCACAGGGTTATTTGGTAAGCGTGATGGCGTTACGGAGATGTTTAGTAAACTCAAGTGGCAGACTCTGCAAGAGAGGCGCTCTGCATCGCGGTGTAGCTTGCTGTCCAGGTTTCGAGAGGGTGCGTTTCTGGACGAGGTATCGAATACATTGCTTTCCCCTACTTATACCTACCGAGGGGATCACTAATGTAAAATTAGAGAGATTCGAGCGCTCACGGAGGCTTTCCGGCAGTCGTTCTTGTTCTTCCCGCGAACCATACGCGACTGGAACAGGAAAGGGAGGTAATGACAGTGGCACGTAAAGTGCGCTGAACCACACACCGTTGGGTGGCTTGCGGAGTATTAATGCAGATGTGGCTGTAGGTGCAGGCACAGGAAGAGACGGGATTTGGTGTAGCCGCGTTGTAGTCCAAATAATATTCTTAAAAACCATTCAAGAGCAAAGACTGTACAAAATATTTTTTGTTCAAGACAACCGGTTTCTACATTCTTAACTGTCATCGTCAGGTTTTGAACACTTGTTGCTGTAAAACATGTTTATTTTACGATGAACCTCATGCACAAGATGTCAAGTGGATAAAACTCGTGACAGTAAAAACATTTGTCATTGCTAAAATATTCAAAGCACACAGCACCATGTCCAAAAGGCATTAGCACTGTACATCACTGCAAAATACCAATTTTTTTTCATTTTCGAAAAATGGGAAGAATGGCATATAGCTGTTACGGAACTCAGCCAAATTTATCGTGTTATCAAGATAATTCCAGTCTTGTAGTCTTGACGCCAACAGTTCAGCCCTACCTTTAGACAATTCCAGATCTCTCAGTAGGTTATTAAGCTTACACGGAGTTATTTTGCGAAACTGTGTACACTCATTGTGGCACACTAAATCAAGATCTTTCGAAGGACTGGGTTTTGAAGCTGATGGTGCAGAACTAGATTCGCTGCCGCCCTTGTCACTCTCACAGCTGGGTGATACAGGAACAGGCAGTCCGTCTCTCTGAGGTTCAAAAATGGTTCAAATGGCTCTGAGCACTATGGGACTTAACTGCTTAGGTCATCAGTCCCCTAGAACTTAGAGCTACTTAAACCTAACTATCCTAAGGACATCACACACATCAATGCCCGAGGCAGGATTCGAACCAGCGACCGTAGTCTCTCTGAGGCACTGCTCACATATCTGATGACATGTTAGGATTTGTGAAGGAAGACTTAGTTCTTGGAAATACCATGTACTGAAGGAGTTGTTATACAAAAGTAACAATCACTCACATGGTCAGATGGTTCTCACTTGATCATGAGTATACCAAAGCCCATGGATGATCTATTATGATTCAGCCACGAATTAAGACTCGAGACACAAGACATATAATATACGTGAGGAGTCAAGGGCTTGTCTTGGTCCCCGATATCACAGCCAAAGTACAGTCTGTACTCCTTCCTAATATACCTCGTTGTTGGACTCCTTTGTGATTTCAGTGCAGCCTGTCCCTAATGTATAAAAAATTGTCAGCATTGTTTACGCATTTGTAAGGCATATTGAATCAATGATGACACGTACTAAGTACGCTTCAGTAACACGTCCTTCCCACACACGAACAGAACACAGTCTGTCTTGTGTACATACTTCTGGGTAGTCAGCACGTACACAACATTCCCACTAGAGCGCGCCCCGCTAAGCACAACAGCGCAGGCGCAGCGCTCGTCCGTCTCCGTACTACGAGATGGCACTGCCTTAGAGACGGACCCAATTCTGCATCCTCCGACCCGCGTATTAATATGTAACGCAGCCAATGAGATTGCTGCTACTGTAGAACCTTTTCTACTCACGGATCACACTCATGCAGTAATACCTGAATGTGCGAGGTATTATAACAAGTGTACAGACCTCTGATTAGTCAGTCCGCATTTGTCTGCACCAGTCTGTACCAGTCTAAATTTGTCTGTACCAGTCTATAGTCAAGTTTCAGTCTGCACCTAATAAGATTATCATATTCCTGTACATAGCCATGAAGATAAATGTATAGACACATGGTCAAGTATCAGAGATATGTGAGAATAAGATTAACATACCAAGACCAAAGGAACTTCAGATTGTCAATTTTGGTCATCATTAATCTGCTACGCTAAGCGTGCAAGTGGCGTTTCTATCGTGTGACCTAACAGCAGAAGATAAACACGCCACGATAAGACCACGAGACACATTGGTGACACTCGCCTACTTCGTTAGAGCGACAAGTCAAATAACCTGGTGGTGTGTTTACCGAGGGTTTTACAGTACACACACCACAGTCTGTAACAGACTGTAACTACTCTTAAATGAAATGTGCTCCTGTATTCCCTTCCTCTTCCCCTTCCCCTCTTTGCTACAAGCCCGACGTAAAAGTAGCGAAAAAATAAACAGAGCTATTGTTACCTTAAATTTCATCACTGTCTACCACCAGCGGTACTTCAAAGCCATTACGGGAAAATGATTGCTGATGAAATATTATTACAATTAAATGCACCATCCCCCCTCCATTAACTAGGAAACGAGAGCCAGTTCGAGATTCTTGCTGTCGCTTTCTTCATCAGCGTGGTCGTTATGTTTGATAAACATTTATTTCATTACAGTTACAATGTCACTGTTGACTATTGTAATCAATACAGGCTGGTCGGAGCGGCCGTGCGGTTCTAGGCGCTACAGTGTGGAACCACGAGAGCGCTACGGTCGCAGGTTCGAATCCTCCCTCGGGCATGGATGTGTCTGATGTCCTTGGGGTAGTTAGGTTTAAGTAGTTCCCAGTTCTAGGGGACTGATAACCTCAGAAGTTGACTTCCATAGTTCTCAGAGCCATTTGAACCGTAATCAATACAGAGGCATCATAGCCATCTCAGTTACGTAATGAGCCAGCAGAGCAATTAAATGAATGTATAAAACGAAATGCCTGAGTTTGTTTACGGCTAGGATTAATAGTTGGGGGCTATTAATAGTTAGTGATGTAATTCGTATCGGCGAATACGGCTGGGAGATGAGTCTGTCGCTATGTGCGAGGCGACACGTGGCCGATGTCAATGCCGGGGCGAGTATTAGCCGTTCCTGGAAGGCTCATTCAGGCTGTGACAAAGAGGGGAGTGCGGAGTATTGTGGGGGCTGAACGGCGTCCCTAGCCTTTGACGTGTCAGCTCCCTGTGCGGCCGGGTTCCGTCATGTGGCAGGGCATTGACCAGTGCCCTGCGTTCCGCTGCGGAACGTATTGTCCGTCTGGGCCGTGCGACAGTCTGGCGCCCACTTCAGATATTTGTCTGGGGAGTAGAGAATTGTCTGCAGCTGGGGAGGAATTCTTGTGCTTTCTCTGGCGCCAGGTTTTAGCGTGGAAGCCAAATTGACGCACAACGTCACTGACGCGGGACGATATCCTCGCGCGCGGAGTAATATTGTGGTGTGATTGGACGGCCATTGACGGCAGCACTCGCTGAGGAGGGGTGGGGTGGTGGGGGGTGGGGATGTGGCGCGGTGTTAAATTAGGCCACTGGTGCGAATGGCTCTAAGCACAATGGGACTTAGCATCTGCATCTACAACTACATCTAAATACATACTCGGCAATCCTCAATAAGGTGCGTGGCGGAGGGTACCTCGTTCCACAACTAGCATCTTCTCTCCCTCTTCCACTCCCAAACAGAACGAGGGAAAAATGACTGCCTATATGCCTCTGTACGAGCCCTAATCTCTCTTATCTTATCTTTGTGGTCTTTCCGCGAAATGTAAGTAAACGGCAGTAAAATTGTACTGCAGTCAGCCTCAAATGCAGGTTCTCTAAATTTCCTCAGTAGCGATTCACGAAAAGAACGCCTCCTTTCCTCTAGAGACTCCCACCCGAATTCCTGAAGCGTTTCCGTAACACTCACGTGATGATCAAACCTACCAGTAACAAATCTAGCAGCCCGCCTCTGAATTGCTTCTATGTCCTTCCTCAATCCGACCTGATACGAATCCCAAACGCTCGAGCAGCACTCAAGAATAGGTCGTATTAGTGTTTTATAAGCGGTCTCCTTTACAGATGAACCACATCTTCCCAAAATTCTACCAATGAACCGGACTATCCGCCTTCCCCATCTGCGGTCATCAGTCTCCTAGACTTGGAACTACTTAAACCTAACTAACCTAAGGACATCACACACATCCATGCCCGAGGCAGTTTTCGAACCTGCGACCGCAGCAGCAGCGTGGTTCCAGACTGAAGCGCCTACAACTGGTCGGCCACAGCGGCCGACACCTGGCCATTGCATAGCAGATTTTTTTAGTGACTCCACGATGGGCGATGGAGTTGGGAAGGGAGGGTACGTAACATTTTTCGGGACTCTTGGCCATTCTCCATTCATCTTGGAGCAAGGCTGCACTGGTTGCCGTCTTAGCATATACCTTCGAGAAGGCTCCACATCGCACGTTGATCAGTACATTGGTGAGCATATCTACAGCAATGCGGTCGGCAACGCCTATATAAGACAACAGGTGTCTGGCGCAGTTGTTAGATCGGTTACTGCTGTTCTAATGGCAAGTTATCAAGATTTAAGTGAATCTGAACGCGGTGTTATGGTCGGCGCACGAGCGATGGGACAAAGCGCCTTCGCGGTAGCGATGAAGTGTTGATTTCCCCGCACACGACCATGCGACGTCGTGCTGCGCCCTATCGGCATGCTCACGGGGCCCGTACACGATATTATGCCGGAGTACCAGTTTCTTTAGCTTTTCACTATGTGTCATACTGGACGTCCACTAGAGGCTCACAGTCTGTGTCAATACTACGTTTCCATCTACATCAATAGTCGGCGAACAGCCATGAGGTGCATGGCAGAGGGTACATCACAATGTACCAGTTATTATGGTTTCTTCCCGTTCCATTCACATACGGAGCGCGAGAAGAATGATTGTTTGACTGCCTCTGTGGGTCCAGTAATTATTCTCATCTTATCCTCACGATCCCTACGCGAGCTATACGAGTGGCATCGTAATATACAGTCCTGGAAATGGAAAAAAGAACACATTGACACCGGTGTGTCACACCCACCATACTTGCTCCAGACACTGCGGGAGGGCTGTACAAGCAATGATCACACGCACGGCACAGCGGACACACCAGGAACCGCGGTGTCGGCCGTCGAATGACGCTAGCTGCGCAGCATTTGTGCACCGCCGCCGTCAGTGTCAGCCAGTTTGCCGTGGCATACGGAGCTCCATCTCAGTCTTTAACACTGGTAGCATGCCACGACAGCGTGGACGTGAACCGTATGTGCAGTTGACGGACTTTGAGCAAGGGCGTATAGTGGGCATGCGGGAGGCCGGGTGGACGTACCGCCGAATTGCTCAACACGTGGGGCGTGAGGTCTCCACAGTACATCGATGTTGTCGCCAGTGGTCGGCGGAAGGTGCACGTGCCCGTCGACCTGGGACCGGACCGCGGCGACGTACGGATGCACGCCAATGCCGTAGGATCCTATGCAGTGCCGTAGGGGACCGCACCGCCACTTCCCGGCAAATTAGGAACACTGTTGCTCCTGGGGTATCGGCGAGGACCATTCGCAACCGTCTCCATGAAGCTGGCCTACGGTCCCGCACACCGTTAGGCCGTCTTCCGCTCACGCCCCAACATCGTGCAGCCCGCCTCCAGTGGTGTCGCGACAGGCGTGAATGGAGGGACGAATGGAGACGTGTCGTCTTCAGCGATGAGAGTCGCTTCTTTCTTGGTGCCAATGATGGTCGTATGCGTGTTTGGCGCCGTGCAGGTGAGCGCCACAATCAGGACTGCATACGACCGAGGCACACAGGGCCAACACCCGGCATCATGGTGTGGGGAGCGATCTCCTACACTGGCCGTACACCTCTGATGATCGTCGAGGGGACACTGAATAGTGCACGGTACATCCAAACCGTTATCGAACCCATCGTTCTACCATTCCTAGACCGGCATGGGAACTTGCTGTTCCAAGAAGACAATGCACGTCCGCACGTATCCCGTGCCACCCAACGTGCTCTAGAAGGTGTAAGTCAACTACCCTGGCCAGCAAGATCTCCGGATCTGACCCCCATTGAGCATGTTTGGGACTGGATGAAGCGTCGTCTCACGCGGTCTACACGTCCAGCACGAACGCTGGTCCAACTGAGGCGCCAGGTGGAAATGGCATGGCAAGCCGTTCCACAGGACTACATCCAGAATCTCTACGATCGTCTCCATGGGAGAATAGCAGCCTGCATTGCTGCAAAAGGTGGATATACACTGTACTAGTGCCGACATTGTACATGCTCTGTTGCCTGTGTCTATGTGCCTGTGGTTCTGTCAGTGTGATCATGTGATGTTTCTGACCCCAGGAATGTGTCAATAAAGTTTCCCCTTCCTGGGACAATGAATACACGGTGTTCTTATTTCAATTTCCTGGAGTGTATATTGTACCACCAGACAGCGAGACCTTCGGAGGTGGTGGTACATACTGCTGTACACACCGGTACCTCTAATACCAAGTAGCACGTCGTCTTGTACCGTTGCACGTCTGTATTCGTCGTGAAGTACTATCCACAAGTTCATCAAGGGACTGCTGGTCCAGATTGTGCTCCTCCTCAACGGCACGTTGTAACTAACCTGTTTCTCCGGGTTATTACGTTAAGGGTGGGAATGGAAATGCTTACTGATTGTGAGATTAACGTGAGAAGGTTAGGGTTGCCACCGACTCTAACCATACAACTAATCAAAGGTTTGGCCGAGTCTGAAAATAAATTAATTTGATCACAGACCAAAAACTGATAAAAATACGTACGTCGTGATATCGCTCACAGGGGATGCGATGTAATTAATAGTATTTCCCGAGCCCTGTCCACGAGAATCAACCATTTAAAATAAAATAGAACATGCGTGAACACTGTGCAGAAATCAGCTCCCAGCAACTCACCTGAAAATAAGACATACTCTAAAGCATTTGTTTTAAAATAAAAGGGGAAACAAATCGCTGGACTTGTGCATAAGGAAACGCGTTGGATGTGCTAACAGGAAAGCTACGAGATGAGTGGCTTAGGTGCAAAAACGTAACCTCGGAATGCAAAAGAAAATTGTGTATAAAATCATTTATTCGTAAGATATGGATGTAAGGCATGTACACAATTCCTGATAAAATTAATTCCTAAAACATTGAAGAAAATCATCGATACATACGCTGTTATAATCTACACCTACAATCATTGCTGTGAATTATTCATACAACTGCAGTTGTCCGATAACTGATCACAATAACTCGTGAAACGGTACATGTTTCGCAGTACACCCGCGTGCCCACGTGGTTTGTGGAGACGCAATTTCTGGGTATCGTGGCCAGGTTGCAACAATGTCACATTACACAATCATGAACGGTTAACATTCTTTAAAACAAACATGAAACCGGACAGTTAGTGATGACGGTAGCCCAACAAACTCGAATGTTCAATCACGTGGTCGGCTCCCCACGGACGAAAGATACATAAAGCAAGGAAAATTTACGAGAAGGCAAAGCTATTAATATCTGGAAAAATGAAAGCTTATACAGGCACAGCTGAAGGCAAACAGACATTCATACAGAAGCGAATGCTCACTTCTTATCGACACCTTTTGTGGCACTCTTCTGGTGGATGCAAGTCTGCTATAGAAATTTACTAATAGAAAAATCTGCCAATGTTTTGCATTCCTTGCTGCGACAAGGCAAAGCAATCTTTCAGAGTTTAAAGGCGAGACCAAAAGCTAACAGTTCTCCCCTCGCCAACTAACAACGTGCCACACGGTCAGTCTAACTCACCCTTCTTCGACTGGCGCACAGCTGTGGACGCTTCCCGTACCGGCGGCAGACTGCCTCCCTTTTTCTTCTCCAGCTTCTTCCACGACTCCGCGTGGCGCGGAAAACCCAAAGGTGCCATTTCCGCCACCAACCTAACGCAGGTGGATTTTTCACAAGTAGCGCAAACCTCTTTGACCACTACGAGAGTTGGCTATTCTGTATAACTGCTGTTGAATCTGTATGACTATCGCAGACTTTCTGCAGCAGACTACTCCACCGTCTAGCAACGTGACACACAACCACATTCATTCAATCACACCACTATGAGAGTTATGAGAAAAGAGAAACAAGGAAAAGAAAGAGAAATGGTCGTGAAAATGGCCTACCGGACTAATAAAAGTTGGCTACAGGACCTTTTCAATGCCATCCATAAACAGCCCTTTTTCATCTATCCCATGTTCGATAGGGTTCATGTCTGGAGGAAGGAAGGAAAAGAAAGAGAAATGGTCATGAAAATGGCCAACCGGACTAGTGAAAGGTGGCTACAGGACCCTTTCAACGGCATCCATAAACAGCCCTTTTCCATCTATCCCATGTTCGATAGGGTTCATTTCTGGAGAACATGCTGGGTACTGTAGTCGAGCGATGTCGTTATCTTGAAGGAAGTCATTCACTAGATGTACACGAGAAGGGCGTGAATTGTCGTCTATGAAGACGAATGACTCGCCAATATGCTGCCGATATGGTTGCACTATCGGTCGAGGATGGCATTCACGTATCGTACAGCCGTTACGGCGCCTTCCATTACCACCAGCGGCATACATCGACCCCACATAATGCCACGCCAAAACAGCAAGGAACCTCCACCTTGCTGCACTCGCTGGACAGTGTGTCTAAGGCGCTCAGTCTTACCGAGTTGCCTCCAAACCCTTCTCCGACGACTGTCTGGTTGAAGGCACATGCGACACTCATAGGTGAAGAGAACGTTGTGCCAATCCTGAGTGGTGCATTTGGTATGTTGTTGGGCTCATCTGTACCGCGCTGCATGGTGGCGTGGTCGCAAAGGTGGACCTCGCCATGGACGTCGGGAGTGAAATTCCGCATCATGCACCTATTGCGCACAATTTTAGTCTTAACACGACGTCCTGTGGCTGAAAGAAAAGCATTATTCAACGTGTTGGCGTTACTGTCAGGGTTCCTCCGAGCCATAATAAGTAAGTAGCGGTCATCCACTACAGTAGTAGCCCTGCGGCGGCCTCAGCGAGCATGTCATCTACAATTCCTGTTTCTCTGTATCGCCTCCATGTCCGAACAACATCGCTTTGGTTCACTCCGAGACGCATGGACACTTCCCTTGTTGAGAGCCCTTTCTGACAGAAAGTAACAATGAGAACGCGATCGAACCGCGGTATTGACCGCCTAGGCACGGTTGAAATACAGACAAAACGACCCATGTACCTTCTTCCTGGTGGAATGACTGGAACTGATCGGCTGTTGGACCTCCTCCGTCTAATAGGCGCTGCTCATGCATTGTAGTTTACATCTTTGGACAGGTTTAGTGACATCTCTGAACAGTCAAAGGGACTGTATCTTTGGTACAATATCCACAGTCAACGTCTACCATCAGGAATTCTGAGAACCAGGGTGATGCAAAACGTTTTTCTTGATGTGTATATATAGGAAACGTTCTCACACATTCCCATGGGATAACACAAATTCTGCCCCGGGAAGGAAGGAATGGTGACACAAAGGGCGTCCGGCCATCCTTTATCACTAACGTTGATTACTCCAGTTTAACATGCTGTTCACGTGAAGGGACTGGGTAAGGCCAGGACAGTGAAAAAGAAGTTGGTTATACCAAGTGTTCAATATCCGACACACACCTAAATGTCTAGCAGATGGTGCGTCGTACAAATTTCCATCATTAGTGACATGAATATATGTCATTTCGTCATTGGTCCATTCCGTGATACATGTACAGAACTGTATGCTCTGAAAATTACCGTTATATTCGTAAACTGTAGGAAATCCCACAACTAGTTGATACGATAGTAAAATGAACGAATGGAAGGTAGCCTATGTCGGTAGCAATTTATTATTTTTCAAGGCTTTAGAATGCAGCATACCTGAGATCTCATTTTAAGTACACCAAGAGCAGCGTAAAGCGTCACAGACTTATTTTAACGAACAATTAGATGTTTTCGTTTCTCAGGACGACTGATCAGCGTTTTTTGTTAGCAAATTCGAAATTTTCAGCTGTTTAACTGTATTACAGTCACTGTTCTCAAGTTTCAGTCTGTAAATTTTATGGCTATTGGTGCTAAAGTCACAGTCTTTGACGTAATTACTTTAGCAGTAAAAAAATGTCTGCAAAAATGGGTTAACTTTGACATAGGAAGTAAAGAATGAAAAATATTCAAAATTATTCACTATAGTGTTTATTTGTCTAAATAATTTCATTTATATTCTGAGGGTTCTCACAAGTCTTTCTCAGAAAAGAAGTTGTTTATTCAAATGTTCAATTACGTCACAAGTCAAACGAGTTTACGATTCACATTCTGTGCAACGTTCATGATCCATTATGCTTGTCAAGTAGTGGCACGTCCCATCCTGTTTCGCCGTGTTTACATTGCATACTCATCATAGTGTGGACTCCACGAGACCCTTTAAGCGCTGCCAGGACAGTCTAATCTACGATCGCCTAATACCTGCCTAAAACTCATGGAGATTACCCATAGTTGATTCCCTGTCACGCATTTCTCGCTCTATGGCATCCCATATGTTTTCAATAGGACTGTGTTCAAGTGACCTATCGGAGCAAACATGTTTGTGTACTGTTACAGAGGCCCTTATGACCCAAGTCAGGGGGAGATGTATTGTCTCACTGAGGATACACGAGGCCTGTGTAGAGTGAACGTGAACTCCACCGATAGCATTTCAGACGTTGTTCAGGGATATTTTCTGAGTACTTTGGTATAAACGACCAGGGAACTCCGGTCACTCGTTACACAATAATTGAATATATTTTGTGTCCTTAGAATTATTTGTTTTTCTGTTTGGTGTTGCAGTGAAAAATCTGTGCAACAGTGCAAATGTCAAACCTTCTAAACAAACCAGTTCCAGTCACTCATGTCACTTGTTCTTGACAATAGTAATGCCCTCTTTATTCTTAGGTCTGAAGCTTACATTCAGTACTGCTCGAGTCAGTCTCAAATTTCTTTTTTCCGGCACATTTCAGGTTAATTTTTTTGTTTACGTGTGCTGTTCGGGAAATGAGGTACGATAGGGAGTGAAATGGGAACCACAGTGAAAATCCAATGAAACTTAGCACAGATGTGTCTCTAGTATGCCTGCCGATCGCATCACGTCGCTCTTTTCAGTTCAGAGCGCATATTGAGCTTATAAAACTGCCTAGAAAATAGTGTCTTCCGCCTAGTATGAGAGCGAGGTGGGCGATTTCGGGTGATGTCATGCGGCCCATATAACATAACAGCCATACGTTTCTTTCTTCAAGAAGATTCTCGGCCGCACATTGCAGGGGCAATGATGACGCTCCTGCAGCGTTTTCGGTGGGATGTTATTGATCATCCACAATACAGCCCGAATTTGCTCCCCCTGACTTTCATCTCTACTCACATGAACCGCTGGCTGCGAAGACAAAATTTCTTCGCAGACAACGATCAGCAGATCATCGTAGAGAACTAGCGGAAAGCACAGGCGGCTGCCTTCTATGACAAGAATATTCAGAAGTTAGTACAACGCTACGACAAATGTCTGAGTCGGAGGGGCGAGTACGTTGAGAAGTAACTGGAAGGAGTAGTAACTGTTGCCAATAACACATTTTTTTATTTTCACAGTGTTTTCCATTTCGCGACCGATCGGACTTTACTTTCTGAATTGCCCTCGTATTTATTGGCAGTGTCAGTTGAATAGCAACAGTGAATCACAGTAGAGTGTGTTTTATTGTTGATGATGGACGTTATGCGCATCGTGTACCACTGATTAAACTTTCGTTGTCACCTAGAGAAAAGAGTACAGGGTTTTCAGTACGATACAGTCACTTTGAAGTGATTCTAAAAATGCATGCATTGAGGTAAGGTATTACATGATTATGGCTATGGAATCAGCAACTCAAGAATTTTTTTGTTGCCATTAACTCCAGAAATATGGTTGGCAGACCAACGGAGAGGCATTTTGCACGACAGAGTTCTGCACGAAACAGTCCACAACCTCAGTGCGCCGGAATTCAGGACCACATCTAAGAAGGCTCCAACTACTGGACGATCCGTTTATAACTAGGTGCAGAAATTTAAGGAAACAGTATGTTGTTGTAAAGGCAAAACCACTGGCAGCCACTGGCATCTGAGGACAGGTTGAATTGCTCAAGGAAACACTTCTCACAATTCCACAAAAATCAATGTCTCATGCCAGTCGCGAGTTAAAAATCCCACAACCAACTGTTAGGATAGTCCTCACAAAACGCTTTGCAAATAAAACTGTTAGGGAAACACTTTCGCATTTATATGTGGTTGTGAACTTGCTCTCGCAGAACTCTACTAAGCCAGATGCATTCTGGCTGTAACAGAAAAAACTTCCTGAGTTACTGTTTCCTTGTGTTTCATCATATAATATCTTACCCTAATACAAACATTTTTTGCGGTCTTGTTGAAAAACCCTTTATATAATTAATTTTCTGTTTTTTGGCAGTCAAAGAGTCTATTTAAAATTGGAACGTGTACTGTAACGTCAGCCATGGCCGGGGCAATGAAACAGCTTGGTAAAATATTACTAAAATCAGTGCTTAGTGACAGAAACCAAAGAAACAGGACTTACGCAGGGAGTTATGATGTCTGAAGATATTCACAAGAGCAACGAGCTAAGTCAAGTCTGGACTTCGGGCTTAGATTTACAGTACACAACAAAAGGACATCGGCTGTTAATAAATGGTCACCAGTAAACGAGAGCATCTGCTGGATAATTTTCAACTCTAATCAATATAATATCTAGTTAGTCATCTGTCATGCTCCATCAGAGAATGTTGATGAGTAAAAAAAGAACAATTTCTACCTTGAGCTAGAGAACGTAGAGGATGGCTTACTCACTTCAGATGGTAATAGCAGACTTCAGTGCACAAGTGGGAAGTGTTGTCTAGCAACTCGTCCAGACACTAGCTATCTAAGAAGCAACGAGGATGGTATGAGGCTGATTAACTTTGCTGACACAAGGGAAATGACCGTTGGAGACATGTGCTTTCCCAACGAAATAGTACATAAGGTTACCTGCATATCCCCAGACGGAAATATAATGAACCATACCGAACGTGTTCTAGCTGACCGAGGTCATCATAGAAGTGTCGGATATGTACGAACTTTATGTCGGGCAGATGTGAATGCCTTCCATGTTTGGTTTTAGTTAAACTGCATCCGAAATTGTCTACTAATTGGTAAAGTAATGCTTAAAGGATGTTTTGCCTCGACAACGATAAATTGGAAGATGAAGAAGGGAGACAGTGCTATCAAATACAGAAGTGCAGAGCATCTCGAAACATTGGAGGATCCTAACAACATCGAAGGTGCATGAGTGGCGTTGCGGAATACAGGGTTAGTGGGTGCAAATGAAGAGCATGTCTGCCACTCAAAACGCAGAAGTTAATCGAAAATCTTTAGAGAACAGATCAGTGAAGAGGCTAAAATGATTACAATAACTTTCGGAAGATGCAAGGATAGCTTATTGCAAGGCGAGGGCTGAACAGATTGGTTTGTAAGTAAGATTTAGGAACACCAAAAAAGTCTGTTGAGAGTAGTCGAAGAATCTAAGACTTCACTTTCCTTTCTCTTAGCCTAAAAATTTGCCAGAGGTGGCTACTGACAACTCACGTCAGTTCCAGCGAATGAGAGCAGTGATGTGGTATCGCTGTTAAGGCAGGCAAACCTATTTGAAATTACATTTTGAGTTCTTGCTGAATGATGCCATCCCAACAGCAGTGACACAGATGTGGGAAAAGTTTGGTGAAGTCCCTGAACGATCAGAGGAATAAATTAGTGTGGCGCTAAAGGCCTTCAAGAACAACAACGGTCCAGGAGGTAGAGTTAAGCCCATCTCACACGGAGTACGATTCGCTGCAATCCTACATGCCGTCTCACACAATGGCTCTCTTCAGGACCAGCTGGCTGCGCTGCAGAGAGCTGAGCATGTTTTCCGAGATAGGTCCGATGCTGTTTTTCTTGTGAGAGCTAGTCGGGTTCCTGCGATGGTATCGGCGCTGGCCAATTAGGAGTCCTGTTTAGCGATTGACGTCATATCCCATAGGGCGGGAAATGTGAGGGAACGCAATTTAACCCTCGAGACCAAACAGAATGTCACGCGCCCGCCGCCCGACGCGCGATTTTTCTCAAACGACTGAAAAAAGCTGTTTGATAAAAGATTTAAAAGAATGATTCACACACAGCGGGCCGGTGTGGCCGAGCGGTTCTAGGCGCTTCAGCCTGAAAGCGCACGATCGCTACGGTCGCAGGTGCGAATGCTGCCTCTGGCAAGGATGTGTGTGATGTCCTTAGGTTAGTTAGGTTTAAGTAGTTTTAAGCTCTAGGGGACTGATGATCTCCGATGTTGTCCCATAGTGCTCAGAGCATTTGAACCATTTGTTTCTCTCACATCTTACAGCTTCTTTCGTCGGTTTCATCATGAACCGCCTACCATTTCGATCATCGTCATGTTTACTGTGATACTTCAGGATAAAATAAACGACTGCATCAAAAACAAGATTTTGGCAAGCTCTAGTATGCAAAGAGAAGAGCATTTCACCATATAATCAGTTTGCAAAACTTCCATAACTAAAGCATTTTCAAGCGACTACAGATGTTTTTAATGGAATGATATAACAATTAAGCGCCATCAATAGCTGGTGAAACTAGAATTACTGTGAGTTGGAAACAATGCTATGAAGGAATAACAGTTTATTTTTATACTGAGTACCGGCATTTCCACAAACTATTGATATGTGTTTACATCAGTTGCTGTTTTATAATTCTGTCGCAATATCATCTGCATTAGAATGTTAGCGAGATGAATATTTATAAACTCAGCTGTATTTTGGTGAGAGTAAGAGATTAACATGGCAACAAGAGGTCTTATGTACTAGCCAAATTTATTCCATGATAACGTTTCTCTGAAGAGAAATGAAGGTGATGATAAGTCTGAGAAAAATGAATAGCTACTTTTTGTACCGTGTTATGCCACTTTAATATATGCATAGTTGTGTGGTGAGACATGATTCTAATCTCTATACTGACATTAGCCCTGCCTTCAAGACTAGAATCACCTCGTCCCGGTGCCAATATAAATCGTTAAATTACAATCAAAGATGTTTAATTGTTTGAATGTAATAGGAAATGTGCACAAATGACGCATTCGACTAAAACAGAAGTACACAGGTTACTTTTCCCTTCCACATCGCACACATTCTGTCAATACTACACTCGTAAATATTTTTTAAATGCACTGAAATGAGGAATAGTCAACACGTTTTAGTATTAGTACTAGAAATTAGTATTTAATTAAATCCTGTGCAGACTGGTCCTTATCTGAAACATAAATCCGCTCGTACAATGAGGGGTGATGTGGCTTTCTATTGACAACAACAGTTCCGCAACTCTTAGTAAAACTACGTATGTTAGAACCCGTAATATGCGTCAACTATGGCGTTCTTATTCGTAATTCACTACTATAAAACAAAATCACCTGGAAACGCGTAATGATACTTACCATAACCAACGTTTCGCTAACTTATGATAAATCTCCATTTAGTACACTCTTTTTCAATTGCATTTAATACACCATTTCTCATTACTGCAATTCCGAACGCAGCAACGAAGTTATAATTTCATTGCAAAACCAACGGATATAGCGATAGAAACCTCTGCGAGACTATAAACTCTCTCACGAATTGTAAATGTTATATTTTATTGCCCTTTTCCATATTTATCTCTCTTTAAATCCTGAAATAGCCGTTAAGCTAATAAAGAAGTGAATAGATTTGCTTTCCTTAAATGAAATCTAATTAAAACCTTTTTCTCTAATTAGAGGTTTTAAATCGTAATAAAATCTCAATAAAACATTAATACTTTTACTCTAGCTCTTCGAGAGCTGGAGTAACTGATTCATCTTTGCAAGATTGACTTTTAACTACTTTGCATTAATGTAGCACTAATTATTTACGCCACATGCGTATCTTTCAGTGGGGATTCAATCCATTCCATTGTAAATCTAGACTCCGAAGTCAGAATTAAGACTGACTTTTCTTTACTGGAATAAATTAGTATTTCACACACAGCTTTCACGTGAAAGATTGACATCCAAAAAATCCAAGCCCCACACAAATCAGGACAGGACAGACAAAACAGAAAAAACATAAAAAACATACGTGCCACCACTACTTTCGTAATAACTTTAATACAGTGATCAAGCCTCACCCACTTCACTAGCAATCGCGTTCCCGCTAACAGTCTCTAATTTAAATTTGCTACTTGTCACCCTAACTATCAATGGAATTGAATACCATCGAATAATATTAATTAATTCTGCTATGGTACGAAGTCTAACTTCAAAACGTAGGGTCATAAAATTTACGGGCAACAATAACTGTGTCCTCTTCTACATAAGTCATGCAGATCCTGGTTCCCGGCTTTATAAAAACCATTTCACACTTAAAATAAATGAAACACAAAAATCAAAATTATTATGCCATTAAGCCTGTACTGCATACTCAAAATATTCAACAAAATCAGCGCTCCACACTCAACTGTCCTAGAGTGTGCGCTCAAAATCGGACAGATACTGCAATCGTACAATTATCATAGAGCGTGTGTGAATACATTGAAACGTCTCCTTAGAAAAATTATTGAAATACTGTGCTTAAACTGACACACAATATTTTTAGCGCAACGCAATCTGACTCTCAATAATCCCTACAAAAGAATGGCCCTGACTAACATTAAACAATACCTTTCACAAATCACATACCTCACAGAAATCTTCGTTACTCGAACTACTGCAATACAGCAAGCCCACTACTACCAGCTAAATAAAAGATTCAAACTACTGAAGGCACTAACTACTGATAGGCATAGTTAGCAAATGAAAGATTTTGATAAAGACGAAACACTGTATTTACCTTAATAGTGTTCAAAGGTCAATATATATATATATTATATGGATGTGAGGAGAGAAATGTCGGAGTTTTGAGAGCGGATGATTATATATATATATATACAAATTTACTGTCTCTGATGGACACACGTCCAGATCATCCGCTATCAAAACTCCGACATTTCTCTCCCCACACCCACCACTGTTTGTGGCTCACCTCCAACTGCGCAATGCTACACGCTGTTAACAGCCAAGTGCCCAACGCTACAATAGCAAATTCCAACAATGCCACCCAGCCACAGACTGCACACCGCACAGCCAGTGATTTTCATACAGAGCGCTAGGTGGCTGTGGCGTTACCAATATAAGATCCTAAAAAGCCCACATACATAGCCCCCATGCTCCCCACAAAAATTTTTACAAATTGTTTTGAGCACTGGCCAATACATATTTGTTAAAATTTGTCCACAATTACAATAACAAAGAACACATAGCAGAATAATACGGGAGGAAAGGACAGGGTTTGTTTTCAGTGTAACATTTGGTACTGCAGTCCAAACCAAAACTTCATTCCATAGATCTTTTATATTTATATGTTCACATACTTTTTACCTCATTATTTATTTTCCATTATCTTATGTCATCATTTATTTCCAATAAAATCCTACCTAAACCTGTTGTCCCTAAAACCCTAATTTTTGTTTTATATCCTCTTTCAAAATCATTTTTTTGGCCAAACCATTTTCTTATAGTTTCTCAATGCATGTCATCCAATTCATCACAACTCGTTGTCATATATAGGCTACCCCCTCTTAAGCTAACTTAAATCTACTGAGCTCAGATGCATGAACTAAGGGATGAGGCAATGCAGCAACACATAACAAATTAACACAAACAGCAATGCCAAAAAAATACAAATTGGCTAAGCAAGCAGCAGTATATCTAAATTAGCAAAGCAAATGCAACATTACAACTAATATGAGGCGATGTGCAGCAACAAGAAAAATAAATAATGGTAAAACTGGCTTAACAGAACAATACAAAGAGAAATTTAGTAGCGCAAAGCCTGACAAACAGCAGCACCAAATGCAATAACTAATATCTAAACTGGACAAAGCTCAAGCAGAAAAAATAGTACACTAAAGACAACAATGCAGAGACGAGAAATGTCTATTCACATCTTAATGTCTATCTAATTAAAGTGGTGCACCATAACAACTTCAAAATGGTTCAAATGACTCTGAGCACCATGGGACTTAACATCTGTGGTCATCAGTCCCCTAGATCTTAGAACTACTTAAACCTACCTAACCTAAGGACATCACACACATCCATGCCCGAGGCAGGATTCGAACCTGCGACCGTAGCAGTCGCGCGGTTCCGGACTGCGCGCCTAGAACCGCTAGACCACCGCGGCCGGCCACAACAACTTATTCTACCATAAAAATTACCAAGGACTTGAAAAGAAAATTACGTATGCAGTTACTGTCATTACTCGCTTCTTATTGTTGTTTCCTTCCCAAGTGCTCCTTTTTCGAAGAATGTGGATCATAAAATTATTAGTTAATAGATCTGTTGACAGAAAGTGTTCACATTAGCAAATATATTTAATTTTATTTTATAAAGCGAATGCTGCAACACAGCTGGGAACCAGATATCAAATGAAATAAGCAACTATGTAAAAACCATAAAAATATCATTCAATAGTCATGAGGCATTTCATAAGTTAGTAGAAATTCTCTCAATTCTCGTAGAAAGACAGTTGTACTAATCAGGTGTGCAGATGTTAGAATATTTCCCAACAATTCACAAGCATTTCAGTAAGTAGCACAAAGTACGATATGTTTCCAAGTAATGACCGTGTAGTATTTGCGATGCTTTCTACAGAGGAGTGTCAATAGCGAGGTTAATGGTCTTTTTTTTTCTCCGCCTGTGCCTCTGAAAGGCACAAACTAATAGCTTTTTTTCGAGGTGACTGTCGCTCAGATGGACCTCCACAGCACATTATGTCAAGTTCATCTACCTTCTTTACTGAAATATTTATGGCAGCAGTTTCCACTACAGTGACAGTCTCATAAAAAATAAAAAATTCAAAGGTTAGAAATTTACATTAGAAGTGTGTATAAACAAAATCTCATATATAACAGTGTACAAAAAATTTTCGGCGGCACTGTGATACATTCACACAAGTACACACATTTCATAACTCTTAAAGTACGATTCTTGGTTTCCAACGCCCTTTTCATAAATCAGAGTCCCTAGATACTGTGCCTTATTCCTTACCTTATTACATATGTACATATTCATATTTCAACAAGTTTTCAATACTTCATCATAATAAATACATAGCATAATCAGATTCCTCATATAGCATCATCTCATTGATCATAAACATACCTCAAAAGCATAATACACATCATCGTCGTAATAATAACACAATAACACCTCAGCCAAATCTAAAAAAAGTCGTAGCTTTCTGCAATAATTTCATAAACTAAAAAAAAAATTCTCTGCTCATTTCAAGAGTGTCATCTACGTCAAACGTACTTTAAAAATCATGACCCCATACCAAACGCGACATTCAAAGCTCTTATAGTATCACAACGGTAAAAAAAAGTATAAGAACAGTTCACAAAGTACAGACAGAATACAATTTCATAAATGTGAAGTTATCAAACTGTGTAATTATGTAAACATCTGTTACTGATGTAGTAAAATAAATGTTTGTCCCTCTCAGTTCAATGATCAGATAGCTGTGTAATTTATGTGTTAGAAAAATGTGGTACCGATGTGTAAAGTTGTATAAGCAAATACCATATTAGCTAGGGCCCCTTGTGCTTGCCAAACACATGGTACACAAAGTAGGCGTGTACCCCCCTGAGGATTAATGTAATTATAACCTCGGGTGTTACAGATTACAGCAATGGAAAGAAATGTATCATGGAAAACTTTTGTATCATTGTAATTAAAATTTTTTTTAAAAATAAATGTTTTAGGTACAGAACTAATCAGTCAAATGCGTGTCCTGTAGCGCTAAATATACGTCTTGCTGTAAGATAATTCTGTGGAAGTATTTTATCGTCCTCTGTAAGCAAAGCTCTGCTGAAGTCAATTTACTCACCTCCTCAAAACAAAAGTGAAATGCTTTGCGTATAGATATCTTAGTTATAACGCTTATTGCCGTGTTGAACAAAGTACTGTGCTGTAACGTATTGTTGTGTTACGGAAAAGGCTGTCTCATTGTAGCTATACCACACAGGTTACTACTAAAACATGTTTTACTTTCCAGAAGAATTCAGAAAAACTGTGCAGATATAAAACAGATACACCGCAAAAGCAACAACGTAAATTGTGTCACACATTTGTAGCGTCGTGATATAATCGTGTAGCTGTCAAATAAACCAAATACTAACTCATCTTTAATCTCATAGAAAGTACTTCAAATAAAGAATGTCTTTTCAAGTAAACCAAAATGTTGCATTAAAATCTCATTAGCAGTATAGGTTCTAAGTATGTAAGCCTTATAGTCGTTACGTAATCGTGCAGTTAACAAGCAAGAATGTACACACACAATAACACCATGTCCTCTGTTCACTATAACAATGCATTCGTAATTTCTGTTTAAATAATTTCTCTTGGTTCTTGACTGGATATTTAATTTCAAACATTGTTGCATGTTAACAGTTCCTAAGTCTGACAAAGCATACTAGTAACGTGAAGTGAAAAGTTTTATGGCAAAGACAAAGTTAAAAAGCAGATTATCTCTCAATAAACATTTCACATGTGAAATGTGGGGCAATCCTTTACCCTTTCTAGAGCACAGAGTTCCAACTTCAAGGCAATTGTCAGGTTGTATAAGTTGGTAAGGAATACTAAGATTTTTCTCAAGGTTAGCGTCTATGTTATTTTTCTCAAGCCTAGCCGGCGCACGTGGCTGCGTGCGGTGCGAGTCATTGTCTGTCTCTTTGTTGGCGCGCGTCGTTGTTAGGATTAGGAGACCCAACTTCTACAAATTCACCTTATCGAAAGGGCACAGCCCTGTTTGAATCCCGCCAGTGCTGATGAAATTCAGGTCTGTCGTTATGATTATATCGTCTGCTGTCACGTCGGAGGTTCCTGTAGTTTCTTTCTTGTCGGTTAAGTGTTGGAGAATTTCTTCCTGAATTATCACTGCATGGTGGACCGTTGCGTCTCAAGTTATTCTATCTCCCATGATAATAATAGTTCTGGTTGCCATATTATCTGTTTCTATGATTGTCTTTGTCATATTCATTACAACAGAAATGCGATCTTTTTTCTGTAACTGTTGTTCTGCCAACGGTTGTCATACGGGTGGTGTCTGTTTTGGTCACGAATTGCGTTGTAAGAATAGCCTTATCGTGTCCAGTTATTATTTCTTTCATTGCGGAATTGTGACGGATGTGACCTGTAATAATTGTTTTCCAGGTTTCGTAATCCGCGACTGTCTGTATCAATTTCTAATTCTTTAAAGTGTCCGTGAAAAGCTTCAATGTCGTCTTTGCAACGTCCTGCCAAAATAATATGTCGTAAATGTTCAGGCAATTTGATTCAGCAAATGCGAATGGGTTCTGAGGGGCTGTATGGGTTTGAAAGATACTGATTCTTAGGTAACATGTCTTCGAAATATTTGACAAGACAGTTTCATCATTATGATGCTATGTTTTACTCGGTCTTGTGTGGCTTTATACCAATATGTTGAGAGGAAGGCATGGTAAAATTCTCCTTCACTGTGACAATCGTGAATGACCGATCGCATTCTTACAGCTGATTTGTTCTGTAAGTAGCCACACATAAATTCTAATCTGTGCTCTAATGACAGTTGGATGGAAAACAATGAGAGAATTCATGAAGTCACGCTTGTGGATGAATGTCGTTGCCAGAATTCTTAAATGGTTTGAATTGACGTGTAGTAATGAACAGCTTATAGTCAAAATCATCGTGTCGCCGAGTCGCATATCGGTCATTGTTATGTCGTGTCGGTGGTTCCATCTCAAAATTCGGTGCACCTTGCCAATTTGTTTCATAATTTCCGAAATGCCCTGTGTTATTATTTTGTGGCTTTTCCGTATTGCTAAGTCCCTCTTCCCGTGTTGGAGCGCGAGTGTCCTCTGAAATATGTAATTCTTGTATTACTTGTGCCGACTGATCTTGTACTTCCCGGATTTCTCTTTTGTGTTGCGCATTAATTTGATTATAATTTTGTTTGAATTTCTTAATTTGTTCATACTCCTCTGTGTCATTCAGATCATCATCCACCTTTGTAGATAAGTTAGTGAACTGATCCGAAAGTTTCGCTACTTTCTCCGATAGTGAATTGATTTCCTCAGTGTGTTTTTCTGAACCAAGTTTCAGAGCGTCCATTTGTGTTGAAATCTTATCTAATGTGTCCTTTAAGTTTTCCTGAGTTTTTGTAAGTTGTGTTACCGAATCGGTAGATGCAACTGAGTCAACTTTAGCTTGCAGGGTCTCATGATTTTCATGAACAATAGTTTGCAGTTCTTTTATGGCTGCTTCGTGATTCTGTAATGTATTTTCATGCCGCGAAACAATTGGTTGTAAATGCTCACAAATTTGTGTTTTTACGTCATTACAGACTTTTTGACATTTTGATTCTGTTTTATGTGACACAGTAGTTAAATCTTCACGTGTTTGTTCAAGCGTTGTGTCTAACTTTTAAAGATTGTTTTCCATTGCGTCTAAATGTTGCTGTGTTCATCTCATTTGTTCTATTAAATGTAATAACAATTCACTGGTGTCTGATAAGCTACGCTCGTCGCCACTATTATTTCTCAGTTTACTTTGGAACCTAATGTTACGTTTTTTACACGCCATTATTGTCACAATATTTCACACGACAACACAGAAAAGCACAATTTGAAGAGAAAAATAAGAAAACGCCTTAACATAGCACTGAAAATAATATCTAATTAACTGCAAGCGCAGCTGCGAAATACTTGGTGAAAATCTACATGTATGCCACAACTGTTTTACTGTAAAACATTGAGAAACTACAACTACATAGGAAATTCTCTCTATGATTACGCGCTAGCAATAAACAATAGGTACACTAATTACACAAACTACAAGAAAAAAGTTAGAAGATTCCAGTGAGGTATCCTCGGCTAAGGGTTGACATATGAAACGACCCGTTAGAAAAATTAGTGAATTACTGTGGTTAAACTGACACACTATTTTCTTTTAACGCTTCGCAATCTGACTTTCATTAATCCCTGTAAAAGAATTGTCCTGACTAACATTAACCTATACCTTCCACAAATCCCTTACTTCACAAAAATCTTCGTTACTCGAACTACTGCAATACAGCGAGCGCCACTACGGCCAGCTAAATAGAAGATTCAAACTACTGCAGGCACTAACTACTGATAGGCATAGTTAGCAAATGAAAGATTTTGATAAAGAACAAGACATCCAGTCTTACAAATTTACTGTCTCTGATGGACACAAGTACAGGTCATCTGCTCTCAAAACTTCGCCATTTCTCTCCCCACATCCACCACTGCTGGCGGCTCACCTCCAAATGCGCAACGCTACGCGCTGTTAATAGCCAACTGCTCAACAGTACAATAGCAAATATCAACAATGCCACCGAGCCACTGACTGCACACAGCACAGCCAGTGATTTTCATACAGAGCGCTACGTGGCGGTGGCGTTACCAATATAAGAACTTAAACAGCCTACTTACAACATCATCCACCAACTTAAACCACAACGATTTCTAGAATCTTATGAACACCAGGAATACCACGAATCGTATTCTAGGTCCAGTCCAATTACTGGCTAACCCTTTGAAGCATCAAGTTCTCCAAGTATGGAACAAAGTTTCAGCAAAATTAGATCGAAACTTATAATAGCACCAAAGCCCGTTACTTCCTACACAACGTGATCACTAATAAATGCTATTCACCCTCTTGGAGCGTCAATTAACCAATTGCTGGAGGTATACGATCGTAGCAAGGATCTCTCCAAAGCTGCGATCCAAAATAAACTCAAATAAATTACCTTAAAGTATCCTCCCTCTCTCGTGGAACATTATAAATTGAAGCAAATACACTGCTAAATACGTGTAAGAACTCGGTCACATTGAGTTCTGATCTACAGCACCAACAGAATAGTAAATCAATAAAACTTCTTCGCGATATTCTCACAAAATTTCTTAGTCACGACCTCATCTACATCCACCATCTATTGTATCTATTGTATTTCCTGGTGTTTGTTAGTCACGATAACTAATTAGAGCTTGCACGTTTCAGCTCCTACCGAGTGACGTGGCGCAGTGGTTACACACTGGACTCGCATTCGGGAGGACGACGGTTCAATCCCGTCTCCGGCCATCCTGACTTAGGTTTTCCGTGATTTCCCTAAATCGCTTCAGGCACATGCCGGGATGGTTCCTTTGAGAGGGCACGGCCGATTTCCTTCCCCATCCTTCCCTCACCCGAGCTTGTACTCTGTCTCTAATGACCTTTTTGTCGACGGGACTTTAAACACTAATCTTCTCCTCCGTATCAGCTCTAGTTTAGGCTACCCTAACATGACTCAAATCAGAAATGACCTTCTGAATCCCAAAAACCATAGGCAACTAATTTAGGTAATCACTTCACAATTACATTGCTTTTGAGATTTACATGAAAGCTCTAAGGCGTCTTTCCTCTCGTTGAATAGCGGCCATCTCGATGTGTTGATAGCTCTGTCTCGGACAGCTGATGTCTGCTGTGAGGAGATTCTTTGCCGCAACTTCGTCGTTCTGTCAAGTGCAGTCGAAAGCTCGCTTTTCTACAACAGTTGCACGAACAGAGGCTTCAGTTAAGAACATAGGTATATTTACAACCACTGATCACCTATTTAATACAAGCCAATTTAGTTAATATGTAGAAGCGAATCAAAGTCCGTGACGGCATCCAAAACCTTTTGACCCTTCACATTCTCTTGAAATTTCTGCAAAACCCTATTGCCCAGTTTTTTTTAATTAACGAATGATATGGATTGAACCTAAGCGACGTATTTTATTTCTACATCCCAATAATCTAAGAAATACGACAACAATTAACAGCACATAGCACGCCATTTTTTGTTTCCTATCCCTAAAGGGAATGAGGGATTGTTCTTTTTCACCACAAACATCTCTGAGTTTGTCAAAGAGATTGGTAATCTGTCTACATCTTGACAGACAGTTAACTGGATTTTGCAAATTTAAATACTTACATATTTCTCAGGTCACTGAGATACAAAAATGAAATTCTTTGGGCAGTGTCAGTCCACATCATTCATTATTATACTAACACTGGGGTATAGGATTCCAATAAAATTTCAACAGAAGTATCGTTTATTTTCGCCAGACTTTGTACTCTTTTTAATTGTCATCAGAGAGATGTTTTCAGTGACAAGTTTTGAGTGATACATTAAGTTCCCTTGTTTCCACTTTCAAATCTGCTTCTTCCGCCAAAACTCAGCAGAGCTTGTAAATATTCACGTTACTAACATTTTAACGAATTCTAAAATGCGATAGGATATTGAAACTTCAACAGATGGAAAGATAAATCAATAGTTTATGAAAATCCAGCTCTCGGTCTGAAAGTATAATGAAATTTCCTCACATATATTGTTCCCAACACACTATAATTCCCGTTCTACCGGCTGTTGATTGCACTTAGATATTACATCATATCACTGAAAAAATCTGCAGTCGTTTGAATATCATGTTAGATATGGAAGTTTCAGATATTAATTATATGGCGAAATACTCTCCTCCTTGTGTATGATCATTTCCCAGAAATCTTGTTTCAATATTTAAAACCATTTACGAGGTATGAAAATTTTTGTGAATGCTCCATGCTGGCTTCTCCGCTGGCGAGCGGGTTAACGATGAAGCGCTTTTTAGGTACAATCCACTTCCCGCAGACTGCTGATAGATAGCAATATCTTTCAAATTTTAAAGAAAAATTTGATATGTTAGCTATATTTCATACGCAGCAACATATGACCTACCCTGCACCAAACGCAAATTCGTAGCAATCTCTATTTTTCATTGCAAATTTTCCGAAATTCTTGCAGCATTTACTTAATCCTAAATTATCACAATAGATATGACCATTAATGAAATGATAAGCAGTCTATGACGAAGCTGACGAATGAAGGTAAAAGATGCGTGAGGTAAGAATTTTTTGCCAAATGGTTTCTTTAAAACCCTTTGAGAAAGTCTGCAGTTTGGCCGGCTAGTGCGCTCTGCCGTTCATAGAGTCAAGCCAGGCGCCTGGTTTTCGCGCCGTTCATACACCGTGTGAGAGTGTCAGCGTGTAAAAGTAGCCCTCATCCCTACTTGTTAGGAGGGACCCATGAGCGCCATCTGGCAAACTTGCGGAGATACTTACTCCCAGTGAGGTGGGTTTCACCATAGCTGATTTGCTCCGCTTGGAAGGTAAAACACTGATGGATGCTTTGAAGCGTTTGATATCTACCATTTGGACTGCGGAAATATTTCCTGAAGACTGTAATGTAGCAATTATATTATCAATTTTCTAGAAGGCTGATGCTACACAGGTCTGCAACTACCGCAGGATTTCATCACTTTACGGCGCTGCTGCTGAAGCGCATGAAACCAGTGGCTGAAGGATCTGTAGGCCCCTGTCAATGTGGCCTCGTCCCTGGATGGTCGACACTTGGCCACATATTAATCTTGAAGCAACTGGCAGAAAAAACTTGTGTGTTCGACCAGGAATTAGACCCCACCTTCACTGATTTTAGACAATCTTATGACAGCATTGACTATTCCATGTTACAGAAAACTTAGAGGTCTTTGACATTCTATCGACGTCCCTCAGACTAATTGTAGCTTGCTTCTCTCAGTCAACTTGTCAAGAACGATTAGGCAACTAACTATCGCCACCTTCAGTATTCGAAATAATTTAAGACCAGGAGATACTATTCAACTTGATCTTGGAAAAAGTAACACTGATGGAAACAGAAAAAAAAGGAGATGGTGGAAGGGTACACAATCCTGGTAATTGCTGATGATACTGTGACTCTTAGCGACACCCTTGAGCCAGTATGTTCAGATTGTTGTTGATTTCCCCATTATGTGAAGGAAATGGGGCTAGTGGTGAGTGATGGTAAAACCAAATATCTCGTTGTATCATTGATTCAAGCTCTCCTTTCATCCATTGTTCTTGATCGGCATACCTTTGAATGAGTTCCATAATTCAAGTATCTGTTATCCGTACTGGCTAACAAATGTCAAGTAACGGATGAATTGCGTCAGCGAATAATAAACGATAATCGCATGTTCCATAGTATAAATAATTTATTTCAGTTATGACTGACATCGCAGAAGAATAAAATCAAGTACTACATGACACCAACCAGTACTTTAATATGGTTGTGTCACCTGGATCATACCAGCAACAACTGAAGAAGCAATACGTGCTCGCGAATAAGGCACTTCGAGAGATCTGTGGACCCATCTACAGTACCATAGAATGTAAATGTGAAGGGAGGAACGAAGAAAAGTAGAACCAGCGATATGGAAAACCACACATTGACTTAATACTAGGACAAATGGTGTGGCCGCATCCTTCGGGCTGACAGATCCCTTCTACAGCGAGTCATTCATTCTCAACCTGCTGGTAAACACCTAAGGGAACGACCAAGGAGGCGTTGGAAGCATCGAATGTTAACAATTCTTAAACAAATGGAGCCGACAGCAGTGGAAGACGAGATAGAGACCGACAACTATGGACTACCACCTACAGTAGATATCTCCAATGTTGTGGCTGCCTGTCCGTTTTCATTGTGCTTTTCCTAAAGTGTTTTTTTTTTTTTACAATTTTTTTATAGTGTGCTGTCTTTCTCCTTTTGTAGTGAGGTCATTTCTTTCGTTTTTTCTGCTATAGACCATAAGTACCTGTTAATGCAATAAATGATGGTGATGATGATGAGGATGATGATGATGACGATGATGATGTTTGTTTGCAGTTACTCGTGTGCAACGCTAGTGCTCAAACTGAAATCCCCACACTGCAGTACCTTAGAAACTCGCTAGAAGATATAAAAACTGTGACGCGAAAATTTCACTGTGTACCAGGGCTGCAGACATATATCTGCAGAAGTAGAAGTACAGATGTTGTAATGGTAAGGACCCTAATATGTACTCACTTCAGTATGTTAGTTATTTTCTGTGCATCTAACAGTCTTCGGACAAATATGTCACATCGATTACCACCTGATGTTACCTGTGCTGTCGTAACAGCACCATTACATGGACTATGCTTGTCAGCATAGACTTACCCTTCGTATCCGTGCGTCCACACTTCAGCACGTGACCTGCTGCTAAGAAGAAAATAAGCATTAATGGCTTGGCCTTGCCTCGTGTACTTGGAAGTACTAATCAACCTAAAAACTTACTACTTCTAATAGCTATAATTATTAGCCTGGAGATGAAGTAAATACTGATGAAATGTAGTTCAGCCACTAATAAATATATATATATATATATATATATATATATATATATATATGCACATACACCCCAACAACCTGTGTATATGACATTGCTTTCAAGTTTTAGCCTTTGGCCATTTTCATATATGGGAACAGACAGTTGTTCCAATGACGTACACTGGAAGTTTAGATACTTTGTCAAACTGCTTCCAAGCACACATTTAGTAATACATAAAGTAAGTGGGATACTCGGAAGAGCTGGTTTCATAGCCCTTAACAAAAGCATTTAACAGCAGAATCTGTTCTTTTGCTTCCTGATGCGTAAACACAGTCTCTACAAAAGTGTGAAAACAGGTCCTTCAAGAGGCTTCTGTAAGATGTTTATCAACTCTACACGAATCCTCACTGCACAGTTAAGCAGAGTAAATACATCTTCCATCTTAGTTGCAATGCACCAGATGATTACGCTGAAGGAAGAAACTGAATAATATATGAAAAGTATGTAACTGATTCATTCAGCAGGTCAACACGGTAAGAGAGTTTTCTGAGTGAAAAGCAGACAGAATGAAATTTTTCATTAACTTATACACAAGGTAGTACCAAATACTTTTAATAACCATCTGAATCCCAGGAACTTCACACATGGATCCTCATCTTATCTCTATTTATGGAGCCTGCAAATTATTTTAAATTGTTTGGAACTACGCCGGCCGGAGGCGCTACAGTCTAAAACCGCGCGAGCACTACGGTCGCAGGTTCGAATCCTGCCGCGGGCATGGATTTGTGTGATGTCCTTAGGTTTCTTGTTTTGTTTTTAGTTTTGAGACATTAAGAGTTAAGAAGGCTTTGGTCTGCTAACCAGCTGCAACCGTGCTCTCTTACTCTCCCGTCTGTATTTGGTATGGATGTGTTTCGGCCATTTATCAATATACTTTTGCCATTAGCAAACATTACAGTCTTTGAACAGTCCTCCAATGTACCAGGTATGACCGACCATGTGCAGCGGGCATGCCTCTCCATCCCAGAAACTGACATCCGGCACCAGTACGACGCAACGCATGCATGTCTGCATGCTTTCGTTGAACATTGTATCGGTTCCACCGGTTATTAATGTACCAGCATTTCAAATTTTCAGTGGCTTTTCTCGAATTTACATTAACCTGTGGTCTTAAATATTTCAGTCCCGAAATTCCATTACTCTACTTTAATTATTTCTTGGTGCTGGGATTTCTTTCTTGCGTTGGTGTATGTAATGTATGCAGGACTGCCACCTTACCTACGTATATGCTTCGCGGACCAGGTGTGGCCTCTGCCTCACCTCGGAGGTTGTTTGTCAATAGAACGATCTGTTGAGCTGTCTGTCGTCCAGCCTCCTTACGCCGCCACGGGGCTCAAGCTGCGTGGGTGGACACCGACGCAGTCGCAGGTGTCTATTCCCTTACGTACTTCACGTGTCCAAGTGACACCGCGTCTGTCGTCTTCCGTACAAGCGTACTTCGGTCGCGCGTCTGAGACTTGAGGAGTCAGTTATATACTGGGCTCCGACCAACCATCAGCGGCCTCGGATTCCCGTTACGGGCCCAAAGGTCTGCTGCTGCCCGCCACTAGGTTCCGTCTCGCCCTCGCCGTGAGCACTGTGTCAGACGACTCCGTCAGCAGCTCCCGTGGGTACGGCTTTGCAGCGCCTCCAGGCCGACTGCCCACGAACTCACCGCCTCGTCGGACGGCGACGTTGCGACACCTTGCTGTTCGTCAGTTGACGCCCTTCGATCTCCCTGCCTAGTGGAACGGTGGCGTCGTCACGTATGCTCTCAGCTCCTTACACAGTGTGACATTCATGGACTCCGTCCTAGTGAGCACCTGCAAGGCATCGCCATTTATCGACATTTCACATGTTGTAAAATTTCGTGCCCAATCGTCGTCAGAAGCGGTACGTACTTTAGTTCTTGTTAATAAACAAACACCTGTTATTGCAAAGTGAATATTTCAATACTGTGTGCTACACCACTTGCCCAAAGGCTATACCAATGCGTAGTTCGAAAATTAATAATGGAATCTTAAGATTAATGACTACAGACAACATAGAAGCTTTAGAACGCTCTGTGATACAGGAAACGTGAGGGCATATGTACTTATAAAGTATAATAATATCAAAAACAGAATTCAGTAAATCAGATCGCATGAGCACAATAAATCACATGGAAAAATCACTTGCACTCGAATTTAAGAAATACACATGAACTTAATATCTTACATAAAATGCCAACTTGCCGAAGTGATTGTCCCGAAAATAAATATAACTTAATAAGTACAGGAGAGCAGACAGTAAAGCAAAAAGCGTACCTAATTAACTACACAAACAGAAAGAAACAGTAATGGAATAGGGTAGCTGGGTGGAAGTTCAGGATACGATTCACAAATAAAATACAAATGAGAACCGACACAAAACACTACGAAAACATTGTCTGGGGATCATCCATAGTCAGTATGAAACAGACGACTTCTATGACACAGAAAAAGGTATACACAATTCTGGAAAGTAGACAAGAGAGGCAGGTCCAGCAAATCAATCACCAAGCCAACTGATTAAGTAACACAACTTCATAATAATGTTGTATAAGAGCAACGGGTCTGCTATGCAATTGCATTCAAAAACCGAGTGCTTAGGTGAGCGATATCGGCAAACAGGTTGCTGTAAGTGGCCGCGTCAGGGAGGTGAGCAGGTGAAGGGCAGCATACCCGAGGTAGAGGAGCGAGCCGTCTCCGGAGATGCAGATCCAGTGGCCGACTGCTGTGACATAGCGATCTGGAGAAACCCAAGTGAGAGGGGAGGAGGTGCCGTCGTGTGCTCAACGAAGTGGAGTAGTATGGTCAGAGGCAGACTCTATTAAATCTGAAACCCACCATATTCACTGAAAACTCAAAAATCAGTTCCCGGCTTACTATGCGAAGTCTAAAGACAGCACCGAACTCGCGATGATGACAAGAGTCCGCTAAAATAAAAATGTGAAAAAAATGTGGGTTCGCAGGACAGAGCGTATCAGATTGTGGTTGTGAAAAGGGGCCACGGTCAGTTACTGTTAGTTGCACAAAACACAGAAACTTTATTTTCCTAATAAGACTTAATCACACATCACACATTCCCTTAAAAGGATTCTAAAACAATACGGCTGAAAGTTATTAAAACTGCTTTAAGGAATACGTGCGGCTAAAGGTCTTACTTAAACAAAATTTTACGTAATTGCTCAGCTGAAGGCCACATACTGAACATAGAACAATTCAAGGCTGAAAGCCTTAATAACATAGATAGGAAACAGAGCAAAATCCCTTTTGTAAAATAAGTTTTAAACAATTAAATCTTGAATCCTTAATTTAAATCGGCTGAATGTCTTATTTTAAAATTAAAACTAACTAAATTAATAGGTGGCTGAAGGCCTCTTACAGTACTTGAGCCAGAGGAAATCACAATTTGAAAACAAAAGTGCCTTAGGGGGTAACTGTAACATAAGCTTAGGTGAGACAGGCAGCAAGGGTAAGACTAAACAATCGGATCGCAACCCGACCTAGGGTCTGCTGAATGACCGACCAACAACCTAATCAATTCCCTTCCGCCCGACCAACGGCACAACAACGGAAAATGTCAGCGAGGACGAAGATAACAGCAGCAGCACTACATCTTCAAATCCTGGTGTCTAAATAAGGATAATGCACAATGATGATGATGATGAGTCCCATACTCCGTTTACCGAGCGTAGGGGAGCGACGCGGGAGACCCGCGCCGCCATACTAGGCAAGGTCTTAGTGGAGGTGGTTTGCCATTGCCTTCCTCCGACCGTAATGGGGATGATTGATGATGATGATGAAGACGACACAAACACCCAGTCATCACGAGGCAGGTGAAAAATCCCTGACCCCGCCGGGAATCGAACCCGGGACCCCGTGCTCGGGAAGCGAGAACGCGAGACCACACAATAACAACTAAAAAATGTGAACAACACCAAAGGCTGCCGAACTACACGCCTTGCCGGACAGCATCATACAGCGAGGAAAAACACACTGCGGAACACTACGCTAATGACCTCACCGTGGAGACTCCCTCGTTCATGTGCCCCAACCAACCGACAGCCTACTCCAATACGCAGAAAGCATTAAAATTAACTGCTCAGGCGAAATCACACAAGCTTGACACAGTTCCACGAAAACACTTCCACAAGAACTCGACAATGCTAAAAGCAAACACTGTGGAACAAAAAGGATGAATCACAAGTCAACACACACAGAGACCCCAGAAGCGGTTGGGTACCAAATACACGTCGTCCGGTGAGACGACCGACTGAAAGACCAACAAATGTCTTCCCCAGTCAAGTCATGTGTGTCAGCAAAGGTTGGGCGAGTCTTGGCTATCTCGACCTCACAGCAGCTCCATCCCGACTCCTTGATGTCAGTTCTGAACTCGGAGACACGACGACCGGGGCACACTGGCTCGGGCCCCACCATGCACAGAGAACACTGGCCCATTGGCCACCGACATCTGCAAAAGGCAGGAACCGACCCACGTACGGCACGATGACCAACTGACTAGGCCAAGGAACAGTCAAAAGACCAAATACACGTCGCCGGATCACTCGAGCGACTGAACGACCAACCAAGGGTCGTTCCCGCTCCAGTCTCCTACCGTCGAACAGTACACGTTTGTCGCCGACAGTCGGCGAGTACTGACTGTCCAGAGCTCACTGGCGCTCCGTCCCGACTGAACTCCCGACACACGACGAGTCGGAAATACTAGCGGTCACTTCAAAGATAATACGACAGTTCCCTTATCGGTACGCTCTGCTGCTGCCACTCACGGCAGACAAGCCAGCAACTTAGTGACGCCACTAAATCGAATAAGAAACGAGGTGACCGCTCCTTAAAGGCGAGCTGTCAAGCAAGAGACGGCATGAACAGTAGCCACGCACGGCTCAACAAAGTTATTCACATTCATAATAAAAGTTGTTTATAAAATCAATAAAATATGCTACAGTCAAGTAATATACGCTTGTGACATTGTAGAATAGGGGTCGATATCAGGTAGAGAATTACCATGTTTCTATTACAGTTAAAGAAATACACAAATTGTTATTAACAATTTATCGAATAATTCACAGAAAACGCCAAAAACCAAAATTTCTCCACGTGTAAACGAATGGTTAACATCAACATCACTTATTATCCTGGTGTTATTTTATAAGAATTTCGGTAACATGATGTTTGAAACATTGTTACTTGAATAACGCATAACTGTAACGCCAATCTGCATAGTGTTATTAGTTTATTTTCCTGCAGTCCTGTTTGTTCTGTGTCGTATTTTCAAAATGTAATGTCGAACTACAAATAAACCAAAAGCTTATCTCCTAATTGTTTGAAATGTATAAATATTATATTATACGGAATCCTCCTAATTGTGGTCAACTGCCCCTGTCCCCACAGTGCTGGCTTCAAGCTGTGGCTGCTTAGCTGACACACATCACACCGTTTCGACTGTTATTTGAAGCTGCTCCCTGTCTCGTGGTAGCACTGCACTCAGGGCTACTTCGATCTTTAGAGCGCTCTCTGCAGTCGCGTGAGCAGACTAAATCAAAGCACGACTTCTGCCACTCCCAAAAACTGGTGGCCACTCCCATCATAACTTTCATGGGGCTAGACGAACTTCGAATGATCAACAGCAACAGCGAAGGCAAGTGCTGATGTCGATACAACCCAGAGACCGCAGTGGGTTGTTGCTGTTTAGCTGTGAGGCTCAATCAAATTTCATACAACTATAAACAGAATCGAACCGGTTTCACCTACCCCAGTGCACACTGGTACACTATAGTCGTCCAAACTGACAAATACCACTGCAGGGGTCTGCCAAGGATTATGGCCTCATTTATTTTGAGACAGCGTAGTTGAGCCAAGGAATCGCTACAGGAGCAGTCAGCAGTAACGCTGGATACTGAATAAGTGGGATCGGCCACATCATGTAGCGCCTGCGCCGGAAGCCACTGTTGGTAGCAGCAGGCTAGTGCTGGCGCAACACGGGGCCTTGCTGGCACTCTGGCCACACCTGCGCTTCTATCGGCTTGGCTGGCCGAGGGATCGGCTGCAGTCATCCTATGAAGTAAAGCAGGCTAACAGGTATTGGATAGTAACCAACCAGGGCAAACCCTGTAGAGAAACCACCTTGGAACCACGAAAAGTGTGAAAGCAACAGCAGAGAACTGGAACGGTCAGCAGAGGGGATGGACAACTGGAACATGCAGATCATCGAGCTGGGGTATCAGACAGTATTTTCTTATTCGTGTGCAGGAGAAGACGATGGCTCTTAGGCAGTATGGAGGAATAGTGGAAATAGTGGTTATTCAAGAAAGTGCACAGGATAATACTTTCGTGGGCCAAAGTTGCTGTTCTCAAGCAGTGGTATTTCTCAGAGTTTGGACGACTTCAGTGTGGGAGTGTGCACTGAGATAGGTGAAACCGGCTCTGTTCAGTTTGTCATAGTACGAAAGTCTTACGAGGACTTGAGGAATTTGATTGCGCCAAATTTGATTAGGATTAAACAACTTGGGTGGAAACACGATGTCATTCTTTTTTGGTGTCCTCTTGTTTAGTCATTTTGGGCTGAGGTACGATTATTTTGTTGATAAAATGTGTGAGTGTTTTATAGCATACATCCGACTATACATTACTGGTGGTCATTGTGACATGAACTTATTGCAATTCTGTTGGGGTGGCATATTGTTTTACATCTTTTATCATTAGGTTCCTGCAATTATTGTTCTTGAATTGAGATTGAATGCAAAGGCTTAATAGCCGTTTATGTTCTTTGTTATAATATACTTTTAGTAAAGGAAGTGTTAAATATATGCCCATCATTGGATACCTCCCAATCAAAACCCACTCCTCTCAAACCCTACGCCACAAAACAAATGAACCTAATTCAGCAGGAAACAGACATCTTAAACGAAGAACAGTGCTGGAATGTAACGAAGGTAGACAGATGCAGCAAAATATAATATTAGGCCTACTGATTGGGTATAACGAAATCACCCTCTCTAAATCAGCTTGACAATAACACATGAGCACAATGCAAGGGCCGAAATTCAGACAAATCTTCGATAACTGGAAAGCATTTTCACAAGCAGAATGCTGGTCATTACAAGACTGGTGTTCTCATCAAGCAGCACCGGCAAAGCACTCTCTTGGTGCATCATCCCTCTGTTTGTGCTCTACCCCTCAAGGCCACACACCACCTTGATGAGCATCCACTTCTGTATCATCAGCATGTCCTATTCTTATGCCAATATGCCAGTCACCGTCCAACAACCCATAACAGGAATCGATATCAACGTGCAGACAGTAAGAGCCAATAGCTACTGGAAAAGGTCAAGAGTGCAACAGTTTGCCCCTCTGCTGGCCACGTAAACTTGCAGTGCTGTCCATACTGCTTTCAACTGTCTCTACAGCCCTCTTGTTGTCCCTCCTCGGTAGCCCTACGCAGACTTCGTTACCTCTTCTACTCTCCTTCAGCTTCCAGTCGACAAAATTATATCCATCATCCCATCCTCCATACACAGGGGCCCACTATGTGTCTGAAAGAACAAACAGCACACATCCATATAAGTGATTCGTCTAGATGGGCATAGGATCCATCTTTTCAGTGCAGATGCACAAGTGCATCCAATCTCCTACAGGAAGCTGAGAGTAGCAAGCATGGAGGAAATGGACAGAGGTGGGTCGTCCATGGGGCATGCCGAGATAGTGCGGGCAGTTGCGGTAACACCGTGTCCCGGTTGGGGCAGTAGTTAACGCACCTGTCCAGTAAGCAGGAGATCCCTGGTTCAAATCCTGCTCCGGTACATATTTTCACTCTTCGTCGCTGATTCCGCGTAATTTTCCGATGTAGCTGACATCAGCCATCTCTCCCCTTTCACTCTCCCCACCCCTTCCAGTTTCCATTTACGTATATTGCTAGCAGAGACTGGGGGTCCGCATCTGTTAGACCGCCACACAACACGGCCCAGCCGTGTTGCTTGCATACTGGGTCCTTGCGTGTCAACGTGTCGCCATGACTAGTCTCCCCTGGCATCTGCTATGAGATGGTGGTGGTGGTTGGTAGTGTTTAACGTCCCGTCGACAACGAGGTCATTAGAGACGGAGCGCAAGCTCGGGTTAGGGATGAATTGGGAGGGAAATCGGCCGTGCCCTTTCAAAGGAACCATCCCAATATTTGCCTGAAACGATTTAGGGAAATCACGGAAAACCTAAATCAGGATGGCCGGAGACGGGATTGAACCGTCGTCCTTCCGAATGCGAGTCCAGTGTGCTAGCTATGAGATGAGGCGCTACCATTGCTCGCCAGCCAATTGCAGGAAATTGTTACTCTGCGGTGTAAGAAAATCCGGGATCTGTGCCTTCCATTTACCTGACCTCGCGATTGAAGTGTTGTTCTACCAGTGCGGCCCAGAGGCCTTGTGCCAACTTCGGGTTTTGGTTCACTTCGATGTTACACGTCTGTCTCTTATAGCCGTTCTCTTATGGGACGTGACAACTCAGGTGGACGAAGAGTTGGTGACGTCATTGCGTGGAATTACAGGCTCCAACAAACAGTGCAGTATGAAATGAAGAATCTGGCATGTCAGAATTTTTCCCCTTAAAGAGAAACGAGACTAATGAGGTCCGGCATGTTTTTACGTCACAAGCAGAACATAGGAATTTCCATATTGTACTGGGTTAGAATAAGCATTTAGTGGGTTTTCTTTATTACAGAGTACGTGATATGAATATAAATAAGCTATTTCAAAGCGTCAGTAGACTGTGGATCAGTAGGAAAGGCGTTATCTTAACTAGAGGTTGTTGTAACAAAACGACAGGAAAGTACATGTCGTTAGATGAAGGTTTTCTGTATCTGATGTTCCCAGTGTTATAACTTGTGTGTTATGAAAGTACACCCTTCGAATGCTATGGCGTTATCTGTCTAATACCTATGCTAAAAGCATCGTTACGATGCACTTCGTCATATCAGATAAGGACATTTGTAGAAACAGTATGTAAAGTGTGTGGACCATATATGGAGGATTGATGGTCAGTCTAAAGTTTTATCTAAGTAAACAGCGTCGAGTTTTATGGAAAGAAAGGTATCAGGTTCGTGTCCTCATCCTCCCTAAGGTCTTTTTTTCAACTTTTTGTCTTTTAAAATATTCTGCGTCTGTCTTATGATCTCAAAACAAGTATACATGCATTAGTCGACGATATTTGTTATAAGTAATGAATTTCTTGCAGTTCTCGTTGTAAAGACCTGCGACTGAAATGTTACACCGATGGACATAATACTTAACGCAACTGACAATATACGTCAGAAAGTAAACACAAGTTACACACTGGAAGTTTTTGCTGTTACGAAACTTTGTGTAAAATACATATTCCTATCCCTCTATTTTGTGGACTACCTCATGTTTTTGTTTCTTGTCTGCAAGCGTCTTTTTCAGTGATGGTAAGCAGCTTCGAAAAACCTCCTCGTTCACTCAAATGAAATTACGAAACGAACCTCGATCTAGAAATCTGTGTGATAAAGTACGATACTTAACAATGATAGCAGTCAGTTCAACATCGAGTATATGAATATTATGCTTGCGCAAACTGACATTAAACACTATACTTTAACTGTGGTCAATTTAAAGGCGAAAATGGGACGAAGATTTATTTGCGTTAACTAAGTAAGTATGTCTGATTGCTGTACAGCATTACTAGCGGTTCACCATCGCCTAGTCCTGAATGTTCTTCTCGATTTCCTCCGCGTTTCTCCGACATCGCTAACACGGTTAACGCAGCCATTTTATGTGCGTCCATTTCCGTAAATAAACTGTGTGATTTACGTGCCAGGTGCCGCAGACTGCCCTGGAGACCGGTGAGGTCACATATAACGATCATGAGCACGTTCCGTGAGATGTAGTGCGTCGTTTCGGAGCGTGCCCTAACCACGAGTGGCGTGTTTCGAGATGAGAAACACATCCCGGGTGAGGCAGACTCAGGGCTACCACTTGTGTTCTCCCTCCTCCTCGCCGCACTCGGCTCTGAAGCTCAGCGCACCACCTGCTGTTACTCTGTAGCTCAAATAGAAATAAAACAACTGAATTCAGCCTCAAATGTGACAATAAATGGAATTAATGCTGTAATAATCAAATACAGAGGAATCACTTTAGAATTTGGCTTCACCATTTTTTAAACCTGTGTTGGGCCTAATTTTCCGTTTCTGCAGAATTATTACCATTACTTATACATTTAAAAAAGGCAATAAGCAAAAGAAAAAAAATATAGAGGTATAAGTTACCTAAATGCAGGATCTAAAAGTTATATGAAAATTCTTAATCAAAGATTTCAAACTATCGCTGATGCAATAAACACAGAATGAAAATTAGGTTTCAGAAAGTAACGTTCGTGTAATAATAATGCATTTAAAACGAGACAAATTATCGATAAAACGTTTGCGAATTTTTCTTAGAAACGCATTTAGCATTCTTGGCAATGGAAAAGCCTTTGATAAGGTAAAATGCCCGCTTTTTTGGGAAATATTGAAATTAAAAGGTTCTCCTAAACACTTTATTAATATCATAAGAAGACTATACGTAAATACAAAAACTGTTATAAGTTAATCTTTGACAATGTCGGACGAAATTTTAATACATCAAGGTCTTCGACGAGGGTGCAATCTATCATTAATTTTGTTTAATTTATATGTTGACAACCTAATTATAATGTGGCCAGACGAAATAAAATTACGAGTTAAAATAGGATCTAGCATACCATTAAATACTCTGTTATATGCTGATGACTAGATAATTAAAGAGAAAACAGAAGATGTTTTACAAAGAGACAGAACGTAGTATGCTGGTCACGATGGCCGAGCTGTTCTAGGCGCTTCAGCCCGGAACAGCGCGACTGCTAAGGTCGCAGGTTCGAATCCTGCCTCAGGTATGCATGTGTGTGATGTCCTTAGGTTCATTAGCTTAAAGGAGTTCTAAGTTCTAGGGGACTGATGACCTCAGATTTTAAGTCCCATAGTGCTCAGAGCCACTGAACCATTTTTTAGAACGCAGTATACAACATATTATGTATATAGATAAAAAGACGAGGATAATGGCTTTCGAATGGAAGAATCCGATCAGATCGAAAATAACAATAAGTGAGAAAGTTTTAGAACATGTTTTCTACTTCACTTGTCTAGGATATTATATTAGTTTTAACTATGGCACAGACTTTGAGGAGAAAATAAATATCAAGGTTTATACGGAATAATTGGGAGAAGGTTGAGAACAAAAAAATAAAAGAAATCACAAATGAAATTCTGTAAACTTATGGCTTTACCTAGTCTTCTGCGTGGTTCCTAATCACAGGCACCAACAAAAGACAAAAATTACGAAGATATGCAGCAGAAAGGAAATTCAAAAGATACGTAAGGTTCAAATGGCTCTGAGCACTATGGGACTTAACGTCTAAGGTCATCAGTCACCTAGAACTTAGAACTACTTAAACCTAAGTAACGTAAGGACAGCACACACATCCATGACCGAGGCAGGATTCGAACCTGCGACCGTAGCGGTCGCGCAGTTCCAGATGTTAGAACAGCTCGGCCACCCCGGCCAGCATATACGTCTGGCCTTATAATAAAATCCACGAGATAAGGAATGAAATCGATCGATCAAACCAAAAATCCTTACAGTTAATGACAAAATATTCAGTAACAGATTGAAATGGATCATACGGATTTAATGAGTTGAGACAGAATACCAAAAGAGATAATGAATTCCAGAATGAGACTTTCACTGTGCAGCGGAGTGTGCGCTGATAAGAAACTTCGGGGCAGATTAAAACTGTATGCCGGACCATGACTCGAACTCGGGGCCTTTGCCTTTCGCGGGGAAGTGCTCTGCATTTTGTTAGAATATCATTTTGTTCGTTTTCGTTCGTTGTATCTGGTCGGGGCGGACGTGGCAAGACACCCATTTCAGTTCGTCGTTCATCCATTAACTCAGTTTTTTTTTTATTACAGAGGGCAGCTAACCCTCTAACCCAACACGCTCAGTTACCGTGCCGGCTGACAGCGCAACACCCATTTCCTGAGCGCAGAAAATCCACGCCCCAGTCGGAAATCAAACCCGGGCGCCTTAGGACTTAAGTCCGTCACGCCGACCATTCACCTATCGGGGCGGATGACCATCTCAGCTACCCAAGCACGACTCACGCCCTGTCTTCACAGCCTTACTTCTGCCAATACCTCGAAAGCTTCCGTAGAGTTTGGAAGGTACGAGACGAGGTACTGGCAGAAGTAAGGCTGTGAGGTCGGGCCCGGAGTCGTGCTTGGGTGACTCAGATGGTAGAGCACTTTCCCGCGAAAGGCAGAAGTCCCGAGTTCGAGTCTCGGTCCGGCACACAGTTTTAATCTGTCGGGAAGTTTCTTTTAAGGTAATAAATTTTTGCCTTATTGAAAAGAGTGAGGTAGGTAGACATCGTAGTAGGTAGATGGATAACAGGGACCGGAAAAGGTGACTGTAACATATAGTAATTGAGACGAGCCGGCTGTGGTGTCCGAGCGGTTCTAGGCGCTTCAGTCTGGAACCGCGCGACCGCTACGGTCGCAAGTTCGAATCCTGCCTCGGGCACGGGTGTGTGTGATGGCCTTAGGCTAGTTAGGTTTAAGTAGTTCTAAGTTTTAGGGGACTGATGACCTTAAAAGTTAAGTCCCACAGTGCTCAGAGCCATTTTAACCGTTTTTTATTTTTTATTATTTTTTACACGAGATGGTTATAAGGACGATAAAAATCTGAATTGGGGCACTCCATCCGCGCTTATGCGACCTGCTCATAAATGCCGGACTTCAAATGTGCCCGTGCTGCTGATTTGACGTAAGTATAACGATATTTAATTTAATCTATCAGGTTGTGTAGCTAATAATTCTCAAGATGTCAAGAGATTATCGAGTTACATCCTTTGGAGATGTACTTGTGGAGCAATATATTGACAGAAAGAAATCACAAAAATAATAAATATAGTGTGCTGGAGTTTTCCTGAACACATTTGTCTAGGTGACATATTCAAGTGATTAAGATTGCAACATCACAGGTCAATGTAAGCACGAGATAAGCCACTGTAACTGTGTGATGCTGTTACACTATTAACCGGTATGGCTGTCAGAATGTTGAATGCAAACATGCAGACGTGCATTCCTTTTGGCATACAGGTGCCAGACGTCAGTTTATGGAATGGAGTTCCATGCATGTAGTACTTCGACGGTCATTACAGGGGTGGTTAATGCCGTTTTTCAATGACGCTGGAGTTCTCATCCTATGATGTTCCATATGTTCTCGATTGGAAACATATCTGCTGACCGTGCAGTCCAAGGCAACATGTCGACACGCTGTAGAGCTTGTTGATTACAACGGCGGTATGTGGACGAGCGTGATCCTGTTGGAAAACACACCCTGGAATATCATCCTTAAAAGGCAGAAAAACAGGTCGAATCACCATGTCGATGTACAAATTCGCAGTCAGGGTGCATGGGACAACCACGAGAGCGCCCCTGGTGTTATACGAAATCGCACCCCAGGCCATAACTCAAGGTGTAGATTCAGCGTATCGAGCACAAAGACAGGCTGGCGGCAGGCCTTCTACTGGTATCCTTCCAACCAACACATGGCCGTCACTTGCACCAAGGAAGAACCAGCTTTCATCAAATAACAGAACAGACCTGCAGCCTGCCCTCCACTGAGCTCTCATTTGACCTTGCTTAAATCGCAAATGGTGATGGTTTGGGGTCAATGGGAAGCACGGTACGGAGTGTCTGGCTCGGAGCTATTCTTGAAGTAACAGATTAGTAACAGCTCGTTGCGTCACTGTGGTGCCAACTGGTGCTCATATTGCTGCAGCAGATGCAGCATGATCCGCCAAAGGCCTGCGCCGAACACGATGGTCTTTCCTAAGGGTAGTGCCACGTTTCCGTCCGGTGCCTGGTCTTCTTGCGAGCGTACTTGCCCGTGACCACCGCAGCCAGCAATCGTGTTCAGTGGCTACATTTCTGCCACGTGTTTCTGCAATATCACAGAAGGAACATTCGGCTCCTCGTAGCCCAATTACACGACCACGTTCAAGCTCAGTGAGCTGTAAATAATGACAAATTCGTCGTCTTAAAGGCAATCTTGACTAAAATCAACTCACTACGTCCAATCTCAGAGGTTACTAGCGCTGACGAGTGTTACAGCGTGTATTACGAAATCCGGAGTTCATCCTCATAGTGGCGGTACTAGCGCAACTCTCATGTGACTTTAGCGAGATATGAATAGACGTCCTATTTCAGATGTAGCAACTTGCCCACCAGCTTGTAGAGGGCTATATTTACTAAAATCCATGGTTTTAAAGGGTTCTGGCATCACACTGCTCCTACCACGCCTCCCTAGGCTCGCCAACCCGAACAGTACTTTTCCGCCAACAGCCTGTTATCTGACTTGAGGCTTTTCACCTCAGTGGTTCCTCTGGCCAACAACCTTCGTGTCCTTTCCCTCCTCATACGGTGTAAGTGGGGTGCTCCTGGGCTATAGACTAAAAAACTCCTTCTCGGTGTTGCGATTTGATTTCCAGCAGTGTATGTTTGCCTATTGGGGAGACGGTCAATTGGTGGAAGACCACGAGGAGTCAAATCGCTTTACTTACTATAACTTCTAACCTTTTTTCAGAGAATAGGGCTATCGCATTATTCGTATATTGTTATTGTTGTGGCCTGCAATAGTAGAAGTTTATTAGAACTTAAGAGGCTGGCACATCTGTCACATACAAAAACACAAAATGGTAATAATGGCAGGTGACTTCACGGATGAGCCTCATGCATTGCCACACGGCAACTACGAGGGTGAGTCAAATGAAAACTTTAAATATTTTTTTAAATATTATTTATTGTGCAGAAGTGGTACAAAGCTGAATCACTTTTCAACATAATCTCCCCCACGCTCAATGGAAGTCCTGCAGCCCTTACAAAGTGCATACATTCCATTAGAAAAAAAATTCTTTTGGTAGTCCGAGCAACCACTGATGGACCACGTAGCGTACTTCTTCACCAGAACGGAACTTCTTTCCTCCCATTGCGTCTTTGAGTGGCCCAAAGATATGGAAATCACTTCTATCAATGTCTGGTGAGCATAGTGGATGAGGAAGACACTCAAAATGCAGGTCTGTGATTGTTGTAATTGTTATACGGGCAGTGTGGGGCCTTGTATTGTCATGTTGCAGAAAGAAACCTCCTGACAGGAATCCACGTCGCTTTGATTTGATTGAAGGCCGTAGATGATTTTTTAGGAGATCTGTGTATGATGCATTGGTGACAGTGGTCCCTCTAGGCATGTAATGCTCCAAAATGACGCCTTTCTCGTCACAAAAGAGAGTCAGCGTAACCTTTCCTGCTGATGGTTCTGTTCGAAACTTCTTTGGTTCTGGTGATGAGGCATGGCGCCATTCCTTGCTCGCTCTCCTCGTTTCCGGTTGGTGGAAGTGAACCCAGATTTCGTTCCCAAAAACGATTCCGGCAAGGAAGCCATCACCCTCTCGTTCAAAGCGCCGAAGAAGTTCTTCACAAGCATCAACACGTCGTTCTCTCATTTCAGGAGTCGGCTGCCGAACTTTGTGAAACTGGAGAGCATCATGCACAATATAGTGTGCTGACCCATGACTGATCTGTAAACATGCTGCAATATCATTCAGTGTCAATCGGCAGTTTTCCTTCACTATGGCTCCCACTGCTGCAATGTTCTGTGAAGTCACAACTCGTTGTGCCTGACCTGGACGAGGAGCATCTTCCAAAGAAGTCACACCATTTGCGAACTTCCTACTCCATTCGTAGACAAACATCCATCACCGTACTGAACCTTCATTCGTCGATGAACTTCAATAGGTTTCACAAATTCACTACGTAAAAACCGAATAACAGAACGCTGCTCTTCCCTGGTGCAAGTCACAAGTGGAGCGGCCATCTTTATACTGATACTGCGACGGTATGTGTGCATCTGCACTATGCTGCCACCTACGGGCCATTCTGCACGCTGTTTGTAGCACGCTTACCAACTTACACGATAACGGCGCGAAATTTAGTATTTGTTATTACAAATTTAAGGTTTTCATTTGACTCACCCTCGTACTTATAGGAGGGAATCTTGGGATTCGATACTTGTGAGAGATTCAAGTAGCTCAAAACTCAGAATGGTACTTGGTTTTGGTATTCAGTCCAAACAATGAAGACTGTTTCTAGACTGAAAAAAAGCGAAAGCTTCGACTGTTGGTGCAAGAGAAGTCAGCAGCTGAGTTCAAGGTGTGAGACCTAACATACGTACTGGCAGCGTACTGAAATGCGGCGAAAGTCGGAGCTCACCTCAGGAACACGGAGTTGGCGTTCAAACTTTGTAGAGAAAGACTATATTAAAAAATAATATATATAAAAAAATCCATGGTTTTAAAGGGTTCTGGCGTCATATTGCTTCTCAAATTCCCATTAGGCTTGCCAACCCCATCGGTACTTTACACTATCGGCCTATTACCTGACTTGAGGCTTTGCACCTCCATGGTTCCTCTGGCCAACCTCTTTCGTGCCTTTCCCTCATCGTACTGTGCAAGTGAGGTGGTCCTCGCCTGTACACTAAAAAACTCCTTGTTTGATAGCAACATCGTTGAGGTCAAAGCTAAACATTACTGTCCTCCCTTGTATGATTAGAGCAACTGTGTTTTGCGTCACCTTCTTCTGCCCTTGGCGTGAGATTTATCTCACACGAGTGGAGACCGTTAACTAAGCAGTTTTACGCACCTCACTCCAACCACTCACTTCGCTATTCTCAGGGGCCAGGATCATACTGGCTTCCATCCTGGGGCAGCTGCACAGAGTGTCTGAATTCAAAAGCTTCTTGTGTTAATGTTTTCGTCCTGTCATCAAAATCTTGGCGTCTAAATCTGCCATCTACGTTGTGTCTCCAGCGCAGTGTGCGCTCATATGAAACTTCCTGTTAGAACTCGGGACCTTTGTCTCTCGCGGGCAAGTGCCCTACCACTTAGCCACCCAAGCACGACTCTCGCTAGCTGAGAAGGTACTGACAGATGTGGAGCTGTGAGGACGAGCTGTGAAATGGGCTTGGGTAGCTGAGATCGTAGAGCACTTGCTCGCGGAAAGCAAAGGTCTCGAGTTCGAGTCCTAGTCCTGGAACACCGTTTCAATGTGTCAGGAAGTTTCGTTGTGTCTCTGGTTTCCTACCTTGGAGTACACTCGGCATCTTCTAATAGTATAGAGACTAAGACTTAAAAAGTAGTCAGTGTACGACATTTCTAATAAATTTAACAGTATTGCGTCTTCACAAGACGTATCCGTTTGGTACCAATGAGTATTGCATTGTATGTAAATGCAGAACACTGGGAAAAAGGCTTTCGCAAGCGAATGAATAACTATTAAATGTATTACACTCAATGTATTCAACAGAAGAACTCATTTGCGCCGAACTGTGCAACGATATCTTGCAAGATGAAGGTAGATCATAATGGAAATACTTTTCTTCTTATTTGGCTAGTTCTAGAGAGTTTCAGGGAAAGTATTAGGGAACGATTACCAAGAATGGGGGAAAAAATTACATTAGAATAAGAATCGGTTGCTTTGAAACATGAAATAGTGAAGGCAGCAAAGAATCAAGTAGGAAAAACACGAGGGATTGTAGAGATCCTTGGGTAACAGAAGATATAATAGATTTAATTGATGAAAGGAGGAAATATAACAATTCAGTAAAGAAGCAGACAAATAGGAACACAAACGTCGAAAAAATGAGATCGGCCGGAAGTGTAAACTGGCTAAGCACGGATGGCTAGAAGACAAATGTAAGGATGTAGAGGCATATATCACTAGGGGTAAGGTAGATGCTGCCTACAAGATAATTAAAGAGACCTTTGGACCAAAGAGAAACACTTGTATGAATATCAGTAAGTCAGATGGAAACCTAGTTCTAAGAACAGAAGGGAAAGCAGAATGGTGAAAGTAGGATATACAGTCTATACAAGGGCGATGTACTTGACGTCGATAGTACGGAAATGCAAGAGGACGAAGTTGAAGATGAACTGTGAGATACGATTTCTGCGTGAAGAATTTGACAGAGCACTGAAAGACCTAAGTCGAAACAAGGCCCTGGGAGTAGACAACATTCCATTGGAGCTATTGATAGCCTTGCGAGAGCCAACCTTCACAAAACTCAACTATTTGGTGAGAAAGATGTATGAGACAGGCGAAATACCTTCAGACTTCAAGAAGAATATAATAATTCCAGTCCCAAAGAATGAATGTGTTGACGAGTGAAAATTACCGATTTATCAGTTTAATAAGTCAAAGGTGCAAAATACTAACACGAATCCTATCCAGAAAAATGGAAAATCTGGTAGAAGCCGACCGCGGGGAAGATCCGTTCGGATGCCGTAGAAATGTTGGAACACGGGAGGCAATACTGACACTACGACTCTTCTTAGAAGATAGATTAAGGAAAGGCAAACCTACGTTTCTAGCATTTGTAGACTTAGAGAAAGTTTTTGACAATGTTGACCGGAATACTCTCTTTCAAATTTTGAAGGTGGCAGGGACAAAATACAGGGAGCGTAAGGCTATTTACTATTTGTACAGAAACCAGATGGCAGTTACAAGAGTCGAGGGGCATGAAGGGGAAGCAGTGGTTGGGAAGGGAGTCAGACAGGGTTGTAGCCTACCCCGAGGTTATTCACTCTGTACATTGAACAAGCAGTAAAGGAAACAAAAGAAAAATTCGGAGTAGGTATTAAAATTCATGGAGAAGAATAAAAACTTTGAGGTTCGCTGATGACACTGTAATTCTGTCAGAGACAGCAAAAGACCTGGAAGAGCAGCTGAACGGAATGGACAGTCTTTTGAAAGGAGGATTTAAGATGAACATGAACATAAGCAAAACGAGGATAATGGAATGTAGTCGAATTAAATCGGGTGATGCTGAGGGAATTAGATTAGGAAATGAGACATTTACAGTAGTAAATGAGTTTTAGTATTTGGGGAGAAAAACTGATGATGGTCGAAGTACAGAGGATGTAAAATGTAGACCGGCAATGGCAAGGAAATCGTTTCTGAAGAAGAGAAATTTGTTAACAGCGAGTATAGATTTAAGGGTCAGGAAGCCGTTTGTGAACCTATTTGTATGGAGTATAGCCATAAATGGAAGTGAAACACGGACGATAAATAGTTTAGACAAGATGAGAACAGTAGCTTTCGAAATGTGGTGCTACAGAAGAATGCTGAAAATTAGATGAGTAAATCCCATAACTAATGATGAGGTACTGAGTAGAATTGGGGAGAAGTGAAATTTGTGGGACAACTTGACTAGAGGAAGGGATCGGGTGATAGAACGTATTCTGAAGCATGAAGGAATCACAAATTTAGTGTTGGAAGTCAGCGTGGAGGGTAAAAATCGTAGAGGGAGACCAGGAGATGAATACACTAAACAGGTTCAGAAGGATGTAGGTTATAGTAGTTACTCGGAGATGAAGAAGCTTGCACAAGAGAGAGTACTATGGAGAGCTGCGTCAATCCAGTCTCTGGACTGAAGACCACAACAGCAACAACAATTGACTGGTGATAGTCACAGAACAAATAATCTTTCCCCTTCCCTGTCGAAGGTGTTTAAAGACCGGAGTGTAGCTGCCACCACCGTCAGTCCTCTCATTCGATACCTTGCAACACTGTCGTCTGACACGAGGCGACAAAGTCGTCACCACACTTTACTCCTTGGTTTTGCTACCTTGCAGATATGTCACAGTTTGCCAGATGATCACTTCGAGTAGAAATTCTTAATATTTTAACGCTGTGACGTCACAGTTTTTACTCTACTTGTGCAAGTACAGTAGTTGGAATAGAGAGAGAGGAATGCGCGCTTGAACAGAAATGCAGGTGGTAGCCAAGCCTGCATGTGGTGCTTAGTATTTCCTCACGGACTACGTCTTTGCAATGCCCTCAGTACGTTGCAAGTAGCAGTCGTGGTCATAACACTTTCTGTGAAGTGCTGAGTGCATTATGTAGCGACTAAGTAAATGCTAATGTTGGTAATTGTTGGTGTTCGTACGGTTTGTGCTTTCATAACCGAGGTAGCCGAAGTGTTGGGCATTTCAATAAGCTCCGTAGCAAATATTTGTTTAACACTCTGTGAAAATGGGAAAACGTCATCCGCTAACTCAGTACTTGGATGAATTTTTTTGTGGAGTGAGCGAGACAGACGATCATTGAAGAGATTTTGACGAAAAATGAGAGCCCGATAGGCGAAAAAACCACTGCAAAAGTGGGTAAAAAAAGCAATGGGAACTACAGAATCAGCGGACTGCGAGGTGAACTCGAAATCCACAATCACCCATGAGGGGTCATGAGCGCTTAACGAAAAGGTTGTGCTGAGGCCGTCATTTGGCCAGTTTAATTTTGTTTCACATTGTATCCAACATCTGAGCTAGTTTTCGTCTGACGTACACCGTCCCGAGGACTGCTTCCTGCCAAGAAACGATCATGACGGGGCTTGCTGGTGATTTGTGTAACCATATCGTGGTATTCCACTTGTAGAAACACAAGACTCAGAACAGAGGTACAAAGGTTGGAGCTAGAGTTGCGCTGTACTAGAACTAAGGTTTGGTAATTATGGTGCATTACAGAAAATACGTAATAAATTGTACGATTACCGGTAGGCAGGCCGAAGTGGCCGAGCGGTTCTACGCGCTTAAGTCTGGAACCGCGTGAACACTATGGTCTCTGGTTCGAATCCTGCCTCGGGAATGGATGTGTGTGATGTCCTTAGGTTAGTTAGGTTTAAGTAGTTCTACGTTCTAGGGGGCTAATGACCTCAGAAGTTGAGTCCCATAGTGATCAGAACCATTTGAACCAATATTGATTACCGGTAGGAAAGGCAGGAAAGAAACATAAATGAATATCTGAGAAATAAGCACAGAGCCGATGACTACTTTTTTTTTTTTTTTTGGACGTAGGAACCTACGGCGTTCAGAGTTAGTTCATTAGGTATTTTGTTTATTATATAATATTATTTGCATTTCATAAGTAATAAAATATACTTGAGCACGTTACTTCTGCGGTTTTGTGTAACGAAAGCAATTACCTTTGATGTAACTACAGTGTACATGCACAAATACGAAAAAAATCTATACAATAGTTGTTGCTATTTTGTATGTAATAGAAAGTTCATCAGCATCATCTGACACAAGAGTTTTCTATTATTATTGACAAGTGAAAATGTTTCTGAACAACAGGAATACGTTTTATGTAAGCCCTGTAAGTAGGCTGTTTATGTTTTCTTATTGGTAACGCCACATAGCGCTCTGTATGAAAAATCACTTGCTGTGCCGTGTGCAGTCTGTGGCTGGTTTGCATTGTTGTCTGTCACTGTAGTGTTGGGCAGCGGCAGCTGGATGCTAACAGCGCGTAGCGATGCGCAGTTGGAGGGGAGCCGCCAGCAGTGGTGGACATGGGTAGAGAGATGGCGGAGTTTTGAAATTTGTAAGAATTGGTGTCATGAAGTGATATATATATTATGACTACTAAGGTAAATACATTCTTTGTTCTCTATTAAAATCTTTCATTTGCTAACTATACCTATCAGTAGTTAGTGCCTTCTGTAGTTTGAATCTTTTATTTAGCTGGCAGTAGTGGCGCTCGCTGTATTGCAGTAGCTTGAGTAACGAAGATTTTTGTGAGGTAAGTGATTTGTGAAACGTATAGGTTAATGTTAGTCAGGGCCATTCGTTTGTAGGGATTTTTGGAAGTCAGAATGCGTTGCGCTAAAAATATTGTGTATCAGTTTAAGCAAAGTCATGTAAATTTTTCTAAGGTGACGTTTCATATGGCGACCCTGCCAGGATTCGAACCTGGAATCTTCTGATTTTTTCTTGTAGTTAGTGTAATTAATGTAGATTTTGTTTATTACTAGTGCTTAAATGTAGAGAGAATCTCCTTTGTAGTTGTAGTCTTACATTGTTGTACAGTACAACAGTTGTGGCATCCATGTAGAGTTGCACCAAGTATTTCGCAGCTGCGCTTGCAATTAACTAGATATTATTTTCCGTGCTACATTAACGTGTTCTCTTATTTTTGCTCTTCAAATTGTGCTTTTCTGTGTTGTCGTGTGAAATATTGTGACAATAATGGCGTGTGAAAAACGTAATACTAGGCTCGAAAGTAAACTGAGAAATGACAGTGAAGACGAAAGCAGTGTGTTAGCGCCACCGAGTAATGAATTAACTAATGTTCAAAGTAGTAATTTGGTAATTGTACATAGGGAAATGGGCGGGCTGCAAACAATGGTGTAGTCAGTGAAACAAGTAGTGAACAGAGAACAATTATCGATCGATCAGTCGGCAACAGCTCGCCTCAGGATTCCGAAATGACAGTGCACATTCTTGCAAATACTGTAGATTCAGGTTTTCCGTCCTCACCGTTTTCTCAAATAAGTCAAGACACATTTTCTGTTTTTCAAACTGCGAATAATGCCGGTTCAAATGCATTGCCGAATAGCACTAAGGAACATGCTTCAGACACCAGTGCATTGTTATTACAATTAATGCTACAAATGGGACAAAAGCTTCAAAAGTTAGACACAATGGAACAAAATCAGAGACAAATACAGCAAAAGCTTCAAAAGTTATACACAATGGAACAAAATCTTCAAAAGTTAGACGCAATGGAACAAAAGCTTCAAAAGTTAGACTCAGTGGAACAAAAGCTTGAACAAACACGTGAAGATTTAACTCCTGAATTACATAAAATCGAATCGATATGTCAAAAAGTCTCTAATGACGTAAAACACAAATTTGTGAGCATTTCCAACCTATTTTTTCGCGGCATGAAAATGCATTACAGAATCACGAAGCAGCCACAAAAGAACTGCAAACTATTGTTCATGAAAATCATGAGACCTTGCAAGCTAAAATTGACTCAGTTGCATCTACCGATTCGGTTACGCAACTTGCAAAAACTCAAGCGAACTTAAAGGACACAGTAGATACTCTTAAAATGTGTTCAGAAAGACACATGGAGGACATCAGTTCATTATCAGAGAAAGGAGTTGAACTTTCAGATCAGCTAAGTAATTTATCTATGAAGGTAGATGATAACATGAATGACACAAAACCGGTAGTCTTTAATGACACAGAAGAGTTCCAACAAATTATGAAATTCAAACCAAATCAGAATCAAATTAATACGCAACACCAAAGAGAAATCCGGGAAGTACAAGATCAGCTGACACAGGTATTACAAGAATTACGTATTTCAGAGGACACTCGCACTCCAATACGGGAAGAGGGACATAAAAATACGGAACTGCCACAAAGTAATAACACAGGGCACATTGGAGATTATGAAATAAATTGGCAAAGTACACGGAATTTTGAGATGGAACCGCCAAAACGACGTAACAATGACCGACATGCGACCCACCGACACGATGATTTTGACTATAAGCTGTTCATTACTACACGTAAATTCAAAACATTTAAGAATTCTGGCAACGAAATTCGTCCATAAGCGTGGCTTCATCAATTCTCTCATTGGTTTCCTCCCAACTGGTCATTAGAGCACAGATTAGAATTTATGTGTGGCTACTTGGAGAATGAACCAGCTGTAAGAATGCGATCGGTCATTCACGATTGCCACAGTGAAGGAGAATTTTACCATGCCTTCCTCTCAGCATATTGGTCTCAAGCCACACAAGACCGAGTAAAACATGGCATCGTAATGATGAAAAATTTCGAACAATCTGAATTTTCCAGTCTTGTGAAGCATTTCGAAGACATGTTCCACAAGAATCAGTACCTGTCAAACCCTTACAGCGCCTCAGAACTCCTCCGCATTTGTTTAATAAAATTGCCTGAACATTTGAGGAATATTATTTTGGTAGGACGTTGCAAAGACGACACTGAAGCTTTTCAGCGACTCTTACAAGAACTGGAAATTAACACTGACAATCGCGGAACGCGAAAACAGAAGCACAACAATTACAGGTCATATCCGTCGCAATTCCGCGATGAAAGACATAACTGCACTCGACAAGGCTATTCTTACAACGCAAATCGTGTCCAAAACAGACACCACACATATGACAACCACTGGCGGAGTAATAATAGTTACAGAGAAAGATCGCATTTCCGTAGTAATGAATATCGCAGAGACAATCAGAGAAACAGACAATATGGCAACCCGAACTATTATTATCACGGGAGACAGAATAATTTCAGACGCAAGGATCCACCACGCAGTTACGATTCAGGGAGAAATTCTCCACCACATCCCCGACAAACAAGAAACTATGTAACCTACCGACAAAACGACAGACCTGAATTCCATCAGAAATGGCGGGATTCAAACAGAGCAGGGCCCTCTCTAGAAGGTGAATTTGTAGAAGTTAGGTCTCCTAATCCCAATAACGACGCGCGCCAACAAAGAAACAGACAATGACTCGCACCGCAGGCAGCCGCGTGCTCCAGCTGGCTCAGAGAAAAATAACATAGACGCTAACCTTGAGAAAAATTCCAGTATTCTTTACCGACGTATACCGCATGATAATTGCGTTGAAGTTGAAACTCTGAGTACTATGAAGAGTAAAGGTTTACACCACATTTCACATGTAAAAACGTTTATTGAAAGATAATCGGCTTTTTAATTTTGTCTTTGCCATAAAATTTTTCACTTCACGCTACTAGTACAACTTGTCAGACTTAGAATCTGTTAACATGCAACCTTGTTTGAAGTTAAATATCCAGTCAAGAACCAAGAGAACTTATTTAAACAGAAATTACGAATGCATTGTTACAGTGAACAGACGTCACAGTGTTATTGTGTGTGAACATTCTTGCTTGTTAGTTGCACGATTACGTAACGACTATAAGGCTGACATACTTAGATCATTTACCAGTACTGCTAATGAGATTTTAATACAACATTTTGGTTTACTTGACAGTAAATTCTGGATTTAAAGTACTTTCTGTGAGACACCAGATGACTCAGTGGTTAGTTTATGTGACAGCTATACAATTTTATCACGACGCTACTAATGAGTGACAATTTACAATGTTGCTTTTGCACTGTATTTGTTTTATATCTGCACAGTTTTTCTGTATTATTCTGGAAAGTAAAACATGTTTTAGTAGTAACTTTGTGGTATAGCTACAATGAGACAGCATTTTCTGTATCACAAAAATACGTTACAGTACAGTACCTACTTCATCACAGCAATAAGCGTAGTAACTATGATATCTATACGCAAAGCATTTCACTTTGTTTATCATGAGGTAAGTACATTGACTTCTGCAGAACTTAGCTTTCGGAGGACGATAACTACGACACTTCCACAGAAATTATCTTACAACAAGGCGCACAGTTTAGCGCTACAGTACGCGTTTTTGAGTGACTAATTTTGTACTTAAAACATTTATTTTTAAAGATATTTGAAATACAATGATACAAAGGTTTTCCATGATACATTTCATTCCATTGCTGTAATCTGTAACATCTGAGGATATAATTACATTAATCCTCAGGGAGGTACACGCCTTCTTTGTGTACCACGTGTGTGGCAAGCACAAGGGGCCCTAGCTAATATGGTATTTGCTTATACAACTTTACACATCGGTACCATATTTCTCTAACACATAAATTACACAGCTATCTGATCATTTAACTGAGAGAAACAAACATTTATTATACTACGTCACTGACACATGTTTACGCAATTACGCAGGTGGATAACTTCACACTTAAGAAATTGTATTTTGTCTGTACTTTGTGAAATGTTCTTATTTTTTCGGAACCATTGTGATACTATGAGAGCTATGAATGATGTATTTGGTATGGCATCATGATTTTTAAAGTACGTTTGAGACAGATGACACTTTTGATATGAGCAGAGAATTTTTTTTAGGTTTTGAAATTATTGCAGAAAGATATGACTCTTTTGAGGTTTGACTGAGGTGTTATGATGTTATTATTACGACGACGATGTGAATTGTGCTGCAGAGGTATGCTTAAGCTGATGCTATATGAGTTATTTGGTTATGCTATGTATCTGTTATAATGAAATATTGAAGAAGTGTCGACAAATATGTATATGTGTAATAAGATAAGGAATAATGAGTAGTGGTTAGAGACTTTGGTTTGTGAAAAAGGATGTTGGAAACCGAGAATCGTACTTTAAGAGTTATGAAATGTGTGTAAATGCGTGAATGTATCACTATGCTAGCGGATATTTTTTGGACACTATTATATTTAAATAATTTTATTTCTACAGATTTGTAACGGAAATTCTTGACCTGTGAATTTTTTATATGAGACTGCCACTGTAGCGGAAACTGGTGTCGTAAATATTTCGGTAAGGAAGTTAAGTGACCACCTCCACGTAATGCGTCGTGGGCGCCCAGCTTGGCGACAGCCACCAGGAAACAAGCCATTAGTGTGTGCTTTTCAGAGGCACAAGAAAAAGAAAGGGAGACCATTATCTTCGCTATTGACATTTCTTTGTAGAAAGCATCGCAAAAACAACACGCTCATTACTTGGAAAAGATACTTACTTACTTCTGCACACCTGATAATGACAAGCGTCTTTCTACGATAGTTGAGAGAATTTGTACTAACTTACGAAATGTCACATGACTATTGAATTATATTCTTATGCTTTGCCTTTCATAGTTGCTTATTTCATTTGATATCTGGTTTCCAGCTGTGTTGCAGCATTGGTTTTATAAAATAAAATTAAATGCATTTGCTAATGTGAACACTTACTGTCAACAGATCTATTAAATAATTATTTTATGATCCACATTCTTCGAAAAAGGGGCTCTTGGAATGGAAAGAGCAATAAGAAGCGACTAATAACAGTAACTGTATATATAATTTTCTTTTCAAGTACTTGGTGATTTGTTGTAGCATTAGTTTTTGTGGTGCACCACTTTAATTGCATAGACATTAAGATGTGAATAGACATTGTCCTTATCTGCATTGTTGTCTTTAGTGTAACATTTTTTCTGCTTGAGCTTTGTCATGTTTAGGTATAAGTTATAGCATTTGCTGCGGCTGTTTGCCATTCATAGTGCTACTGAATGTCACTTTGTATTACAAGGTTAAGCCAATTTTATTACTGATTTATTTTTCTTGTTTGCTGCGCATTGAGTTATATTAGTTGTAATATTGCAGCCTTTTTTTGCCAAATTCCATTTTTTTATCATTGCTGTTTGTGTAAATTGTTTTGTGCTGCTGCATTGCCTCGTCCCTTAGTTAAGCATCTGAGCTCAGTAGATTTAAGTTAGCTTAAGAGGGGGTAGCCTATATAAGAGAATGAGTTGCGATAGATTTGAAGAAATGCGCTGAGAGGTTATATGAGAAAAGTACAGAAAGCAGGTATAGATAGGACTTTTTGGAAATAATGAAGAACGAAGGGAGATCTCTGAGAAGTAAAGAAAGTTTTGTTTGCAAAATACTGCAGTAAAACAAACCCTGCCCTTTCCTTGTGTTATCCCACTATGTGTTTTTGTATCTTTGTGTATTTATGTTCTTCCTGTCTTTATATGTTCATCTGATAAGACTTATGTTGTAGAATTTTTTCTCTTCTAATATTAAGCTACATTCTCTATGATGAGGAATACTGTTTTCCTCAAATATAAATTCCATCAATAATATGTTATTTACGTCGTAAAGATGTTTACACATTATTTATTCTGTTTTGTTTTAATGCTCATGTGTGAAGTTGATTTTTCAAAAGTTATTCTGATCTTTTATGTATGTACTTATGCCATAATTTTTTTTAACACTGATGTATCCCGACGAAGTATTGAGGCGATGTTTCTTTTGTGTTTTCTTTCTGTTTTTAGATTTAGAGTATTTCTGAGGAAATCGGGTTTTCTAGCGCAGTGTGATAAATATGTATTTCTTTTCATTATTTCCCTCATTTCTGTTACAAATCAACCCCAATTAAACGTTTACAAGCTCTATTGTGTCATAAATATACACTACTTGACACCATAATTGCTACACCAGGAAGATGTGCAGATGATAAACAGGTATTCATGGTATTCATTGGACAAATATATTATACCAGAATTGACACGTCATCACATTTTCACGCAATTTGGTGCATAAATCTTGAGAAATTAGTACACAGAACAACCACCTCTGGCCGTAATAACGGCCTTGATACGCCTGGGCGTTGAGACAAACAGAGCTTGGATGGTGTGTACAGGTACAGCTGCCCATGCAGCTTCAACATGATAGCACATTTCATGAAGAGTAGTGACTGGCGTATTCTGACGAGCCAGTTGCTCGACCATCATTGACCAGCCTTTTTTAGTTGGTGAGAGATCTGGACAATGTGCTGGCCAGGGCAGTAGTCGAACATTTTCTGTATCCAGAAAGGCCCGTACAGGACCTGCAACATGCGGTCGTACATTATCCTGCTGAAATGTAGGGTTTCGCAGAGATCGAATGAAGGACAGAGCCACGGGTCGTCACACATCTGAAATGTAGCGTCCACTGTTCAAAGCGTCGTCAATGCGGACAAGAGGTGACCGAGACGTGTAACCAATGACACCCGATACCATCACACCGGATGATTCGCCAGTATGGCGATGACGAACACACGCTTCCAATGTGCATTCACCGAGATGTCGTCAAACACGGATGCGACCATCATGATGCTGTAAACAGAACCTGGATTCATCCGAAAAAATGACGTTTTGCCATTCGGGCAACCAGGTTCGTTGTTGAGTACACCATCGCAGGCGCTCCTGTCTGTGATGCAGCATCAAGGGTAACCACAGCCATGGTTTCGCAGCTGATAGTCCATGCTGCTCCAAACGTCGTCGAACTGTTTGTGCAGATGGTTGTTGTCTTGCAAACGTCCCCATTTCCTGACTCAGGTATCGATACGTGGGTGCACGAACCGTTACAGCTATGAGGATAAGATGCCTGTCATCTCGACCGCTAGTGATACGAGGCCGTTGGGATCCAGTATGGCGTTCCGTATTACTCTACGGAACCCACCGTCTCGCGGTTCTAGGCGCGCAGTCCTGAACCGTGCGACTGCTACGGTCGCAGGTTCGAATCCTGCCTCGGGCATGGATGTGTGTGATGTCCTTAGGTTAGTTAGGTTTAAGTAGTTCTAAGTTCTATGGGACTAATGACCACAGCAGTTGAGTCCCATAGTGCTCAGAGCCATTTGAACCATTTGAACCCACCGACTCCATATTCTGCTAACAGCCATTGGGTCTCGACCCACGCGACCAGCAATGTCGCGAGACGATAAACCACAATGGATCATTTCCAAAGTCGGAAATGCGAGGGTACGCATTTCTCCTCCATACACGCGGCATCACAACAACGTTTCACCAGACAACGCCGGTCAACTGCTGTTTGTGTATGAGAAATCGGTTGGAAACTTTCCTCATGTCAGCGTGTTGTAGGTGTCGCTATCGGCGCCAACCTTTTGTGAATGCTCTGAAAAGCTAATCATTTTAATATCACAGCATTTTCTTCTTGCAGTGGCCGGGCGGTTCTAGGCGCTTCAGTCTGGAACCGCGCGACAACTACGGTCGCAGGTTCCAACCCTGCCTCGGACATGGATGTGTGTGCTGCCCTTAGGTTAGTTAGGTTTGAGTAGTTATAAGTTCCAGGGGACTGATGACCTCAGATGTTAAGTCCCAAAGAGCTCAGAGCCATTTGAACCATTTCGCGTCTGTAGCACGTAATCTTCGTGGTGAAGCAATTTTAATGGCGATTAGTGAATATCTTTAACTAACGGATTCGAGGGTGACTGTGCAGTACAAAATTGTTCCATAGGTTACGAAGCCCTTTATGAATACTCACTGAGTTCTTGACGGTTTACTGCTTCATCTACATCTACATCTACATCCATACTCCGCAAGCCACCTGACGGTGTGTAGCGGAGGGTACCCTGAGTACCTCTATCGGTTCTCCCTTCTATTCCAGTCTCGTATTGTACGTGGAAAGAAGGATTGTCGGTATGCTTCTGTGTGGGCTCTAATCTCTCTGATTTTATCCTCATGGTCTCTTCGCGAGATATACGTAGGAGGGAGCAATATACTGCTTGACTCTTCGGTGAAGGTATGTTCTCGAAACTTTAACAAAAGCCCGTACCGAGCTACTGAGCATCTCTCCTGCAGAGTCTTCCACTGGAGTTTATCTATCATCTCCCTAACGCTTTCGCGATTACTAAATGATCCTGTAACGAAGCGCGCTGTGCTCTTCGTTGGATCTTCTTTATTTCTTCTATCTACCCTACCTGGTGCGGATCCCACACTGCTGAGCAGTATTCAAGCATTGGGCGAACAAGCGTACTGTAACCTACTTCCTTTGTTTTCGGATTGCATTTCCTTAGGATTCTTCCAATGAATCTCAGTCTGGCATCTGCTTTACCGACGATCAACTTTATATGATCATTCCATTTTAAATCACTCCTAATACGTACTCCCAGATAATTTATGGAATTAACTGCTTCCAGTTGCTGACCTGCTATTTTGTAGCTAAATGATAAGGGTCCTATCTTTCTATGTATTCGCATCACATTACACTTGTCTACATTGAGATTCAATTGCCATTCCGTGCACCATGCGTCAATTCGCTGCAGATCCTCCTGCATTTCAGTACAATTTTCCATTGTTGCAACCTCTCGAAACACCACAGCATCATCTGCAAAAAGCCTCAGTGAACTTCCGATGTCATCCACCAGGTCATTTATGTATATTGTGAACAGCAACGGTCCTATGACACTCCCCTGCGGCACACCTGAAATCACTCTTACTTCGGAAGACTTCTCTCCATTGAGAATGACATGCTGTGGTCTGTTATCTAGGAACTCCTCAATCCAATCACACAATTGATCTGATAGTCCGTATGCTCTTACTTTGTTCATTAAACGACTGTGGGGAACTGTGTCAAACGCCTTGCGGAAGTCAAGAAACACGGCATCTACCTGTGAACCCGTGTCTAAGGCCCTCTGAGTCTCGTCGACGAATAGCGCGAGCTGGGTTCCACACGACCGTCTTTTCCGAAACCCATGCAGATTCCTACAGAGTAGATTTCTAGTCTCCAGAAAAGACATTATACTCGAACATAATACGTGTTCCAAAATTCTACAACTGATCGACGTTAGAGATATAGGTCTGTAGTTCTGCACATCTGTTCGACGTCCCTTCTTGAAAACGGGGATGACCTGTGCCCTTTTCCAATCCTTTGGAACGCTTCGCTCTTCTAGAGACCTATGGTACACAGCAGCAACAAGGGGGGCAAGTTCTTTCTCGTACTCTGTGTAACATCGAACTTGTATCCCATCAGGACCAGCGGCCTTTCCTCTTTTGAGCGATTTTAATCGTTTCTCTATCCCTCTGTCGTCTATTTCGATATCTACCATTTTGTCAACTGTGCGACAATCTAGAGAAGGAAGCACAGTGCAGTCTTCCTCTGTGAAACAGCTTTGGAAGAAGACATTTAGTATTTCGGCCTTTAGTCTGTCATCCTCTGTTTCAGTACCATTTTGGTCACAGAGGGTCTGGACATTTTGTTTTAATCCACCTACCGCTTTGACATAGGACCAAAATTTCTTAGGATTTTCTGCCAAGTCAGTACATAGAACTTTACTTTCGAATTCATTAAAAGCCTCTCTCATAGCCCTCCTCACACTACATTTCGCTTCTCGTAATTTTTGTTTGTCTGCAAGGCTTTGGCTATGTTTATGTTCGCTGTGAAGTTCCCTTTGCTTCCGAAGCAGTTTTCTAACTCGGTTGTTGTACCACGGTGGCTCTTTCCCATCTCTAACGCATATTGTACGATGGTTTTGAACTTTGTCCACTGATCCTCAACACTATCTGTACTTGAGACAAAACTTTTGTGTTGAGCCATTAGGTACTCTGTAATCTGCTTTTTGTCACTTTTGCTAAACAGAAAAATCTTCCTACCTTTTTTAATATTTCTATTTACGGCTGAAATCATCGATGCAGTAACCGCTTTATGATCGCTGATTCCCAGTTCTGCATTAACTGATTCAAATAGTTCGGGTCTGTTTGTCACCAGAAGGTCTAATATGTTATCGCCACGAGTCGGTTCTCTGTTTAACTGCTCAAGGTAGTTTTCAGATAAAGCACTTAAAAATATTTCACTGGAATCTTTGTCCCTGCCACCCGTTATGAACGTTTGAGTCCCCCAGTCTATATCCGGCAAATTAAAATCTCCAACCAGAACTATAACATGGTGGGGAAATATACTCGAAATATTTTCCAAATTATTCCTCAGGTGCTGAGCCACAACAGCTGCTGAGGCCGGGGGCCTATAGAGACATCCAATTACCATGTCTGAGCCTGCTTTAACCGTGACTTTCACCCAAATCATTTCACAATTCGAATCTTCGTCAATTTCCTTCAATACTATTGCACTTCTTATCGCTATAAACACGCCTCCCCCTTCACTGTCCAGCCTGTCTCTGCGGTATTCATTCCAATCTGAGTTTAGGATTTCATTACTGTTTACATGTGTTTTCAGCCATCTTTCTGTCCCTAGTACTATATGGGCGTTGTGACGGTTTAGTAATGAGAGCAGTTCTGGGACCTTTTTATAGACGCTCCTGCAGTTTGCTATTAGCACATTAATATTGTTATTCCCTGTTGGATTTTGCCTACTCCTGCCTTGCCGCGTCTCAGGAGGCGTCTTGTCGGGCCTAGGGAGGGAATTCTCTAACCTAAAAAAGAAAACCATGTGCACTCCACACGTACTCCGCTACCCTCGTAGCCGCTTCCGGCGTGTAGTGCACACCTGACCTATTCAGGGGGACCCTACATTTCTCCACCCGATAGCGGAGGTCGAGAAATTTGCACCCCAGCTCTCCGCAGAATCGTCTGAGCCTCTGGTTTAAGCCTTCCACTCCGCTCCAAACCAGAGGACCACGATCGGTTCTACAAATAGTTAGCTCTGATTCCACCCCGCGAGCGAGGCTTTCCGCCTTCACCAACTCCGCTTACCGCCTGTACGAACTGAGGATGACCTCTGAACCCAGACGGCAGGAGTCATTGGTGCCGACATTAGCAACAATTTGCAGTCGGGTGCACCCAGTGCTCTCTATCGCCGCCGGTAGGGCCTCCTCCACATTTCGGATGAGACCCCCCGGCAAGCAGACAGAGTGAACACTGGCCTTCGTCTCCGACCTTTCCGCTATTTCCCTAAGGGGCTCCATCACCCGCCTAAAGTTGGAGCTCCCAGTAACTAATAAACCCCTCCCCCCGTTGTGACTGCTCGGACCTTGCTGAAGGAGCAGCCACATGTCCATTCACAGGCAGAGCGGGCGATGCCACACGGCCAGCCTCCACATGGTCCCTCCGGTTTCTAGGGGATCTAGTAAGACACTGATCGCACATGCAAGCAGCGCTATCGAAATGTGGTAAAGCCGTATAGGTATGCAACACAACTGATGTGCAAGTAAATGCGGTTACGACCTTATCTGAGCAATGCTACTGGAGAAACTACCGTAGTCTACGCTTACTTACGATAGTGTGCAGTTTTAAAGTTCTACTTTGAACAGAGGAAACAGGGACATACTGCGGCAGCCAGCCGAGTAAGCTGTTAACATCAGACCGCGTGCCTGGACAAAGTGGACGGTCACTGCAAGATACCTGCTGTCAGTTAAAAAAGCCCGGCCGCTTTCAGGAAGACACCGTCATGGCGAGACGCTTCTGCATAAGAGAGCTGTCAGCACGTGGAAGCAGTTTTGAACAACGGACGTAACAAATTGTCATCACTCCGCCAGGTGGGCAGTAAGTGACGCCCAGTCGGTGTCTGAACCGTCGCCTTAACACTGCCCCACTGGAATGCGGAGGAGGCCTGTCCAGCCTAGTTAGCCAACACCACTTAGGCCGCCGCCTCTTTGAGATCACTCGCCATCGCCAGAGTTCATCCAATAGTTCGGAGTGAAATTCTGGGTAGCACCGTGACCTTCGGCTTGGCCACTCGACGTCAGCCAATGCCCGCTCCACGCCGCACCCGAGCCAAGTGCGGCGTCCGCACCGACGCAGAGTCACGCTGCCGTGTCAACGCTCCACTGTGCAAGCAGCTCGCTGTCTGTGCTGACTACGCCTACTAATGCAGCGCCAGATTATTTCTTGAAGATCGAAATGCTCTTCAATAACTGCTCTGGCGGCTGGAGTAAGTAAAGACTTATTCATGTTCAGCTGAATAAAGGACTGTTTATATGTCAATCATTGGTCTTCCCCAAACGCCACAATGGGCACGCCCACAGGAAGACTCAAACTAATGGTGACAAACAAGAACTGCTCGCGTTTACCTCTGGTTTAACTGCAGCTATCCTTTGTTTGCTACATTTTGGGGCCCCACGTGGAGCGATTCTGCAGGGACTTATTACATTTGCTTCAGGTTCAAGGCGGTTCAGAGGCCGATGGAACAACAAGGAACAAAAAGATACATAGAATGTTAACAGAAGAACAGCGGCAGTACTTATTCAATAGGGATAACAAGATACACCCCTGGAAATGGAAAAAAGAACACATTGACACCGGTGTGTCAGACCCACCATACTTGCTCCGGACACTGCGAGAGGGCTGTACAAGCAATGATCACACGCACGGCACAGCGGACACACCAGGAACCGCGGTGTTGGCCGTCGAATGGCGCTAGCTGCGCAGCATTTGTGCACCGACGCCGTCAGTGTTACCCAGTTTGCCGTGGCATACGGAGCTCCATCGCAGTCTTTAACACTGGTAGCATGCCGTGACAGCGTGGACGTGAACTGTATGTGCAGTTGACGGACTTTGAGCGAGGGCGTATAGTAGGAATGCGGGAGGCCGGGTGGACGTACCGCCGAATCGCTCAACACGTGGGGCGTGAGGTCTCCACAGTACATCGACGTTGTCGCCAGTGGTCGGCGGAAGGTGCACGTGCCCGTCGACCTGGGACCGGACCGCAGCGACGCACGGATGCACGCCAAGACCATAGGATCCTACGCAGTGCCGTAGGGGACCGCACCGCCTCTTCCCAGCAAATTAGGGACACTGTTGCTCCTGGGGTATCGGCGAGGACCATTCGCAACCGTCTCCATGAAGCTGGGCTACGGTCCCGCACACCGTTAGGCCGTCTTCCGCTCACGCCCCAACATCGTGCAGCCCGCCTCCAGTGGTGTCGCAACTGGCGTGAATGGAGGGACGAATGGAGACGTGTCGTCTTCAGCGATGAGAATCGCTTCTGCCTTGGTGCCAATGATGGTCGTATGCGTGTTTGGCGCCGTGCAGGTGAGCGCCACAATCAGGACTGCATATGACCGAGGCACACAGGGCCAACACCCGGCATCATGGTGTGGGGAGCGATCTCCTACACTGGCCGTACCTCTCTGGTGATCGTCGAGGGGACACTGAATAGTGCACGGTACATCCAAACCGTCATCGAACCCATCGTTCTACCATTCCTAGACCGGCAAGGGAACTTGCTGTTCCAACAGGACAATGCACGTCCGCATGTATCCCGTGCCACCCAACGTCCTCTAGAAGGTGTAAGTCAACTACCCTGGCCAGCAAGATCTCCGGATCTGTCCCCCATTGAGCATGTTTTGGACTGGATGAAGCGTCGTCTCACGCGGTCTGCACATCCAGCACGAACGCTGGTCCAACTGAGGCGCCAGGTGGAAATGGCATGGCAAGCCGTTCCACAGGACTACATCCAGCATCTCTACGATCGTCTCCATGGGAGAATAGCAACCTGCATTGCTGCGAAAGGTGGATATACACTGTACTACTGCCGACATTGTGCATGCTCTGTTGCCTGTGTCTATGTGCCTGTGGTTCTGTCAGTGTGATCATGTGATGTATCTGACCCCAGGAATGTGTCAATAAAGTTTCCCCTTCCTATGACAAGGAATTCACGGTGTTCTTATTTCAATTCCCAGGAGTGTATGTAAGTAGCAGCACAAAACTTTTTACATTCACTTGTGTGTTTCTTTGCATACTGTGATTTGACATTTCCTTACTTTTTCCTTAATGTCGTGGTTATATATCACTTGTAACACGACATCCTCATCTACCATTACTTTTCCTCAACCGTAGGTGTTAATACCAGCACTACTTTTCGAATTTTGGTCAGTTTAATATTATCTCAGTTGCTTTTCTGGAGACTATCACACAAATATCTACACGGTATATTATATTTCAAGCTAAAATGTAAGTGTCGTGTGAATAGGGCCTCCCGTCGCGTACACCATTCGCTGGGTACAAGTCTTTCGATTTGACGCCACTTCGGCGACTTGCGCGTCGATGGGGATGAAATGATGATGATTAGGAGAACACAACACCCAGTCCCTGAACGGAGAACATCTCCGACAAAGCCGGGAATCGAACACGGACCATTAGGATTCACATTCTGTCGCGCTAACCACTCAGCTAGCGGGATGGGAAACACTTTGGAAAATATTTTACTTCTGATGTTATAATCGATAAGTACTACTACTGAATGTACAGTTAAAACTAATGTTAGAAACATCTGAACATACGAATTATTTGCACACTTAAAATTTATATTATTAATTAGGCAATCATGTACTGTTTACTATCTTTATTTCTGGATTCATTTATGAAATAATAATCGAAATTCATAAGCATAATCATAATTCATAATCTAATTCATTTGTTAAGAAAAATAGTAAACTCTTTGGAATATTGTTATTTCCGCAGAGTGTGAAAGTCGTACGCGTGCCTCTGATGTGATCGGACGTATTCTTGTATGACAGGTGCGACCAATATAACTTCAGCTGTGTTAATTTGAAAAATCAAAATACTGTATGGTATACTAAAATATGAGAAAATCAGTGCAAAACATATTACGTAAAAAATTGTGCACCAACAATCTTCCTATTTATTTAGTGCAAATCAGACGTGAGTACCTGATGTTAGATGTTCTGCTTCAAGAATCAGACCGCAAGACAAGAAGCTCTGCAGCCATCTCAGCAGGAGAAGCCAAGTAAACTTCAAAGTTTGTTGTAATCTTCGCTCCTCTCAAATCTTCATAGAACACTTTGCTTAGTGATTACTTGGACTGGACATTGTTTAATGTGGACAATATGTGGAAGAAGAAACGAAGGGGGAGATTACACATTCTAGGGACTGCGAAAAAAAAAGTGAGATTACATCAGCCAGTGGAGAGAGTGTGCCTGGCTCAAGCATCGAAAATATTAGATGCCCTGAAAAGCTCCATAATTTCGTGAGGATATGTACTATGAGCAGGCTGTAAAGGAAACAAATAACAAATCGGGAAATGGGATTAAAATTCGTGGAGAAGATATACAAAACTGACGGTTGCCGATGATACTAAAATTCTGCCAGAGGTTTCTAAAGAAAGTCGAAGGGAAAGGATAGTGTCTTGAAAAGAGTTTATGAGCTGGACACCGATGACAGTAAAACCAGGTTATGGAATGTAGTTGAAGTAAATCAGGAAATGCTGAGGGAATTAGATTGGACGAGTCCTGGTATTTCGGCAGCAACACAATCCACGCCGGCAGAAATAAGAAAGATATAAAATAGATATAAAATGCAGAGATTTAGGAACCAGGTTTTAAATTGTAATACATTTCCAGGGGCAGAAGTGGACTCTGATCACAATTTATTGGTTATGAACTGTAGATTACGACTGAAGAAACTGCAAAAAGGTGGGAATTTAAGTTGATGGGACCTGGATAAACTGAAAGAACGAGACGTTGTACAGAGTTTCAGGGAGAGCATAAGGGAACAATTGACAGGAATGGGGGAGAGAAGTACAGTAGAAGAAGAATGGGTAGCTTTGAGGGATGAAGCACAGGATCAAGTAAGTAAAAAGACAAGGGCTAGTAGAACTCATTGGTAACGGGAGAAATATTGAGCTTAAGTGACGAAAGGCGAAAATGTAAAAATGCAGTAAATGAAGCAGGCAAGAAGGAATACAGACGTCTCAAAAATGAGATCGACAGGAAGTGCAAAATGGCTAAACAGGGATGGCTAGAGGACAAATGTAAGGATGTAGAAGCTTATCTCACTAGGGGTAGGATAGATACTGCCTACAGGAAAATTAAAGAGACCTTTGGAGAAAAGAGAACCATTTGTATGAATATCAAGAGCTCAGATGGAAACCCAGTTATAAGCAAAGAAGGGAAATCAGAAAGGTGGAAAGAGTATTTAGAGGGTCTATACAATGGCGATGTACTTGAGGACAATATTATGGAAATGGAAGAGAATGTAGATGAAGATGAAATGGGAGATATGATACTGCGTGAAGAGTTTGAAAGAGTACTGAAAGACCTGAGTCTAAACAAGGCCCCAGGAGTAGACAACATTCCATTGGAACTACTGATGGCCTTGGGAGAGCTAGTCCTGACAAAACTCTACCATCTGGTGAGCAAGATGTGTGAGACAGGCGAAATTCCATCAGACTTCAAGAAGAATACAATAATTCCAATCCCAAAGGATGCAGGTATTGACATATGTGAAAGTTAACGAACTCTCAGGTTAATAAGTCACAGCGGCAAAATACTAAAGGGAATTCTTTACAGACGAATGGAAAAACTAGTAGATGCCGACCCCGGGGAAGATCAGTTTGGATTCTGTAGAAATATTGGAACACGTGAGGCAATACTGACCTTATGACTTACCTTAGAAGAAAGATTAAGGAAAGGCAGACCTACGTTTCTAGCATTTGTAGACTTAGAGAATGCTTTTGACAATATTGACTGGAGTACTCTCTTTCAAATTGTAAAGATGGCAGGGGTTAAATACAGGGAGCGAAAGGCTATTTACAAGTTGTACAGAAACCAGATGGCAGTTAAAAGAGCCGAAGGGCATGAAAGGGAAGCCGTGGTTGGGAAGGGAGTGAGACCGGGTTGTAGCCTATCCCCGACGTTATTCAATTGAGCAAGCAGTAAAGGAAACAAAAGAAAAATTCGGAGTAAGTATTAAATTCCATGGAGAAGAAATAAAAACTTTGAGGTTCGCCGATTACATTGTAATTCTATCAGAGACAGCAAAGGAATTGGAAGAGCAGTTGAACGGAATGGACAGTGTCTTGAAGGGAGGGTATAAGATGAACATGAACAAAAGCAAAACGAGAATAATGGAATGTAGTCGAATTAAGTCGGGTGATGGTGAGGGAATTAGATTAGGAAATGAGACAAAGTAGTGAAGGATTTTTGCTATTTGGGGAGAAAAATAAGTGATGATGGTCGAAGTAGAGAGGATTTAAAATGTAGACTGGCAATAGCAAGGAAAGCGTTTCTGAAGAAGAGAAATTTGTTAACATCAAGTATTGGCGGAAGTGTCAGGAAGTAGTTTCTGAAAGTATTTGTATGGAGTGTAGCAATGTCTGGAAGTGAAACATGGACGATAAATAGTCTGAACAAGAAGATAATAGAAGCTTTCGAAATGTAGTGCTACAGAAGAATGCTAAAGATTAGATGGGTAGATCACATAACTAATGATGAAGTATTGTATAGAATTGGGGAAAAGAGGAGTGTGTGGCACAAAGTGTCAAAAAGAAGGGACCGGTTAGTAGGACATGTTCTGAGGCATCAAGGGATCACAAATTTAGTATTGGAGGGCAGCGTGGAGGGTAAAAATCGTAGAGGGAGACCAAGAGGTGAATATACTAAGCAGATTCAGAAGGATGTGGGTTGCAGTAAGTACTGGGAGATGAAGAAGATTCCACATGATAGGGTAGCATGGGGAGCTGCATCAAACCAGTCTCAGGACTGAAGACCACAACAACATCAACATAAAATGCAGACTGGCAACAGCAGGAAAAAACATTTCTGGAAAAAATGTATTTGTTGACATTCAGTAGAAATTTAAATTTAGGTAGTCTTTCATATAGGTGTGTATTTGGAGTGTAGCCTTGTATGGAAGTGAAACGTGGACGATAGGAAATTCAAGCAAGAAGAGGACAGAAATCTGGCACTATATAGGAATGCTGAAGATTGTGTAGGAAGATCAAACAACACGTAAGGTACTGAATCGAACTAGGTGAAAAAAGAAATTTATGTTATAATATCTCTAAAGATCACTGCACTAAAGTCACATTCTGTGACCTCAAGAAGTTTTCAATTTCAGGAAGGCAAAGGCTTGACTACAATAAGAAGATTCAAATGGATTTATGCTCCAGTAGTAACGCAGGAATGAAGAGTCTTCCACAGAATGGATTAACATGAAGAGCCGAATCAAACCACTTATCGGACCAGAGACGACCATCACGATAGCAGCAACGGCAGCGGTAACTGAGATACGAGCTAGCTGATACTTCGTTATAGACTAGGATTTTATCGTTTGCTGTTAGTGAAAAACAGAAAAACTATTTTGTCTGCTGAATTTCGGCGAATCAGATTGTAATGTACTTTTCCCAAGTGCTTTTGGCGATTTCTCATAGTATGTAACATTCTGCTAGGCGATTGTGAGCTGGCTGCCTTACAGAGAAAGGTTACACGCTTTTGAGAGAGCAAGCTGAAAGTTCAGGGGTCGCCTTAAGCGCTCGTGCAGTCCACTGGTCGCGGATCCTCAGTCGAGGGTGTGCTCCGCACTCGTTAGCTTGACGGACTCGTGTTCTTCAGTCGGTTGCACCTCCATTTCTCGGAACTCGTAGACTATTTCAGACAGCCAGTGCAGTGAGAGGGGCGAATCCTAATGCCTGGAGAGGACGAGACCTCTCTTCAGAGGAGATGGCATCCTTTTTCCAACTTGTACTGTTACTCGTCTCGGCGCTGTTAACAGCACGGTATCCCGTTTTTATTCTCCCGCTCCTATTCTCACATTCTCCGAATGTGAGGGAAGCAGTCTTGTTGAAATGCAGTGGACTTCATGGAAGAAGGAATCTTAGTTTTCCTGAAGTGAGTCAGAAACAATCTACCGTATTCGAAAAGATATCACCAGTAATTATTTTCAAGTAATCTCTGGTGTTTTTCGGAAAGCTATCGTCCTGACATTGCGATATTTGGGCAAGTTAATTTCCGGTGTTCGTGATTACTGTGTGTCCGCCTCTGGGCGTCGGATTTCATGTATGTACGTGGGTATATACAGTATGATCAAGCGGCTTTCCCTGTTTACTTATTCTTACGTCACTGCATCCTATCTCCTACGCTTGCAGTAGATGTTACACATTATCTGTACTGTCCCCAGTTACTCAAAGACCATACGATCTTCGGATTTGACACTAGCATTAGTAATTTCCGATTGTTTCTCTTGTCACTATCTTCCCTCTTCCATCCCCAGCTCAAAACAGAAGTTCATGCCTAGCGTTATCCCAGTTTTCTTTTTAGGTAGTAAATAATATTTGTATCAAGTTTGTTTCCAGATACTTCATATGCAGGGTGTTATGATAAAGTGTTCTATGGCATGTGGTAGAATGTCTCAAAACAATACAAAAATGTCCGGCAAACATGGACTCTAAACTGCATACTCTACGATATGTGAGCACTTGTTCATTTTTACTACTGTGAAACGCGTCTCTCCTAAAGCAAGGTCTTTGCTTTCCATATTTTGAAGGTAGGTGGACAAAATATAGATTGAGACTAAATCGAAGAAAGAAAGTAATGAGTAGTAACAGGAGTGAGAACTGCGAGAAACTTAACATCAGAAATGGTGATCAGGACGTAGCTGAAGTTAAGGAATACTGCAACCTAGGCAGCAAAGTAACCCATGACGGACGGAGCAAAGAGGCCACAATAAGCAGACTAGCATTCAGCAAAAGGGGCATTCCTGAGCGAGAGAAGTTGAGTATGATTAAACACAGACCTTAATTTGAGGAAGGAATTTCTGAGAACGACGTTAGCATCACAGCACAGTACGGCATTGAAACATGGACTGCGGGAAAATCGGAATAGAAAATGTGGCCTTTGACACGTGGTGCTACAGAAGAATGGTGAAAATTAGGAGAGTTGGTAAGATAATAAGTGAGGAGATACTGTGAGAAAGAGGCGAGGAAAACAACGTACCGATTACACTGACAACAAGAAGTAATATGTTAGTAGGATATCTGTTGAGGCATCAGGAAATAGCTTCCAAGGTACTAGAGGTAGCTGCAGAGAGTAAAAACAGTAAAGAAAGATAGGCATTGGAATACATCTATCAAATAATTGAGGACGTAGGTTGCAAGTGCTACTTGGAGACGAAGAAGTTAGCACAGCAGAAGACTGCGAAGCGGCCAGCATCAAACCAGAGAAGGTGTGCACCTCATCAAGCAAATATTTCCAGTGAACATAGACTGTAAAATGCATACGTTACGAACAATGAGCATTTATTCATCTTCGCTCCTGAAAAACAAGGGGTTACTTGATTTTGAGAATGACGGATGAGAATTTAGAAGGCCGAGGGGCTTCGACAGTATATATGTCGGATCCTATCTCTACATTTTCTACTATGTGCTCTAAAAATTATGGGGTTTTACAAGCTTATTGCATCATTTATAAGCCGTTCATTTTCTTTTCTGGTGTTATGACTATCGCAGTTTTCTTGGAGCGCCGGCCGCGGTGGCCTTGCGGTTCTAGGCACTTCAGTCCGGAACCGCGTGACTGCTACGGTCGCAGGTTCGAATCCTGTCTCGGGCATGGATGTGCGTGATGTCCTTAGGTTAGTTAGGTTTACGTATTTCTAAGTTCTAGGGGACTTATGACCTCAGAAGTTGAGTCCCATAGTGCTCAGAGCCATTTGCACCATATTCTTTTTCTTGGAGCGTAATTTCTCTCCTGTGCCAGCCTCTTCATCTCAAAATAGCACTTGTAACCTACGTCCTCGACTATTTGCTGGATGTACTACTCTACAGTTATTACCCTCTGCAGCTCCCTCTAAGACCATCTATGTTATTCCATGATGTCTTAACAGACGTCATATCATAGTGTCCCTTCTCCTTGTCAGTGATTTCTATCTCCGATTCTACACAGAACCTCTTCATTCCTTAACTTACCAACCAACTTAATTTTCAACATTCGACCGTGCCACCACATCTCAAATCGATTCTCATGTGTTTCGTTTCACTAGCACACAGTGCTGTGCTCCAGACGTACATTCTCAGAAATTTAATCCCAAAATTAAGACTTATGTTTGAAACCAGTGGACTTGTTTTGGCCAGGAATGCCCTTTTTGTCAATGCAAGTTGTAAGTAGGCTGTTTAGGTTTTTGTGTTGGTAACGCCACGTAGCGCTCTGTATGAAAATCACTGACTGTGCTCTGTGCAGTCTGTGGATAGTCGGCATTGTTGGAATATTCGCTATTGTAGTGTTGGGCAGTTGGATGTGAACAGCTCGTAGCGTTGGACAGTTGGAGGTGAGCCGCCAGCGGTGGTGGATGTGGGGAGAGATGCCAGAGTTTTGAGAGCGGACGATCTGAACGTGTGTCCATCAGGAAAAGTAAATTTGTAACACTGGATGTCATGAACTTATATATAATGAATTTTGCACATTATTAAGGTAAATACATTGCTTGTTCTCTATCAAAATCTTTCATTTGCTAGCTGTGCCTGTCAGAAGTTAGCGCCTTCAGTAGTTAGAATCTTTCATTTAGCTGGCAGTATTGACCCTCGCTGTATTTCAGCAGTTCGAGTAACGAAGATTTTTGTGAGGGAAGTGATTCATGAAAGGTATAGGTTATTGTTAATCACGGCCATTCTTCTGTGGGGATTAACGAAAGTCAGATTGCATTTGGCTAAAAAAATTTTGTGTCAGTTTACTGATGATCAGAACAAGTAAAGAGAGAAATATCTGAGTACGTTCGGTTTTGCTGAGCTGTTTGTAAATCAAATAACGTAAGAGGTTTACCAGCACAATTATTCATAATTTTTCTACGGGGAAGTTTCAAAATGACACTGCGGAATAGTCGTGGAATTTCGTAGGGGCACTCAAAATTTCTACCTATAATGCATTCGTAAAGAACCTAGGCAGACGTCGAAGAATATGACATTTACATAAGACAAAAATCCAAAAGAACGCACTTGGAATACAATCACGCTCCTACATGAGCCATTCCACGTATGGAGACAAATGAGGAGCATGTATTAAAGCAGTAAAATATAAATGAATCAGACTTCATGCAGCAATAGATAAATCTTCTGTTTAAGTGACAGTATTTCATAACGCTCACATACTTCCGTTTCGCATTTCGCCAAAGGTAAACGAATGGTCTAGTAGTTACGTGTAAACACACTCCTGCCTGTTCAGGAAAATGACTTCGCGTGACAATGAAATGAGTTACCAGCGAGGTCTATAAAAAGTATGCATATTTGCAGTTGAGTACAACTTCATATATCTCTCATCTTTGCGTCCCCAGGGCGCCTTCCATTGCAATACACGGAGCTAAGCACAGCCAAATGCACCGTTGCTTAACGACAGTTTGCTCACTGGCGATTAACATTGGGGGCATCGGAAAGACATTTTACGCGCGGTTTACCTTTAACTGTGATTACGGTACCCTGGTTACCTTGCTTGTTGACCGAGGCTGGTGCACTCGGCCAGCAGAGAATGGAGGGTGTAGTCCAGGCCAGGAGTGGTACTATGATGTTTTGGAGATCTCTTCTGAACCTTCCATGACTTGAGGTCATTCATTATGTTACACTCAACACGAGTGAGGATGCTTCAATGAAAATTCTCCTTGATGAATTGTTGTCATTTCCTGTATTTCGGAGGTGGCCAATTTCTGAGCCAGCAGGCTGTGCCCTGTCATCGCTGCCACAGCGCTCAGCATCACTGTACACCCCCCACTGCCATGCAACGCTGCCTGAGTGGGGGTAGAGGAGAAAACCGGTACATTCGGCTGTTTGCGTCAGGTGTCGACAGGTGTTTGTTACAATTATCTGCAGCACAGACCCGCGAAGTGGTTTTCCGTGTTCCCTGTATGTATAAATTCTCCTTATCAGAGATTTAGCAGCGATTATTATTCTGGTAATTTAAAGTACTCAAATGTCTTTGCATCGTTCAAATCTGTTCATCTGTGAAATAGGAGTATCCTGATCAAATGTAGACGAGATGTGGCTCAAATTCAAAGATATAGTACCAACAGCAATTGAGAGATTCATACCTCATAAATTGGTAAGAGATGGAACTAATCCCCCATGGTACAGAAAACAGGTCCGAACGCTGTTGCAGATGCAACGGAAAAAGCATGCGAAGTTCATAAGAACGCGAAATCACGAAGATTGGCTAAAATTTACAGACGCGCGAAATTTGCCACAGACTTCAATGCGAGATGCCTTTAATAGGTTCCACAACGAAACATTGTCTCTAAATTTGGTAGAAAATTCGAAGAAATTCTGTTCGTATGTAAAGTACACAAGCGGCAAGACGCAGTCAATACCTTCGCTGCACAGTGCCAATGGTACTGTTACCGACGACTGTGCCGCTAAAACGGAGATATTGAAAGCAGTTTTCCGAAATTCCTTCACCAGGGAAGACGAATGGAATATTCCAGAATTTGAAACATGAACAGCTGCTAGCACGAGTTTCTTAGAAGTAGATACGTCATGGGCTGCGAAGCAACTCAAATCGCTTGATACGGGCAAGTATTCAGGTCCAGATTGTATATCGATTAGGTTCCTTTCCGATTACGCTGATACAATAGCTCCCTACTTAGCAATCATTTACAACCACTTGCTCACCGATAGATCTGTACCAACAGATTGGAAAATTGCGCAGGTCGCACCAGTGTTTAAGAAGGGTAGTAGGAGTAACCCATCTAACTACAGACCAATATCATGGACGTCGGTTTGCAGTAGGGTTTTGGAGCATATATTGTATTCACACATTATGAATCACCTCGAAGGGAACGATCTATTGATACTTAATCAGCATGGTTTCAGAAAACATCGTTATTGTGCAACGCACAAAGTAATGGCCGCTATCGACAGGGGATCTCAAGTTGATTCCGCATTTCTAGATTTCCGGAAAGCTTTTGACACGGTTCCTCACAAGCGAATTCTAATCATGCTGCGGGTCTATGGCGTATCGTCTCAGTTGTGCGATTGGATTTGTAGTTTCCGGTCAGGAAGGTCGCAGTTCGTAGTAATAGACGGCAAATCATGGAGTAAAATTGAAGTGATATCAGGTTCTCCCCAGGAAAGCGTCCCGGGACCTCTGGTGTTCCTGATCTATATAAATGACCTGGGTGACAATCTGAGCAGTTCTCTTAGGTTGTTCGCAGATGATGCTGTAATTTACCGTCTAGTAGATGGTTCAAATGGCTCTGAGCACTATGGGACTCAACTGCCGTGGTCATCAGTCCCCTAGAACTTAGAACTACTTAAACCTAACTAACCTAAGGACATCACACACATTCATGCCCGAGGCAGGATTCGAACCTACGACCGTAGCAGTTGCACGGTTCCTGACTGCGCGCCTAGAACCGCGAGACCACCGAGGCCTACCGTCTAGTAAGGTCATCCGGGGACCAGTATCAGTTGCAAAGCGATTTATAAAAGATTTCTGTATGGTGTGGCAGGTGGCAGTTGACGCTAAATAACGAACAGTGTGAGGTGATCCACATGAGTTCCTAAAGAAATCCGTTGGAATTCGATTACCCGATAAATAGTACAATTCTCAAGGCTGTCAATTCAACTAAGTACCTGGGTGTTAACATTACGAACAACTTCAGTTGGAAAGACGACATAGATAATATTGTGGGGAAGGCGAGCCAAAAGTTGCGTTTCATTGGCAAGACACTTAGAAGATGCAACAAGTCAACTAAAGAGACAGCTTACACTACATTCGTTCGTCCTCTGTTAGAAATTGCTGCGCGGTGTGGGATTGACGGAGGAAATCGAAAGGGTGCAAAAGAGGCAGCTCGTTTTGTATTATCACCTAAGAGGGGAGAGAGTGTGGCAGATATGATGCGCGAATTGGGATGGAAGTCATTAAAGCAAAGAAGTTTTTCGTCGCGGCGAGATCTATTTACGAAATTTCAGGCACCAACTTCCTCTTCCGAATGGAAAAATATTTTGTTGAGCCCAATCTACATAGGTAGGAATGATCATCAAAATAAAATAAGAGAAATCAGAACTCGAACTGAAAGGTTTAGTTGCTCGTTATTCCCGCGGGCTGTTCGGGAGTGGAATGGTAGAGAGATAGTATGATTGTGGTTCAATGAACCCACTGCCAAGCATTTAAATGTGAATTGCCGAGTAATCATGTAGATGTAGATGTAGATGTAGAAATTGTAATCTGTCATTAATTTTGTTTAACGACTAACGCATAGCTTCTTTCGACAGATGAAATCTCTCTGCAAACATCCAGTCACCATAATCTTCAAAAGGGTTACACCTTTCCATAATCATTCCAGCACGGTTTCGATCACCATTTAAACGGTCTAAAAATCTTAATTCTTCCTCAGTGGCATCCATAACATCATGAGGTGCCGCCATCTTCCTACCGTATACTTATAAAACCCTGGTCATCTCGAATAATACTTGTCTGAGTCACGTCGGACATGAGGTCTGTTATTTAATGAATATTATTGTATTAGATATGATGTCCCTTAGGCATTATTACTCGTAGATGCAACTGTTGAAATTACAACACACTAAAACTATTTACCTTCTCCGCAATGTTGTCACTGCTCGGCAGCTCATACTGTGGGCGCAGAAATCTAAGCGGTCACTAGTTTCTATTACTTTTCTTTAGAATACTATAAATCTCACTTACCAGTAAGCACGCACATGTTCTACTTTTGTGTGCTAAATGCATTAGAAACCGCAGTAATAATTTATAACGTTATGTTTCGTCGCCGGCCGCTGTAGCCTAGCGGTTCTAGACTCTTCAGTTCGGAACCACGCTGCTGCTGTGGTCGCAGGTCCGAATCCTGCCTCGGGCGTGGATGTGTGTGATGTTCTTCGGTTAGTTAGGTTTAATTAGTTCTAAGCTTAGGGGAATGATGACCTCAAATGTTGAGTCCCATGGTGCTTGGAGCCATTTGACCCGTTATGTTTCCTAAAACTGGCCGCTGAATTTACTACAAGAAATGTCAGACTGCCAGGAATTGTTTTACAGAACTAATTTTTGACGATATTACAGATTTGAGATTTTCCGATTCGCCGCAGTGTTCGACACAGCATCGAGTTTGTTCGATCACGTGATGTTCGACGAGCAAGGCGTGAGCGAAAGGGATACGCAGTAAACTACGAACTAGTAACAACACTAAGCCATGGCTTTGCTTAAAAATTAAAATTTCACAGTTTCGTGAACGCTGGAATTAAATCCTACAACTTCACAAGCTCCTACTGTGTTTGAAATCACTGACAATGAGTTCTCAAACAGTGCCGGTATGTACGGATATACAGGGTGAGTCACCTAACATTACCGGTGAATATATTTCGTAAACCACATCAAATACTGACGAATCGATTCCACAGACCGAACATGAGGAGAGGAGCTAGAGTAATTGGTTAAGACAATCCATACAAAAATGCACCGAAGCATGTTTTTAACACAAACCTACGTTTTTTTTAAATGGAACCCCGTTAGTTTTGTTAGCACATCTGAACATATAAACAAATACGTAATCTGTGCCGTTTGTTGCATTGTAAAATGTTAATTACATCCGGAGGTATTGTAACCTAAATTTGACGCTTGAGTACCACTCCTCCGCTGTTCGATCGTGTGTATCGGAGAGCACCGAATTACGTAGGGATCCAAAGGTAGCGGTGATGGACCTTAGGTACAGAAGAGACTGGAACAGCACATTACGTCCACATGCTAACACCTTCTTATTGGTATTTTTCACTGACGCACATGTACATTACCATGAGGGGTGAAGGACACGTACACACGTGGTTTCCGTTTTCAATTACGGAGTGGAATAGAGTGTGTGCCGACATGTCAGGCCAATAGATGTTCAATGTGGTGGCCATCATTTGTTCCACACAATTGCAATCTCTGGCGTAATGAATGTCATACACGCCGCAGTACATCTGGTGTAATGTCGCCGCAGGCTGCCACAATACGTTGTTTCATATCCTCTGATGTTGTAGGCACATCACGTTACACATTCTCCTTTAACGAACCTCACAGAAATAAGTCCAGAGGTGTAAGATCAGGAGAACAGGCTGGCCAATTTATGCGTCCTCCACGTCCTATGAAACGCCCGTCGAACATCCCGTCAAGGGTCAGCCTAGTGTTAATTGCGGAATGTGCAGGTGCACCATCATGGTGACACCACATACGTCGACGCGTTTCCAGTGGGACATTTTCGAGCAACGTTGGCAGATCATTCTGTAGAAACGCGATGTATGTTACAGCTGTTTGGGCCCCTGCAATGAAGTGAGGACCAATGAGGTGGTCGCCAATGATTCCGCACCATACATTTACAGTCCACGGTCGCTGTCGCTCTACCTGTCTGTGCCAGCGAGGATTGTCCACGGACCAGTAATGCATGTTCCGTAGATTCACTGCCCCGTGGTTTGTGAAACCCGCTTCATAGGTAAACAGGTAGAACTGCAACGCATTCTCTGTTAATACCCATTGACAGAATTGCACTTGATGATTAAAGTCATCACCATGTAATTGCTGATGTAGCGACACATGAAACGGGTGAAAGCGGCGACGATGCAGTATGCGCATGACACTACTTTGACTCAGTCCACCGGCCCTCGCAATGTCCCTTGTACTCATGTGTGGGTTCATGGCAACAGCAGCTAACACTTCAACTGCACCCGCTTCTCCTGTGACGTGCCTGTTACGAACCCGTTTGCGTGCTTCGACCATACCTGTTGCATACAGTTGGCGGTAGATGTTTTGCAATGTGCGGCACGTTGGATGCTCTATGTCTGGGTACCGTTCAGCATACACCCTGCAGGCTTCAGCTGCATTTCGTCGACACTCGCCATAGATGAGTAGCATCTCCGCCTTTTCAGAGTTCGAATACACCATGGTCACAGTTCCTATAACACTACACTATCACAGACATCTGGTAACACGGTGTACTACAGTTGGTCTGCGTGCGGAGACGAATGCAGAATAACAATAGCAGCAAGCGCTACATGCGGACCCTGCGACAGGTAGACCAAACCACAACAATGCACTACAGCCACACTCGTAAACACGGTCGTCATCGTAAACATGTCCCTGCAGATGCTGCTCGCCGACCGTGGCCCGTGTTTGTTACAACACGCAACTGAACGTCGGAGGTTTCAAGCGTCAACTTTAGTTTACAATATCTTCGGATGTAAATAACGTTTTACAATGCAACAAACGGCACTGATTACGTATTTCTTTATATGTTCAGATGTGCTAACAAAATTAATGTGGTTCCATTAAAAAAAACGTAGGTTTGTGTTGAAAAACATACTTTCGTGCATTTTTGTATGGTTTGTATTAACCAATTACACTAGCCCCTCTCCTCACGTTCGGTTGTGGAATGGGTTCGTCAGTACTTTATGTGGTTTACGAAATATACCCAGCGATAACGTTAGGTGACTCACCCTGTATATTAATATTTATGGTGATTCTTATACAAAACTATTACTTTTATCAACGTAGTGCAATATTTTATTTGTTTATGACAGACCGCAATTGTTTACCACCTAGGAAAGAAATTAGCTGTTCAGCCCCTGTTCACATATCAGACAAAAATAACCGTAGCAGGTTTTGATTAGTTTATAAACAGGATGGCAAGATTCAGATGAAACAATGAAGAAAATTTTTCGAGAATGTAATGCTGAATAAACGAAACATATCACAATAAAGTGATATTAATTTTTCAAGACACAAAGGAGTTAATGGCATTAGCTGCCAGCGGTTATTGATTTAAATCAATGGGAAAAGTTGAATATTTGCGGTAGACAGGGATTTGAAGCCTCTCTCATGCTTTCTATGAAGATGCACTGACCACTGCGCCATCTGGACACAGTCGTCATCGCACCCACGCGTACTACGCTAGCACCCTCCCCATCAGACGCCAATTCTCAACCTATCCTGACGCTGCTAATGAAGTGTCCCTGCTCATTTACCTCACTAGTTGCGGCATTTCGCCGATTCCCATGAGACTTCGAGAGTTTACTGCATCTTCTCTGGACTGATCATTGGCCATCCTCGCCTTAATTATACATGTTGTGCCTGTTCTTTAGGATATAGCTGAAAGAACAGACACTATATAAGCTACTACTTTTACCGTGCGGGTATACAGGCGCTGGTTCCAAGATGGCGTAAGACAGTTGCGAGCGATGGAAATTAGGTGGAGAAATGAAAATACTGTTCCTAAAGGGTGCATCTACACAATGTAAAACTTTCAAACATGAAGAATAAAATATGGATTTTGAAAAAAAAATAGTGTGCAGTTTCTTTGGAGTGACCCTCGTCTACCAAACAAAGGACACCATCAGGCACTGGAGAAAGTTCTGGGAAACTTATTGCACATCGCTTGTTACTTATCAATTCTTGTAACCAATCTACTGAACATCAAAACTCTTTACTAACATGTTAGAAGCTCCAAGTAACGTCTCTTTTCTTTGGAAAAATATAAATCTTAAAGAACGAAAGCATAAATGTCCTTTTTCTTTCGAACCAACAAACTTGAAGGAATACAGTTTTTCACTTTAGTCTATAACGGTGTTTCAAGATTTTCCTGTCGCAAGTGTGTCAAACATATTAAATTAGAATTGGCCAGACTGACGGCCGATCGTGGGGCAAGTCCGCAGGCGGCACAGTAGACTCCGAGGTACATCTCGGGCACGAGTCCCCGGCCCCCACGAGACAAGCGGAGTAGTGGTGTAACGATGAGACACATACTGTCGCTAAGTTCTGTAAGACTATGGGAGGACGCTAAAGTAAACCTTGGGCCCACCTCAATGATACAACACTCAATGCAAATACAAATGCGGAAGCGGAAAAATCCAAAAATTGTTAGTGCATTGAACATATAAAGTATTAAAGTATCTTTAACAATTGTAAAAGTAGGCTTCAGAAAATAATTCCCACCAGCTGCAAGGACACAACAGTAAAACTCTGCCCCGACCCAATGATGTCAACTTAAAGCAAATACAAATGCGGGCGCAGCAGAAATTAGAATTTATTAAAGCAGTAAACATAGATGTTAATAGTCCCTTAACAAATGTAAAAGTAGCATTTACAAAATAAACTCCACAAGCCACGATGCACACTAACTGTCGCTATATGAACGGCTCTAGGTTAACGAGAAAGTGTACACAACTGTTAGGCACTTCAGTTATCTTTAGAAAACATGGAAGATGTTAAAACTTTCAGAACGTTGCACAGAATCACCCACTGGGCGCTCTGCAGGGTTGATATGGCACCTTAGGGCACGTGCCGTGGCACTAGGTACAAACAGGGTGACTACCACAAGGCACAGAGGACCTCTCTTCTTAATCCAAGACAGTTGTATGATGATTACAACAGATCACAGCCCGCTAGGCCTAAACGGAAGACAGTCATTAAATCTTAAAACAGGGCGCCCACAGTTTCTTAAGGGGTACTAACTCTAATACGCAAACCAATTTCTGTACGGTAGCGAGCTGAGCACGAGTTAGCGGTACATTTAGAAAGGAACTAATTGATCATCGTGCGGCAATCATGTGACTACTAAATTCGAACCAGTTGGGGAGGCGCCGCAACTACAGCGAGACCGCTTCGTACCACAAGGCCGGCTCTCTGGACCCTAATAGAAAAATACCTGCCATGGAAATACTGGCCGCGCCTCCCGAAGAAACAAGTGCGTTGGCCCTTGCACGTCTGCCCACGCAGACCGCTCAGCCTCCACTCCCGTCGTCCCAGCGGAACCAATTCCTCCTCCGCAGAGTCCGCTAACCAAAGACAAAGTACAACTCACCGGGCGCTAGATACTGACCACGCTGCACGGCTCAATTCCAATCTTTTATTTATTTTTTGCCATTACTACGCCCTGATCTTCAACCGGCAAGGTATATCAGTCCGTTTTTCACAGTTATATGCATTGTTAAAATCCATTCTGCATTGAAAATACTAAGATAGTTCCATCTAATGGTACCGAAGAAAGTAAGTAGATCGCAAGTCGGTCAAAAGATAGGACAGAACCCTAGATTTCTCGGACTGTGAATTAAAGTGTTGGAACGGTTCGAGTGGTGTTTAAACACAGCCCTGCCTGATAATGTCTGTGCCTTCGCAGAGAAGAAAACAGTTTCTCAATCAGAGCATATAAAGAAAAAGTACGTCGCTGCCCTGCAAAGAATCGCAGATGGCAGCCTATTAAATTGCGTATATGGCAATAAAACTATTTTTCCCAAATTGGAATCTTTAAAAGGAAAATGAGATGTTACTTTGCCCCAATGTAGGATGGAATTACGCTGAATGCATATTTGACCTATGTCCTGAGAAAAGATTATTACTCGACGTTATTCGTATTATTTTTCACAGATTCATCGACCTGCTAAGAAGCACTGAGTAAGAATATACAGGAGAGTTTCTATAAACGCAACGTTACAAAAGGGATAGTTTGTTTTCACACTATTTGACATCATGTTGAGAGTTTTAAAGTTTTTCAGTCGTGAGTAATATTTCTGTAGTCTTTTCAGTTGAAGGTTAAGTTTCTGAGTAGTTACATATTTATACACACGAAAATTACATTACTATCTTCAGGGATTGAGGTAGCCCCATGTCTATTTGATAGAATGTCATAAAATAATTCTGGTTAATGACGCCAATTAATTGCCTTGGAAAGTCAGTCTTTGAAAATATTCATATGCAGTTATAAGTTCGTCGACTTAAAGGGTTTGCTGGAAATAATGGTTTTGCTTTTTCAGAATAATGTACAGAACAGTATGTACATTATTAAGAGATTCATAAAAATATGTATTCATATATTTTTTACAGTCAAAACCCGTTTTTAGTTAGAACGTATTCTTACTACTTAAAACTAGTTTTTAGTGAGCCACTTCGTCAAAACTCACACTAGCTGTCTTGCTAAATGTTTGCAAGTTGGACACGGACAGTCATTACTTTCGTTATGGCAAATCTAGTGGTCCTTCACAGACAAACCCCACACTGAGTTTTTTCTCGAAAATTTAAGAGGAAATACAGGGCAAAACCACGTCCTATCAGGAGAAGAGATCATACCAACTGCAGCTGATCAGAGTTGCACGCAAATAACAGCTACGATTAAAGCAACCATCTGGCCCTCCTGTATCCTACTTTTGACGTACATGTCACCTGCTAAATGGGGCTAATAATTATACTAAATAAACATTCCTGTCTTCCTGTGCAGCAAATGAGAATATCTTGCTCACTAACACAAATCATATACAAAGAAAACATAAATTATACTACAAATTCAAATGTTCAAATGTGTGTGAAATCTTATTGGACTTAACTGCTAAGATCATCAGTCCCTAAGCTTATACACTACTTAACCTAAATTATCATAAGGAGAAACACACACACACCAATGCCCGAGGGAGGACTCGAAAGTCTCTCGGGATCAGCTGCACAGTCCATGACCGTAGCTCACCAGACCTCTCGGCTAATCCCGCCCGGAATACTACAAGTAACATGAATTTAACAAAAAGTCCACGATACCCCAAAGTGGTGACACTGATCTCCTTAGAGACGGAGGGTGTTTACGACAAGGGGATGGAATAAAACGAGAAACTGATGGGCTTATAGTGTACGTCATTTATTCCACACCCAGGGCAATTGACCGCACCAGGTTTTCTTCGGAGGTAGCACTATATTTGGCTTCTCTGCAAATCGGCTCGCTACTGCTCGTCAAAATGACGTGACTCGAATAACTCGTCTTCAACTGGTGTTGTAGTGTTTATGGAGCTAAGGGCGCAGTGGCGTGTGTGTATGTGGTTGGTTTCCGCAAACTGTACTCGTAACTGTGGACAGAATCAGCAGCGGCGTTCAACAGTACCAAGAAACTTAACTTTCAACGTTCGATCCCCGAAACGCAAGACAAAGATTCCGGCTCAGAAGTCTGCAACTGCGCTCTTCTACATAAGGAAGTCGACACTAAGGGTGTAAGTCGGAACAAGGCTGTCGATCATGAGGAAAATTTCGCTCTAAGAACAGAATGTCAAGTCAAACGCCTTTCAGCAGTCTAATTTACAAACTGCTATTTTATTGGGCTACCTGTTTCGGCGATATATTATGCCATCTTCAGCCCCCTTGACCGACTTGTATGACGGTTCCAACCACGGCTCCTATCAAAATAGGGGCCAGCATTCAAAGACTGGTATTTGTAAATTTCTGCTAGACATAGCGATCACTTCGAACACTATCTGCCGACTGTGAAGGTGCTTAACAGCCTTATTACGCGTACCCGAGGCACCAAGGCTTCTACAAGCCTTAACAGGTAGGTTTAGCACCCCACATCATTCTGAAATCTGCTAAAATAATCTGATAGAGACCAATGTCAGGCCTCCTGCACTACCAGATTTGGTTCATTCAGAAATTTTAGTCTGAAGACCAATTGCTTTCCCAAGAGCTCTATTTGAGGACATGTTTCACAAATTGCTTGGAAGTCACCCTGCAGATCAGTTCTGGCACTATATTGTAACATGTTAATTTCCACGTCTCTGCCCCTCACATATCCCTTGAGCAAAACAAAAGGGCGAACTTGTCTGGTTAGTTCCTTGAGCCGGGCTATCAAAGGGTTCACACTGCCCTTGGCTCTGTTCGTTGTTTCTATTCTGATTATTAAAACCAGGGTGGTAGCGCTCACTGCGCCTGTTGTTATTGTTACACCATCATAGATTATTTTGTGTCCTATTGTTTCTTTCATTTTCGTTGGTGTCTTGCCACTCAACGCGCTAGTCATTTTGCGGTGCTGGACCGTTCCGTTCACGTGAATTATCCACAGCCTATAAATAACTATGGAGTGAGCCTTCGGATGCAAAGAACGAGAAATCTGTCCGCAACATCTCCTGCAGCACGGTCACATGATTTTGGGACGGCGCCTTTTAGCCCGTATAGTGCATAGCATATCTTGAGTGTTATTACTTCGCTGAAATGTGCCTTGTTTAGATTGGTGCCAGGATTAAACACCTCTACCCTTAGTCACCCTTGTTTGCCTTTGAACCAAGGCCAGGCATTTTCGAAACATTGTCTTTTATATATAACTCGAATGTTTCGGTTGCCCTTAAGGCAGTACCAATAAGTATGAAACCTGAAACCAATTTAAACTTCTTTCCAGCTGTTTGGAATGACACTTGAATACTTTATGTACACAATCGGTTTAGTATACCGGTATCCTGTGGAGAAAGTGCCAAATTGTCCCTGTCGGAGCATGTTTTCCTCTATGAAATATGTATAAAGGAATGACACTGCTGCGCAACATGATGTACGGGAGGGCGAAGGGAGGGGGGGGGGGGGTGTAGATTCTGCTTTACTATGTCCACTATCTGTGCACGCCGTCGTGATTGTTACACGTTATGTGTTTCCTCACGCTAGATGCGTCACGTGCATCGAACATACATGTGCCAGCGTCTAGTAGTTTCAGATCATTTTTCAAGCCGGTAGTTTTATGTCACATATACATCGTTTCCTCACGAATTTGGCACATACAATGTTATGTGGCCCACCGAATGCTTCGTATTCCCTTTTCATGACTTCGGAAACGCGGGCTTCCATATCATGTAAATCATGGTGCAGTGTAATTCCGTCTTCGGTGTTGATCCATTTGGTCTTCACTCCACTGAGCAGTGTAGTCATTATGCGCCTGTCTCATTGTGGAGAAAGTTGTTTCAATAGTTTATTCACTTTGTTTCTTCATTGAAGAAACGTGATCAGTTATTATTTCGTTTATCTGTTTGTCGTTTCCGATTGAAATGTTATATGCCCATCGAGATAACTCCTTAACAGTTTCACTGTTTTTCTCTTGCTCAGCAACTACCTGATCGGGATTTCCCCGTTTTAGTATCGACTGTACTGATCTTTTGGTCTTTTCTGCTAAAAAATCTTCCTAATTAATTTAGAATCTATCGTATTTCCTTTTTTTGCGTAGAATCTACCGTATCCTTTTTTTATTTCAGCTGTAGAATCTACTGTAATTCCTTTGGTTGCAATGCAAGTCTCGACACCTACTGTTGATCCTAGTTTTGCTATCACATCGTTCATTTTACGCTGGGCAGTGAATACCATCGCCCGTTCTGGCGGTGTTCGGGGTTCAGATGCTAGTGAATTCACATCGTGTGACCTAAACCCAGAGAAGCTAAGTAAATTGATCACGGAAGTTAGAATAATAATTGAAACACGAAATTATTATCTCTGTTGGTCCATCATGGCCAGGAAACATCGACTGGTAACTAATTATCAGTGTCATTAAAATTCATCAAAAGCCGTGTATTTTACGATATTATTTTATTTAATTCTGAAAGTAACCAGTTTCGGCATTTCATTGTGCCATCTCTTGGCCCCAAATGCTTCTATCTTCGTTTATTTGGATCGAAGCGTATGGGGCCTGAAGATGGCATAATGAAATACTGAAACTGGTTGCTTACAGAATATAATAAAATAACATTTTAGATTACCAGGCTGGTGGTGAATTCTATTAACACTAATGAAACGAAATTATTAAGTTAAATGCCCTTGGGTACTGGCAGTAATTAGTAATGTTAAATGCAACAGCTCCGGCCATAATCGTTTATTGTGTACAGCAAAGTATGAACAATTGAACAAACACCTCGTGGCAACGACGCTGATACCAGAGGGCAGCGTGAGGCCACCTCCTACCCCCCCCCCCCCCACCCCCTTCCTAGGCCCTACCCCCCACACCCCACCACCTCCCTACATCCTTAGGGATTAGGCAACGGAAAAAATAAAGTGTAGCAGTGTGTTTTTCTTTCAAGAAAAGATTCAGAAGTCAGTATTACGGATGTGTACAACCAGACCGTTACTGAAAAGTAATGCACCACATTTTTTTCTTCAACAATTCTTTATTGAACATAATGACAACTACACACACGAAAGTAAGGTGTTTCATCTACATACCCTATTTTTTCACGTAGTTCCATCTCGTTCTGTGGCCTTCCTCCAGCACCAAACAAGGGCGTGTACGCCCTGTCGGTACCAATACTTGTCCTGGTGGCGGAGCCAGTGCTTCACTGTGTGTATCAACTCCTCGTCGTCCTCAAAATGTCTTCTCGACTCGGAAGGTGTCTGTCCTCGCGAATGGCATCATATCGCTGCCACATGTCAGGTGTGACAGCTGTTGTAGAATTTTAGAACATGTTTTTTGCTCGAGTATCATGTCGCTTTTGGAAACCCACAATCTACTCTGTAGGAATCAACATGGATTCCGGAAACAGCGATCGTGTGAGACCCAACTCGCTTTATTTGTTCATGAGACCCAGAAAATATTAGATACAGGCTCCCAGGTAGATGCTATTTTTCTTGACTTCCGGAAGGGGTTCGATAGAGTTTCGCATTGTCGCCTGATAAACAAAGTAAGAGCCTACGGAATATCAGACCATCTGTGTGGCTGGATTGAAGAGTTTTTAGCAAACAGAAAGCAGCATGTTGTTATCAATGGAGAGACGTCTACAGACGTTAAAGTAACCTCTGGCGTGCCACAGGGGAGTGTTATGGGACCATTGCTTTTCACAATATATATAAATGACCTAGTAGATAGTGTCGGAAGTTCCATGCGGCTTTTCGCGGATGATGCTGTAGTATACAGAGAAGTTGTAGCATTACTAAATTGTAGTGAAATGCAGGAAGATCTGCAGCGGATAGGTACTTGGTGCAGGGAGTGGCAACTGACCCTTAACATAGACAAATGTAATGTATTGCGAATACATAGAAAGAAGGATTGTTGGTAACGCGGGTACCAGGTTGCGATTCATTGAGAGTCCTTAGAAAATGTAGTCCATCAACAAAGGACGTGGCTTACAAAACACTCGTTCGACCTATACTTGAGTATTGCTCATCAGTGTGGGATCCGTACCAGATCGAGTTGACGGAGGAGATAGAGAAGATCCAAAGAAGAGCGGCGCGTTTCGTCACAGGATTATTTGGTAACCGTGATAGCGTTACGGAGATGTTTAACAAACTCAAGTGGCAGACTCTGCAAGAGAGGCGCTCTGCATCGCGGTGTAGCTTGCTCGCCAGGTTTCGAGAGGGTGCGTTTCTGGACGAGGTATCGAATATATTGCTTCCCCCTACTTACACCTCCCGAGGTGATCAATAGTGTAAAATTAGAGAGATTAGAGCGCGCACGGAGGCTTTCAGACAGTCGTTCTTCCCGCGAACCATACGTGACTGGAACAGGAAAGGGAGGTAATGACAGTGGCATGTAAAGTGCCCTCCGCCACATACCGTTGGGTGCCTTGTGGAGTATAAATGTAGGTGTAGATGTAGATGTAGATGTAGATCGCTGCAAATCGTGGAGCTAGGCCGAACCGACTTCTGATGACCTCACCCTCCGTGCCCAGAGACTACTGTACTTCTGTCGAGAGCAGATGTTCCACAGACTTTGTGTGGTGTCACCGCCAGACACCACAATTGCTAGGTGGTAGCATTTAAATCGGCCGCGACCTGGTGGTATACGTCGGACCCGCGTGTCGCCACTATCAGTGATTGCAGACCGAGCGCCGCCACATGGCAGGTCTAGAGAGACTTCGTAGCACTCGCCCTAGTTGTACAGCCGACTTTGCTAGCGATGGTTCACTGACTTCTACGCTCTCATCTGCCGAGACAATAGTTAGCATAGCCTTCAGCTACGTTATTTGCTACGACCTAGCAAGGCGCTACTATCCGTACTATTGATATTGTGAATCATGTACCATAAAGAGCGACGTTCTCCATTAATGGATTAAAGTTAAGTATTCCACCAGCTACGTCCGTTTTTCTCAATTCTAATTCCCTTGTCATGTTCCAGACCTCACGCCAGCCTTCGTGAGCTGAGACGCGTGCATTTCGGCCTCCTTTAACCATACTGTTGGCTCTCCTGCCAACCACAACGCATTGCACTAGCGTTTGTGAATATTCTCCATAGTTTCTATCTCTGCAGTGAGAAATTCAATGATGGCGCGTTGCTTGTAACGTACATCACCAACAGACACCATTTTTAAACTCTCCTGCAGCTACTCTATCTCTTGGAAGTGACGGAAACTTGGAGCGCTCACTCATGAGACTTCAAATTATACAGAGGTAACGTTTAGCATTCGAAGCATTGATTTCGGCTGAGAACAAAAATGATGTGCATTACTTTGTGGGCCACCCTCGTAAAAGCCGCCATTCGTCTTCCAAAATATTATAAATACTACATACCCCGACGCCTAGGCGCCCCTTGCTTTGTAAACTGTGGTATGGACGGCATTTCTTTATACCGCTACGGAAAACAATGCTGCCTTATGTGTACAAAATAACTTAATTAAAAATTACAGGAAAATATAAAACACTGTCACGGAAAAAATTCGACATGATACCGTTGTTTTTATCCATTAATGTAACTAAAACAGAATATCTACTGAAATTAATCAGTTGAAAACAATATTGGTCAACTTGTGTGCCTAATCCTGGAGAAATTCTACCTTGATTTGGTTATAGCCTATTTGGTTTTGTTCTTTTTTTTCTTTCAAGTCCTCTTGCAGATCTAAGTTGTACATGCAACAAAATTTACAAGACATGGATCAGTTATTGGCTCCACAGTTACATAGGTATAAGACAAGTAGCTAAATTTACAATATCTCAAACTGTTCTGCTGGTCCGACGGACATGCAGTCCCTTGGTCCTTTACGTGCATCGCCTCTCTCGCATCTCGTCGAACATTAGGTCTGTGATTTAATGATTGCATATTATATCAGATTTGAAGTCCCTAAGACTGTTGAATTAAGAGGAAATTACGAAGTACGATAACAACTTAGTTTCTTCAGATCCTGGTCACTGTCCGACAGCTTATTCTGCGAACACGGGAATCAGAGGAGATTGGGAGTGACTTAAATGATTAAGAGAAAGATTTCTTTGCCTTTTTGTTTTTGTTCTTCTTCTTTCAAGCATTATAAATTGTCGGTTGTCAATATGCACTGATATGCGCTAGTTTTATGTCCTAAATACTTTAGAAATAATTACGTTTCCACGACGTGGGGGCTGCGCTTATTACAAATCTCGTCAATGTGCTAGGTATAACTATCCACAACTAATCTCCGATGATGTCCATTCGTTCGCAGAGAGGAAGACAGTTGCCCAATGAGTGAGTAAGTTGAAAGTACCTTGCAGTAATGCAAAGTATCGCAGTTACCTGCGTATTAAGTTAAATCGTAATAAAGTTATTTTCCCTACACTGGAGTTCTTAAAGTAAACATGCGATGTAACAGAATACGCATACAATATCCACACTGGCTGCTTTGTAGCGCTATCTGGCTTATGTGTGCGGGGCTAGACCGGGGAAGGTGGACATGTAGCGCTGGCCTCAACCAAATCCCCGCCATGGCCGAAGAGCTGCCGGTCAGTAGATTGAATCCCTGCTGAGAGAGGACACTGCGCCAGGCCAGTGAAACGGCCACTCCCCTATAAAGCCAGCGCACCGGCTAGACGCTTATTTAGGGGCGCGCTTGTTACGTCGGTTTTATCTTTGCAAAACGAATTTTCCGACTGTACCTGTCATGCAGCGTACATGGGCACGTGCGAGAGTGCCTCCGTCCAAATCTCTTTAAGCGTGTGTGTGTGTGTGTGTGTGTGTGTGTGTGTGTGTGTGTGTGTGTGTGTGTTTTTGTATGTGAAGGTGACCTCTCGCATTTTTTACGAGTCGCTCAGATGCAGTGGTAAAGAAGGCTAGTCCAATATTCTAATCTCAAATAAGAACACCTCACCTCTAAACAACTGTTAGGGGGAGCTGATGAGAAACAGAGTGGTAGCATGTAAAATATGGTACGCGACGGGCTTCATTCATATTAGTCGATAGTTTCACAATATACTGAGATATTGCAGGCCTATCTGTAATTTTAGACTATCACTAATGGCAACTTCATTGATAGTAGTAGATTTATAGTAGCTGGGCGGTGTTTCGGTCAGAAAAACGCCTTTCTGCGATGACTTGTACAAATCCGAGGATCATGTAAATAACTACGACTCAGATAAGGATACTTATTCATTCTTCAACGCAAGTTATTGGTAATCAGGTAAATGTGGATAATTCTTCAAGCAAGGTAATAATATTAGGTTGCTCGGTGTACAATAAAAACCACTACCAGTCACAATAGAAGGTTATTTTATTTCAGACACGAAAGATTTCTGGCGCGTGTCCATCTTCAGGTGGTTTACATTCATGTACGTTTCCACGATCAGTGTTTGAGATCAGTGTTTAACTAAAAATCTGATAGTGTGATGATAAGTAAACAGACTCCAATGAAACATTTAGAAGTGGCTAAGCGACAAGAATTGTATTTACTTATACCTGGTGTATCGATATCGTTTTAACATTTCATTTATTAAATTTTTTTACAAAAATATTTCGTTTTTTACATGTTAACTTTATGTGTGTTAAATAAAACATCCATCTATTGTGCTGGTCGTAGTGGCCGTGCGGTTCTAGGCGCTTCAGTCTGGAACCGCGTGACCACTACGGTCGCAGGTTCGAATCCAGCTTCGGGCATGGATGCGTGTGACGTCCTTAGGTTAGCTAGGTTTAATTAGTTCTAAGTTCTAGGCGACTGATGACCTCAGAAGTTAAGTCGCATAGTGCTCAGAGCCATTTGAACCAACCTTCTATTGTGGCTGGTAGCGGTTATTATTCTAAACCCTATAAAGGAATAGTTACGGAATACATATGCATCCATTATAGACGAAATACATTTAATATTAAGTAGTGTCACTCACCATCGTTTACAGTTCAATGGCAGAAATGATAAGGCCTGTCATTAACACTGTTTACGTCCTTAGTAGAGTGAAAACCTAATTAATTTTATATTGTGGTGACTCATAGATTAATTTTTATGGTTGTTGTGCTTCGTTATTTCAAAAATCGGTAATGCAAATCTTAGTATCATAAACTGAGACATTCGGACCTCTTAAATCGGTAGTTCTGAGAGATTTGACATTAACTGTTCGTTATCTCCTCCCACAAAGAAACAGTGGCACGCCAGTGGTACCTAAGATCCGTAGCATATCATGTTGAACGCACACTGGCGTGTTTTCTAGAATAAAATATTGGATAGAATTTTCAATTTAAAAAATTTGTCGTTACGCTTGAAATATTTGAAATATCCGTAAATTTGAATACCAATATGACAATGGGTGTACCGAAACTTCTCATTTCAGATTTTCTTGTGGAAAATTCAGTATGTTGTTTCTTGAAACAACCATCTTGTCCTTTCCCACTCTTTACATACTAAGCCTTCATATCGTCACGTTCATGCTGGAAAACACCTTTCACTCAAACGTTAAGCACAAATTAAGGAAAAACCACTTATCTGAATGCTCAGCTTGCTCTATTCACACAAGAAATCTTGCAAACAAAAGCTGTAACTGAACTGGTAGATTCCGTGTTCCTAGATTTTCGAAAGGCTTTCAGCACCTCCAGATCGTCGTGTACTAATCAAGGTATGATCACACAGAGTATCATCAAGAATGTTTGACATGATGAATATGTGGGTAATAAAAGCCAGCAGTTGAAGAAGTGTCATGATAATCTCTCCATCGGCAAAAGATTCCGGAATAGTCCCCCATTCGGATCTCCGGGAGGGGACTGCCAAGGGGGAGGTTACCATGAGAAAAAGATTGTATAATCAACGATAGGATAATGTTCTACGAGTCGGGGCGTGGAATGTCAGAAGCTTGAACGTGGTAGGGAAACTAGAAAATCTGAAAAGGGAAATCCAAAGGATCAAGCTAGATATAGAAGGGGTCAGTGAAGTGAAGTGGAAGGAAGACAAGGATTTCTGGTCAGATGAGCATCGCATAATATCAACAGCAGCAGAAAATGGTATAACAGGTGTAGGATTCGTTATGAATAGGAAGGTAGGGCAGAGGGTATGTTACTGTGAACAGTTCAGTGACCGGGTTGTTCTAATCAGAATCGACAGCACACCAACACCGACGACGATAGTTCAGGTATACATGCCGACGTCGCAGGCTGAAGATGAACAGATAGAGAAAGTGTATGAGGCTATTGAAAGGATAATACAGTATGTAAAGGGGGACGAAAATCTATTAGTCATGGGCGACTGGAATGCAGTTGTAGGGGAAGGAGTAGAAGAAAAGGTTACATGAGAATATGGGCTTGGGACAAGGAATGAAAGAGGAGAAAGACTAATTGAGTTCTGTAACAAGTTTCAGCTAGTAATAGCGAATACCCTGTTCAAGAATCACAAGAGGAGGAAGTATACTTCGAAAAGGCCGGGAGGTACGAGAAGATTTCAATTAGATTACATCATGATCAGACAGAGATTCCGAAATCAGTTACTGGTATGTAAGGCGTACCCAGGAGCAGATATAGACTCAGATCACAATATAGTAGTGATGAAGAATAGCTGAAGTTCAAGAAATTAGTCAGGAAGAATCAATACGCTAAGAAGTGGGATACGGAAGTTCTAAGGAATGACGAGATACGTTTGAAGATCTCTAACGCTATAGATACAGCAATAAGAAATAGCGCAGTAGGCAACACAGTTGAAGAGGAATGGACGTCTCTAAAAAGGGCCATCACAGAAGTTGGGAAGGAAAACATAGGTACGAAGAAGGCAGCTGCGAAGAAACCATGGGTAACTGAAGAAATACTTCAGTTGATTGATGAAAGGAGGAAGTACAAACATGGTCCGGGAAAATCAGAAGTAGAGAAATACAAATCGCAGAGGAATGAAATAAATAGGAGGTGCAGGGAAGCTAAGACGAAAAATGTGAAGACACTGAAAAAGACATGATTGTCGGAAGGACAGACTCAGCATACAGGAAAGTCAAAACAACTTTTGGTGACATTAAAAGCAACGGTGTTAACATTAAGAGTGCAACGGGAATTCCACTGTTAAATGCAGAGGAGAGAGCAGATAGGTGAAAAGAATACAATGAAAGCCTCTATGAGGCTGAAGATTTGTCTGATGTGATAGAAGAAGAAGCTTTGAGGACTTACGGTCAAATAAGGCAGAAGGGATAGATAACATTCCATCAGAATTTGTAAAATCATTAGGGGAAGTGGCAACAAAACGACTATTCACGTTGGTGTGTAGAATATATGAGTCTGGCGACATACCATCTGACTTTCGGAAAAGCATCACCCACAGAATTCCGAAGACGGCAATAGCTGACAAGTGCGAGAATTATCGCACAATCAGCTTAGCAGCTCATGCATGGAAGCTGCTTACAAAAATAATATACAGAAGAATGAAGAAGAAAATTGAGAATGCGCTAGGTGACGATCAGTTTGGCTTTAGGAAAAGTAAAGGCACGAGAGAGGCAATTCTGACGTTACGGCTAATAATGGAAGCAAGGCTAAAGAAAAATCAAGACACGTTCATAGGATTTGTCTACCTGGAAAAAGCGTTCGACAATATAAAATGGTGCAAGCTCTTCAAGATTCTGAAAAAAGTAGGGGTAAGCTATAGGGAGAGACGGGTCATATTCAATATGTACAACAGCCAAGAGGGAATAATAAGACTGAACTATCAAGAACGAAGTGCTCGTATGAAGAAGGGAGTAAGACAAGGCTGTAGCCTTCCGCCCCTACTCTTCAATCTGTACATCGAGGAAGCAATGATGAAAATAAAAGAAAGGTTCAGGAGTGGATTTAAAATACAAGGTGAAAGGATATCAATGAGACGATTCGTTGATGACATTGCTATCCTGAGTGAAAGTGAAGAAGAATTAAATGATCTGCTGAACGGAATGAACAGTCTAATGAGTACACAGTATGGTTTGAGAGTAAACCGGAGAAAGACGAAGGTAATGAGAAGTAGTAGAAATGAGAACAGCGAGAAACTTAACATCAGGATTGATGGTCACGAAGTCAATGAAGTTAAGGAATTCTGCTACCTAGGCAGTAAAATAACCAATGACGGACGGAGCAAGGAGGACATCAAAAGCAGACTCGCTATGGGAAAAATGCATTTCTGGCCAAGAGAAGTCTACTAATATCAAATACCGGCTTCAATTTGAGGAAGAAATTTCTGAGGATGTGTGTCTGAAGTACAGCATTGTAATGTAGTGAAACTTGGACTGTGGGAATACCGGAACAGAAGAGAATCGAAGCATTTGAGATGTGGTGCTGTAGACGAATGTCGAAAATTAGGTGGACTGATAAGGTAAGGAATGAGGAGGTTCTACGCAGAATCGGAGAGGAAAGGAATATGTGGAAAACACTGATAAGGAGAAGGGACAGGATGATAGGACATCTGCTAAGACATGAGGTAATGACTTCCATGGTACTAGAGGGAGCTGTAGAGGACAAAAACTGTAGAGGAAGACAGAGATTTGAATACATGAAGCAAATAATTGAGGACGTAGGTTGCAAGTGCTACTCCGAGATGAAGAGGTTAGCACAGGAGAGGAATTCGTGGCGGGCAGCATCAAACCAGTCAGTAGACTGATGACCAGTCACTAGACTGATGACAAAAAAAAAAAAGCCAATACTGGACGACGTATGTCCCGGTGAAAATAAAGTATATTGGATATCTCTAAGAATATACGTATGAGTATACCACTTTTTCATCGGGTTACTTTCAATTCGGAAGGCTGTTGCACTCAGCGACTCTTATGTTGACTTGTAAATAATAGATTTCAGCTATCAGTCGCCCCTTTTATATTTTATAGGCAGATCTAGATTTCTGCTAGAGACTAGCCATTCTCAATGTACTATTATTTTTGATCAATGCATGTAATGTCTGTATACCTGAATACTTATTCAATGAAATGCGGATGAAGCCCGACCAACAGACATTACATGCATTGATCAAAAATTATAGGGCATTGAGAACGGCTAGTTCCTAGCTGAAATCTAGATCTGCTAATAAAATTTAAAAAGTCCGACTGATAGCTGAAATCTATTATTTACATACCACTTTTTGTTGTTCCTTTATGTTTCCTCATCAGAGAATTTTATTCAGAAAAATATTATTGTTTTGTATACATACACGTAATTTTGTTTTGCTTAAACATTTCCCAAAACTCTGTAGCCCAATTTTATTGTCTGCAGTCTAACGTTTCAAGTGTAACAGGAAGTTCCGACATTTAATTATTTTCCTAGTATCGTAAAACTCTGTATAGTACTTCATTGGAGCATGAAAAGTTAATGCAATATGACACACCATATACACTGCAACGCTACTGTTGTATAAACCAAGCTAAACTGCAGGTGTACCAAGAAACGAAACTGAGGAGCAACGTATAATCTTGAAATGTTTTGAATGTCTAAGCGAACACTACCTAAGCGGTTACAATTCTCGTAAAGTGGTGATATATTACTGCGACGCATGAATTGATCTTTTAATGTAAATGGTGGTATCTCCATTTGAGGAAAAACACCGGTCTTGACGAACACATTATACTGTATAATGAGAGATGTGTTTACCATATCATCAATGATATATATGTGCCAGTATCGACATGAAAGTGAACTGGCTGATCGAGAACACCTAAACCAATAGATTATTGTTTAGGTCGTTTCGTTGACGGATGTGTCTGTGTGTACAGAGTCGCCCAGCAATAATTGGCGGTTTCTATGTTTCCAATGGTACGTGTTTTATTTTCACATATATATTTAACAAACAAATGAAATTTCAAACTCTTAATAGGTAAACTACAACGTATGATTTCTATGACATACAATGAAACAATATTTTTTTGAAGAACATTTTCTTGAATATTATTTGCCAGCTTAACGCTGGTCTCACCGTTATTGTTCTTGAACACAGAAACAAAATTTTACGTTAATGCCTCGTGGTATATTCATTTTCTTTTGATAACAAACTCTCGCATTTTACCAACGACTTTTGCCGTGTAATCTTATCAGTTATTTCTAGTTATTCCTTCAGTTTCTTCTGATATAAAGTTTCGGCTTAGTTATAGTTCTACTGACCAATATATCGAGTTCGTTTCATAAATTGTCTGTCAGTCTAAGGTCTGGCGACTTACGGGTTTTCGGAATTAGCTCTGTAGCCTTTATAGGTTTATGATTTCTGTTTTGAGTCCCAAGTTTGAGGAAATTAGAATGTTACACTAACCCTAACTTTTCTGCACTCTCATTTTGAATCATGTTGTTGACATATTGTACCTCGTTTACCGTGCTATCGTTGAAACTAATGTCTGTATCAGAAGACAAGGTTTAGAGTCACACTAACATCACACGCCCCTCCCCTGTGTTTTACAGTTAGCTAGAAATGTTTTCCCCACTACTTGTAATTTGTCTTTTCTGCGCCTTAGTTCTTTTTGTTGAAGATATTTTGAATTTCCTGCCGTCATTTTACCACTCTGATCCTTTGCTGGCATGGCCCCTTCTTAACTGCATTTTCCTTACTATTCATCTGATGTACTCTTCTTGTCTTATAAAAACTTCGAGCCGCTGGCCCTTCATGGGGTATTCGGGAGTAGTTTAGTTTTCTTTATCATAATTCTGTGGAATTCACTAGACAAGGAATACCGAGGCGGCTGCGACTATTCACTCGATGGTAGATGACATGTTCTCGCTGTTCGAACGTCCCATTAATACCACTGCATGCCACTGCCACCTTGGACACCAGACGACACAGAGGAACAATAACAAGGGAGTCGAAAGAGAGGAACAGGGTGCATAATACCACACCCAATGCGCATATACACAAGGGAATTCAAGTCATGATGCAGGTAACAGAAAAGTTTACGACCGTTCCGGATTATCTATTTCTAAATGAAGCTTATTAATCCTTAACAGTAAAATAATTTACCATTTTCTTTATTTAATAGCAAGCTCTTTACTGATTTGTAACATGCCTGTGTATGTTTTATTCTTTGTCACTCAGCCCTAATGTCGAAAATTATGTAAAGGACCCTCACCGCATGTTAATAACAGCATGTATACAAGGTGTATCATAATTAGTGGCGTAAACGCATACTGTTGAAAGTACACGATACTAGAAGCAAAAAGGTCTCAGTAAACATAGGGTCGAAAACGCATACCATAAGAGCTACGAGCAATTTTTCATCTTCGATATTGTGAAACAAATCTCTTTTACTGCAAGTTCTTTGCTTTCCATATTCTGGGAAGTGGTAGTATGGACGAAAATAATAAAAAAAGTCCAGCAAACATGTGCTCTAAAACGCATGCCTTAAACGTTGCGAACACTTGATCATTGGTAGAGTTGTGTTTCAAAGTAGCAAAGATGACCAAGTGCTCATAGCTCTTAAGGAATGCATTTTTGAGCACATGTTTCCTGGACTTTTTTCTTGTTTTGGTCCATACTACAAGTTCCCAAGAAATGGAAAGCAAAGAACTGGCAATAGAAGCGATTTTTTTTTCACAGTATGGAAGATGAAAAATTGCTCCTTGCTCTTAAGGTATGCATTTTCGACCATATGTTTACTGAGACTTTGTACGCATTTACACCATTAATTCTGATATACCCTGTATACAGCTACATCTACTCGTATATACCACTGTACGCTGTAAAGCGAGTGGCGGATAATGGTATAACATGTTAAGAGTTTAATCTCCCACCAGTCACACGTAGAGTGGAAAGAATAACTGCCTAAACCCGTCTGCAGGTCTTGTATTAAGTGTAATGTTGGCTTCACCATCTTTACGGCTGGGTTGCCTAGTGGGATGAAGAATATCTTGAGACTGTTGACGTAATACTAGTTCTAGAAACACTGTAAATAAGTTGTCTCGGGTTATTTGGCGTCTATCTTCAAGCATCTTCCACATCACGTGTTTCAACATTTATGTGAAACCCATCCATGGCTCAAACAAACTTGTGACCATTCCTACCGCCTTTCTCTGTATACGTTCAGTTAAACAGTTAATTCAATTTGGTACGGGTCTCACACATTTGATCAGTGTTCTAGGGTTGGACGCACAAGTGACTTTATTTAGCTTAGACTGACTGCACTTTCCCGGTATCCTGCCAATGAATCGAAGCCTGGCACCTATGTCTGAAACTACGAGGTCATTTCATTTCACATCCATACCAATTTTTACACCTAGTTATTTGTATGAGTCGATTGATTACAATTGTTACTCACTGCTGTTATAAATTGTAACAAATACCAGCATTTTGCGAAATAAATTTAGTTTGTATCTCTGAACACCGGAAAGAGGTAATCAACATTTGCACCATTAGGAATCTTATCGAGAATTGGCTGCATATTTGTACACTTTCTCTCAGATAGTACCTCACTACAGATAACTCTGTTATCACAGAAAAGGTAAAGTAGCTATTACTATTGTTTCAATGATCAGTACCGTACAATATGAAAGTAAGTATCCTGACACTTCCCTTGGGCACACCAGAAGGTACTTCTGCTTCTGTCGACGATTAAAACTCCAAATTTACAAGCTTCTTCCTCCCTACCATACAATCGACAATTCAGTTGCAAACACGGATTGACACCGAGCATAATTAGTTTTAACAGTCGCTGGTGTAGTATTGAGGCTTACATGGCCATTATCAGCTAGACTTGTAAACATACTTTGTGTCATTTGTATACAGGGCGAAAAGTATTTAAACTCTCAGAGTTTGTATGGGACATCAAAACAAATATTTTCCCCTAATGCCATTTTTTCCTATGACGAGTGTTTAATCCGGTAGAGGAAGATTTCTCTGACGGCAAATTAACAAACACTTTTCAATTTTTTTTATGACCAAGAGACACCACATTAACACAACCCAATTACAATTACAGTAGATTTTCAAAAATGCCTCCATTGACACGTAAAAGCAAATGTTACACCGCAATAATATCGACCCACACATTAACGAACAATCGCACTTGATGAGCGCTAGTAACTGTGGCATGTGGTTATCCTCACTCCAAACATGTGAATTGAGCCTGTTGAAGACTCCATCAGGCCCGAATGTTGTTTCATTGCTAAACAACACAGAGGATGGAAATGTAGGATGCAATTAACACTGTTCCAGGCACCACTGTGAAAACTGTGCTCTGGGTGGATAATCAATTGGTTCCAGGTTGTGGACACGCTGTAAGTGAAACAGACGTAACAATCGCTCTGGAATGACTGTTCTTACATTCTTCTGATTCGTCCCCATGTTACGTACAGTTGAACGAGTGCTGATTGAAGGATCCCGCTCCACATGCTGCAAGACAGCTTCCACAAATTGCAGCGTTCTTACCGTGCGACGGTGCCCCTGTTCAGGTAATCTGCTAAATGACCCGGACTCACGCAGACGTTGGTACACAGCAGCAAAGGCCGTATGATGCAGGATACGGCGATTAGGATGTTGTTGTTGTTGATAAACACGCTGTGCAGCTCGTTCGTTGTGGTGAGCTACGTAGTACGCACCAATCATACCAGTGGACTCACTCCAGGTGTATCGCTCCATTAGTAAACAGAAACAATGGACTGCTACACTGGTGGAGAGCAGTTGCCTACAACTGAAGAGCGTAATACGCCCTCTAACAACTGAAGAGCGTAATACGGCCTCTACCGGTTTAATTAATCTTCATAGGAAAAAATGACATTAGGGAAAAATATTTTTTTTGATGTCCCCTACAACCTCCCAGAGTTGGTCGATTTAAATACTTTTCACATTGTATTTCGCAATGTGTTATTACTTTGCCAAACCATACACCTTATACTAACAGTAAAATTATGCGGTATCAGTTTTCAATAACACGCTACTGGCGCCATATTAAGTTGCCAACAGAACTTTGTAGCAATTCTGGACGTGTGTGGTGTCGCATTGTCCTACTGGAATTGCCCAAGTCCCTCGTGAATGGAAGCAGGTGACGAGACAGGATGCTTATGTACATGTCACCTGTCAGAGTCGGATCTAGAAGTATCAGGGGTCCCATATCACTCCAGCTGCCCACACCCCACACCATTAAGTAGCCTTAATCAGCTTGAACAGTCCCCTGCTGACTGCACAGTCCATAAATTCATGAGGTTGTCTCCTTATCCGTGGACGTCCATCAGCTCGGTACAATTTGAAACAAGACCCGTCCGACTAGGCAACATGTTTCCAATCATCGGCGTTACTATGTCTGTGTTGACGTGCCCAGGTGAGGCGTAAAGCTTTGTGTCGTGCAGTCATCGAGGGTACACGAGTCGGCCTTTTGCTCTGACAGTCCATATCGATGATGTTTCGCTGAATGTTTCGCACGCTGACACTCATTGGCGGCCCAGCACTGAAATCAGCAGCACTTTGTGGTAGTGTTGCACTTCTGCCGCACTGGACGAGTCTCTTCAGTCGCCGTAGGTCTCCTTCCCGCAGTATGGTTTTCCGGCAGCAGCGATGTCAGAGATATGATGGTTTATTCACTGTACGCCCGTGAAATGGTTTTACGGGAAAAGTCGCCACTTCATTGCTACCACGAGATGCAGTGACCCACTCCTCGTGTGCCTTCTATAACACTACGTTCTAACTCACATTTTGATAATCTGCCATAGCAGCAGCAGTAACCGATGTAACAACTGCGACAGACACTTGTTGTCTTATACAGGCGTTACGACCGCAGCGCCGTATTCTGCTTGTTTACATATCTCTGTAGTTGTATACCGGTGCCTATACAAGTTTCTTTGGCGCTTCAGAGTAGAACGGCCGGCAGCAGCCACTGGAACTTGGAGCCTCTCCGATACTTGTTGCTACTCAGACGCCGCCTAGTCGTGGCTTCGACTCCGTCATCTGTGCTGTAGTTCAGAGACCTCGACCTTGTTAACACTGAGAGCTGCACTCAGTTTCTTGCTGCAGGATTGTTTATGAGTCCTCGTACACTTGGAGAAACACAAGTTATGAAAATCTTCTGTTGACTGTGTTAACTCATTCTCTGCTCCTACGACGACAGTTGCCACATCACTCTGTAGCCCACCTCTCCTTAATGTTATCTCCGAAACTGTGCACAACATGTTCATATTAAAATTTTCTACACCAGCGGGGTCCAGTTTGAGGAAAGAACTTAAAAATCAGAGATAAATGCGAGTTTGGAATAAATTGACGATGTTCAAGGGCTTTGTGTAGAAAGAGTTGAGCGAGACACGCCTGTGCGGAGCTGACAGAAAGGTCAGATTAGCTATAAAATTTCGTGCTACATTTCCGGACTACAGTAGTGCAGGTTGTAGCAGCCATGTGTTAAAGAAAAGACGAGAGGTTACATGATAACAATGCTTTTCACATTCATTTCATTTACATATACGTAAAACCATGAGAGATCATTCTTTAGTAAAAACTATACACGGAAAACGTTAATATGACACAAGCAACTAAAAGTTTATAGTTACGCCTCCAAAGACTGCTAGCTGGTTCTGTGATTTAATTAGAAATGGATAATGATTTAAGTGTGTATTTTATAACAGTATACCTTCGTTGAAGTCTGCAAATCTATGTGGACATCACAAAATGTAAAACATTATCGTCTTAAACAGATTCAAAGCAGATGTAAATACGAGAGCATTCTTAGGGTGGTTAAATGATAACACGAAATCCATATGGTGTTTCATAACTGCATTCAACAACATATTTGTACATTAATACCTGAGCTTCTGGCCTGCCAATATGGTAATTAAAATCCAATAAATTCTCCATCTAGCATTAACGTATTTCACTGTGTTCGCTCAGATGCCAACTCGAGGACACGTAGAAGAAGACAGGGAAAAAACGAACAAAAAATAAAATAATTGAGGAGCGTGTTTCCTTCAGATGCTATGTAGAAACGGACTAACGTCTCTTATCATTGAGCATGACTTTCTCATCACAGAAGAAAGTTCCGATTAATTTGTGTTTTCATGGTAGAATGCCCCTAAGCTCTTTATGAATCACATTTTTTTATGTGTATAGAAATTCAGTGTAAAGTCAACACCAATAGTTCACTGGTAATATTAAAATCTTCTGGTTAGTGAATGAAATACAGCAATAATAGCTTAACACCAATCATATTCAAACTAAATTGTAGTGTTTCAAACATTCGCCTTTTGCTGTACAGACAAACAGAAGACGTTACACAGAATAGCTAGCAATGTAGTAAATGGTGAGCTAGATCGTGTACCTATCTGATCATCTAAGTATGAAGACAATCATACACGTCCAGTATCTAATAATACAAGTGTTGACTAACACAAAACTGTCCTACAGGAAAAACGAAGGCATTTGCAAGTTTTCAACACTGTATCATGTGGTGTAATTACGTTTTTAACTGCTAAACTTACATTAAATACAATGTGCTACAAAAAACATTTAGATTTATACAATATAAAAATCAAATTTCAATATTAAACAGTAATTTATAGGCCCATCTCAGTATTTCAGTTTGTCCATTTGAAACGAGCTTGCTTCTTGTTCTGAAGTAAGATTTAAATAAATTCTGTTACAATGTCCAAGAAGGACACGTAAATTTAGTCATTGATATTGGTATCGTTATTATTATTGTTATTATTATTAATTACTTTTTACAATAGTGATACCTAGGCCTAGACGCTGTAAAAATTGGAAAATTGTTTTTGCCTGAAACTACTCTGAATTTATAGGTGGAGTAGCTGCATCATTCACGCTAGTCCTGAAAGGAACCAACCGAAGGCAGGGGATGGATGATCCCATCCATTAACACGCCTATGGTTTCTTATTAGTCTTGCGTCCGGAGATATACCAAGACTGGTTGCTTGAACAGTAACTGCTATGACGTCATCAAGGTGAAGATGAATGAGTGACGTGCTCACGGGCAGTGGCTCAGACATGATGCAACAAGAAACATAAGAATTATTTGTACGACGATCATTACACATACAAAATAAAGTTTTCTTACTGAAAGGAAAATTCATTTGTTTGGAACACAGTTTCTTATAACGAAATATGTGCAAAGAACATCGGGAAATACGGTAAATACTGATATAGAGTCATTTGGAGCAACTTCAACCACACGATATTCGTTAGAAAAGTAGTATCTTCGTTACTGGCGCCTGTGTTAGACTAGTTGATATTCCACTAACGCTGAGAACTCTGCTCAGTGCCCCGGGATTGGCACTGTATTTCTATGAACGCGTCTGTATTTGCGTGTCACTTAAAGCATATGGTAAAGTATATGTTCAAACACAAGATGTACACTGCGGCACCTAAGTTTTGCAGCTCCCAAAGCTCGATGTAATTTAATTCATCTTCGTGGCGCTGGCGTTGGCTGCGTAAACGAAGCTTATGTCAGTTGTATTGGTCCCTCGCTCGAAGTAGTTCCGAGATCCCACACCACACAGTATGACACCGAAGTCGCTGTCACGTCGGAGATGTAAGTTTAATGTGAATGGCTAAGCAGTCAAATAGTTTGTTCCGTTGTCGCTAATGGGACGAATAACATTTCTCGTATGTGTCCGTATGATTCAAAACATGGGTAGTGTTCGACAGGAAATCATAGACTACACATTGGATCCTACAACAAACACAATTCTCGTTCGACTGTGGCAGCGTGTGAGTGGTAAGTACATTTCGCATGTTTCACTTGCATCCCCCACCGCCCCCTTTTCCTCCAGCATCTCGTCATCCTTTACACTGTCCGCAGGCTTGATCCCCCCACCCCACCATCTGGTTTCCTCCTTCCTCGCCACAGCACGACCGTTGCTGCTCCTCTATCGCTGTATCCCTCCCTCTCTCCACCTCCACACCCTCCATCTCCTCCAACAGGGCAGTTTCCAGTATCTCCCCCTCCCCAATGTCGAACTTCGCCATGGCATCTACCCTTTCTTCCAACTGTAACCTGTCCTTGTTCCTCCCCCATATCCCCCCGGCCCTAGGGCCCCCTTTACCTCTTTCCTCCTTCTCCCAGAGTGGCTATTTCTCCTGAGTCCCTGCACCCCTTCCTCAACTGTTTCCCTGCCACATCCTTCCCTCCCCAGCACTCTTTGGTGCCCCCACTGCCCATATCCCCCCCTCTCAACCCCTCTCGCTCCCTTCTTCCCTTCTCCCTTATCTCCATGCCCCTGGCAGATCCTCTCAGTTTGCTCATCGCCATCAGTGTGCTATGTCTGTTGTGTTTGGTGCTGTTCTCCCGAGACATCAAGAGCTATGATTTTAATTTTGTGCTGGATTTGTACATATCGTTACTGTCAGTGATTTATGTGCTACACCATCCATCGATAACTTTGATGTTCAAGGCATACTTCGCCTTGTGATCTTTAAATTGTCCCACTGTGTGGGTTCTTTATGTGTGCAACTTTTTTACTGTTTTTATCTCCATTTTACAGTCACCCCCTTTTGCCTGTTCTCTTCTATGATCTACCCCCATTTTTATATCTCTGTACGCCATATTTTCCCCTTTATGTTATTTTAAATGTCTCCTATTGCACAATTGATGTCTTTCAGATGAAGAGCAGTGCATATGTTGTTACCAGTCCACCCCAGATGAGGCATTGAAATGCAATAAAGGAAAAACAAATATTCGCCTGCAGTAGAACGAAGCGAAGCCTACTCATCTTTCCAGCAGTGTTGGTAGTTTATCTGAATAAATGCATTATGACACGCCACATAGTGTATGAGTTTCTTCAACATTGCACAGTAACTCGCCTGTGGATCCCGTTTATAACAAAACTTCGTGAGGCAAATGATTTAACCGAATGTTAGCCTTTTAATGTCACTGACTTGAGTTAAAGGCCTAGTAACATTTTCGAACAAACAATACTTATGAATGCACCCAAATTCAGTAGCAATACTTATTTGTGCACCTCTGTATTTGATTACATTTTAGTAGCATAAACCTGGGTCCAAAATACAATCTGACACCTGTTTCTCATCAATGTGTCAAACCACTGCACAGAGCTAATAGTGATGTTAAAATAAATGTGTACCAAGGCGATGAAAAGAGTTCACGCTATTTGGAAACAGGAGAGTACTCATCGAAACAAATCTCATTGGATCATCTATCCCATTTGTAGCAATATCAGCTGAAATTCTCATTGATTGACGTGACTGTGTCAACCTGGAACGAGTGAGTAGTATGTAGATAACATGTACTTCGAACAGTCAAATGTGTGAAATAATGAACTGAGACTCAAAGACTAGTGTGTTGCGTGGTTTAAGGCGGCTTGCCACAGTTCGGGCAGCCACCCCTCTCAGAGTTTCGAGTCTTCCCTCGGGCATGGGTGTGTGTGTTGTCTTTAGTGTAAATTGGTTTAAGTTAGATTAAGTAGTGTGTAGGCCTAGGGACTGATGACCTCAGCAGTTTGGTCCCATAGGAACTACCACAAATTTTCAAATTTTCCAAGAATAGTGTGTTACCTAAAATTATCCACATGTGGAAGAAAGATCATTCCTAACAAATCGACACACATATCCACTCACCCACACACACACACACACACACACACACACACACACACACACACACAAACACACACAAACACACGGGAGGACGCGCACGTGCACGCGCACGCCGGCAATGTGGCAGAGCAGTTAAAAGCGCTTCAGTCCAGATCCGCGCTGCTGCTACGGTCGCAGGTTCAATTTCTGCCTCGGGCATGGATGCATGTGCTTTAGATTAGTTAGGTTTAAGTAGTTCTAAGTCTTAGGGGAGTGATGACGTCAGATGTTAAGTCCCATAGTGCTCTGAGCCATTTTGGAAAACACACACACACACACACACACACACACACACACACACACACACACACACACACACACACAAACACGCACAAAAACAGATACAGAAAGATTATAGCATTATTAACTTCTATATAGTTAATGCTGACTGGCGGTGGCAAGGAAAGCGTTTCTTAAGAAGAGAATTTTGTTAACATCGAGTATATATTTAAGTGTCAGGAAATCTTTTCTGAGAGTATTGTATATAGTGTAGCCATGTATGGACGTGAAACTTGGATGATTAACAGTTTAGACAAGAAGAGAATAGAAGCTTCTGAAATGTGGTGCTACAGAAACATGCTGATCGTTAGTTGGGTAGATCATGTAACTAGTGAGGAGGTACTCAATGGCAGTGGGGAGAAGAGGAATTTGTGGCTCAACCTGACTAGGAGAAGGGACCGGTTGGTAGGATATGTTCTGAGGCATCAAGCGATCACCCATTTACTACTGGAGGGAAGCATGAAGGGTAAAAATCGTAGAGGGAGACCGAGAGGTGAAGCAGATGCAGAAGGGTTTAGGTTGCAAAAGTTACTCGGGGATGAAGAGGCTTGTGCAAGATGGAGTAGCTTGAGAACTACATCAAACCACGACAAGAACAACATAGCTACAGATATGGAAAGGTTTTATGTCCTAAAAGGAATGCATCAGTTTTCTCCTTCCCGATCGAGGATAGGCTAATAAACAGCAGGCAAGGTTGAGTATTCCAGAGAACAGTGTGGAAGTGCGTTTATTATCTTTTCTATGTCTGCTTGTTGTGTAGCATGGAGGTGATCTGATTCTTGTAGTTTGGAAGTGATAACTTCCAGCAAATGTGTACATTGATTTTCATTACACATCTGGTAAGGATTGGTGAGCTCTGCAACAAACCGCATTTGCATTCCTTGCTAGAATTTGCCATGGCCCATGGCTGTAGAATCTATGACAACGTGACGTCGTTACAACCTAATCTGTCACGCAGCTTAGCAGTGGAGAGCTCTAGCATTGCGTCCCTCTCTGGCAAAGAATCTTTCCCTGCTATTTATCTGGATTTTAGACCGCCTAAGACAAGGAACGAGTTTGCATAAATCATTTCTCATAACTGGGCCTGAAGCAATGCCTGGGACTTACTGGGCTTAGATGTTGGGCGTAGGGCTCCAAGAATTTTGTACCCACTAACCTTAGGCTTCGGAATATGTTCAAGCCCCACAAATTCCGTTATACAACCCTGCCGAATAGTATGCGTACCGGTATCTAAAATAATGATGACAGGTAAGCCATTCAACGTAAACCGAGAGGTTGTTTGCAAGTCATATTTCACGAATTTACTGCACCGTTAGCGCTCTTAAAAGAACTTCTATCGTCCACAATGCGTCGTTACACATCAACAGATTTGAATTCTCTTATATGCAATTACAATGTGCCAAGACCAAGCCAGCGGGACTCCTTTCGGTCTTGCTTAGTTTGTTGACTTTGTTCCACCTTTATCCTCTTAGGTCGATCGAAGAGGGTCGTGGAAACTGAAAACATAGTTTAGGTAATTTTTATGTGTATAACATCTCAGTGTACGCTCTTTGGTTTAACATCCATCTGGGCATGGACTAGGTGCAACAGGAATTGCGTGTGTCCACCTACTGCAGAGGCTCACTTATGCCTTGGCGTCGAGGCTTGACAGAGCCCTGGAAATCAAGGAGCAAAGGGGTGCTGGAAAGAATGTAAACGATGGGACAAATAAAGATTCGTTATGAAGACAGTGAGAAAAATGAGAGAAGTAAATGAGGTAGACGAGTTAGCCTCTAAAGAAGAACTGTCTGATGGTATCATAAATTTACAAAGACAAGGCAGCCACGACTTTAGAAAAATTAACTAGGGAGCTACGGCTTGAATTAGATCAACAGGACGATTTAGACAGGCTAAAGTATAAGTACCCGCGATATCTAATATTCTGATGAATTAATATTAGGGGACATTTAGGTATATTTAAAACGATGCAAGAGATTGAAGAGTCCGTCACTTGGTCATATTTAAACAAGGACGTGTGAAGGCTGGTGAACCAGTGTGAGGCTTGCGTGATTTATAAACCCAGTACAAATATTCGAAGTGTTTTTCTGTGTTCCATATGTTCCGAGAGGCCGGTGGACAAATTCTTTACTGATTATCTCAGTTTCCCGGTATCCAGATGGATAAGAGATATATTGTTGCAGTGACTGATTATTTCTCGCGTTTTTTGTGGATGTTGCATGGAACATGTACGACAGCGGTGGTAACAATCGGGCATCTCCGGATAATTATTTGTGTTTTTAGGCCACCTATACCTTTGGTCAGTGACAACGCGTTTTGGTGGAACTCAGGAGGTTTTATAATCAGAATGGAATACTGCATACCACCACTATACCCTATTATGCGCAATCTTCCTTTGTGGAAAGTGCAAACCGCAGATTAGAAACGGCCCAAATAATATTTCATTCAGATACTGAAACCAAGTGGAACTGGTCCATTCCCAGGGTAAATGTGCTCCAGAACCGCAACCCACGAGCCTCAATAGATGACTCTTGTGACGTGTTTACGTATCCTATCAACTCTGCCTTCTGGTCCATGAATGATCTCACTCTTGAGCAGGGTTGTCCTCAGATTGTCTGGGATGACTGGAGGCGAGCAAAAACCAATACTGACCAGGCGGATCACAGAGAACCGAATCAGTATAACAAGGGCAGACATCCCGCCAAGTCTGACGTCGGTGACGTGGTCTTTGTTACGAACTTACCCACTGAAAGAAAGACCGATAAAAAAACGTTGCCAGGAAAATGCTAACACATTCAGGGATCGTGTAGAGTTCTGATAGTATGTACCTCACTAATCTGTAGGTTCAAAATCCGATGACTGGGAAAACATGTAGAAAAACCCTAACTTAGGTCATTATAGGCATGGCACTAGAGAGCCAAAGACTCATCTTGTGAATTCCACCACAGGATTTTGTACTCTAAGGGGGGAGGGCAGGGAGATAGAGTCGTTCCACCTGCTATTGACTTCCTACCACATTTATCTTTGACGATATATGTAACTAAGGTTTGGATGTCACCCCCTCAGTGGGCACACGTAGCATATTACTGTGTTTGGCACAGTCCACTGGTGTGAGAGGCAGGCATTCTGAGCTTTGGCAGCAAACAGCCAACCACTCTAGCACAGACCGACTGACTTCAAGTTACCCAAAGTTTCTTCTCCCTATGTTAGTCTGTACAGCATTTGCGACTGCCCTTTTCTGGGATGTCTACTCCTCTTCCACTGAAGTGCCTACTTTGGTATTCCCCGCTGCAGTATCCAAACCATCAGCGAACTTCAAATGCGTCTCACTGGTCCTCATCATTTCCATATCACAATTTCTTCAGCACTCATTCTTCTGTACAATTCTCTTAAACTTCAGTTTACTCTTCGTCATTACTCATTAAGATCTGAGTCTATATCTGCTCCTGGGTACCCCTTACAATCCAGTATTTAAGTTCAGAATGTCTAACCAGGCTGGAATCTTACCATGTCTCTTTGTCTTTCACAAGGGTACCTACTTCTCTTCTGATTCTTGAAAAGAGTATTGTCTTAAAGTTATTCTAGAGCTCAATTAGTCTTTCTTCTTCGTCACTCCTACTGACAAGCCCAGTAACTCTTCATTCTGTTCCTTCCCCTATAACCGAACTCCAGTCCCTCATGATATTTAGATTTTTATCTCCTTCTGCATACTGAATTACCCGTTTAGTGTTCTCATACATATTCTCCATTTTTTTCTCATAAACTTGCGATGTCGTTATGTAAACTTGAAAGATGGTGGCAACATTGGTTTACTGTCGAGTCTTATGAGAACAACTGTATCAGTTTAGTGTTCACAATAGCTGACTGTCTGCCCTAGTGTGCTATTGATAACGAATCCTTCTCCCATTATACCGTTTCCTGCTGCTGTGGATATTACCCTATATCTGTCTCAGCAGAAATCCTTATTTCTTTTCATTTCATTTCACCGACCCAAACAACATGTATATCTAGACGGAGCCTTTGCATTTTCCTTTTCATATTTTCTAACTTCCCTACTTGGGTTCATTCTTCTGACATTCCATGCTCTGACTTGTAGAATGTTATCCTTTATCTGGTTATTCCATATTTTATCTTGGTCACCTACCCTTCAGCAACAGCCTCTTTAGGTACAGAATGGGTCACTAATTCGTAATATTTTATATGTTTCACTATTATTGAAGAGCAATGTAAGATACGTAACAGCTTCGACTATTGTCAGAAACACAGGATACTCCTACAAATAGTGGAGAGACTAATCTTGCAGGAAGACTGAATAGGAGTGGTACTAATCAATTAAACAGCTGTCATTGAGAGATAAGTATCTGATAGGAATATTTTTTTTCATATTACATAGTGAGCTGATTCATCAGATTCGGCTATTGTTGCTGATACTGTTTAGCTGTCTAATAATACTTTCTGAGTGAAAAGGTGGGATGGGCATGAGCATCAAAGCGTCAACGACGACATCTGGATATGTCAACGTAAGCCAACTCTTACAAATACCAAGCAGGACGCACTGGTACAGACTATAGATCTGTGGATCAGTGAATCCTAGGCCTATACAAAAAACTATCGAAAATTAACAACAGATAGGTATTATGGCCATTCGTTACTTCACACGGTCTTGGGTCCGGCTGCGCAGAATTGTACATTGTCAACAATAGGGGATACAGTTTATCAGGCAAATTACCTGCAGTGTTCCATGACAGCATATCGCCACAGATTTCACCTTAGCTGCGGACGCCACTACTGGTTTCAAGTAGCTTCACAAGCTCCTTAATTTGGCCAAACTACACGTCGTTTTGTACGTGGAATTGTACTTAATATATTCAATTTAACTGAGTGAGATAACATTCTATTAATTAATAATTTCATTCTGATTTTGAATTGACATTATACTCGTTTCGTCTATCAATACATGTAATTCTCTGACAGTTTTAGTCTTATTTTCAAATGATGAGCATAGGTTCCCGTTATAAGACCCTAATGGTGTAGTGAAGAATTTCAGTAAGACTACAAGTGAAGGAGAGACAGAATCTGTGTGGGAGACTGATAATTTACTTGACAGTTGCGCTTACATAATTACTTCGTTGCGTTCTCTTGGCTTCTTACAACACTTTATCATACGAACTAGAACCTCAATTCTTTCAAAATTTTTCGCTGTTGCACTACAATATTTTTGTCTTCTAACGGAGGGTACAGTATGTTCATATTTACCTGCATGGATTCCTAGTTGATTTTGTTTCATTGCATAGGAGACTAATTTCGTTTGTATTTCTGCGTCTTTCTACTGCTCTTTCCCAGCACAACTACCATTACCATTTATTTCACATTTGACTCTGCAGGAAGAAGACGCTAAGTTACAATGTATGGTAATACGAAAACTTGCTGAAAATTAATGCTTCTGAATTTTTAATGTGTAAACTCTTAAACCTTTTCATATAAAACAAATGTTATTGAATTTCCACATCTTTCTCCTCCATTTGTACGTATCTGAAGCCGCTGTAGGGCTCCGAATTGTAGAGTGTAACACAGTGGTGTGTAACGTAACTATCTCAATGCGCGATAAACAGCGTACTGTAGTCGAGTTTAGGATTCGAAGAGTTCACACATGGACCACCCTTTACTTCAGCATTACAATGCCAGGCCACACATGAGAGCTTCGACATCTGCAGGGATCCGATGCCTTTGGTTCACTGTCACCGATCCTTCTCCAGATGGTTCCGTCTTGGAACCTTCCAATTGTCTTTTTTTTTTTTTTTGTCATCGGTCTACTGACTGGTTTGATGCGGTCCGCCACGAATTCTTTTCCTGTGCCAACCTCTTCATCTCAGAGTAGCACTTTCAACCTACGTCCTCAATTATTTGCTTCACGTAATCCAATCTCTGTCTTCCTCCACTGTTTTTGCCCTCTACAGCTCCCTCTAGTACCATGGAAGTCATTCCCTCATGTCTTAGCAGATGTCCTATCATCCTGTCCCTTCTCCTTATCAGTGTTTTCCAAATATTCCTTTCCTCTCCGATTCTGCGTAGAACCTCCTCATTCCTTACCTTATCAGTCCACATAGTTTTCAACATTCGTCTATAGCATCACATCTCAAATGCTTCGATTCTCTTCTGTTCCGGCTTTCCCACAGTTCATGTTTCACTACCATACGATGCTGTACTACAGACATACATCCTCAGAAATTTCGTCCACAAATTAAAGACGGTATTTGATATTAGTAGACTTCTCTTGGCCGGAAATGCCTTTTTTGCCACAGCGAGTCTGCTTTTGATGTCCTCCTTGCTCCGTCCGTCATTGGTTATTTTACTGCCTAGGTAGCAGAATTCCTTAGCTTCAATGACTTCGTGACCATCAATCCTGATGTTAAGTTTCTCGCTCTTCTCATTTCTGCTACTTCTCATTACCTTCGTCTTTCTCCGATTTACTCTCAAACCATACTGTGTACTCATTAGACGGTTCATTCTGTTCAGCAGATCATTTAATTCTTCTTCACTTTCACTCAGGATAGCAATGTCATCAGCGAATCATATCAATAATATCCTTTCACCTTGTATTTTTAGTCCACTCCTGAAGTTTTCTTTTATTTCCATTATTGCTTCCTCGATGTACAGATTGAAGAGAAGGGGCGAAAGGCTAACGCCTTGTCTTACTCCCTTCTTAATACGAGCACTTCGTTCTTGATCCACTCTTATTATTCCCTCTTGGTTGTTGTACATATTGTATATGACTCGTCTCTCCCTATAGCTTACCCCTACTTTTTTCAGTATCTCGAACAGCTTGCACCATTTTATATTGTCGAACGTTTCTTCCAGGTCGACAAATCCTATGAATGTGTCTTGATTTTTCTTTAGCCTTGCTTCCATTATTAGCCGTAACGTCAGAATTGCCTCTCTCGTGCCATTACTTTTCCTAAAGCCAAACTGGTCGTCACCTAGCGCATTCTCAATTTTCTTTTTCATTCTTCTGTATATTATTCTTGTAAGCAGCTGCTAAGCTGATTGTGTGATAATTCTCGCACTTGTCAGCTCTTGCCGTCTTCGGAATTGTGTGGATGGTACTTTTCCGAAAGTCAGATGGTATGTCGCCAGACTCATATATTCTACACACCAACTTGAATAGTCGTTTTGTTGCCACTTCCCCTAATGATTTTAGAAATTCTGATTTAATGTTATCTATCTCTTCTGCCTTATTTGGCCGTTAAGTTCAAATGGTTCAAATGGCTCTGAGTACTATGGGACTCAACTGCTGTGGTCATTAGTCCCCTAGAACTTAGAGCTACTTAAACCTAACTAACCTAAGGACATCACACACATCCATGCCCGTGGCAGGATTCTAACCTGCGACCGTAGCAGTCCCACGGTTCCGCACTGCGCTTCTAGAACCGCGAGATCTTTTAAATTCCGATTCTATACTCTATCCCCTATCTCTTCTAAATCGACTCCTGTTTCTTCTTCTACAAATCTTCACCCTCATAGAGCTTTCAATGTATTCTTTCCACCTATCAGCTCTCTCCTCTGCATTTAACAGTGGAATTCCCGTTGCACTCTTAATGTTAACACTGTTGCTTTTAATGTCACCAAATGTTGTTTTGACTTTCCTGTATGCTGAGTCTGTCCTTCCGACAATCATATCTTTTTCAATGTCTTCACATTGTTCCTGCACCCATTTCGTCTTAGCTTCCCTGCACTTCCTATTTATTTCATTCCTCAGCGACTTGTATTTCTCTATTTCTGATTTTCCCGGAACATGTTTGTACTTCCTCCTTTCATCAATCAACTGAAGTATTTCTTCTGTTACCCATGGTTCCTTCGCAGCTGCCTTCTTTGTACCTATGTTTTCCTTCCCAACTTCTGTGATGGCCCTTTTTTGAGACGTCCATTCCTCTTCAACTGTGTTGCCTACTGCGCTATTTCTTATTGCTGTATCTGTAGCGTTAGAGAACTTCAAACGTATCTCGTCATTCCTTAGAACTTCCGTATCCCACTTCTTAGCGTATTGATTCTTCCTGACTAATGTCTTGAACTTCAGCCTACACTTCATCACTACTATATTGTGATCCGAGTCTATACCTGCTCCTGGGTACGCCTTACATACCAGTATCTGATTTCGGAATCTCTGTCTGACCATGACGTAATCTAATTGAAATCTTCCCGTATCTCCCGGTCTTTTCCAAGTATACCTCCTCCTCTTGTGATTCTTGAACAGGGTATTCGCTATTACAAGCTGAAACTTGTTACAGAACTCAATTAGTCTTTCTCCTCTTTCATTCCTTGTCCCAAGCCCATATTCTCCTTTAACCTTTTCTTCTACTCCTTCGCCTACAACTGCATTCCAATCGCCCATGACAGATTTTCATCTCCCTTACATACTGCATTACTCTTTCAATATCCTCATACACTTTCTCTATCTGTTCATCTTCAGCTTGCGACGGCGGCATGTATACCTGAACTATCGTTGTCGGTGTTGGTCTGCTGTCGATTCTGATTAGAACAACCCGGTCACTGAACTGTTAGTAACACACCCTCTGCCCTACCTTCCTATTCATACCTGTTATACCATTTTCTGCTGCTGTTGATATTACCCGATGCTCATCTGACCAGAAATCCTTGTCTTCCTTCCACTGCACTTCACTGACCCCTACTATATCTAGCTTGATCCTTTGCATTTCCCTTTTCAGATTTTATAGTTTCCCTACCACGTACAAGCTTCTGACATTCCACGCCCCGACTCGTAGAATATTATCCTTTCGTTGATTATTCTTTTTGTCATGGTAACCTCCCCCTTGGCAGTCCCCTCCCGGAGATCCGAATGGGGGACTATTCGGGAATCTTTTGCCAATGGAGAGATCATCATGACACTTCTTCAACTACAGGCCACATGTCCTGTGGATACACGTTACGTGTCTTTAATGCAGTGGTTTCCATTGCCTTCTGCTTACTCATGTCGTTGATCATTGCTGATTCTTCCACCTTTAGGGGCAATTTCCCACCCCTAGTACAAGAGAGTGCTCTGAACTTCTATCCGCTCCTCCGCCCTCTTTGACAAGGCCGTTGGCAGAATGAGGCTGACTTCTTATGCCGGAGGTCTTCGGCCGCCAATGCTGATTATTTATCAAAATTTAGGCAGTGGCGGGGATCGAACCCGGGACCGAAGACGTCTTGATTATGAATCAATGACGCTACCCCTAGACCACGGGTACAGAAGCGAAACAAAGAACATCGTCAAGGACTTGACGTTAACAGTGACGAAGCGGTGGCAGCAGAGGCTAAGTTGTGGCTCCGGCAAAATAGTCAGGCATTCTTTGGGACAAACGTGTTTGTCGTCAGGATGGCGACTGCTACGGTCGCAGGTTCGAATCCTGCCTCGTGCATGGATGTGTGTGATGTCCTTAGGTTAGTTAGGTTTAAGTAGTTCTAGGGGATGATTACCACAGCAGTTAAGTCCCATAGTGCTCAGAGCCATTTGAACCATTTTTTATGTCCTCAGGATTAGTACTCTGACAAATAAATACCCAGAAATGAGGAATAATAATGTTGAATGTTAATATCGGTTACTGTATTTATAACGTTTAAGAGTACCCATGTAAAACGTTTGGAAGCTTTGCTTTTCAGCACACGTCCGCATGTAATAGAAGTTGAGATTCTTTCTCTTGTCTATTTTTTAAGTAATTTTGAGACTCATCGCTAGCTTCATTCTGTGATTTCCATTATAAATTTCAAGAAATTTTACTTTTGCTTGCTACGGTACCTCACATAAATGAACATTTGGTGAAAGGGAAAAAAAATTTTCTATGGGACGTGTGAATTATAAATTATTTCAATACTTTGTATGTGTGCGCGATGTATAAAAAAGTTAAATAATACCACCAAAAATCACAGTGATGTGATATAAAAGTAAAAGAAAATTCTTTTTTCTGTGTAATGAAAATGAACTTGACCAGAGACTATTCCTTTACTGAATGCGCTCCAGTTTTTGCTTCGTCGAGAGGTAGGCCGCCATTGTAGCACTGTATAATATTTCATGTAAGTTTGGCTGTAATTTCGTAAAATGTACTTATAATTGTAATGCGAAAGTGTGTATTATTGACTTAGTTGTAGCCTATCATGAACGCAACCATTAATTCTCTTTAACCAAGTTTCTAAATAACTTCGTAGTGCATGGAGACCATTTCCCCTAGTAGGTTTTAGTCGGCCATTACGCTGACTGTATTATTTAATTAAAATTTCATGTCATAATATTAAATGTAAATGTGAGAGGTTTCTCTGCCTTGATCTTACAATAGTCTCAGAGTAACAGATTAAAAATAGATTTAGTTTATCAACGTTTAGAATACTGAATGTGTTCAGTATGTTTTGAGTTTGGCCGCCTAACGCAGATGAGATTCTCTCCAGATTTGCCATGCAAATAATGAACAAGAAATATTGAAAAGCATTACATTCCGCAATATCTCAGTTAATCTTTATGTAGTTTGATACATAAATAGCCGGTAGCCCCTGAGACCCTTATTAATAATTACAGTTTGCGTAAGAATACGCATATTTCCTTTTCTAAATAGCAGCGCTCACGCAGACTATTTAAAATGTATTATATCGTACGTACTTCGGGGTAGCCGATGTCCGTACGAGTGGTATCGTGGTATAAGTTAATTAAAAGTCTCATGCTAGCCCACAATATTTAAAGTCACCCCAACCAAAATCATAAAATATAATTATAATAATAAAAGTATATGTTTATTCAGTGATAAAGGGATCCACACCCACATATATACAGCTACATATGCTGTTAATTTTTCAGAATTTAGCTTCTTGGACGTCGTAACTCAGGCTTGAGTTTAAAAGCCTGGAAAAGAGATTAAAGGTACTTTCTGATGGGTAGTGAAACCCCATTTTACTCCGAGGAGTGTAATTCCGTGCCTCTGGGATTTTAAGCAAATTATCGACGTGAATTGGGGCCGAGGCTGAATGAGTATTTTCTGAACAGATTCTGTAACCAGAGTGCCTCCAAGAACTCGCAAATAAATTTTGCTATGGTGATTGCTGGTGTTCCAGCCGGCTTTGAATAGCAGCTTAACGAGTGACGAAAAGTTAGAAGCTCTAGCAATTTTCTCGGTAACACTTTAGCGACAGTCGGTGAATTTCCCATTAATGTGAAAAACTCGCAGTCGTCAGAACGTAAAAACACTGCTGCTGTCTCCAAAATATTCAGGGGACGACTCCACTACAGATAGGCGATTGACGTAACTCCGATGCTACCAATTCGTTTGGGGTAAACGAAGAGCATGATGGCTCACAGAGTGGGAACGAAAATGAGGGCACACGAGAAACGGACCGGAACGAGACGCTCCGAAAGTGCTGCGAGTGCGAGCGTTAACTGGAGGTGGTGAAAGTACAGTTGACAGTAGTATTCACCTGCGGCTGTCTGCACATGGAAAGAACAGTTCTCACGCTTTCCAGCATATTACGATCAGAGGTGATGTACCTTACATTGATTCCTACGTCCTTGTGAGCTGTTCGGCTCTGAAACTGATAATAGTATGTTCTCACGCTGACTCAGCAGATGCTGGCTACTGGGCCTAAATAGCCGTGTACTTGTCTAACGCTGCACGTACTCTCTATGAATCTGAAGAAGTACTGTTATGTATTACTCGATCTTTTTCAACCTTAATACTCCAAGTTCTATGGATAACTCATCCACAGTGTAAAAAATTCAAATCAATAACTACGGTGCTTTCGGAGATATAGATTTTTACCTAAAACACATAATAACTGGAATGGCATTGTGAAACCGAGTTAGGGACTGTAATGCAGCTATTATAGTATCAACTGAAACTAAAACCAAGAGGACAGGTTCATATGTTCCAATTTTCTGGAGTTACTACAGATTTCTGAAGTAATTACAAGAGCTTTTGAAAAACATTTCTTCATCGTATTTTGGTTGTGTGAGTGTTTTGAGCTGATGGAGAGCGAATAGAAGACTTAGATAAAGTGAGGGTCTGATATTTTACTAAAACTATGTAAACGTATGCGTGAGAAAGTTATTGCAACATGGGAATTTGTGACTTACGTTCGACTGAACCTGATTTTGTAAAAAGGAACCAGAATGAGAGTTGAGTATTAAATTTATTAGTAATTCATTTTGTAGGAAAGAATGGTGTTTCGTTTTAATTAAATTTTATTTAGTTTCGGAATTACGAGATATCTGTTCTAAATAACTTGTGGTAATCTGATTGGCGGACATAAAAAGTAACGCGGATGTAAAAGTTCTCGAGATTATCTGCTTGGCTGCTTAAAATACTAAGCAGCAGGAGTTCAGTCGTTCCCGGCTATTCGAGTAGGGCTTTTTGCCTGAGATCTGTGAGTCTAGGCAGTAGCTTGAGAGCCGTCTCCCGGTAAACACCTGTGTTGTACCGCGATGATTAGATTTGTACCAAAATGAAGAAATTCACGCGTTTCATCGGTTCTCCTATCGATGACGAAACACGACTGAAGTATTGAGTGATATGTGAAAGTTTGAGCTCCGTGAGTGGGTTATTTTATGAGATACTCAATGTTAACCTTTCATGCTGTAGATAAACTCCTCGTGGCGTGTTTCGTGCAGAGTACGAAGAGTTACGTCGAGCACTACTTTACAAGTAGCCTCCGGAACGACTGAATGGGTTAACTCGCAAGCAGTAGTAGGTCAGTCACTGTTCAGGATGTTTAAAATATGGGTTCGGACTAAATACCTTGCGGCTGCTTTTGGGGGTGAATTTGTTAAAGAGAATGTCATCAACAATCCATAATTGATTTCAGTATATTAAATAAGGACTTCAAGCCATTTCCCTTGTTTTAAAGACAATAAACCAACTTGACAGAAGTTTTTGACATATTTTCAAACAACTGTTACAAGAATCCAGAACGAACGAGTGTTTAACTAACTTTCAGGTGAAGGTGTTTTTGCGTGGTGGGTATTTACTCAGATTTTCGTCAACGCTACTTTTGTCGGCTAAACCAGTATGTACCATCCCAGAGTCCAGGGGCAGACAACCTGAAGCTATTCCAGGTAGGTTCACAGATTTTTTAAAGAAGAGTGAGAGACCAACCTGCCCCGCAGCAACATCACAGTACAAACGAAACGCGAAATATAAACACAAAACGTCATTTGGCATCACTATATTTTGGAAACACAAATATTTAATACAAAGTGAAAAGCGAAAGTGATATGTTGAAATAAATGCAGTCCATAAAACGCCGAAAATCGGCCGTCTAGTGTACGCAAACCTAGTAAATACATAATACATCTCCAGGGCAGAATATACAGATTTAACACCAGAAATAGTAAATAGCGCCAAACGATAATTTTATCAAACGAAACTTGTGCTGCGAACCTAAATAACAGGAGAAAACCTAATACACTAACGTGGCTAATATATATTAGCCACGTTACTGTATTAGTTTTTATCCTGTTATAGTGGCCAATGAACGCACTTCAGAAATGGGTCAGTGAGTTGGGAAAAAGGTCATATACCAAAAAGCAAATTTTTCAGGAGACACGGAAATGCCATTCCCTGCAGCATGCGTCAATTCGTTGCAGATACTCCTGCATTTCAGTACAATTTTTTTACAACCTCTCGATATACTACAGCACCATTCGCAAAAAGCCTCAGTTAACTTCCGATGTCATCCGCAAGGTCATTTATGTATACTGTGAATAGAAACGGTCCTATGACACTCCCTTGCGGTACACCTGAAATCACTCTCACTTCGGAATTCTTCTCTCCCTTGAGAATGACATGCTGCGTTCTGTTATCTAGGAACTCTTCAATCCAATCACACAATTGGTGTCTATGGTCCTGTGAGCCTCGTGGCCGAATAACGTGAGCTGGGTTTCACACGATCGTTTTTTTCGAAACCCATGCTGATTCCTACAGAGTAGATTTCTAGCCTCCAGAAAAGTTATTATACTCTAACATAACCATACCCTTGTTTACTTGGACATGGCCTATTCTCTATCTCAGTATCTTTCTAATGAGGACTTTTGTTGATGAGACATGATCCTCTGTTATATCAAATGATGGGTACCGATATGAAGATTGTTCGTCTCTGGCAAATGTAATTTGAATAAAAAGTAGATACGAACCTTTTTCCAAGTCATGGATTGAAAAAAAAGCGAAACTGTCTGATTTAATTGCGAAGAACAAATAAACCTCCATTAATTTTGAACAAACTACGAGACGGAATTATCCTCATAATAACGGGGCCCTGTAAGCTTTTCATTTGTGTCCAGAGTTACTGACGACATAACCAATATTCTTCAAAAATGCAAAAGAGATTTTCCCAACGTGTAACACACGCTCCTGACCACCTTTAGACGGCAGTAACCTACGAAAGCGGAAATGGAAGGACTATAAGAAAACTAAAGATCGAAGAGCAAGCGCGTTTAAAATACACTAGCATTGCAGCCAGGATATACGCTGAGGTGAAAAATCATGGGATAAACGGCTCTGAGCGCGCCTAGAACCGCGAGACCACCGCGGCTGGCAATCATGGGATACTTCCCAACACAGTGTCGGACCTACTTTAGCCCGTCGTAGTGCAGCAGTTCGACGTGGCATGGATTCAACAAGTTTTGGAAATGTTAGGTAACATTTCCGAAGAACATCGATGTTGTAAGCTATATAAAATTAATGAAAAACATCATACATCGCAATGGTTACTTTATTTAATACGACCGGTTTTCGATTGGGCTTAGGACAGCTTCAGAGTAGCACCATCAGCTAAAGTTTACAATATCCTGAGCAGTGAGTAGACCTCAGTCGATGAAACTGGGCAACTCATGGTACTATTCTGAAACTGAGCGAGGTGGCGCAGTGGTTAACACACTGGACTCACATTCGGGAGGATGACGGTTTCTATTCAGCGTCTAGCCATCCTGCTTTAGATTTTCCGTGATTTCCCTACATCACTCAAGACAAATGCTGGGAGGGTTCCTTTGAAAGGGCACGGCCGACTTCGTTCCCCGTCCTTCTCTAAAACCGATGAGACCGGTGACCTCTCAGTTTGGTCTGTTTCCCCAAAACAACCCAACCAACCAACTATTCTGAAGATGGTCTAAGACTATGTCGAAACCGGTCATATTTTATAAAATAAGCATTGCGATGTAGACTATTTTTCATTAATTGTGTTAAGTCGTTGGAAGTTCCCTGCAGAAAAATGCAACCTGCCAATGCTGTCCACAATTGCAGAAATGTTGGCGATACAGGATTTTCTTCACGAAGTGACATCTCTATTACGTGTCAGAAACGTTCGATTGGATTCATGTCGGGCGATCTAGCCAGCTAAATAATTCGCTGGAATTTTCCAGTATGTTCATCAAACTAACAATTGTGTCCCGGTGATATGGCGTATTCCATCGTTGTTGGGGTAAATGAAGTCCATGAAGGACTGCCTCTTGTCTCCAAGTAGCCGAACACAATCAATTCCTGGCAATGATCGGTTCAGTTGGACCTGATGACCCCGTCCATTCGGCGTAAATACAGCCCACACCATTACAGAGCCGCCACAAGCTTGGACAGCGCCTTGTTGATAACTTGGGTCGATGGCTTGGTTGGGTCTGCGCCACACTCAAGCCCACCTTCAGCTCTTACCATCTCAAATCAGCACCAGGCCACTGTTTCCCAGTTGTCGGTGGTCCAACCGATATATGAGCTCAGGAGAGACGCTGCAGGCGATATAGTGATGTTAGCAAAGGCACTCGCGTCGGTCGTCTGCTGTCACAGCCCATTAATGCCAAATTTCGCCGCGCTACTGTAGCGGATACGTTCGTCGAACGTCCCATATTGATTTCTGCAGGTATTCCAGGCAGTGTTGCTTCTCTGTCAGCACTGAGAACTAGACAAAAACGCAGCTGCTGTCGTTAGGTAAGTGAAGGCCTTAGGCCACTAAGTTGTCTGTGGCGAGAAGCAATGCCTAAAATTTATTAGTGTCGGTAGACATTGTGGATTTCCAAATACAGAGTTCTCTAACGATTCCCGAAATGGTATACCCCATGCGTCTGGCTCCCACCACCATTCCACGTCCAGGGTCTGTTAATTCCAGTCGTGTGGTCATAATCACGTCGGAAAGTTTTTTTACACGAATCAAGTTAGTACAAATGTCAGCTCCACCAACGCATTGTTCTTTCATACCTTGTGTACGCTATACTATCTCTGCCTCGCGGGGTAGCCGCGCTGCTGGGGCGCCTTGGACCGCTCGCGCGGCTCCCCCGTCCGAGGTTGGAGTCCTCCCTCCGGCATGGGCGTGTGTGTAGTCCCTAGCGTGAGTTAGTTTAAGTTAGTTTAAGTTAGATTAAGTAGTGCGTAAGCGTAGGGACCGATGACGTCAGCAGTTTCGTCCCATGAGTTCTATCCAAAGAATGCAACATTTGTAGAAAGTAAACCTAGAGACGGATGAAATTTCTAAAAACAGAAGTAACTTCAGTGTAGACGTCGGTTACTGGCTCCCAGCTTCGTTGTGTTGGCCCATCTTGAAGAAGCTGAGGTACGAACGGAACACAAACAACTGCTAGGAAATTGCCTAGACAGCATGACAATAAAATTCTATTTTGATAAATTTTCCCTCCTACTTCCACTACCTGTTGCTTCTGCGTGTCCACTGTCGATGACCCACTAATAGAAGCTCAAATAATTTGACCAAACAACTCTTCAAAACTGATGTTGTTAAACCTACATTTATGACTAACAGCCCCAGTGATTTTCCACACAGCGCTTCCATCGGACACCGAAAATGTCCAGAAGAAAGTATCAGCGGAAGGGTAGAAACGTCAACCTATGCAGAATAAATAAGAAGAGCCACATGGCACTATCTAACAGCCTAGAAAATTTTTCCTTCGAAAATATTTATTTTCCTCGGTTAAGTGATTTCCTGGCGTTTAGATAGCATACTTGGCAGTCGCACGCCATCGCAGAAATATTTTTCTCTTGCAGCGGCTGCAAGCTTGAAATATTTGCTAATAGTCTTTTGCTAGCTGTACGTGGATTTCGCTCACGTGAAACAGAGTAAATGTGTATTTTTGATTCTGTTCCTAATTGTATGTTACATTTTAAGTTACGTGTTAGTCATTTTGTTTGTTCATGGGTTTGCACAGGATGTCCAACGAAGGAGTCCTTGATTTCACAAGTAAATGTCTCAGAAACTAGGATCAATAGACGAGTACAAACTAAAATATGTTTAAGTAAAACTAAACTACTGGGTGAAAGACTGGAATGATTCTGTACTAAAAAAAATGCTTTTTGCTTATTGCGAAAGCTGCAAGAAAGTTATGCTGAAGCTTCTAAATAGTTAGAAAAGCTGTTAAGAGATGGCACTGTGTTGGCAACACGTAGTGCCTATTAACAGCGCGCTGCAGCTCAGAGTGATCATTTCCAGCGGTGAGACGTGAAAGTAAGTGTGAGAGCCATTTGCTCTGACTCAGTCGTTCTTAGCACATGAGCATTAAAATGTTTACCTGCTTTTCACTCGAAAGAAAACGCACTGTCGTCTGTTATAAAAAGATTGAACTGAAATTACTATTGTTAACAGCGTTTCTCGGTGCACACATTTACGTAAACACAAAACTAACTGGCGTTCAGTGCGCAGGACATTAAATCAAAACTGTTACTCAAAAGCCGCTAAAAAATCAAGCTGTGCACTGCCGCAAAAATAAATAAATAAAAAATTAAAAAAATTGAAACACTGAAATTACCTAGCAATACTAAGAAACACACGCTGTTCACTGTCCCATTAAAAATCTTAATTACAAAGAAAATGCGTAGAATATACAGTCGAAACGTGAGAGAAGCAACGAAAGAACTAACAAAACATGAAAAGAACCTCACCTGGAAAATTACAGCATAATCTGCAGAAACAGCACAACATGAATTAATCGCACAAACTAAAATATGTTTAAGTAAAACTAAACTACTGGGTGAAAGACTGGAATGATTCTGTACTAAAAAAAAATGCTTTTTACTTGAAATGAAAACATTAAGCGGTTGATTAAATTGACTATACTGTGTCAAACTCTTATTTCAAAAGTAAATAAAAGTCACCGAAAATCATAAACTTGACTTCCCTGACAAAAGTCTTGCAAGGTAATACTTTAATGAGGATACAAATTGAAATAAATTAAGCTGAAATTACCTAAGCTTAGGTGGGGAGGTGTTTTGTAGCAAGAATCGCTACCATCAGTACGTGCCAGCAAAAGTTATTGCCCTCAAAACATATTCATAATGTAAATCCATTCTCTCTGTTCCATAAATGCTGTGTCTGTACGTCCTTCCACCAGATTTACAATTGCTAAAAATTTTCTTCAGAAAAATCCTCCTCCAATACGCAGTACGCCAAAAGTCCAGCCAGCTTACTCTACATTCAACACTCGACTACCTCCGCTCTACAACTGAGCTTCCTTCTCGAAACATGAAATTTCCGGCCATTCTAAAACTGTCCGCAAATAAATGTCCATGCCACCTATATATGTCTACTTTTCAAATGAATGAAAAGAACAGCTACAAACCATGTATTCCTCTGTACGATGTGCGTTTGTGCTACTCGAATATCACAGATGAGAGCACAGTCTTACGGTGACAAGGCGAAATCTTCAGGCACGATGTAATGTTCCAAAAGGGCATGATGCAAAGTCCATTCGCAATCTCTTTGCCAATTGCGAACGGACAAGCCATTTGCCTGATGATGTAGAAAAGAATGTCGGACCATGCCAACTGTAGTTACTCCTGAAAATGTCGCCACAGTTCCTGCAACTATTCAGCAGATTCGTTTGAAGCGTTTCAGAACACAAAACATACTGTGACAAAGCCTACGCACGTTTGCAAGCCACCAGGCCATACGTAAACGAGATGTGCGACAGAACCATTACTTTGCGAATATGATTCTCACATTGATTGACAAGGATTTGGTGTTGCCTGCATCTTGTTTACAGATGAAGTATGAATGAATGAGCGTATGGCATTGGTGGCCGGGAGACCCCCGCGGTTCGCCGCTCCACAAGTTCTGTATCGCCACTACGGCGACTTGCGAGTGAATGTGGATGAAATGATGATGAAAGACACACAACACCCAGTCATCTCGAGGTAGAGAAAATCCCTGACCCCGCTGGGAATCGAACCCGAAACTCCATGCGCGGGAAGCGAGAACGCTACGGCAAGACCACGAGCCGCGTACACTGATGAAGTAGACGTCCATCAGAATGGAGTAGTAAAAAAAACTGGCTTTGTTAGGACTCCAAAAAATCTGCGTTTGTGTGAAGCGAAAACACTGTTTTCCCCGAAAATTATTGTTTTGACTGGGGTATGCAGCAAAGGCTCTATCAGCCCTTTCATCATGCGACAAACGATCGCTAGTGAACGTTAAATTGCCATTTTGGAAAAACTTGTCGCTACACAGCTGGCTTTGAAGGCTGTACCAGGCACCGAGTGGTTCATACAAGACTGGGCCTGGCCACATCTCACCGGACGGGTGTTCCTCTTTCCTTATGAACACTTCGGGAACAGATCCAATGCGTTGCATTATTACAAATTTGGCGGCGGAAGGATGGATTGGCCTCCATCTATCTCTGATCTGACTCCTTGTGACTATTTTTTGAAAATACATTGAAAGACACTGTTAGGCAGTTACGACCCACCACGCTGGAGGACCTTTAATTGGCGATCCGTATGGCACTACCGGATGTGATGACAGTTTTGAGTGTACGAGGGTAATCGCGAAAGTAAGGTCTCCTATTTTTTATAAGTACAGAATTGTGTTTGTGTGGCAGTTGGTCACACTGTTATGAAGAGTCCTTCAAACGCTGTGTGTAAACTGAGGCGCTCAGTCTTGACTTGGCAGCAGTTGAGACTGAAGCTCCCGTTGGATGTTACCGCCAAGTGCGAATTGCGCGCAGTTATTCGGTTTTTGAACGCAAAGGGCACTGCGCCGATTGAAATCCATCGCTAGACGACGGAAGTGTATGGTGAGTCGTGCATGGATGTCAAAAATGTTCGTAAGTGGTGTAGAGAGTTTGCAGCTGGTTGGATGGAAATTCCCGGCGAAAAAAGGAGCGGGCGACTGTCAATCTCTGAGAAGAGACACTGTTGAAGGTTGAGCAAAGCATACGTGAATATCGGCCGATCACCCTCGATGATGTCTGAATGTTGGTTCCTGAGGTTTCCCGAACCACCGCTCACAGAATTTTAGCGGCAACATTGAACTACCTGAAGGTATGCGCAAGATAGGTGCCACACATGCTGATGAAGACCACATGCGGCAACGAGTTGATGCTTCCCGCGCAGTTCTTTACCGCCTTGCCGCCGAGCAGGACCACTTTCTAGACTCAATTTTAACTGGTGACGAAACCTGGACATATCACTTTACACCTGAGATCAAGCAACAATCAAGCCAGTGGCGGCATCCTTCTTCACAAAGCCGCGGAAATTGAAACAAACATAGTCTGTCGGTAAAGTCATGACAACTGTTTTTTGGGATAGGAAAGCGGTATTGTTGGTCGACTTTATGCCCACTGGGACCACAATTAACGCTGACAGGTACTGTGAGACTCTGAAGAAACTCAAACGGGGAATTCAGAACCGGAGAAGAGCGTACACATTCTCCATGACAGTTCTCGCCCACTCTCACCCAGACATCGCTCGGCAAACCTTTGCTCTCCTGCAACAGTTTCAGTTGAACATAATCACCCACCCACCCTCTAGTCCTGACTTGGCACCCAGTGACTATCACCTGTTCCCTAGGTTAAAAGAACATTTGGCCGGAAAGCGATTCAGCTCCAACGATGTGGTGAAAGAAGAGGTTCATAACTTTCTGGCCAGCATGGCGGTGAGCTGGTATGACATGGGCACATAAAAACTGCCACAGCGACTACAAAAATGGACCGACAGAAATCGTGATTGTCTCGAAAAATAGCTAAATGTTCAAGCTGTAAACTGATGTTAGCTGTTGCAGAAATGAATAGGTCTACGTACTTATAAAGAAATAGGAGACCTTACTTTTGGGATTACTCTCGTACGAGTGGTGAACTTGTCGAAAAGACAGTGACGTAATTCCAAAGACTGCTTGCAGAGGACTGATGTCGTGGGTTGACTCCTGTTGTCCTCGTGTCGACAGCGAAGCCACTACCCCTTGCTATACGGTGCGTCCCACTGGACTCACGTGGCGACCTCATATGCGCTGACGCTCAAGACGGACAAGTCATCTTGTGCATCAGTGCTCGACCGACCAACCGATCGACCCAACCACCAATGACCATTGCCTGAGGAAACTCGAGCAGACTGGCGGCCTAACGCGCAGATGCAGATGCAGGGACTAAGCCCCGACCGGGCTACCACTCGTTGAGTTCTCTTACTGGCGGAGTGGAAAGACTCATTTATCCGGCTTTAAAGATTGATCCGAACGAAAGACATACTAACACTCCGGACGTCAGACAGACACCGACTGCCCCCCAAATGCGGACGAGAGACTGACCCATACTGACTCGAGACAGACTCAGACTGACCCAGACTGACGGCGACTGAATAATTGACTGGCGAGCTCATCACGCCCCTTAAATGCACGTGAACAGGGAACCATTCCCCTTTCCCACCAGAGGAAGACACCAAAGCCGCGATTGCCGAAGCGGGGCCACCGCCAGAAACGGAGGGCGACTGCTTCACACTACGCGCTACGGCGCGCTCTTCAAAACAGCAATTTTTACCACAGCTCACTCGACCTATTTCGATACTTTTGCGTATATTCTTTATAAAAAAAAGTTTTTTAAGTAAACTTGTCGCTAGTTGCACTCGTTTATCGATTTTAGTTTCCTAAATATGTGATTTTGGAATCACATATACGGTGTATATTTTCTATTGCAGATACTTATTCCATGTTTGATTCGTCGGACATAAAATGTTGTAGAGTGAAGCAGTTGGCAATTATTTAAACTTCTGTCTTGAATATGATCTGACACTGTCCACCGTATTATATAGTCGAAGACGGGTGTAGCGAACTAAGCGGGAGTCGGTTACTCAGCCTATTAATGGGGCTTCCATCAGCTGGCATGGTAATCGGTAAAACAGTCAAGATAAGTGACGGTTATAAAGCTCAAATGCGAGATGCAACTGCCGTGGAAGAGCAGCCTTGGGCGAAGTCTTGGTGACATTACGTATAGCACAGATCGAGCAGGACAACGAACAAACTGTCGGAAAGTATTGAGGTCTCACTGGACGGAAAGTTATAGCTAAACTGAAGAAGATATTAGACAGCGTGTCTTGCAGGAGGACTGTAAACTGAGCGGTGAAATCAAACTCTGAATAATCAGCAAAGCAATGGCAGAGAAGCAAACTGAAATGTCTGAGATTTTGCATTTTTACTTCGTTCGTTTACTATTTTCAATAGTTGCCAGGTAAGGAATAATGGAAACATATGATACTAACTTTTGTTCATATGTGGAGCCTATGATTTGTATTCAAGGTCTTCATTCGAAATAAGGAGATAATGTTCCAGGAAATCTAACGTGTCAAATTTGAACATATCACTTTTCTGCTAATTACGTAATGTTAACACATTCACATATATCAGTATAATACGTAGTGCTTTCTTGGCCAATATGCTGACCTTAAATCTGTAGTCACAAAAAACCATAAACATTTGTGCACTACCAGCATGAGGTCCAAGCAACAGATCACGAATCCCATATTATTATAATTTGGGTAAGGATATAGTTCGACTATAGAGAAAGAAGTGCTGCTGAGGTCGGAGACAACCATGCCTGAGTGATGAGATATAGCAACCTGATAAAACTGGTATGGTGTTTCCTCCCCATTTCTCTCCCATGGATCGAATGAGAAGGGTAAAATATATCCAGATCATTTTCATTCTTAATCAACAAACAAACGTGGGGGAAATGTAAAAGTAAGAACACCCTGACAGTTATATGCTGATAAGTAATAAAAACACGGCTTCTACGGAAAAGTTCTTATTCCGAATTTGTAAATACGTGGTGTTTGTTTATATAATCAGATACCATCGCTGGTTTCTTCTGTATACTTTAAGTGATAGTATACATGTTGCCAAAGATGAACATGCCAACTAGGGAACTTTGTCATTAAGAGGAGGCATCAGTCTACATGCACATGATAAGGTTAAACGGTTGGAATTCCTGTGAACGATGTAACGTTCCTCTTTACCTTCATTACACAAAAATACGCTTTGTATGTTAACTGACTACCCCCCCCCCCCCCCCCATGGACCATGGACCTTGCCGTTGGTGGAGAGGCATGCGTGCCTCAGCAATACAGATAGCCGTGCCGTAGGTGCAACCACCACAGAGGGGTATCTGTTGAGAGGCCAGACTGGTTCCTGAAGAGGGGCAGCAGCCTGCAGCAGCCTTTTCAGTCTGGATGATTGACTGATCTGGCCCTGTAACACTAACCAAAACGGCCTTGCTGTTTTGGTACTGCGAACGGCTGAAAGCAAGGGGAAACTACAGCCGTAATTTTTCCCGAGGCCATGCAGCTTTACTGTATGGGTAAATGATGATGGCGTCCTCTTGGGTAAAATATTCTAGAGGTAAAATAGTCCCCCATACGGATCTCCGGCCAGGGACTACTCAAGAGGACGTCGTTATCAGGAGAAAGAAAACTGGTGTGCTACGGATCGGAGCGTGGAAAGTCAGATCCTTTTTAATCGGGCAGGTAGGTTAGATAATTTAAAAAGGGAAATTGATGGGGTAACGTCAGATACAGTAGGAATTAGTGAAGTTCGGTGGCAGGAGGTTCAAATGCTTCAAATGGCTCTGAGCACTATGGGACTTAACATCTATGGTCATCAGTCCACTAGAACTTAGAATTACTTTAACCTAACTAAACTAAGTACATCACACAACACCTAGTCATCACGAGGCAGAGAAGGTGGCAGGAGGAACAAGAATTTTTGTCAGGTGAATACAGGGTTATAAATACAAAATCAAATAGGGGCAATTCGGGAGTAGGTTTATAATGAATAAGAAAATATGAGTACGGGTAAGCTACTACAAACAGCATAGTGAACGCATTATTGTGGCCAAGATAGACACGAAACCCACGCCTACTACAGTAGTACAAGTTTATATGCCTACTAGCTCTGCAGATGATGAAGTTGATGAAATGTACGATGAGATACAAGAAATTATTCAGATAGTGAAGGGAGATGATAATTTAATAATCATGGGTGACTGGAGTTCGACAGTAGGAAAAGGAAGAGAACGAAACGTAGTAGGTGAATATGGAGTGGGACTAAGAAATGAAAGAGGAAGCCGCCTGGTAGAATTTAGCACAGAGCATAACTTAATCATAGCTAACACTTGGTTCAAGAATCATGAAAGACGTTGTTTACATGGAAGAACCGTGGAGATACTAAAAGGTTTCAGATAGATTATATAATGGTAAGACAGAGATTTGGGAGCAAGATTTTAAATTGTAAGACGTTTCTGGGAAGAGATGTGGAGTCTAACCACAATGTATTCGTTATGAACTGTAGAAAAAACTGAAGAAACTGCAAAAACGCGGGAATTTAAGGAGATGGGATCTGGATAAACTGAAAGAACCAGAGTTTGTACAGAGTTTCAGGGAGAGCATAAGGGAACAACTGACATGAATATGGGAAAGAAACACAGTAGAAGAAGAATGGGTAGCTTTGAGGAATGAAATATTGAAGGCAGCAGAGGATCAAGTAGGTAAGAAGACGAGAGGTAGTAGAAATCCTTGGGTAACAGAAGAGGTACTGAATTTAATTGATGAAAGGAGAAAATACAAAAATGCAGCAAGTGAAGCAGGCAAAAAGGAATACAAACGTCTCAAAAATGAGATAGACAGTAAGTGCAAAATGGCTAATCAGGAATGGCTAGAGGACAAATGTAAGGATGTAGAGGCTTATTTCACTAGGGGTAAGATAGATACAGCCTACAGGAAAATAAAGAGACCTTTTCAGAAAAGAGAACCACTTGCATGAATATAAGAAGCTGAGATGGAGACCCAGTTCTAAGCAAAGAAGGGAAAGCACAAAGGTGGAAAAATTATGTAGAGGGTCTACAAAAGGTCGAGGGATATTACGGCAATATTATGGAAATGGAAGAGGATGTAGATGAAGATGAAGTGGGAGATATTGTATTGTGTGAAGAGTTTGACAGTGCACTGAAAGACGTAAGTCGAAATAAGGCCCCGGGAGTAGACAACATTCCATTATAACTACTGACAGCCTTGGGAGAGCCAGTCCTGACAAAACTCTACCATCTGGTGATGATGTATGAGACAGGCGAAATTCCCTCAGACTTCAAGAAGGATATAATAATTCCAATCCCAAAGAAAGGAGGTATTGACAGATGTGAAAATTACGGAACTATCAGTTTAATAAGTCACAGCTGCAAAATACTAACGCGAATTCTTTACAGGCGAATGGAAAAATGGAAAAACTGGTAGTAGCCTACCTCGGGGAAGATCAGTTTGGATTTCGTAGAAATGTTTGAAACCGTGAGGGAATACTGACCCTACGACTTATCTTAGAAGAAAGATTAAGGAAAGGCAAACCTTCGTTTCTAGCATTTGTAGACTTAGAGAAATCTTTTGACAATATTGATTGGAATACTCTCTTTCAAGTTCTGAAGGTGGTAGAGGTAAAATACAGGGAGCGAAAGGCTATTTACAATTTGTACAGAAAGCAGATGGCAGTTATAAGAGTCGAGGGACATGAAAGGGTCGGGAAGGGAGTGAGACAGGGTTATAAGGTCTCCCCGATGCTATTCAATCTGTATATTGAGCAAGCAGTAAAGGAAACGAAAGAAAAGTTCGGAGTAGGTATTAAAATCTATGGAGAAGGAATTAAAGCTTTGAGGTTCGCCGATGACATTGTAATTCTGTCAGAGACAGCAAAGGACTTGGAAGAGCAGTTGAATGGAATGGACAATGTCTTAAAAGGGGGGTATAAGGTGGACATCAACAAAAGCAAAACGAGTATAATGGAATGTAGTCGAATTAATTCTGGTGATGCTGAGGGAATTAGATTCGGAAATGAGACACTTAAAGTAGTAAGGGAGTTCTGCTATTTGGGGAGCAAAATAACTGATGATGGTCGAAGTAGAGAGGATGTAAAATGTAGATTGACAATGGAAAATAAAGCGTTCCTGAAGAAGAGAAATTTGTTAACATCGAGTATTGATTTAAGTGTCAGGAAGTCGTTTCTGAAAGTATTTGTATGGAGTGTAGCCATGTATGGATGTGAAACATGGAAGATAAATAGTTTAGACAAGAAGGGAATAGAATGTTTCGAAATGTGGTGCTACAGAAGAATGCTGAAGATTAGATGGGTAGATCACATAACTAATGAGGAGGTATTGAATAGAATTTGGTAGATCATGAGTTTGTGGCACAACTTCACAAGAAGAAGGCATCGATTCGTAGGACATGTTCTGAGGCATCAAGGGATCACCAATTTAGTACTGGAGGGCAGCGTGGAGGGTAAAATCGTGGAGGGAGACTAAGAGATGAATACATTAAGCAGATTCAGAAGGATGTAGGCTGTAGTAGGTACTGGGAGATGAAGGGGCTTGCACAGGATAGAGTAGCATGGAGAGCTGCATAAAACCAATCTCAGTATTGAAGACTACAACAACAACATATCACTCATTTTGATGTCGTATGAAATTCAGATCAAAATTCAAGGCTCTGGAAACAAATAACTTCCAACACGGTTAACAATTAAAATTCTGAAACTGGCTGAATTGCTATGAATTAATGTATTGGTTTTGTCTGCGCAGTAGCTTGAAGCAGTCACTGTGCCAGCACAGACGTTGCCATGACATACGTAATTATTATGTAAAAATATTCATTCCTTTTCATTTTTCACTGGAAATGAATAACCAACGTATGGCATTGTTTAGTTACGATTCCAAAGTGTTTTGCACTTTTTTTTTCAAATATGCACAACGCGAGGCGGGGAACGTGTGTTCTCTCTGGCAAGAAGTAAAGCGACGGTTACTATATTTGCCGATATGGCTTATCACTGGTGCCTAGATGGTAGAACAAAGAGCCAATAAATACGCCACTCAGCACTGGGTCCAAGGGCATTAAAAGTTAACGGCGTATTCTGAAAATGGTGCGTTAAAAAGGAATTGTATGCTGTTCGGGACCGCGCTATAGGTTTTTCGTGTAAACGTAGTAGTAAAATCATAACAAGTGTTCCATATTAATATATAATATAATTATCAATCTCTCTAATACAGTGTTCACATAGAATTGTATAATGATTTACAACAGATAAAAAAATTTATCGTCTTTCTAAGGATCCGAGTAGTGTTCCACGAGCTCTTTACAGCGACACCCAAACGAATGTCCTACCTAAACGCGTTTCCACACGACACCGGTAGACTTTACGCCAAGCTAATTCGCAATAATTTCGGGGATGTGCCTACACTGGTACGATGACGTCACAAGCGAACAAAATACCGCTCCTGAGACATTATCCGCAGGTCTTGGGCTCCACCATGATTCATACGTTTATTAGTATCGTAGTTACGACCGTTTCTGATCTGGGGGTAATTTGTCCATAAAAACGTTCGACCAACGGGCGAATAGATGTTTTGTCGTCAAAGTAAGTCTCTGAAACCAAAAACCAAACTGCACGTCAAAATTAGGAAGTGTAAGACCTTATTGAAGTGTAAGTCAATATGAAATGAACTTCTGTGGAACGTTTATGAATATTTTTTGTCTTCATTTATGCGACCGTCTCTGAAAGTATTACAGGAAATTTCTTGTCAGTTATAGTTACTAATATTATTATTACATGAATAAATGAACTTTGTAGAGTAACTGAAGGTAAAGAAAAAACAGAAAACCCATCCCTGGTACTTTAGTTCATTACGGAGAGGTCATTACAGGAATATTTAAATACCAGGTGAGCAAAAAGTAAATATAAATTTGAAAACTGAATAAATCACTGAATAATGTAGATAGAGAGGTGCAAACTGACACACATGCTTGGAATGACATGGGGTTTTATGAGAACCAAAAAAATACAAAAGGTCAAAAAATGTCCGACAGATGGCGCTTCATCTCATCAGAATAGCAGTAATTAGCATAACAAAGTTAGACAAAGCAAAGATTATGTTCTTCACAGGAAATGCTCAATACGTCCACCATCATTTCTCAACAATATCTTTAGTCGAGGAATAATGTTGTGAACAGCATTGTAAAGCATGTCGACAGTTATGGTGAGGCAGTGGCGTCGGATGATGTCTTTCAGCATCCCTACAGACGTCGGTCGATGACGATACACTTGCGACATCAGGTAACAGCAAAGCCAATAATCGCACGGACTGAGGTCTGGGGACCTGGGAGGCCAACTATGACGAAAGTGTCGGGTTAGCACACGAACATCATCAAACGACGTGCGCAACGGATCTTTCACGCGTCTAGCAATATGGGGTAGAGCGCCATCCTCCATAAACATCATACGTTCCAGCAGGTATTTATCAGCCAGGCTGGAGATGATGCGATTCTTTAATATTTCGGCGTACCTCTCACCCGCCACGGTAGCAGTTACAAAATCAGAATCACGCATTTACTCGAAGAAAAAAGGCCCGATAACGGTAGATGTAAGAAATCCAACCCATACCGTGACATTCTGGTGTTGCAATGGAGTTTCCACGACAGTTCTAGGATTTTTGGTTGCCTAAATTCTGCAGTTGTGGGCGTTGACAGATCCTCTAAGCGTGAAATGAGCTTTTTCGGTCCACAACGTATTACTCAACCAATCGTCATCTTCCGCCATCTTTTGAAATGCCCACACCGCATATGCCCTCCGCTTCACTAAACCGCCAGGTAAGAAACAGTTCATGATGCCGATGGATTTTGTACGGATAGCATCAGAGGATGGGCTACACCTAAGTGCCATCCAAACAGTAGTGTATGGAATGCCGGTGCGACGTGCGACTGCACGAGCGCTGACTTCCCCGTGCATAGACGAACCCGCTACAGTCTCCATTTCTTCCTAAACTGTCTCAGCTGCATTACGCCTTGTGCTCGGTCGGACACTACGGGGTCTATCGTCTAAACAACGCGTGACTTCGAACTTCGAAATCATTCTCACCACAGCTGCATTTGTCAGCGGACCTTTACCCATTCGAATCCCCTTCCTGTGGCGATAGGATCGTAACGCAGAACTAGCACATTCCCAATTTTGATAATAGAGCTTCACTAAAAGCGTCTTTTCCGGTAACATCAACCTGCTACGACTGCTGGCGCATATGATTCTTTTTTTTTTTGCTTTATTGTGATTTTCAAACCTGTTTACAGGTAGGCCTGCAGCAACATACTACGCCGCTGTTTGGCCTCAGAGAAACACACAAGATACAAATAAAGACAATGTGAGACAATAATACGGTGGACATATAAACGGAGACAAACACTTTTTAAAATACATGGAGCCATTCACCAGCGTAGAATCCAAGATAAGTTGTTCAGACACTTGGACACATACATAGACGAAAATTGTCACACCTGAACGTAGGTGCACAAAACGAATAACTCTGAACCACTTAAGCACAATCGACGGCACACACAGAAACATGAGGCGTTGATCTCTGGCGCGCAAATGTTCACTAACGCTGTACGAGTCCGGGGACCTGCCAAGAGAGTAGGAGGGGGGAGAGGGAGAGGGAGAGGGGAGAGCAGATGCCATGGGCAGGGGAGATAGAGGGAAGGGAGGAAGGGGGGAGCGTGGGGAAAGAGGGGTGGGGGAAGGGGACAGGGGAAAAGGAAAGAGAAGGGAGGGAGGGTGCCTAAGGGAAAGGACCAAGGAAGTGGGGTGGGGAGGATCAAAGTAGATAGGAGGGGTAGATAGAGGGAGGAGGACATCATCAGGGACGGGGAGCTGGCAAAAGCCACCTTGGGAGAGGGTAAGGAGGGTGGAGAGATGGAGACCGGGTGGGACGTGGGAATACAGGCGCGGCAGTGGGTGGGGGTGGGAGAGGATGGGTGAGACAAGCAGGTGAGGAGGATCGAGTTTACCAGAGCTGTACAGGATCTGGATCCTTTCAACGAAAAGGAGGAGGTGGGGGAACGGAATGAGATCATACAGGATCCGCATGGGGGATGGGAGACGGTTGCGATAGGCAAAGCGGAGAGCATGGCGTTCAAGGATTTGAAGGGATTTATAAAATGTACGGGGGGGGGGGGGGGGGGGGGGGAGATCCAGGCCGGATGGGCGTAACAAAGGATACGGCGGATGAGGGATTTATGGGTGTGGAGAATGGAGGTGGAGGGGGGGTCCAGCCCCCACGTACAGCCCGAAAGGAGCTTGAGGAGACGGAGTTGGGAGCGTGCCTTGGCTTGGTTTGTCCGGAGATAGGGGGTCAAGGAGAGGCGGGGGTCGAGGGTGACTTAAGGGTGGGGGTGAGGGCGATAGGACGGCCATAGATGGTGAGATAGAAATCAAGGAGGCGGAAGGAAGTGGTGGTTTTGCCTACAATGATCGCCTGGTTTTGGAGGGAGATTCTCTCTCTCTTTACATCTCTTTTTATACACGATTGTCAAGCGCAATCACTGACGTTTTTCTTTCCAGCGCCATCTGTCGGACATTTGGTGAACTTTTTTTTTGATCTAATAAAACCCCATGTCATGCCAAGCATATGTGTCAATTTTTACCTCTCTTTCAACATTATTCCGTAGTTTATTAAGTTTTCAAATGTATACTGACTCTTTGAATACCCGGTATATTGTAGCACTAAGCAAACCGAAATTTTCCTTTTCTCTTCTGTCACGGAATTTCTATTAAAGCACGACCGATTTCGCTGCTTTAAACCACATCATCCTGTGGACCTACTATGTAAAAAGCAAAGTACCGTGATTTTAATATCCATAAAATCAGGGGACGTTTTACTTTGCTTTTTACCGGGCAAGGTTCACCCGATGATGTGGCTTGAAGCCTCGAAACGGGTCGAATTTTACTAACAACAGTTTTACCAGCTATAAACGGATTTCCGGCCTGGTGTGGCCGTGCGGTTCTAGGCGCTTCATTCTGGCACCGCGTGACCGCTATGGTCGCAGGTTCGAATCCTGCCGCGGGCATGGATGTGTGTGATGTCCTTAGGTTAGTTAGGTTTCAGTAGTTCTAAGTTCTAGGGGACTGATGACCACAGATATTACGTCCCATAGTGCTCAGAGCCATTTCAACCACTTTGTAAACGGATTTCTTTCAAACGTTCTGCTTTTTAACAGCTGCGGTTGCCCAGACTATAATATAGGTTGTGCCAGAATTTATAGTACAAAACTTCTAATGTAAAAACTCTAGTCTGAAAATTTTTATGTGACAGCAGCGATTTACGATTCATAAATGAGGTTATAAACGAGTGTTCGGAGGAAATGTAAGTGTAAACCACATTCCTTTACAACGTCAATATAGGTACAGTACAGACACGGTGAGTGATACATAACATTGAGAGGAAAAATGTTGAAAGTATCCACAGAAGATATGGACACTGTTTTTATCTGTCGACGCCTGCTGGTCCACTAATTCAAGAAAAGAGTCTTTAATTAATTAACACACAGTGCATAATTAGTATTCATATGGAAATGATAGTTATTGTGCATCGATAAAACAACAAGACATGACATCTTCACCCAGACAATTATGTTGCCTGAGAATCTTCAATGTAGTACCTGTTAATATACTGCGTGATCCCGCACATTTTTATAACGTCTTAAGGAAAAGAAAATTTATTCTGTAGAATTTTCTAGCTAAAGGAATCTCCAGTAAATGAAACATAACAATAAATTTCATTGAATGAAGATTTGATAAGGTATCAAAGATTAGCAAGACTGAGTAGAATTACATGCAGAACGTTAGCAAACAAATACTATAGTGAGGTAAATTTACCTAAGAGCGTAACAGAAACTTACTCTTTCGCTTAAAGCTAACCCTAAAGCCATAAAACAGCAGCAAATTTATATTAAGGTTTGCTAACAAGGAAGAGAAATTGAAACGTTAGCAGAAAGGATAGGCCCCGGAAGCTAAATAAGCCCTATGCAGGCAGCAGTACACTTCTACGCAAGCTGGAGACAGAAACTGAGAGATTCAGTCTGAGAATTTATCAGTGAAACAGTTTCAGGTTTCTCGTTTGAAAAAAAAAAAATTCTATAGCGGCATTAATATCTAAATAATTTCATATTACAGCTGTTAATGCGTCCATGTATCTTGCGAATGATACAGTAACATAACTCTGCGCACCGATGTAAATAAGTAGGTTCAAACAGAACACAGCAGAATCTGCTGCTAACTGGTAGAAATGAATTCACACTTCCCAAGTCAAAACCATAAGTTAATTTACAACAAAACTCACTGAAGAACGTAATACTAAAACGGTCACTGTACACTTAAACAAAATCAAAGAAAGCTCTGAGCAGACCTTCTCAGAAGGCGTGTATTAGCTTCACTATAAAAAATACAAAAAGTATCCGTCGATAGCACAAATTATTGTGAACAGATGATGTAGCTAGAGGTATGGAATCAGTACACAATTCATACAGCTAACATCCATTAACCACTTAACCGTTGGTACCCTATCTGTTCTATATGACTCGAATCGCAAATTGCTCGAGTTCTTGTAGAGAGTGCGGGTGTCAGATCTCAACAAGTATCGAGATATTTTTACTGCCACTTCACATTATGTATGGTCTTCACACATCTGTGAATGAGTGTAATAATGCAGTTCACTCATTATCACAGATTTCATGTTATACTTGTGATAGAACTAATATAGTAAGAAGTTGATCATGTCCCTCGTGTTCACGGTCGCAAAAGACGAATTGCACTTCCATGTATGTATGCATTCCAAACAGAGACCGTTGGGAGTTTCAAAGGGATTTTGAAACAAGGAGTTACTAATGGAAATGAAGTCACATGTTTCTTCATAGTGCATAGGGGTACGATGCGGGAGACCCTCACCGCCGTACTGGGAGATCTTGTAATGGATGTGATTTGCCTTTGCATTCCTCCGACCGTAACGAGGATGGATGATAATGATGAAAACAACACAAATACACCGAGCCATCTCGGGGCAGGTGAAAATCTCTGATGCCGCCGGGAATCGAACCAGGGCCCTGTGCTCGGGAAGCGAGAATGCTACCGCGAGACCACATGCTGCGGACAAATGATTAATAAGGGCGAAAAATAGAATAGAAAATAATGGGGTAGCTTTCAGAAATAAAACAGTGAAATCGGGATCCGAAAATCTAAGGATAAAAGACAAAACCCAACAGGAATCCATGGGTAATCCATAATATATTAACTTTAAGTAAAGGCAAATGAAGCATGCTAAACGAAATATAAATGTTTAAAAATTTGAATGATAGGAAGTGCGAAATGGCAACGCTTGGATGTCGATAGAAAATAATTCAAAACAGCTGAAGTGTGCATTGTTGTGGTTGGCAGGAGAGCCAACCCCGCATTCCTAAAGGAGGCCGAAATGCACGCGTTTTAGCTCACGCAGGCTGGCGTGAGGTCTGGAATATGACAAGGGAATTAGAATTGAGAAAAACGGACGTAGCTGGTGGAATACTTAACTTTAATCCATTAATGGAGAACGTCGCTCTTTATGGTACATGATTCACAATATCAATAGTACGGATAGTAGCGCCTTGCTAGGTCGTAGCAAATAACGTAGCTGAAGGCTATGCTAACTATAGTCTCGGCTAGTGAGAGCGTAGATATCAGTGAACCATCGTTAGCAATGTCGGCCGTACAACTGGAGCAAGTGCTAGGAAGTGTCTATAGACCTGCCGTGTGGCGATGCTCGGTCTGCAATCGTTGATAGTGGCGACACGCGGGTCCGACGTATACTACCACCTAGCAAGTGTGGTGTCTGGCGGTGACACCACATTCCTCCCCCGCAAATCGGAGGACGGTTGTGGCATAAGGCATGCGCCTGCCGTGGGGAGGACCGCATGTTGACGTATGCAGCGAGGTGGGGAGCCTAACAACAGGCGAGGCTGTGCCACGCGCACCCTGCCATTCGGACCGCGGGGAGCTAGGAAACGCCTGAAAAACTGCTCGAGGGTGCACGCCACCATGCGGTGTATGCGCCCGTAGAGAGAGATAGGAGGGTCCGAAGGGTCGACCTCCATCGGGCCGTGGCACCCGACGGAGCGGAGCGGGCAAGAGTTCCATGTCGGAGGACAACTGGTCACGGGAAGCGATCGGCGGCGCGTGACCCAGGAAGGCGCTTGGCGGTTGCAGCGACGCGTCCACTGCGGGCGTCGCGGGCGGGAGAACAGGCGACGGCGGCGGTGGCGGCGGCGCGTCGCCATGGGGTAAAATGGAAGGCAGAGTTGGCAACACCTGGGGCTGAGGCGAGCCAGTAGATGTGTCCCCTGGGCGCTGACCGGACGGCATCGTCGCTGAAAGCAGATGGCGAGCGGCAGATCCCGTGCGACGATAGAGGTGCAGCTGGTTGAGATGCCGGCGCACCTCACCAGAGGCCCCCAAAACCAGATACATAGCGCTTCCGAGGCAGCGAAGAATGCGTCCTTCGAGCCAACGCCGTGAACCTTGATATTGGCGATAGTAGACAACGTCGCCTGGAGCAGAAGCAGGTGTCTGCCTGCGGCGGATGTAGCAAAGACATCAAGGTTCGATGATGACCGTGGAGCAACTCAGCCGGCGGGCGACCATCTCGGGGCTGAGAGCGATACGAGGACAAAAAGAGCAATAACGCGTCCTCCCGAGAATGCGACTCTTTTAACATCAACATCTGTGACTTGAAAGTCCTGACCAATCGTTCAGCGGCACCGTTTGACTGTGGAGAAAAGGGCGCGGACGTCAGATGTTGAATACCATTGGCCTCGCAGAATGACTGAAATTCTGCGGACATGAACTGTGGGCCATAGTCGGAAACAATAGTCTGTGGAAGACCTTCATTGCAAAAGATAGTGGATAACGCTTGGATGGTGGCAGATGACGTCGTGGAAGACATCCGGACAACAAAAGGAAAATTACTGAATGGATTTACCACTACCAACCATCGAGCATTCCAGAATGGACCAGCAAAATCGATGTGTAGGCGTTGCCAAGGGGAAGTGGCTTTTGGCCATGCAAGAATTTCCGCGGTGGTGCTGATTGTTGTTCGGCACACACCATGCAAGAAGAGCACATATTCATAATCGCGGTATCGATTCCGAACCAAGTACAGTGCTGACCACAAAGTTGTTTCGTTCTCAGTATAACCCAATGACCTTGGTGGAGAAGCTGTAAGACAGAGGACTGTAACGAACGCGGTACCATGACCCTGGACTGATTATTATCAGAACGCAACAGCAAAACACCACGTCGCACAAAAAGTCTCTCCTTGTGAGCAAAAAATCGGCGAACCAACGGATCCCTGATCCGTGACTTTGACAAGGGTCATTGCATAGCAACAAAACGCAGAACGGGAGCAAGGACAGGGTCGGCAGCTGTGGCTGTAGGTACACGACGAAAATCAATCGGAAACTATTCGACCACGTCATCGGTTTCCGCATCAATGAACATGCAAGCAAGTTCGGAGGAATCGAATGCCCTATCCTCAGCAACAGGCCAGCGGGACAACGCATCGGTGTTTCCGTGCTTAGCAGTGGACCGATACAAGAAATCGTAGCGGTACTGCGAGACGAAATAGACCAGCGAATGAATTTCTGCATGGAGGTACAATCTTGGTCGGCTGAAAAAGCGATGTCAACGGTTTGTGGTCTGTGATTATGGTTAAAGTGACGACCATACAAGAAATCATGAAACTTTGTACCACCAAATACGAGAGCCAATGCTTCTTTCTCGTTCTGTGAATAATTTCTTTGCGCAGACGAGAGCAATTTCGACGCAAAGGCAATAGGCCGATCGTGCGATCCATCTTTGTGCGCAAGCACAGCACCGATCCAGAAATCCGATGCATCCATCATCAACAAAAGGGTCGTCTGGGGATCGAATGGCGTAAGGCAAGTATTGGAAAGCAACGCCAATTTCAACTGGCGAAAGGCGCGTTCGCAGTCCGTCGTCAAGACGAACGGAGACCTTTACGGCGTAAGCGATGAAGCGGAGCTGAAATGGAAGAGACACATATTTGTTATATTAATTTATTTTTCCCAACACACTCTGTAGCTGCTTCAAATTCTGCGGCAAAGGCAAATTTTGTATGGCACGGAGGTGCGTTGGACTCGGATGTATGCCTTTGGCAGGGAGTACATGTCCCAAGTATGGCAAGTCCCGAGCAAAAAATACACATTTGTCCTTCCGCAAGCGAAGACCATTTTATCGCAAGACCTGAAATAATGTTCTGAGATTCGCCAAATGTTCTTCTTCCGTCTTTCCGGAGATAACAATATCGCCCAGATAATTTGCTGCAGTTGGGACCGACGCACAAACAGTTTGTAGATATTGCTGAAACAATGCAGGGGCGGAGGCACACCCGAATGGCAGTCGTTTGAATCGATACAAACCAAGATGCCTGTTAACCACCAAAACGCGCTGGGATTCTTCGTCCACCGGTATTTGCAAATACGCATCTGCTAGGTCCAATTTCGAAAAATATTTACCCGGGCACAGTTTGTCAAAAAGATATTCCGGGCGGGGTAAAGGAAAAGTTGTAATCACTAGTTGTTGATTCACTGTTGCCTTGAAGTCCACACAAAGTCTCATCTTTCCGGAAGGTTTTGGCAAAATTACTGAGGGTGATGCCCAGAGAGAAGCCTGCACACGCTCAATTACACCTTGTGACTCCAAATCGTTTAATGTTTTTGCGACCTTATCACGCAATGCGTGGGGAACATTGCGCGCTCTGAAAAATTTCGGTTGCGCGTTTACTTTCAGTTCCAAATATGTTTCATAGTTCGTAGCGCAACCGAGGCCTGGTGCAAAAATGTCTGCAATACTTCACACAGACGACAATCACTGTCTGAAGGCACAGTCTGGTTCACTGATAGGACCTGATTTACTATAGACAAGTTAAACAACTGAAATAAATCGAAACCAAATAAGTTCACTGCAGAAGAAGAACGAAGGACGTAAATTGACACAAGTTTTGTTTGCCCTTTGTATGTTGCAAGAAGGCTGCACTGTCCTAACACAGGGATACGTTGACCTGAATAACTACTTAACATTTGCGGCACGCTACGGAGGTGAGCCCAGCAGTTTGTAAGTGTCTTGATTGATCAGTGAAACTGCAGCTCCGGTATCGAGCTGGAATGGTATCACTTTGCCGTTAATGTCCAAGTCTACAAAAAGTTTATTGTCCTGCTGACGACAAGAGCGACTGTCTCGTGCAACGTGAACTGACACTGGTACATAATTACTTGTGACTTGCCGGGAGTTCCGGCGATGTCGACGCACACTATTTTTGGGACGAACACAGTCACTGTTAGAGAGAGTGGCACTGGGCGGAGTGGAATGAACTACATGAATTTCCCTGGGTGAAGGTTCGCGAGCCTGAGTATCTTTGGTTCGATTGCGATTCCGGCGCGAAGCAAAGGGCCTGGAACGGTTTTGAGCTTCTGATCTGAGCTTTTTCTGGCAAACACTCTGAACATGTCCTTTTTTATTACAATAAAAGCCAATAGCTTGGCGTGACGGGCAATTCTCACGCGAATGTTTAGTAGCACACGGCGGCAATGATTTGACCACTGCCTTTGCTTGCCGGCGGTGCACACGTGGCTGAGAGCCTGGCGGCAACGGCGCGGCCGGGCGCGCGGGCTGTTTACTGTTGTGTGCAGCTCGCCCGGCGGGCCGGTTACCTGACACACTGCTGGCGAAGTTTCAAATGATTCCTGAGCGAAATCAAGTGTGTCCTGCCGGTCCAATATGTCCATCACTTGTTGAAGGGAGGTATTTACTAGTGCCAAAATCTGTTCCCTTATACGAACATCAGAAACGTTCTGTGCAGTCGCATCACGTACCATAGTATCTGAATAAGGGAGTACACATTGACACTCAAGAGCACAATCCCTAGTAAGGCCTTGCAAGGTTGCAACCCACTCCCGATTAGTCTGACCTGCCGTACGTTTTGTACGAAAGAAGGTATACCGTTTGGCAACTACATTGACTGATTCTTTGAAATATGCATCTAATGCAGACAAAATTTCTTCATAGGACAGAGTTGCGACGTCGCGTCGGGGAAATAATTTGACTATCACACGGTACGTGGTCACCACTACGGAAGATAACAAAATAGGCTGCCGCTCGTTACCTTGAATTCTGTAGGCGACGAGATGGAATCCAAATTGGCGTGACGACTCTGTCCAGCTTTCCAGTGCAACATCGAAAGGTCGAAAAGTGGGTGCAACAGCGTGTTGTGGCTGCGTTAGCAGTGAAGCGGCTGCTGCCGCATCGTCTTGCACCGCACGTTGACCCTTGACGAGCTGTTCAAGGGCATCCAGTAAGGCCTGCGTCTGCTAATTCTGTAAGCGATAAAATTCGGACAGTACATCTGGAGATTGTGGCGGAGCCATTACACAAGTAAATCAGGGCAATTTAGATAAGAACACTTTTACTCTCGTCGCCAATGTTGTGGTTGACAGGAGAGCCAACCCCGCATTCCTAAAGGAGGCCGAAATGAACGCGTTTTAGCTCACGCAGGCTGGCGTGAGGTCTGGAACATGACAAGGGAATTAGAATTGAGAAAAACGGACTTAGCTGGTTTAATACTTAACTTTAATCCATTAATGGAGAACGTCGCTCTTTATGGTACATGATTCACAATATCAATAGTACGGATACTGGAGCCTTGCTAGGTCGTAGCAAATAACGTAGCTGAGGGCTATGCTAACTATCGTCTCGGCAAATGAGAGCGTGGAAGTCAGTGAACCAAAGTCGTCCGTACAACTGGGGCGAGTGCTAGGAAGTGTCTACAGACCTGCCGTGTGGCGACGCTCGGTCTGCAATCATTGATAGTGGCGACACGCGGGTCCGACGTACACTACCAGGTCGCGGCTGATTTAAAGACTACCACCTAGCAAGTGTGGTGTCGGTCGGTGACACCACATGCATAACTATAGAAAATAGACTGAAGCTGTAGAAAAATGACAGAAAAATGTTCAGAAAAGGAACTTGGTATGGTAAGCTCGTACTAAGTAAAGACGAAAGGGCTAATGGACGGAAGAACATTTAGTCAATTTGTACAAGAGAAAGATATTTTCAGACAAAAATATGAAAAGGCGAGAGTTGGTGTGTGAAGATGCGATGGGAGACAGCATACAGCGATGGAAAAATGGAAGTGAGCGTTTGGCGTCATTGGCCGAGAGGCCCCTTAAGGGCAGGTCCTGCCGCCTTGGTGCAGGTCTCATTGCATTCGACGCCACATTGGGCGACCTGAGCGCCAGAGGGGAATGAAATGGTGATGAAGACTTTAGAACACCCAGTCCCTGAGCGGAGAAAATCCCCGACCCAGCCGGGAATCGAACCGGGCTCGTAGGACGGCCATCCGTCACGCTGACCACTTTTATGTTAGACGCTCTGTCTACTTTTTTTTTGCCCCTGGGCATGTAGTCCTTCACACTGATCACTTTTTAATTTTTTTATTTTGTTTAATTTTTTTAAGAGGGGAGGCGTCTGTCAGTGACGACAAGCAAAATTAGAGTTTACATCCATAGAAATAACAGAAGAAGGGCACCTTAGAAACTATGAAATGGGATATGAAACTAATCGTATAATGATGATGACAGAGAAAGAAAAATGTAGCCAAATCCCGCACGCCATTCCATGTGCATGGCCCCTCTGTGTACAGTTGATACACACTTCGCAGCGTGTGGAGCTCCAAGACGTCGGTCGTCCTCTGCCCGGTACTCCCCAACTGTGAGGGGAGCTATCAGAGACACTGCGCAAGTAGTTCGCAAATAGCTGTCGATATCGGGGTGTACGCTCAAGTGTGCTATGACTGTCCTGGAGAAACTGCCAGTAATCAAGTACCATCTTCTCCTCAACTCGAAAGAGGTAGAATATGCACATACCTTTAAACTATGTGAGAGCGGGTGTCTTCGCATGTGGGAAAGAAGTATCCTCCGGACAAAGGAGGAGCAGTGGCTCAATTTTACAAAGAACGCTACGTACACTGCTGCTCAATAAAATTGCTACACCATGAGCAAATGCAGGTGATAAACGGGTATTCATTGGACAAATATATTATACTAGAACTGACATGTGATTACATTTTCACGCAATTTGTGTGCATAGGTCTTGAGAAATCAGTGCCCAGAACAATCACCTCTGGCCGTAATAATGGCCTTGATACGCCTGGGCATTGAGACAAACATAGCTTGGATGGCGTGTACAGGTACAGCTGCCCATGCAGCTTCAACACGATACCACAGTTCGTCGAGAGTAGTGATTGGCGTATTGTGACGAAACAGTTGCTCGGCCACCGCAGACCAGACGTTTTCAATTGGTGAGAGATCTGGAGAATGTGCTGGCCAGGGCAGCAATCGAAAATTTTCTGTATCCAGAAAGGCCCGTACAGGACCTGCAACATGCGTTCGTGCATTATCCTGCTGAAATGTAAGGTTCCGCAGGGATCTATTGAAGGGTATAGCCACGGGTCGTAACACATCTGAAATGTAACGTTCACCGTTCAAAGTGCCGTCAATGCGAACAAGAGGTGACCGAGATGTGTAACCAACGGCACCCCATACCATCACTCCGGGTGATCCGCCAATATGGCGATGACGAATACACGCTTCCAATGTGCGATCACCGCGATTCTCCAAACAAGGATGAGATCATCATAATGCTGTAACCACAACCTGGATTCATCCGAAAAAATGACGTTTTGCCATTCGTGCACCCAGGTTCGTCGTTCAGTACACCATCGCGGGCGCTCCTGTCTGTGATGCAGCGTCAAGCGTAACCGCAGCCATGGTCTCCGAGCGGACAGTCCATGCTGCTGCAAACGTAGTCGAACTGTTCGTACAGATGGTTGTTGTCTTGCAAATGTCCGCATCTGTTGACACAGGGATCGACACGTGTCTGCACGATCCGTTACAGCCATGCGAATAAGATGCCTGTCATCTCGACTGCTAGTGATACGAGGCCATTGGGATCCAGCACGGCGTTCCATATTACCCTCCTTAACCCACCGATTCCATATTCCGCTAACAGTCATTGTATCTCGTCCAACGCGAGCAGCAATGTCGCGATACGATAAACCACAATCGCGGTAGGCTACAATCCGACCTTTGTCAAAGTCGGAAACGGGATGGTACGCATTTTTCCTCCTTATACGAGGCATCACAACAACGTTTAACCAGGCAACGCCGGTCAACTGCTGTTTGTGTATCAGAAATCGACTGGAAGCTTTCCTCATGTCAGCACGCTGTAGGTATCGCCACCGGCGTCAGCCCTGTGTGAATGCTCTGAAAATCTAATCATTTGCATATCACAGCATCTTCTGTCGGTTACATTTCGCGTCTGTAACACGTCAGCTTCGTGGTGTAGCAATTTTAATGGCCAGTAGTGTATGTAACAGGCGAGGATCTTCTGCACTAACAGCCATACCTCTAACGCCGATCCACATGTTAAACGGTGTTCATCAGCATACACGAAGTGGAAACATGGGGAAAGGGGGGAATCCGCCATCCCAATAGTATGCAGGATTTCCCGTGTTACAACTTTCCCATGCACAACACGGTACCACGTGGCTTGTACCCGCGTGGGAGGAACGGCTTCTGGACCGCTCTCCACTCTGCAGGCTATAGAGTGGTCGGGCTTTTCCTCTCAATCACATTGCTGGGGATGGACCTTAGCAGCCAACTGTAAATGTCTCTCACCTCATGCCATTTCTTGTAAACCAGAGGAAACCGTAATTCGTGTAACAAATCCTGTTGTTGCTAAAGTCGAAATTCAGAGATATCATGAACTTAGGAAACTTCCAGTTCAACAAACTGAAGCTGTAACAACTCGTTTCTGCATCAGGTACTGGAAATGCAAGACATATCTTTTCGGAGAGCACAACAACTGGATAACGAGTTCCTGCGTGTAGTTTTTCCGGAAGAAGAAGGAGCAGAATTCAACGGGTTGAACACCCGTGTGTGTATGTCTGTGTGTGTGTGTGTGTGTGTGTGTGTGTGTGTGTGTGTGTGTGTGTGTGTGTGTGTGTGTGGAGAACAAGGATACGCAACAAGGGCAGCGATCATTGCAACATATATAAACCCCATTGGCCAAACGACTCACAGCTAATGCAGGCCAACACTATGTTGTGCTTAAAACAGACCTGGAGTTATATCAAATCGCAGTTCCGTTAACATGGGCATTGCCTGAACCATGTGACAAGTTGTTCTCAGGCTAGGAGGATGCGCACACTCAAGTTCTGTTGCTTGTGTTGGAGCTCTTACGGTAAACAGCGGTCTCCGAGAACTTACAAACTGTGTATTTGGGGGTGTCACTCATATGCTGACATACAAATGGGACAGCGTATGACTTTGCTAAGAACATTATTCATTTTGCAGAAAGCAATCTCAAAGGCTCAAATTTAACGTGATGTTTGATCGATGCAACCCATACAGAACCAAAGAAAAACTAAATTCGTGCGCGCAGGTTCACATGTGACGAGAAAACATCAGTTCATTGCCTACAGCTCTCTCACCACAGCAAGTAGTACTTAGCGTGCCTGAAAACGATTTGCATGATTGGATTCCTATGCAAACGCCTAACTGAGTGGCGCATTTCTATCACAGAGGGATACAACATCATTCCCACTAGTAAAAACTACGTTCCTTTTGAAGAACTAGACGCAGAACCAGAGCCAAGAACAGGCTTGTACTTCGAACATGAACAACCAGATGTTAAAATCGTTCAGTATGTTAGCTGGCAAGAGAGAATGTAAGTGACCTCATTAGTAGCACTGGTGACACGGATGTATTAGTTATTCTCATTTACTGCCAAGCTGAGAGTGGAATAGCAAGCAAGATAACGCTGGAACCAACCTGCCTAGGTAGAACATCTTTTGATGTTGGAGCGGCAGCATCGAAGGAAGCTGAAATTTCCACTAACCTCCTTTTAGCACACACTGTGTTGGGGTGTGATACTGTTCACAAATAAGAATAAACAATAATTACATGAATAGACCTGAGTTCTAGGGATGTACAAAGATGGCGGGGCATATTGATTTTCTTATTTCATGAGCAGAAACATATTTGTCTCTTTGAATACATGATGCCGCCAGCCTAGCTTGAGCCATCAGTTTCAATATGGATAGCTTAGGCAGCTATATCACTCTAGTGGAAACATTGCTTAAGTGGCATCGATTTAGACCGCAGGACAACTACTAGTTCGAAGAAGTACGCTTATTACTTTATCTATCTGTGTCCTTGTCTATGACGTTACTTAATGTTTTCAGCTGAGTAGCAAACCTCTAAACAACATCCCACACGAGCAAATTGTGAGTTTACCTAATGATGCTCACACCTTAGGTAATAGCTATGTTTAAACGGTATAACTCGATATAGTCAAAGGGTCGTGCTCTGCACATCTGCTTTCATGCCCACCAGCTAACTTGCTGCCAATAATAATGTGTAGCTGTGATCCTGCAATCAACGCATTAGGAAAAACTGCTGATTAATAAATACGCAGAAATATAAAATAAAATGTAAACGAATAACTGAAAGAAATAGTTCTATTCTAACATCTGTAATTAATGTAGATTACAGAAAATCTTGGTAAGTTGTGCTTATTCATGAGAGTGTATCTCAACTAAAAGGTAAGTGGTCCTACGATATCTAATAAAAATAGAAACAGAAAGTTATCTTCCCGAATGAGATTTTCACTCTGAAGCGGAGTGTGCGCTGGTATGAAACGTTCTGGCAGATTAAAACTGTGTGCCGGACCGACACTTGAACTCGGGAACATAGACAAATGTAATGTATTGCGAATACATAGAAAGAAGAATCCTTTATTGTATGATTATATGATAGCGGAACAAACACTGGTAGCAGTTACTTCTGTTAAATATCTGGGACTATGCGTGCGGAACGATTTGAAATGGAATGATCTTATAAAATTAATTGTTGGTAAGGCGGGTACCAGGTTGAGATTCATTGGGAGAGTCCTTAGAAAATGTAGTCCATCAACAAAGGAGGTGGCTTAAAAAACACTCGTTCGACCTATACTTGAGGATTGCTCATCAGTGTGGGATCCGTACCAGATCGGGTTGACGGAGGAGATAGAGAAGATCCAAAGAAGAGCGGCGCGTTTTGTCACAGGGTTATTTGGTAACCTTGATAGCGTTACGGAGATGTTTAGCAAACTCAAGTGGCAGACTCTGCAAGAGAGGCGCTCTGCATCGCGGTGTAGCTTGCTCGCCAGGTTTCGAGAGGGTGCGTTTCTGGATGAGGTATCGAATATACTGCTTCCCCCTACATATACCTCCCGTGGAGATCACGAATGTAAAATTAGAGAGATTCGAGGGCACACGGTGGCTTTCAGACAGTCGTTCTTCCCGCGAAACATACGCGACTGGAACAGAAAAGGGAGGTAATGACAGTGGCACGTAAAGTGCCCTCCGCCACACACCGTTGGGTGGCTTGCGGAGTATGAATGTAGATGTAGATGTAGAACTTTGCCTTTAGCAGGGAAGTGCTCTACCAACTGAGCTACCCAAGCACGACTCATGCCACGTCCTCACGGCTTTACTTCCGCCAGTACCTCGTCTCCTACCTTTCAAACTTTACAGAAGCTATCCTGCTAACCTTGCAGAACTAGCACTGGAAACATACCCTTGGCTGTGGCTAAGCGATGTCTCCGCAATATCCATTCTTTCAGGTGTGCTAGTTCTGTAACGTTCGCAGGAAAGTTTGGAAGGTAGGAGACGAGGCACTGGCAGAAGTAAAGCTGTGAGGACGGGGCGTGAGTCGTGCTTGGGTGGCTCAGTTGGTAGAGCACTTGCCCGCGAAAGGCAAAGGTCCTGAGTTCGAGTCTCGGTCCAGCACACAGTTTTAATGTGCCACGGAGTTTCAGAAAGTTGTCTTGTCAACTATAGAAGTTGTGTTGAGAGCATACAAGAATAGTAACTGAAATTCCAGTCTAAGTAGTCATCTGAGATACGCAAAAACAAAGCCCAGAGGATGAGCAAAACGCACGAAATATTCACCATCCCAAAATTCTTCTGAATTCTACATGACGATTTACAAATTAGTACACGTTCGATAAGAAGTAGAAACTCATATTCTGTCTATTCTCCACTCCATAAATCAATCTCATAGAGTATCATAGCAGCCACTTACTGCCCATAATGTATCACCTTCTCTACCGTGAAAGGCACTATATAACTGGCTGGTATGCCTACTTGTAGAACGAACGTAAAATTGTCCTGAATCGCTTCCTTGAGGGTACCACTCGATAAGTGTGTGACTCCACTTCAGCAGTCTTCTACTACTGTCTGCTTCACCATTGGCTGAAGGCCGTCTCCGTCTAATGTGTACATTGTTCTTAAGCTCTACAAATATGATCTCATGCACTTGAACGCATCTCACACTAAACTAATGTAGTAAAATAATATTTAAATAAAGAAATGTAATAAACACTCGGTCAGACTCAGATCAATCACAATAACTGCAAATAAATGTTTGTTTATACATAAAGCAGCTGGCACTCTGGTGCAAATGTGATTACTTACACACTCACAGTGACGACACATTGTCTAAATATTGTTTAAAGAATTTTTTACATCTGGTTGATAGAAGCACCTTTTGGTTCCAATTTCAGTAGGGGTGTCAGTTATCAAATGTGGTTGACAACTTCTTGAAGTATTATTATTAGCAATTGCAAAGAAGAGTTGAGGAAAATCTGGCAAAAATAGTCACATTTCATTAAATATAGATATGAGGTAGTCCTGCTGCATTGATTTGCATATGGAGGATACTGTGTTCTGATAGATATCTGCATAGTGAAAACTTATAAAAATGTATAAAATCAAGAAATTAAATACAGTTACATAGCTTTCAGGGATGATAGCAGTAGTGAATTGCTATCATCTGAAATATCATTTGTTGAAATCTAATGAAGGATTTAAAAGTTGTTTCAGTGGTTTATTGTGAAAATGTTTGATCAGTGTAAAATATTAACTTCTGCAGTTTTAAAGATACTGAAAATATAGCTGCGTTATTATGTGCACGTTATTTAACTGAGATTGTAGATGGTTTCAGGTTTGTTTTATTATATAACTGTGATTTACTGTCGAACTTCTGAGCACTGCAAGAAGACATCTTTCAGACTGGCTGAAAGTTTTCCACTGCTGGTGCATCGCATCGCCTCTTCTTCTAAGGCTGGGAGTGGGAGCGCTGTCCAAATTCTGTATACTGGAATTTACCTGCATCCAGCCCTTCATCGATTCCTACGCGTCGGCCGGGGTAGCCGAACGATTCTAGGCGCTACAGCCTGGAACCGCGCGACCGCTACGGTCGCAAGTTCGAATCCTGCCTCGGGCATGGATGTGTGTGATGTCATTAGGTTAGTTAGGTTTAAGTAGTTCTAAGTTCTAGGGGACTGATGACCTTAGAAGTTAAGTCCCATAGAGCTCACAGCCATTTGAACCATTTGAACTCCTCCGCTTCTGAGCTTGCCTGGAGTGGTCGTTGCTGAGCTGCCTAAGCCATGCCATGACCTCTGGGCCGGCATAGATTCACAGATTCACCTCACATCACACCAATTCTAAGTGGCCAATTAGCTCATTTACACACGTGTAACGTTAGAGGCCCCAGGAAATACTATAATGAAAGAAATGTTATTCCTCAATTTTGAATTTTTCCGTGAACCACGTTCAAGGATTATATCGTGCGATCCAGATCACAGCGATCCAATGCTGATGCAAACAGGCTGGATTGTAAAATGCAGCTTTGAGAAGTTTGCCCAACATTTCATCCACTTTTTCATATATTCACTAGCTTGGCCTGTACTTCTCATCCTCTACAACAATGATTCTCATGTGTTCATTCAGGCCGTCTATTTGTTCAAAGCAAACGTATTACCAGTCTAGCATTTCCTCCACACTGGTGTTATAAACTGGAACGATTGATCACTACCCTAATAGAATAGTATAAAAATTACATCAGTATGGCTTCGGACTCCTGGTTAAACGGTAACGGTGTAAAGCGTCCCAAGAAGAAAGCCTTTCAAACAACTAAGACTCCGTCCGACAATACATCTGTATTTTGAGTGTGGTCTATGCATTCAAAGGAATCTTATGTCAGCAATCACCCTGCTCTAGATGGTGTAGAAATACCTACGAATCAAATGTAATTGACTCCAATTAATTCGCTACAACGACAAACGACTTTCCAGGCACACCAACACTGGTGACATCGCCCCCTTCCCGACAAAGTACCCAAGAAGGTATTCGAACTTTCTCAAAAGCTGCGCCACTACTATAATCCAACACTGGCCGAAACAATGTTCACTGCTGTTCTGGCAAATGGTATCTCCAAAATAGATTCTTGGCTGACAGGTGTAACAAGGAGAAAATGTAGTGTCCAGTAAAGAAGGGAGACATGGTTAAAATTGGAATGTGGAAGAAGAAATAACTTCCCAGATAACAACGATCAGAAAATTCTTCTGTGGATTCTAGTGTCGCTGTGTCAGATATTAACTATGTGGAAAGAGACAACAGTTTGACTTTTCTTAAGGCTATTTAAGAGTCTGAAGAACCTCTCCATAGTGAACAAAACGAGTCCCCTAGAATCTCACGGCCCTACTGGTCATCCTGAATATCACAAACAGGATGGTCAGAAACAATCTGGAAGGCTTGTGAGGGTATTGGAGGGTTGGTTGAGCTTAAAGTGACTGTTAGGAAAAAAATTCGATACGTTGCTGTGTTTTCTAGATAATTAACATTGAATCTTCTTACATCCACAATTGAAATGGAGGACAGTGGGACGTCAGCAGGTATAAATTTATATTAAAAATGAAGAAATTCCTCCAGTTGTACGGTATTTAAGCAGTCGATTTTATTTTGGCAACTAGTTTCAACGTTGTAAGAAGGTCATCTTAAGGCCCTACATACCATACATACAACAACCAATGTGACACGAGTAATCTATGAGTTATTATGTAAATAAATATATTATAAACATATTACATAATTGACGAATTCAATAAAATTAATTATATTTTGGCTGTTTCAATAAATGCATTCATTCAGGAAATTAACAATTTATTTGGTTCCAACAAGTAAAATAAAATTATATATACATGATCGTTTTTATTAAAGATCAATGACAAGCGTTAAATGTAATAGGAGTATATATATATATATATATACAAAAACTTAGGTGACAAGCCGCTACGCTTACAGATAATGAACAGTGCGAAAGAGAATATGCAGTGCTAATCAGACGTATGTAGGGTAAGATCAATTATTAAAGAATATTAAAGAGAGGGAAAGGTAGAAATAGAGTTATATTTGCAGAACACTGCGTTGTCATCATACTAAAGTTACAGTGAAGCAAGTTACTTAAACAACGTCAATCATAACGTCACAAAATGGTTTAAATAGCTCTGAGCACTATGGGACTTAATTTCTGAGGTCATCAGTCCCCTAGAACTTACAACTACTTACACCTAACTTACCTAAGGACATCACACACACACATGCCCGAGGCAGGATTCGAACCTGCGGTAGCGCGGTCCCAGCTGTAGCGCCTAGAACCACTCGGCCACCCTGGCCGGCCATAACGTCGCAAAACTAATAGTAAGAAAGCGGAAAAAGAATATGGAATCTAGTTAATAAAAGGTAGTCTGTGGTGTAAAATACATACATCAATCTAAAACTTATTCATTCGAATAAAAATGTAAGGTAACATGTCGCTTACTATTCGTTTTGAGACGTTATGATTGAAGTAGTTTAAGTAACTTGCTTCACTGTCATTTTAGTATGATGACAATGCAGTCTTATGCAAACATAGCTCTATTTCTACCTTTCCCTCCCTTTATTTTTCTTTAATAACGGATCTTACCCTACATATGTCTGATTCGTAATGCATATTCTCTTTAGCACAATTCATTATCGGTAAGCGCTACGGCTTGTCACCTAATTTTTTTATATATAATCCCATTTCCTTTAATGCTTGACATCGATCTGTAATAAAAACGGTCATGTATGTATAATCTCATTTGTACTTATTGGTATCACATAAATGATTTATTTCCAGAATGATTACATTTAATGAAAACGGCCAAAATGTAATTAATTTTAATGAAAATGCCCGTTTCTTAAAATGTTTATAATATATTTGTTTACATAATAACTCATCGATTACTGATGCAATATTGGTTGTTGTGTTTATGGTATATTTTATAGGGCCCGAAAATGACGTTGTTACAACGTTGAAACTAGTTGCCAAAATAAAATCGACACCTTAAATACACCGGGAGGGATTCCTTCATTTTTAATATAGATTAACATTGAAGTTAGTTAATCAGGCCGTTGCGCTGGTAAAATTGAAGCGTTCCGCCAGATATTAGTTCCAGGTATTCTCGTAGTGTAGGTGATAGCGCACGAGACTGCTCAGCCTTTGTCTAGTGTTCGATCCTTACTGCCGTCCACGTTCAATTATCGTATCGCTGTCTTGTTCAGTTTTAGGAAACCAAACAAAGAACACGTTTGGTGACATCTTCCTGGAGAGCGCTTTGAATTTGTTCTCGCAACGGCCTGATTGGCTGACGTCAAAGCTCATTAACTCGGAAGCACTGCTAGTTATCAATTTTTTAATAATTATTTCTGAGCACAAAGTTCCCTGCAATACCTTACAAGCCTACTAGGCCATCCTGCTTATGACTATGTCTTAGTGAGTTACCACACACTGGGAAGAATGTCGATACAAATGCCACAGAATTACGCGTGTTAGCTATGGTTGTAAAGGGGAAAAGCAGGAGATGGCCAAACAATGATGATTAATTTTTTTCAGCTAACGCAAAATTGTCCAATATTGGATCCCACACGATCTAACAAACGAGCGTCCAGCTCATACTTTCGTAGTTGATTTAAACAATGCTGTAATTCGAAAAACGTAGTACATGGCTGCACGTTAAGAGACAGTGAATGGTTACAATTGAAAGAAAACAGCCCTCAGTCACTATTTTTAAGAAATTGGCCGGGTGTCTTACTCACAATTTAAGTCAAAGAATGGCTATAACGGTGTCACAGAATTATGACTAAAAACGTATGATACAGAGTATAAGTACAGAATCATCGTGAAAGATTGGCAGTACTTATGTCATTTATAAAATAATTAATATGCCAACGGCGGATTAGTCTCAGAGATACTATAGATAAAAAATTGCGATTCGAGCCACTAAGGGCTGCTCGTTACTTACGCGGTTACAGGTTGCAAACTGACTGCAGCCCTTAGTGGCTCGCCATCACAATTTTTATCTTAAATATCTTAGTGACTAATGCCCTTTTGGCATATTAATTATTTTATAAATGACATATAAGTACTGCAGGCTTTCATGATGATTCTGTACGTTTTTACTCATAATTCTGTGACCATCTTATAGACCATTCTTTAATTTAAATTCTGAGGAAAGACACAGCTAGCAGTGTTGAAACCCGGTTAGTTCGTTAAAAATAGTGACCGAGGGCTGTTTCCTTTCAATTGTGAATGCTGTAATTCTAATAACTGCAAGAGATCTGCCTTTTTGTTTCGTTCCATATTGATTCTAATCTCATTTCATTGCTGCCGTCTGTCGGATGCTGTTTTTGTTATCTAGTCGATTCATTGGTGGTACCTGGGAAAAAATACATTGATGCACTACTGTTTTATTTGTTTTATAATCAGCAACCTGTGAATAATTTCCGTAAGCTATGGAAGCACAGTCGGGTGATTTCGTATGTACAGGGGCAGGTCAAAAGAGTTTCCTTTACGCAGAGTATAGTAATAGCAACCTCGATGGTTCCATTACATAGACGTCCGACCAGATTGCACGCTGCAACTTCTGAGCATGCTCGTTTTTTTGGCTTTGCCATTGGCTAGATTCGCGTAGTAGAGTCGTTCCCCACCATGAAGAAAAAAAAATCAAATGGTCTAGAATATGGATAGGGCTGTAGTAAATATCGCGTTTACATCACTTTAGTAATCAGTAGTACTTTTATTTAAGATCGCGTTTTGCATAACATTAAATTAATGTACAATGGATGAATTTCTGATTCTGCGTTGTTCTTAGCCCGAATCAGACCATTTACCTTAGCTTAATAGTTTTGTTTAAGTTCGGTGTTTCCCTTAAGCCTAGTTAATAAGGCATACAATTTCCCAGAGTGCAAGTTTGTCGCAGTGTGTAATGTGATGAATTGAATTTAACATATATAATGGATGTCATGAATCGTGAGTGATAGGCCCTCTGCTGGTTTGTAGTGGTCAGAATTTCACTGATCATTCTATCACTTCATCGCCTTCAGGCATGTTTCAGCATACATTTCTGTACAGTCCCCAGTGGTTTATTGTGTTACTCCTATGATACATCCGTTATTTCGAACGTTTCTTTTGTGAGGCACCAACCATCGGGCGCATCTGTGTCTGTGATTTATGGTTGGGGCCTTCCATTTCGATTGAGCTAAATTTCATAAATACGAAAATAGATGGCTATAATTTCCTGTGTCGCATTAAACGGAAATTGTTCTGTTTTTTTGTGGGCTGGCCCTGATCCCAGTGTATGGTCTTTATTTTCCTCTCCCACTGCATAGTACCAAAATGTGCTGAATAAGGAATCCCTATATGTATAGTAATGTTTACACATGTCGAGGCATACCAGAAGGATAGCCTTTTTTTCAGGTGTAGCGGACTCGGGTTTCCATCCATTTTGACTTAATGTAATCAAAGTATGTCTCGAAGAATGACATTATAATGAAATCCAGACCTTGAGCTGCTTACAGGCGTTGATAAACATCAACAGGGACAGTTGAAAATGTGTGCTCCGACCGGAACTCTCAAACCCGTGATCTCCTGCTTACACGGCAGACGCTCTGGCCGTCTGAGTCATCGATAACACAAGAGCACAGTGCGACTGCAGTGACTTATGTCTGGCACGCTCCCCGTGAGATCCACATTTCCAACTTGCTCCGGTCGGGGCACACATATTCAGCTGTGTACGTTGATATTTACCAACGGCTGTAAGCAGCTAAATGTCCGGATTTCATTGTAATGTCATTCTTCTTGTACTGGCTTACCATGTAGTAATTTTATTTCCTCTCGCCCCATCCAACCCTTGTTTAATTGATTGTTCAGTGCAGGTTAATGTAGAGTATTAATTTTTTCCATGAGTGTACAAAGAACCATGTAGTATCAATATTTTTTCATAATGCATCCAAAGTAACAGCAGCGTTTCATGATAATGAACGTCTATTTTGATCATATATAATCTTCAGTTGTCCTAACTCCCGTTACACTTCGTTTAACCATTTAGTAATCCGAGCAAGTTCAGTAATCAGAGCCTTCTACATCATAAAAGATTGACTTGTTATAAAGAATTCGTGATGTGTTACAGAGCCGTGGCGCCCTTTAGCTCACGCCGTGCGCACCAGAGAACCAGCAATTCCTCGCAACAGAGAGCGCTTCCCAATTAGTGGGCGGCGACCGTGTCCCCGTGAGCCGCCATGCGGTTGCTGTCAGCGGCCGTGTGGTTTGCGGCAACAAGGCGGACTTAGCTCGGCTAGGACTGATGCGCTGTGTGGGCAGCGGGTTTGTTCACGATGGCCATTAGCATTTAGAACGAGGCCTGTTGACAAGGCGATTCTTCGACATTATTCCCGGGTGCGCATCATTCTCGCGGTCATGGCCTTCCGTGTTCCTTGAGTACCAAGATTTGTTTTATATGTATTTGCAAGTAATTCTCGTCTCACCTGGAGAACTGATGTACGGAGAGTCTGTTGTTTTGGAGACTCTGATTCATTAGGCGCTTGGAATTTGGATTAATGTATTACTGTGCTCTCCGTCGGCCCAGTGAGCTTGGAACTTGTAAAGTACGATGGATGGGCTAAGTCAGAGGGAGGCGATATTCGTGGAGTCTGGGTTTGTTTCCTGTCCCAGTATCTTGCCTCTCGTCACTGGGCACAATCAAGGGACTATAAAATGTCACATGTGCTTCTAGTATTCATATCGTTGGTTCTTATGATCAGCAGTAAATCTGAAAGGTTAAAAACATTTAAAAGTGTATAAATGATTGATGACTTCTTGCGAAGAGAACTGTCGACTTTTGCGGAGGTGGTACCTGCTAAGGTACTATGGAGGGGCTAGTAGTTCCGAACCTTAGACGCACAGTTGGTTTTTTCCAGTCTACGGCTGTTGTGACACAAGCAGAGGACACAGAACTTTTTACTTCCCATAGTTCTCTTGTTGACTGACCGCCTGCCTTCATCGGCTGCTGATATCGTCTTCGCCTAGCCTGTCGCCTCTTGCATCACCTCACGCCGCGGAGAATTAAGTTACACAACGGTGTTAAGGGGTTCTGCCACAAATATAGTATTTTTCATTTATTTTCCTTTTTTTGAACGAGATATTTCCTTTCGTGTTTTAAGTAATGTGAGTTTCTCTCAGCTGGGGCAATATTTTCCAGGGCCATGGACAGGTCGGGTGGTTAAATCTCCATAAATTTTATTATGTGGCGCTGGCGGGGTTTAAAGGTTTTAAAAGAGACGTGATTAACCGTTTCTTAATTTTCTAAATATTTAAGATTTTATTATATGTCGTTGGCCAAGTTTTCTTAGTTAAAGGGGATATGGAGGCAATATGTTCATAGCATTCATTCATAAGTAATTATCCTTATTACTCGTCATGTCCTAGATTACATGTTAGTCGGGGCAATGTTTGTAGATATGAACTGCAATATGAGACTCTAGAGGATCGGCTGGGCCACTTTATCAGAATAATTACGCCAAATGTTGGCGCTGACTGGTTTTTTTTCCTTTTTTTCCTAAATATTTAAACTCAGAATTAAATTCCGTGTGGCATGACGAAGAAATTGATGAAATGTATGATGAGATAAAAGAAATTATTCAGGTAGTAAAGGGATATGAAAATTTAATAGTCGTGGGTGACTGGAATTCAAGAGTAGGAAAAGGGAGAGAAGGGAACGTAGTAGGTGAATATGGGTTGGGGCTGAGGAATGAAAGAGGAAGCCACCTGGTAGAATTCTGCGCAGAGTATAACTTAATCATAGCTAACACTTGGTTTAAGAATCATGAAAGACGGTTCTATACATGGAAGAACCCTGGAGATACTAAAAGGGATCAGATACATTATATAATGGTAAGACAGAGATTTAGGAAACAGGTTTTAAATTGTAAGACATTTCCAGGCGCAGATGTGGACTCTGACCACAATCTATGGGTTATAACGTGTAGATTAAAACTGAATAAACTGCAAAAAGGTGGGAATTTAAGGAGATGGGACCTGGATAAACTAAAGGAACGAGAGGTTGTACATAGTTTCAGGGAGAGTATAAGGTAGCAATTGACAGGAATGGGGGAAAGAAATACAGTAGAAGAAGAATGGGTAGCTTTGAGGGATGAATTAGTGAAGGCAGCAGAGGATCAAGTAGGTAAAAAGACGAGGGCTAGTAGAAATCCTTGGGTAACAGAAGAAATATTGAATTTAATTGATGAAAGGAGAAAATTAAAAAGTTCAGTAAATGAAGCAGACAAAAAGGAATACAGACGTCTCAAAAATGAGATCGACAGGAAGTGCAAAATAGCTAAGCAGGGATGGCTAGAGGACAAATGTAAGGATGTAGAGGTTTATCTCACTAGGGGTAAGATAGATAGTGCCTACTGGAAAGTTAAAGAGACCTTTGGAGATAAGACAACTACTTGTATGAACATCAAGAGCTCAGATGGAAACCCAGTTCTAAACAAAGAAGGGTAAACCGAAAGATGGAAGGAGAATATAGAGGTTCTATATAAGGGCGATGTACTTGAGAACAATATTATGGAAATGGAAGAGGATGTAGATGAAATGGGAGATACGATACTGCATGAAGTTTTTGACAGAGCACTGAAAGACCTAAGTCGAAACAAGGCCGCCGGAGTAGACAACATTCCATTGAAACTACTGACGGCCTTGGGGGAGCCAGTTCCGACAAAACTATACCATCTTTTGAGCAAGATGTATGAGACAGGCGAAATACCCTCAGACTTCAAGAAGAATATAATAATTCCAATCCCAAAGAAAGCAGGTGTTGACAGATGTGAAAATTACTGAACTATCAGTTTAATAAGTCACAGCGGCAAAATACTAACGCGAATTCTTTACAGACGAATGGAAAAACTAGTAGAAGTCGACCTCGGGGAAGATCAGTTTGGATTCCGTAGAAATGTTGGAACACGTGATGCAGTACTGACCCTACGACTTATCTTAGACTTAGAGAAAACTTTTGACAATGTTGACTGGAATACTATCTTTCAAACAATGAAGGTGGCAGGGGTAAAATACAGGGAGCGAAAGGCTATTTACAATTTGTACAGAAAGCAGATGGCAGTTATAAGAGTCGAGGTACATGAAAGGGTAGCAATGGTTGGGAAGGGAGTGAGACAGGGTTGTATTCTCTCCCCGATGTTATTCAATCTGTATATTGAGCAAGCAGTAAAGAAAACAAAAGAAAAGTTCGGAGTAGGTATTAAAATCCATGGAGAAGAAGTAAAGACTTTGAGGTTCGCCGATGATACTGTAATTCTGTCAGAGACAGCAAAGGACTTGGAAGAGCAGTTGAACGGAATGGACAGTGTCTTGAAAGGAGGATATAAGATGAACATTAACAAAAGCAGAACGAGGATAATGGAATGTAGGCCAATTTAATCGGGTGATGCTGTGGGAATTAGATTATAAAATGAGACACTTAAGGTAGTAAAGGATTTTTGCTATTTGAGGAGCAAAATAACTGATGATGGTCGAAGTAGAGAGGATATAAAATGTAGACTGGCAATGGCAAGGAAAGCGTTTCTGAATAATAAAAGTTTGTTAACATCGAGTATAGATTTAAATATCAGGAAGTCGTTTCTGAAAGTATTTGTATGGAGTGCAGCCATGTACGGAAGTGAAACCTGGACGATAAATGGCTTAGACAAGAAGAGAATAGAAGCTTTCGAAATCTGGTGCTACAGAAGAATGCTGAATAGATGGGTAGATCACATAACTAATGAGGAGGTTCTGATTAGAATTGGGGAGAAGAGGAGTTTGTGGCACAACTTGACAAGAAGAAGAGACTGGTTGGTAGGACATGTTCTGAGACATGGAGGGATTACCAATTTAGTATTGGAGGGGAGCGTGGAGAGTAAAAATCGAAGAGGGAGACTAAGAGATGAATACACTAAGCAGATTCAGAAGGATGTAGAGTGCAGTAGGTACTGGGAGACGAAGAAGCTCGAACCATACGCGACTGGATCAAGAAAGGGAGTTAATGGCAGTGGCACGCAATGTGCCCACCGCCACACACCGCTGGGTGTCTTGCGGAGTATTACTGTAGATGTAGATGTAGGTGTATTTCTAGTTCTAGCTTTATTTAAGTGCCCTGTGGGCTTGTTATTAAACTGTTAATGTTTGCTTTGGATTCAGTCTATTTTAAATTTGTTAAGTGGCAACAGACGTTGAGTATATTCAGAAATTAGCCTAGTGTTAAACTGGGTGCTTGCACTTTAAATTTTTATAATAAATGTTTTACAAATGGTGAATGATGGTTCCCAGTAACCTGGCCCAGTCCTTCGACGTAATTTATTCTGAGCGTCTGGGATCCATTTGAGTTATTAGCTTCAAATCTATCATAAAACCGCATGGAATCGATCGCCACCTGTATAGCCGTGCGGAGCCTATTGCCTTTTTCTGTTGCACATCTTAATGTGTGATCCAACAAAAATGCACTAGCGCTCAATCAGTAACATTAGAATGGTATTCTGCGACGTTACACACACACACAGCGAGCGACGATAAGACCAAAAGAAAGAAAGGAAAGAGGTAGATATCCCTCCCCCTCTTCCCAACTGAAAAATACGTGTGCTCCAACAAATCCATGTATCGTAAGGGACGTATCTGCAGGAAGAGTGGTAGTCGATGTAAGGAACGAACACACCCTCACATTTATTCTAGCAGACCAATATTTAAGTGTAGTCACCAGAATGTCGGTAGGGGCCGCTTTTATTTGATCAATATTAACCTATATTGAGCGTTTCCACATGACGGTAGGTATCTCTAAACACCGGCTAAATTTATTTTTCTCGAAGAATTTGTTTGTTTATACATTTGAGTTCATACTGCTATTTATTCATGTAACGATAATATTATATTTATACAAGAATTTTATCTTCACGAAGAATTAATTTTTTGAAGAATTCATTCCTTGGGAAAGAAGTAACCCCATCTATTAAACAAATAATATGTACTTCCTCAAAAACAGCTGTGTTTCTGTTCTGACCAACTATACTTTCCATACCAGTTAATGTCAATTCACGCCTAGCGGTTAGTTGTCATAGTTACTAGGTTTCGAGAGAATTATTTTCAGTTACCTGTACATGTATTTAATTAACAGTCCCTAATCGATATTATATTTAAAAGTTAGATATCCATATCATTCACTAGTTTGTCTTCTAGATATAGATCTTCTATGTATATAGAATGCCAGGTCTGTGCTTGCTAGTCCAATTCTTCTTAACATAATCATTCACCTTCACATTACGTAATTGGACGACGGCAGTAACTCTTTATGAAACAGCTTGAGAAAACTGCTACAGTATTTTCGTCTCTAAAATGAACCCCCAGGGCTCGAAATGCATCATGCATTGGAATATGAAACTCTATTTGCATCTGAAGGCTGTCTGTTTCTTATGTTACAAAAGTGCTGCAGTCACTGACGGAACAGTGGCAGCAATGGATAAAAATTAACTGAAATATATGTTAACATATTATTTTTAAAAAGTTGTACCTTTAAATTAGTAGAAAAAATAAATTTAGGACATACTTCTGTTTTACATTTATTTATTTTTTCTACATCCAAAAAACTCGTTCGGTTCCGCCTCGCGACCAGCTCACAATTCCTTCGTTTTGCAAAACAACTGCAGCTTGAAAATCTACGTGCAACAATTCCACGTAAGTTTGGAACATTACAACCGACCCGTTTTACTTTTGACCGCAGTCTCCGTTACTTGATAACCTGAAAGTAAAGGAACTCTGACAGGCGGACTATTACGGGAGTGAATTAATCCACTTAGCCATGAAGCAGTGCATTTCACGTGCTGGCGATGACGGTTCGTGGAGCTGAGTGCTTGTGACGTGTGGCGTAGAGGATCACTACCGTTACAGTACGTCACTCCCACTGATCGCAATAGCACTAAGAAGCCAAGGTTTGAGTGACAACAGAACTGTAACGAATGGCTGTCTTATCAAGGTGGCATCAACATCTCCTGTCTAAAGATCAACAGTTAAGTGCTACAGTAGGACTATCTCCCCTGAATCGCACTGCAAAGTTGTCTCCACAGACCATTCATCTGGACAGACGGCCATTTCGTGGCGATTTCCCTTCTTACAGCGTGGAACCACACGCTGCAGAAGTCACTTGTATCAAACACACTCAGTCACGACCTACCTCTCCTTAGGATAACGTCGCACCTTTACCACTTCTGGGAAGTACGGTTATCCATTACACCGAGACCAAAGCTTTCACCGAATTTTCAAATGGTCACATGTGTATGGATTCCCAAGGGACCAAACTGCGGAGGTCATCGGTCCTACACACTACTTAAACTAACTTATGCTAGGAACAACACACATACACACACACACACACACACACACACACACACACACACACATTCCAGAGGGAGGATTCGAACCTCCGCGCAATCCGTGATATGGCGCCTCAAACCTGCGCGGCCACTCCGCGCGGCGCTTTGACCGCAGCTGGCCAGTAGGATTGGCAGGCACGCAGTGTTCTTTAGTTCAATCTTGATTTTGATGTACAAAGGCATTCTCCTCTTCGTTGTGGCCAGCACGCAGCACTAAGCAGTATGCAGGCATATATCTTGTGTTTGACACGGACGCATTTGACAAGGAACCTTCAGTGTAATGGAGACTGCGAGATTGCAATGAGCATTTCAGGTGAGTTCATAAGACTGGAACACGTGACGACGATGGAATTTTTCGTGCATGTGGGCTACAAATGTAGAATCGCAGTCCGTCGCTGTGCTAGGAGTCTGTAAACTGAGGGGACTATCTTTCTAAACCAATTTTAATAGTCTCTTTTCTTTCATAATGCTGATATGTGATGAGCGGAATGGTTGCTAGATATATCGACTTGACGTTTTTTTATAGTCACAATGGATAACCTGTACACCTAATCCACTTGTGTACTACGCTGGGTATGTTACACACTTCGGCAATTTATTAATGCACACCTTTGCTGCTGCCGCAGTGGATATCCGGTTCCCGTGAGATCACCGAAGTTAAGCGCTGTTGGGCGTGGCTGGCACTTGGTTGGGTGATCATCCAGCTGCCATCCGCTGTTGCCATTTTTCGGGGTGCACTCAGGATCGTGATGATAATTGAGGAGCTACTCGACCGAACAGTAGCGGCTTCGAAATGGCTCTCAGCACTATGGGACTTAACATCTTAGGTCATCAGTCCCCTAGAACTTAGAACTACTTAAACCTAACTAACCTAAGGACATCACACAACACCCAGCCTTCACGAGGCAGAGAAAATCCCTGACCCCGCCGGGAATCGAACCCGGGAACCCGGGCGTAAGAAGCGATAAGGCTACCGTACGACCACGAGATGCGGGTAGTAGCGGCTTCGGTCACGAATACCATCATGACGACCGGGAGAGCAGTGTGCTCACCCCACCCTCTCCTATACGCATCCTCCCCTGAGGATGACACGGCGGTCGGATGGTACCCGTAGGCCACTCGTGGCCTGAAGACGGTGTGCTTATACCTTTGCTGCGGATGACGACCATGGAAACTAATTTATTATATTGTTTTCCTTGTACTACATGTAATTTGACTCCATGACTTAATTTTGTTGAAAACGCGTTCCACTCACTTACACTGTATTTTCCTCAGGGATTACTTTGGACATTCGTGCCCTTCTTTCATTGATTTTTCGTCAAAAATTTCTACAACCTAGATAAGTTTACCCTGATACATTTCTTCTACATATCCGGCTGTGAAGACTACGTAGTTGGTAATGAAAGAGGTCGCCATACAAGCTCTATGTTTTTAGGTTGCTAGGTACTGTAAATACCAGATGACAGAAACAACTGTCTTTTCACAAATCGATCTCGTAAGTCACGACTTATTATACTTTTATTCTGTGTAGTGTAATGCTTGTACCTCTTGTTCCTAGATGATTGTGGTATTTCCGAGTACCTCCTACCCCTACTTCACTCCACCCCTAGTCCACTCCACCTCTGCTCCACCTTTTTACGTTTTACTTAGCCTTTGTCACCTCTCATCGCTATACGGAAGTCACATCGCTTTATTAACGGGTCACATTAATTTTCCGGAGATATGGTTGAGGACAAAAACGGGGTTTATAACTTCGTTTGAACACTCGGGTACTGTTTTGAAAGGAAGGCTTACGTTCTCCTTCTCGCCAATCGAATTATTGAACAGTTAATTTCATAACTCATATGCACTACATTTTTCCCCACACACTATAAAGATATACACACAAGACTAAAAAGTTTTTCTCAGAAAGCATTCTTTTTGACTGCAGGTTACCTCCAAATTCCGTATCCGGCAGCTCTGTCTTCAATGAATGCCTCGTTTAATGCAGAAACCATTCTGCACAGTCTTCTTTGGTCATCGGTCTGCTTTTCTGACGTCTGGCATCACAACTGCGTTCTGCCACAAAGTTGCAGTCTGTCAGACGGTATCACCCCCAGCGACATCATAGATTATGTCCATGAAGCGCTATCTCACCAAATTCCAGAGTGCTGATCATCCGCTGGGCGCATTGAACTGCAATCTCACGAGAGGCAAAACATGATTAATGATACGTTCAATCTTCCTGCAGTTGTGCGAAAACTAATACCTAAATGCCGTTTTTCTGCTACTCAACCGTTTTGTGGGCATATTTGCAGTTTTAATGGATAACATTTTAAAATTAAATCGGCAGGAGATGTAATTGTCTTCTAGGGGTACTAGGCTGAGAGCAGTTAATAAGTCTTAAAAAAATCTTCCGGGCAATAGTCTTCGACTTTCGTCGCATTGGAAGGGACCGCTGCAATAGGAGTCGGAATGTGGGTTCCACTTCGTAGTTGTTCTAGGGAGACGAAACAACAAGGCCAAATATCGAAAAGGCTTTTATTCAAACCAGCGCTGCCCGAGCAATCTAACATGATTACATCAGTCAGCAAATTCATAATTATTTATTAATTCCATAATTTAAAGAACATGTCCAATGGTTAGTTTTAGGGTTTTGTTTCCGTAAATTCTTCAAGGCGTCACTACGATCTCGTCGTATTTGTAGTATCTTCAACTTTCAGACTCCTTTCTGTCAGTGATCTGGCTGTGAACTTATGACGACGCGTCTCCCATCTGCGTGCAATCCTTCTTGTAGTCACTGAGTTAATAGGAGGTTTCGTAAGAAACCTTTTGGTTGAGCCAGCCATAGTGCCTTATATTCACTGAGTTAATAGCAGGTTTCGTAAGATCCTTCTGGGTTGAGCCAGCCATAGTGCCTTGTAGTCACTGAATTAATTGCAGCTATCTTAAGATCATATTGGGTTGAGCCATCCGTAGTGCATTTGTAGCCACTGAGTTAATAGCAGGTTTCGTAAGATCCTTTCGGGTTGAGCCAGCCGTAGTGCCTTGTAGTCACTGAGTTAATAGCACCTTTCGTAAGATTGTTTTGGGTTGAGCCTGCCATAGTGCCTTGTAGTCCCAGAGTTAGTAGCAGCTTTCGTAAGATCCTTTTGGGTTGAGTAAGCACTAGTGCCTTGTAATCACTGAGTTAATAACAGGTTTCATAGGTTAGTTTTGGGTTGAGCCAGCCATAGTGACTTGTAGTCACTGAGTTAATAGGAGGTTTCGTAAGATCCTTTTAGGTTGAGCCAGCCATAGTGCCTTCTAGTCACTGAGTTAATAGCAGCTTTCGTAATATCCTTTTGGGTTGAGCCAGCCATAGTGTCTTGTACTCAGTGACTTAATAGCAGCCTTCATAAGATCATTTTGGTTTGCGCCAGCCGTAGTGCTTTGTAGTCACTTAGTTAACAGCAGGTTTGGTAAGATCGTTTTGGTTTGAGCGAGCTGTAGTGCCTTTGTTTGTAGTGTTCCTCGCATGAAGAGGAGGATTTTCATGGTTATCGTGGGTCGTGTATCCTTACGCTATGTCCGTCACATTTTAGCCATTTTCCACATGTAATGGTACTAAATATAAGGCCCAGTCAAATGGAAACCGAACACCCGCTTGACCCAATCATGGAATGTTTCCAATCGAAAGTAAACGCCACATGCATTAAGACATTATCCCACTGGAATACGAGACAGTCAATTCCTGTTTCCTAGAACGCGTTCGGCAACTGACGGTTCTACAGTCGCACCCATTCTTGCACTTCCTCGTCCACGTATGTCTTTCTTGACGTCACTGAAGCCGTGAAAATCGTGAGGTTCAAGAACTGGGGTCTCCGGCGGATGCTGCTGTGTCTCCCAAGCAAATCCCTAAAGCGTAGCCGTCGTACTACCGGCAGTGTGTGTGCGCAACAGGATGATTCCGTCCGACTTTATCCAGACAGTCAGACGGTGAACGGCAAATCCAACAGTGGGGAAATCCTACATCTATCTCGAGAAAGAAATCCAAAGTTGTTCGCTCAGGTTTCGGTAAGGTCACGGTGATCTTTGACTGCAGGGCCCCTTCGCTCATCGAGTCCCTCGAATTATTCAAGTCAGCCGATGTGCAGGGATATGAAGACGTTTTACAGAAACGGTGTCACCGCGCCATGAAGTCAAAACGGCCATGAATGTTGTCGGACGAAATCATCCCGTGGCAATATATCGCCCACCCCCACACTGCTCGTAGGACGAACGCTACGCTTCAGCGAAGGGGTTGGGAGACATCGCAGCAGCCTCCGCACAGACCTGATCTTTCACTATGTGATTGTCACATCTTTGGCGACCGGAGGAAAGAAATGCGTGGACGACGGTTTCAGTCGGACGACGAAGTGTAAGAGTGAGTGCGGTTGTGTTTCCGTCAGTTACCAACCGCGTTCTACGAAACAGGAACCGATAGTCTCGCCTCCCAGTAGAACACATGTCTCAACACATGTGCTGACTACTTTTAAATGAAACTATCCCATTGTCGACTTCTGGTCGATGGTCCGTTTTCATCTTACTACCCATCATATTTAGGATTTGGTCAGGGTATATAGTTCTACAGAGCTTCTCCGAAGCCAGTTTCCTTCCTTGAACTAAAGTCAGAATTGTTTATATCAAATGGTTCAAATGGCTGTGTGCTCTATGGGATCTGAGATCATCAGTCCCCTAGACTTAGAACTACTTAATCGTAACTATCCTAAGGATATCACACACATCCCTGCCCGAGGGAGGATTCGAACCTGCGACTGTAGCAGCAGCTCCATTCCGGAGTGAAACGCCTAGAACGTATGATCCACAAGGCCTGTCTAAATTGTTTATTCAGCATAAGTAGTTCCCCTTGTTTCGATGGTACTGCCATTCAGGCTTATTGATGGTCCTGAACTGTGTAAATTGCTTCTCAAAAACGGCTGTCGAGCAAAAAAGTTTGCCTTTAGAGGAAACAGATTTCTTGTTGTAAATATTGCAGGTAATTGCATTGGCGTTTTCCAGATTTTTAGACGTGTCTTATTGACTGTTTCGTTGGCGACATTTCTGATAATTCCACACAATTACTCGGAATTGAATTGTTTTACCTGTGAGATTTGGGAGTAATGACTTGTGTCATCGCAGAATATAGCTACTAAATTGCTAACATCAAAATGTTTCACCATCTGCCGAGCCGTCTAAGGCGCTGCAGTCATGGACTGTGCGGCTGGTCCCGGCGGAGGATCGAGTCCTCCTTCGGGCATGGGTGTGTGTGTTTGTCCTTAGGATAATTTACGTTAAGTAGTGTGTAAGCTTAGGGATTGATGACCTTAGCAGTGAAGTCCCATAAGATTTCACACACATTTGAACATTTTCACCATCAGCTGACAAAGAAATACGTATCAGTGCAATCAACATTTTTAGGTTTCATTTAAAGTTTTCATGGTGATGTGCGTACGACGATCCTGGTTAAAGTTTTGCGAGGCTGTAAAATGAAAATAAGACATTAACTGTATGAAACTGGCTTCTCAGGAGCAATCCTAACTTTGTGTTCTTCGAGTCCATGTGCTGTGTATTGTCGCATGATGTTCAAGGCGGTGTTTTGATTGTAGTATCATGAAACATCTTCAGGGTATGTCCGGTTACAGCAGCTATTCCAAGCTCATTACCTAGGCGGAGGCATTCGATACTGACTCATTCACTCCTTATTCCTAATACTTCTTTCTACTATATTTGGCTTCCTTATCTAGGATCATTTTCAGAAGGAGGGGAGATAACTCATTATCTTGCCTTACAGCTGTTTCTATCCCTAGTTCGGATATAGTGTTCATTAGCGCCGTTGGGTTGTGGTTGCTGTTATGATATCTACACCACATTAACGCCACATATTAAACAGGGTAATGCCAGCAATGGCTCCTTAGGACTGACTCTGATACTCGACAAACGTGTATACAGTGCGAACTGAGCGATGGTATCATCTTGAAATTCCACAGGCATTCAGCGCATCACTGCCTTCCACTCTGCCCGTTGAAAGCTTGATGGCATTCTACGTGGACTAAAAAAAGGGAATGAAATTTGAAACTGCTTGGGAAGTACTATATAGAAGTTTCGCTACAAAGAGTTTTCATTTCTCTTGTCGCTGAAACTGTTGTGACGTTCTGAAAAACTTGTTAATAAGCAGCATATCCTCACATATATTTATGAATGTCGATAAGCCATGTAGTTTAAAAGCTTTAGTCTTGGAAAGATGTCACGTCAATTTCCGAAGCGAAGGACAGACGATTCCTTTTTTGTAATATTTCGGCCGGGCTGAGTGGCCAAGGGGTTCTAGGTGCTTCAGTCTGGAACCGCGCGATCGCTACTGTCGCAGGTTCGAATCCTGCCACGGGCACGGATGTGTGTGATGTCCTTAGGTTAGTTAGGCATAAGTAGTTCTAAGTTCTAGGGGACTCAGAAGTTAAGTCCCACTGTGCTCAGAGCCATTTTGTAATATTTCTCATGTGCTCTCTATTACGTTATTACCCAGAATTCATTCACGCTATTGCCACAATGATTCGCTCGTGTGACTCTCAGAGTACAACTCTGAACCCTGCAACAGGCTTCCTTTAATTTGTTTGAGTCTTAATTAAACCTTAAGCTTTTATCACGTAAAATAACTGGTCTTACAGTTTTGTCGTGTGCTGACTTTCCTTGCTGATTCTGTTCTCCGTTGTTCTCATGTCAAATTATTTTTCTCTATTCATATCAGCTTATTCCTGAGCGATTGGTAAGCAGTGCTGCTAATTTCGCATTACATTGCAGCAATGTGTTTGTATTCATTACAAAGTAGTATTTTTGAGTAATCCACTTGTATACATGATGCTCCATATTTGAACTCGTCATAATATGGACGTTACGTTTCAGAACCGACTATGGGAGATGCAAACCTTAACTGGAGCAGAGACTTATTAATAACCTGCGTACTAGCAGAGACTGCACGCTTGTTCCCACAAATCTCTTAGAAATTTTTCGAGTCGCTTATGTATAATCTTTCATTGACTGTATCACTACCCTTTTGTATTGTGATATACTGCGATATTTTTATCATTCACGAGTGCCGCGATAAATTCGTACTGTCATCGCTAATTTTAAATTTGAACTTGACTGTGTTCGTTTAAAATTCTTGAGAACATAAAGCCTTTCCTCGTTCAAATAATCATTTTCTAATTTCACTGTGCAATTATGTGAGAAATAAGTTATTTTTGAGAACGTTCGTACCCTTATTAATCTATATTTGCGGATGTTACTGGTACGAGTCTTTTGGACATGTAACTTATTTATTAACGATTCAGTGTTTCTGGTTCACAGTCCTGCCAAAGAATATATCGCCTCTGAATTCCCTTGTAAATCAACGCAAATAAAACAGCGTTTTTGAGAAATTTCAGGAGCTACCATTGTCCTCAGTAGCCTGACTTCAAGACAGTCTCTCCACTGTTTTTTCTTTCTTTCTTGGTTATACTTCTATCCTTCCTCCACTTCGGCGTTTGAAGTTGCTCGTTGTTTCTTCTTCCTCTGTGCAATCCCTAACACCACATCACGCGTTGATTGCGTAACAGGTGAGTGGCTAACGAGTAATTCCCATTCCAGTGTCGACAGGTATGGTTGCACATACCCCCTCGTATAGGACAGCCTCGGGGAGTGGTGGTTGCCTGACGTGTTACCTATCCTAATCGCCAATTGGTCCCTATATCAGAACATCGGAAGGTGCGACCTGACTTTGAACAATCTTCTAAAATGGTTGACGCCCCCTCTGAGGGGGGCCACCAGTTGGAAGAAGCACGCCACTCCACTGGATACGTTGACAATCGGGGATTTACTCGTTACGAGACCGTCTTCTTCAACTCAGTCTACGCCTACAAATCATAAACGGAATGGGGCTGAAGATTCAAAGACTGTCGTAGTTGCACCTCGGTTTCTTGTTGTTTCATTTAGTAAAAGCGGTCAGTTCTTTGCTACATTTAATCCGTCTATTAGGCAGAAAGTTCTTGACGCAGTTGCAGGCTCTGTAAAATGCCCCTCTCGTTTATGCAATGATACTTTGCTTTTGGAGAGCAATTGTGATTCGCAATCACAACAACTGTTTGCAGCTTCACTCCTCAACACCCATCGAAAGCTGAATTCTTCGTGTGGTTATTTACACTAGGCTGCTCGATGGTCTGACAGAGGGAGAAATCCGAACATAACTCTCTAGTCAGAACGTCACTGCAATGCATCAGGTGATGAGAAAGCCTGTTGCACCCTTAGTGCCTATATGCACCCACTTTCTCATGTCTGATAGAACAGTACTTCCATCAAAGGTGAAAGCAGGCTATCAAATCGTCACAGTTGGACCATACATTCCGAACCTGACGCGATGTTACCAGTGTCAACGTTACAACCACACTCGAAACTGTCGAAACACAACCAGATGTATTACTTCTGGCGGAGTTCCCCGCTTGAGCGATTCCCGCTTCCTTCTCTCTGCTGTATTAATTGAAATGAGGGGCGCGCAGTCTCATTCCGATAATGTTCTACGAATGTCAATGAGTGGGCCGTCCAGGAGATCCTCGTGAAGGAAAACGTGCCTTACCCTATCGCTCGCAAATTGTTGACTTGTCGAGAGCCCTGCGTTTCACCATCTGGCACTTACAGTACCGTTCTTGCTACACCTCGCACCACAAAGGACACGGTCACGAAGACTTGCGACCCCAAATTCAGCACCGCGGTTGTAAAATCTCCCAGTGTCACGGAGGCATCCTGTCTCCTTCTCCTGCAACTGTGCAACAAGCCATCAAATTTACACCTCTGGTGACGAAATCGCGTTCCACACAGTCCCCAGGCTCGGAAGGGCAGAAGGAATACGTCCATGAAGACTTTTTACATCCCTGCAGCCAAGAAACGTCACAGCCTTTCTGGTACCGTGTGCCGCGGACTTCGAATCCCCTCCAGACATCATGGTTGTCGAAGACCCCTAGGGGTCTTTGCACCATTGCGCCGTAAGCTCTGGCTCCGCGCGCCTTCTGGCCCGCATTAGTGTGATGGCCACACAGTGGAACGCGTTATTCCAGCGGCCAATAGCGGCGCACCCGATAGGGTATTTAAGGGCCTACCGCTTACACCGCCAGCGAGTCTAATACACTCCTGGAAATTGAAATAAGAACACCGTGAATTCATTGCCCCAGGAAGGGGAAACTTTATTGACACATTCCTGGGGTCAGATACATCACATGATCACACTGACAGAACCACAGGCACATAGACACAGCCAACAGAGCATCCACAATGTCGGCACTAGTACAGTGTATATCCACCTTTCGCAGCAATGCAGGTTGCTATTCTCCCATGGAGACGATCGTAGAGATGATGGATGTAGTCCTGTGGAACGACTTGCCATGCCATTTCCACCTGGCGCCTCAGTTGGACCAGCGTTAGTGCTGGACGTGCAGACTGCGTGAGACGACGCTTCATCCAGTCCCTAACATGCTCAATGGGGGACAGATCCGGAGATCTTGCTGGCCAGGGTAGTTGACTTACACCTTCTAGAGCACGATGGGTTGCACGTGATACATGCGGACGTGCATTGTCCTGTTGGAACAGCAAGTTCCCTTGCCGGTCTAGGAATGGTAGAACGATGGGTTCTATGACGGTTTGGATGTACCGTGCACTATTCAGTGTCCCCTCGACGATCACCAGAGGTGTACGGCCAGTCTAGGAGATGGCTCCCCACACCATGATGCCGGGTGTTGGCCCTGTGTGCCTCGGTCGTATGCAGTCCTGATTGTGGCGCTCACCTGCACGGCGCCAAACACGCATACGACCATCATTGGCACCAAGTCAGATGCGACTCTCATCGCTGAAGACGACACGTCTCCATTCGTCCCTCCATTCACGCCTGTCGCGACACCACTGGAGGCGGGCTGCACGATGTTGGGGCGTGAGCGGAAGACGGCCTAACGGTGTGCGGGACCGTAGCCCAGCTTCATGGAGACGGTTGCGAATGGTCCTCGCCGATACCCCAGGAGCAATTTGCTGGGAAGTGGCGGTGCGGTCCCCTACGGCACTGCGTAGGATCCTACGGTCTTGGCGTGCATCCGTGCGTCGCTGCGGTCCGGTCCCAGGTCGACGGGCACGTGCACCTTACGCCGACCACTGGCGACAACATCGATGTACTGTGGAGGCCTCACGCCCCACGTGTTGAGCAATTCGGCGGTACGTCCACCCGGCCTCCCGCATGCCCACTATACGCCCTCGCTCAAAGTCCGTTAACTGCACATACGGTTCACGTCCACTGCGATGGAGCTCCGTATGCCACGGCAAACTGGCTGACATTGACGGCGGTGGTGCACAAATGCTGCGCAGCTAGCGCCATTCGACGGCCAACACCGCGGTTCCTGGTGTGTCGGCTGTGCCGTGCGTGTGATCATTGCTTGTACAGCCCTCTCGCAGTGTCCGGAGCATGTATGGTGGGTCTGACACACCGGTGTCAATGTGTTCTTTTTTCCATTTCCAGGAGTGTAGTTGCGCGAGTCTTGACATAACGCCTCGACAACAGACAGCGTGTTTTCCGTTCTTTGTTTTCATTACTAGTGTACGTATTCGATTCGTTTGGTTGTCTCTGTCACTCCGTTGCTTCTTACGCGTTGTCGTCGTATGTTCTCTCTCAATTTTCGGTCGTTGTTTCGTGTCCGTTCGTTCCGTTCGTTCGTTTGTTCGCGGGCCACTCTCCGTTTGGTCCTCCCGCTCTTTCTCGGCCACCCCGCGACCGTTCCGGTCGCGGTAACAACAGGTTACAACGGCCTTCATCTGCCAACCACAAAGGCTGCATGAAATCAAAGGCAAGCGGTTTTCTCCTATGCCGAATCGGGGATTATCTTCAACGATATTTCCGAGCGATACACCATGCAACCAAATTACTTTTCGCTGGTACACACTGCCAACAGTTTTTCTGCCCTGAGGAAGAATGCCGACGCCTCTCTAGATCTCATGGAGCAGAATCCTTCAGCTTCTGTGTCCTGTAGCAATGAGTCTTCGAAGACTGGCATTCGGGGTCGCCGAAATGACAACCCTTAATATTTTCCCTCCTCCCCTTTCCTCATCATGGCTCTTCTCCAATGGAGCATTCGTCGTAGCAATATGGTGAAGAATGTTTGATCGTTAGTTCGGAACCTCTGACGTCTCTACGGCGTATTTGGACCTTGAGGTCCTTGCCCTTAGATACCTTTCCTCTGATCAGTTGGGCTTAACGTGTAGTCGTTTCTAACTTCTTTCTCATATTAGTGTTCTAGGGTTCTGACATGGGCGCTTATGATCGCCCTGAAATAAAATAATACAAAACCAAGTGCACTAAGTGTGTATGTCTTTGGCTCTCATTCAGCATGTTGAAGAAGCTGTTCCGGCAGCCTTTGAGGGAACAGGGTGCAGACTTAAAATGACGCCTGTCGTCTAGGCTGTTAGGTCACACTTGAGACGTTTGAGGAGACCGGCCTTATTTATGGAGTTTCAACGAAACTCATGAATTGCAGTACTGTCCCCAGAACAGCTCGTGGCCCTTTGGTTCGGAATCGAGTGGAAGGACAATCTGAGACAAGCTACGCTGAAACTTCCTGGACTTACGTCATAGGGATGAGAACTGTAGGGTCCCCCTAAATGAGGTGAGCACTTCACATCAGAGGCTGCTGCACAGGTAGCTGATTATTTGTGGCATGCACACAAGGATTTTTTTTTAGATTGGACAACTCTCCATTCAATGCAGATAGCGATTGCTGTTGAAAATCCAAAAGCATGAGTGTAAGATTGAAAGAAATGCCTCCTACATTTGAGATTATTAAAATTCTAATGGTAAACTGCTGACGCATTCTTAGCAGAGTGCCAGATTTTGAAGCACTCATAAAAAGTAGTGGCCGGCCGAAGTGGCCGTGCGGTTCTAGGTGCTACAGTCTGGAACCGCGAGACCGCTACGGTCGCAGGTTCGAATCCTCCCTCGGGCATGGATGTGTGTGATGTTACAAAATAAAAGTGAGGTTGTTATTCGATGGAAAATTTGGAATTTGAGATTTCGTTTACTGTTCTATCAATCACAATTGGCGTAAGAATCATGGCTTGACCATTGTCATAAAATATTGCATTATGAAATGTGAATAGTTTTTACTTGCAGTTTCGCGTGGCTTGAAGCAGTCACAGCTAGCGTGCTATTGATTAAGAAATTGCATTATCGCCTTCATAATTACTTCATGATCGTAGGTACGATCATACATGGTTGTGAAGTTATTGTTATGACAAAACAATTTCCTAAGGGACCAGAAAGTTCTTAAGGGCGCAAAAACAACTGTAACATCACACAAAAGGGAAATTCAATATTAAAGGTGATGCAAGAAGACGATAAAACAGTTTTCGTTTCATCAATGTAACACACACATTGGACTGCTGATCTTGGTGTCCGTAATCTTAGCAAAATGCATAATTAAAATGAAAATAATACTGAGGAGATGATAGGAATGAGCACTGCTAAATGATTCAGCATTCCCAGAACAAATATTTATTATAACTATAACATATATCTACCTTAAGCTTAGTACTACAATGACGGTAGATTTTTATGTCCGTATCATGTCCATTGAGCGCTCTTTTATATAGCCATTGTCCTTTGAGTCACCCGTGCGTCGTCACGATAAGTTATAACAGTTCTTCTTACACTTCACTCAAACTTAGACATAACACGTTTTTATACATTTAGTATAAATTAGATCAGACTGCCACAAATCTGCGTCTGTCTTACTTGAGAAAAACAGTGCAAGTCTTTAGCGCTCAAGGCTTCATTTGTTCTCCAGCGAACAAAATAGTGAAGGAGCGCATATCTATCCGTATTTTTCAGTTTATGTTGCCTCCCAAAGACGAAGAATTACATAATTAGAAAATTCCACCGTCGCTATGCGACGTCTTATTAAGCATTAATCATTATTTATAAACAAGTATTTGCCTTCTGGCTGAAAATATTAACTACTCGTATTTGCTGTTTTAATGAAGTCAAAAATAGCGAATATCACTATATCATTAGGTTTGTTAGGTTTACCTAGTTCTTTGTTGATAATTAAAGAAGACTGTGTTGGGATCTACATGAGGAAATTGGAATGTTCGTTTCAGGCACAAAGAGAGTAGTCAGTGGGAGGGTTGTGCAGTGAAGTTTATTATGAAATAGTGTGTATATACAAAACAAAGGCTGAAAAGAAACTATTATATAACCAAGTAAATATCACTAACAACTCACTGTTTCACTGATTGATCACATAACAGACAGAAATCCCAACAACTGATTATACATCTGATTCCTCTCATAAGTACATACAGAAAAATATAATAATAATAATAATAATAATAATAATAATAATAATAATAATAATAATTATTATTTTAGCAATAAGTAAATGAATGAAAAATAGTAATAAAAATAAAATAAATAGTTTTTATTTTATAAAAATGGCATGTATTGAGACGGTTTCCAAACTTAGAGAAAAATACTAAGCACCATGGAAGGATATATAGAACACTGTGAGCGTTCAAATGGGGCGGTGTATGTTTATAATGTGTGTGCTCCATAGATTAAGTCACCATCTTCTCCATCCCAAGAATGTCGAACTATGTTTTCTTAAACGTCATAGACAGTTTTGAGACATTACTGTAGACCTTAGGAATTTCTACTAGTTCGTATATAATTGGTCTATAGTGTATCACATATGCCGCAGAAAACATCGTAGAATGTACAAAACATTGATGTATGGCATGTCAAAGCCATCTTCAAACGTTATGTTAAAAGCTAGTGTGCGACACTTCTTGTTTCTTATTGTAAGAAGAATAAATGCGTTTCGGAACGGATTTATTATACTTTTTCTTTAATTGTCATTCTGATAAAATAGTTCTAAAATTTAAAAATCCCAATGCCACAGATCCGGTATAAAGTAAGTTCTTCGATTATCAGGAGCGTTCGGATTTGAAAATTCCGTTCCTATTATTCCCATTTGGGAATGTCTTTGGCGCACTGCCAACCAGGTGACTGTTTCACTGAAAGTAACGTGAGTCTACAGCAGCCTAAGTTTCTCTAAAGAACAGGGAAAGCTATAAAATACCAAAGGTGAACGTAGAAATAATGGTACTAAGACTATTAAATTAAATAAATGTGACTTGCTCTTGACAATAGTGACATTTTTTAACTTTATTTTTACATACGCAACAATAAATGTGATAGTGTATCGGTTGCTATTATAGGAGGATGTGCTGAAAAGTAATGTCTCCGAATTTTTTATTCTGTTCTTACTGTTAATATCGGATGTGGTATTACATATCATGCATATCATTCAGTCGACTTTCCCCTCCTAGCTGACCGACGTTCGAACCTTCTGTCTCTAGATGGCTCCGAATTGTTGCGTCTACCATGACAGTGTGTAAAGTGACTAATTAGGTGCGTGAGAAACAACCCGCTGTAATTTATTTGATAGCCACAGAAAACGTACATTCAGTTGAAAGCCATAGAAAAATGAAACGTTTCTGGAAGAAGAAGATGAAATTTTTAATCGATTGAAAGTGAGCTACTGGAGAGAGAAGGGAACAAGGCAGTACTTTACGTCCAATTTCCAGGGGATCTCGAACGATTCCGTTCGCAGTAGGTAGAACGTACTACCAAGTCACAAAAGCTGCAGCGCTCGTTCATGTTGTATACGACATCGCATTTCGGGGAAGCTACTCTCTCTCTCTCTCTCTCTCTCTCTCTCTCTCTCTCTCTGTTGAGCAGGAGCAGAGGCTCTGAAGCAGAACAACTAACTTGCCAGATGAGCTGGAGGAAGGAAGCGTATGGCGGCGTTACCTGTTACGTACTAACGCGCCGGCGGGCGGCAAATATCGCCTCCAGGGAACATTAGAGGCGGTGGAGGTGGCGGTCGCGGAGACAGACAACCACTAATCGGGTAAGAGCCGCCGTGGGGCGCCATCATCCCCCCCATTATATCGCTTTGTTGCTAAGCAACAGCCGACAAGTGGTCCCACGCCCACCATTGATAGCGCCTCAAAGTAAATTCACTACCTTACACCAACGTCGCAGCCAAAACCGAGTGGAGTGGGTGGATAAAGTCGCCGTTTTCCACAAATGATGTACCACACGTTTAATAGTTTCAGCGAGATCCTTTGGCGGTGATCAGTTCTCAGCTGTAACCTGCGGTCCACACGTGCGAAGCCATCCTCTAAACAAAAAACCAATGCGTAATCAGAAATCTGAAGCCAATTACAGGTTGTTTCGCAGTATTTTGGGGATATCAAATTTCAATAACGTGCGCTAAAAAATAAGATACAACGACAGTGCCACGATTTATCAATACTGCCGAGTGTCAACCTTCGCCCCGTATACAGATGAGTAATAATTTCGAAATGGTCGAAGCAACATTATGCGACCATGTTGGCCATGAAACACCAGAGTAAAGGATAGGCATGTATATTCACACGCAGAGGTACGTAAACAAGCAAAACAAACATAGTATGGCGCTGCGGTCGGAAAAGCCTCTATAAGACAACAAGTGTCTGGCGCAGTTGTTACACTGGTTTGTTTATTTATTTATTTGTTTCTGTCATCAGTCTTCTGACTGGTTTGATGCTGCCAGCCACGAATTCCTCTCCTGTACTAACCTCTTTGTCCCAGAGTAACAGTTGCAACCTATGTCCCTAATTATTTGCTGAATATGTTCCAATCTCTGTCTTCCTCTACAGTTTTTGTCCTCTTCGGCTCCCTCTAATACCATAGAAGTCATTCCCTCATGTCTCAACAATGTTCTTTCATCCTGTACTTTTCCTTATCAGTGTTTTCCACACACTCCTTTCCTCTCCGATTCTGCGTAGAAGTTTCTCATTTCTTTCCGTATCAGTCCATCTAATTTTCAACATTCATCTGTAGCACCAAATCTCAAATACTTCGATTCTCTTGTGTCCCGGTTTTCCCACAGTCCATGTTTCACTACCACAGAATGCTGTACTCCAGATGGGCATTCTCAGAAATTTCTTCCTGAAATTAAGGCCAATATTTGATATTAGTAGACTTCTCTTGGCCAGAAATGCCTTTTTTTGTCATAGCTAGTCTGCTTCTGATGTCCTCCTTGCTCCGTCCGTCATTGGTTATTTTACTGCCTATATAGCAGAATTGCTTAAATTCACCTATTTCCTAAACGTCACTCCTCATGTTAAGTTTCTCGCTGCCCGCCGCTGTGGCCGAGCGGTTCTAGGAGCTTAGTCCGGAAAAGCGCTGCTGCTACGGTCGCAGGATCGAATCCTGCTTCGGGCATGGATGTGAGTGATAACGTTAGGTTAGCTAGGTTTCAGTAGTTCTAAGTCTATGGGACAGATGTTAAGTGCTTAGAGTCATTTGAACCATTTAAATTTCTCTCGGTTCTCATTCCTATTACTTCTCATTACCTTGGCCTTTCTTCGATTTACTCTCATGCATACTCCGTACTCATTAGATTGTTCATTCCGTCCGGCAGAGCATGCCATTCTTCTTCACTTTCACTCAGGATAGCAATGTCATCAGCAAATCGTATCAACGATATCCTTTCACCTTCAATTTTATTTTCGTTTCTGAACTTTTCTTTTATTTCCTTCATGCTTCCTCAGTGTACCGATTGAACAGTAGTGGAGAAGGCCTACGTCCTTGTCGTGAACCCTTTTTAATACGAACACTTAGTTCTTGGTCGTCCACTGATATTATTCCCCTTTGACTGTTGTACATATTGCATATGACCAGTCTCTCCCTATACCTTATGTCTACTTTTTTCAGGATTTCAAACACATTGTACCATTTTACGTTGTCGGACGCCTTTTACAGGTCGACAAATCCTGTGAACGTGTTTTGATTTTTCTTTAGTCTTGCTTCCAATATTAACCGCAACGTCAGAATTACCTTTCTGGTGCCTTTACTTTTCTTAAGGCCAATAGATCGTCATCTAGCGCATTGTCGATTTTCTTTTCCATTCTTGTGTGTATTATTCTTGTAAGCAACTTGGATGCATGAGCTGTTCAGTTGATTGTGCGATGTTTCTCGCACTTGTCAGCTCTTACCGTCTTTGGAATTATGTGGATGCTGTTTTTCCGAAAGTCAGATGATATGTCACGAGGCTCATACGTTCTTCACACCAACGTGTATAGTCGTTTTGTTCCACTTCACTCCCCCACCCTAACGATTTTAGAAATTTTGATGGAATGTTATCTATCACTTCTGCCTTATTTGACCTTAAGTCGTCCAAATATGTTGCTAAAAGACAGGTTGTCAAGATTTAAGTAATTTCAACATCGTGCTATAGTCGGTGTACGAGCTATGTGACCCCGCGTTTGCGATGAAGTGGCGCTTCTCCCGTACGATAATTACACTAGCGTACCCTGAATAAAACATCAAACCTCCAACATCGCTGCTGCCGGAAAAAACATTCTGCGAGAAAGAGACCAACTACGACTGAAGAGTCTTTTCAGAGTGACAGAAGTGCAACCTTTCCGCAAGTTGCTGCAGATTTCAATGGTGGGCTATCAACAAGTGTCAGCGCGCGAACCATTAAACGAAACATCATCCATTTGGGCTTTGGGATCCGAAGACGCACTCGTGTCCCCATGATGACTCCACAACACAAGGCTTTCCTCCTCGCCTGGGCCCGTCAACTCCTACACTGAACTGTTATTGATTCGAAATATGTTGCCTGGTGGGACGAGTCTTGATTCAAATTTTATCGAGCCGAAGGACGTGTACGGGTTTTGAGACAACCTCATGAATCCTTGGACCCTGTATGTGAACAGCAGATGGTTCAGCTGGTTGAGGCTCTGTAATGGTGAAGGTCATGTGCAATTGGAGTGATACGGGGACCCTGACACATCTAGATACAACTCTGACAGGTCACACGTTCGTAAGCATCCAGTCTGATCACTTGCATCAAACCGAGTGAGGTGGTGCAGTGGTTAGACACTGGATTCGCATTCTGGAAGATGACAGGTTAATCCCGCGTCCCGCCATCCTGATTTAGGTTTTCCGTGATTTCCCTAAATCACTCCAGGCAAATTCCGTTATGGTTCCTCTGAAAGGGAACGGCCGACTTCCTTCCCCATCCTTCCCTAATCCGATGAGACTGATGACCTCGCTTTCTGCTCTCCTTCCCCAAACAACCCAACCCAACCCACCTGCACCCATTCATGTCCATTTTGCATCCCGACGGACTATGGCAATTCCAGCAGATCAATGCTACAACCCACACGTCCAGAATTGCTACAGAATGGCTCGATGAACACTCTTCTCGTTTAAACACTTCCTCTGGCCACCAAACGCCCCAGAAATGCACATTATTGACCATATCTGGGATGCCTTGCAACGATCTTTTCAGAAAATATCTCGACCCCCTCGTACTCCTAAGGACTGATGGACATCCCAGCAGGATTCATGCTGTCAGTTCTCTCCAGCGCTATTTCAGACATTAGTCGAGTACGTGCCACGTTGTGTTGCGGCACCTCTGCATGCTCGCCAGGGCACTACCTGATAATAGGCTGGTGTACCAGTTTCTTTGGCTCTTCAGTTCATTTTCGCTACGGCGAACGTGTCGCGTTCGTGACCTTAAGCATTTCAATGTTCAACAGCGGTATACATTTCCTGCTGGTGGAATAATACTGAAATGGCTAAGAGACTTCCGTGCAGCTACCACTGGATCGAATCGTAAGTCAACCGGCCCTCAGAATATCGTCGAAACTCCCCAGACCAGAGGACGTGTGGGCAGCAGTTTGCGGACAATTCGTTGTCGCTCGTGGCGAAAACTTAGTGACAAAATCCAACAAAACGGCGCGGCATGCCACACGTCCAACAAGAATTTGCCAGTTCTCCGTGAAGTATTCAGTAACAGCATAATATCCAAACGCGCCTGCCTGGAATGGTCGTCTCGCACCCCTGATTTAATCACATCAGGCTTTAACCTATGAGATTATTTGAAGGCGAGAGTCTACTTGGAGGGGCCGAGAAACCTGAATGTAGATACTTATCAGACAGTTAGTGCATAGTAACAGAAAAAGAATGACATATTTCATCTCAGCATAGCTTCACGTTTTGTCGTGCTATGACAGATGTTTCATCCTTAAAGGTGACGTGAAAGCTGATGGAGTTAACACTAACTGTGATCTTCCTGATACCAGCAGAGGAGTACCTGTGCTAAAACAAAGGACTTCGAGCGACGGCTCCTGACAGGCTACTCATTCTCCACAGTGCGTATATGAAACACTCGCGAAATTCCGTCATAAGCAACGCGGAAGCCGGACGACCCGAAACTGTTACAGATGTAGCCAGATAAGCCACTGTTCTGGACTGTTCAGGACGAGTCCAGGGCACAACCTTCAACACATGTCACATGAAATTGAGGTCAGTCACACTTCAATAACGAGAAATCTTCCCACACGTAAATGGCGCCGTTACAAAACGTAAATGTTAACATTCCACTGTACAGTTGATGGGGTTTAGTGTGGGGAATGAGGGACAGGAGAGCTGAAGGAAAACCGCCCTTCCTATTATAAAGTACGATTCACGAGTGAAACTAACTTCTGTCTGACTGATAGTGACTAAACAGAATGACAGGTATTTCTCAGCTGTGAACTATCTCTGGATGCATCTGTCCAAGGAAGTTGGTGCATCGAAAGCGGTTCTTCCATATGTAGTATGGCGTTCTCAGATTGTTGTGCCCACGAGGAGTCATCTTCTCGAAGAAAAACGGACCGAGAATGAAGAAACTTGTGAAACACAATGACATAAGCTGAGTGCAGTGGGTGTTCCTGCATAAAATGTGACGCAATAGAACCCCATATGCGATAGTTATTCGCATTCAGGGCATCTTGGAGAGTAAAATGAATCTCGTCTGTCGTAAGAATATTCCCTGGTTATGGGTCATCCACACCATGCGACCCAGAAAAACGAAGGGCAAAGTCACGGCGTTGTAGCCTATCTTGGGGCTTTATCAGATGCACATTCTGAATCTTGCAGCCCTAAGTGTAAAATGCGCCCCAAACACTTTTGAACTGCTGACCAGGTGAGATTCAGTTCCCATGAAACTGCTCGAGCGTTAACTGCTGATATGTAGTCATATACTGCACGTCTGGCTACAGCTACAGCAACTTCAACAGCTTCCGTGGGAATGAGCTGCCTCCCTCTCCATGCTTCACAACATAATTCACCCGTTTCTCAAATTTCGTAATCATATTCATTAGCCTATTTGTTGACATGGGACCTTCTCGGAGCTGTTTCTACTGGCGATAGATATTCCCTCAATGCTGCGCTGCTATTGTTGCTGTTAGGTAAAACAACATGCCGACGTAAGAACAGGAAATGTTTCACATTCTTACTGCTTACAGCGCCATGTTTTCACCAGGTGGTAGTAGGTGTAACTATTATTTTCTTCAGCAATCCATAATCCCTTATTGAGCATTCCTACGAAGTGTCAGCATCCTGCGATGCATGGAGCCGACACTGCAGCACTCGCATCACATCCTGTTTAATTATAAACACCCGGTGTTTGCCTTGCAGGTATAAGATACGCCTGTATGAGTGAATTATTTTGATAGTTTTTGAACTAACTTCGAACTCTCTTCTCGATGAGTCATTTGTAGTTCATGTCCCCTCTTCTTGTCACCGTCATCTTCTGAATCTAATACGAGAGCTAAACTGAATTAGGAATCGGGGCCAACAGACGAAAATCAACAACAATTACAATAGAAATCGATCGCATCCCAAAAATTATGACGTATGGTTGGTGTCCTTAAACAGATTAGATTTGAGCGTGGGCCTTTAGACAGATCAGGGTAGGGTGTCATTAACCTCTACGCGGAGATAGTACACTACAAGTTATAAATTATTTGGTTGAGGCAGGCGTCAAGCTCATGGAACAATGTAATAAATAATTAAAAAAACAGAAGTGGTAACAGGAGCTTTATATACCTCTGCTATGTCTGAATATTCCCATAAGGTTAGACAGCAAATAAAGGACATTATCAAAGAAGAAATGTGCTTACGAAAAGGTACTTTCCCACCATAGTTGCCTCATACACTTAAACAATAGTAGGTTTATGGGTTTTGTTATTAAAGTCATATCCGCAAATCGCTATTAATAATGAAGTTCGAAGTAAAATACTGTTTCGTTAAAAGGCTGCTTCAGGCCAATAAGACAAAAGATAACAACTATTTTGTGCCATTCTACTATATTCTGAATGGAGAGGCACACCTTCCCCTTCTACTACTGGGCCGAAATCATGCACAACTCATTTTCTTTGTGTACAGAAACCTAAATAGGAGTACCACAAAGAAATAGCCAAACTTGAAAAATAAGAGCCTCTGTCTATGTGTCATATTGTATTTTAGGAGGAAAGGCGAAATAGCTCGTTTAATGTAAATTTTCTTTGACTACTATTAAAAAATTTTTACAAGTTATGCTAAAAGACAGTCGTTAAATAAAGCAGAAGAAACTTAAAGAATCTATGAGTAAAAAAAGCAATACCTGCTTCGTTGAAAAAGTAAACAACTTATATTTGTGGGAAGTTCGTTTTTTACAACTGATCAAATCAACGAAGAAATAAACAGAGTTTTCTTTTTCTTTTTGCTGGAAAATATGCTTATGTTACCTACAACTTAATTTTAGGTAAGTTACGTCGTCCCAAAAAAGTTGAGCTTAGAAGAGTGAGTAACTAAACTGGCTGAAAGAGGCCGAGTCGCGGACAAGGAATGGAGGAATGAGACTGAAGAACAAGAACAATACCAGCTTAAGTGCAGGGTGAACGAACGTGCCTGGGAAAGAGATCATCTGTGACCGAAGTGAACAATGAACGACCGTTGCTTGGAAGTCGTGCCTCGTTCTTTTCGTTCATGTTATCCGTTCGCTCCCTAATTACCCACTCCTAGTAGAGACTAATTGGGACCTCCCGTCGACCAGCTCGCAGCAGCTCCTAAAACGTTACAGTATCTGAATAGGCTACAATTTTATCCCTAACACGTGGTCTCACAACAACATTGTCCCCAGGAAACTCTCTACTTAATTTCACAGTTCTACTTCAGGGAAACATCCATTTTAGAATGTTAATATACTAGGTGCCTATTCATGCCACTTCTAACCTCAACGATTAGCATTTGACCATGACGCAATATCACCTCCATAGCCGTCAATGTTGTGGCCAGAGTAGTACATATGTGATATCAAAACAGCCGGCCCCACACCCAAAATCCCAACACCCACCCTTCTCCTCTCCACCCCTAATTTATGTAAAAACAATGTCCTCTAGTATTTTTCGCAGATTCCAGGGAAGGAAGATCAAGCAAATTACGCTCTTCTTTGCTGACTTTCTCCGCCGGCACCTCTCGTTCCAGTCCTCAAAAGGCTGATATTGGGGAAAATCGGAATCTTTCGGTTGAGTAGCATATCTGCTACTTTTTAGGGTTCGGTGCCTCAATCGTTAAGAACGTAACCTTTATAGGATCAATCTGTTCTCCGTTTGTTTTTTCGACTGTTAAGGAACCTTTTGCTCAGGAACGACGACAGATTGAACTCACAGGCGAAAGTCTACGGTTCCTTGAAGATGAAAAAATCGATCCATCTTCGCCAATGCTGCCAAAAGTACGGCCATTTATGTCATATGTTTTAGTAGTCGCAAATTCACTCATCAAAACCTATGGGTTGACGTTGAGCTATGAAATTTGGCAAGAAACAGAGTTTCACGGTACAAATAAGGAAACAAAATGTTAATCTGTAATTATATCACAAGAAACAAATATTTTTGGTGATGTTATCCGAATGTCTGTCCATGTGTTAAAACATCTTTTTCTCAGGAATATTTAGATGTATTAGGTTAAAATTTAAGTCACATACCAAAGTCTATGGTCCCTTGTCGATTTAAATAATTTACGGTTCTTCGGCAAAGCAATAAAAAGGTACAGCCATTTATACCTTATATTTCGATATCTTGCCAATCTCGGTTCGTTTACAGGCAAAAATCGTTCGAATTCTCGATTTCCGGGATGGATGAATAATGTGTACTCATGATGAAATTAAAACAGAAGCCAAGGTGTGCGAGTGCTACTCGCATGTATGCACGTCTGTTTCTGATATATCCGCTAGCGACTTTTGAAATTCTACACTATCGAAGTAGCAGCAACAACTTGCCAACAGCGTGCAGTAACAGTATTGGAGCCACGTAAATGCTTTTTGTTGTAGGAAGGGGATGTAAATAGGAGGGATAGGAGAACTAGTGCAGCTTTTCCAGTAATTTATTAATCAAGATTTTTTTTGTGGGGAGGGGGGCAAGTTATGTGTCCTCTTGTTGCTTGTTCCTTTCCTGGTGCCCATCTCGTCACGCCCTCGGTACAGCCCTGGCCGTGGCTCTCAATGTTGCATCTACCACAGAAAAAGCTGTGTGTGAGTAACGAGACACCAGCGGAGCAATACACTCTATGTGATGAGCTATCGAGCCGACTGACCCACACGTATGTACGTTGTCAGTGCTGCTAACAAGCTACGTAAAGCGATATTATTTCAGAATTGTGTACAGAGTAAAGCGTCCTCCACATTATTATAGTTACATCCTATCTTCTACGCAGTAGAGGCAGAGTACACATGCTCCCACCTCTAGCCCGTTCTACGCACGTTCACAGAGGAAAAGTGGAAGAGTAGAGTTCAACGTGAAACTGAATATAAGGTCACTACAGACTGACCGCAAGAGCAGAGAGGCAAGGGTGGCCTAGAATATTATCCATGAATTTTCCAAAGAAACTAACCCTGCATTTGCCTTTACCATCTTAGGGCAGTGTTTCACAACCTTTCGTAATTACTCCTTGAAGGGTAAACTGAAGTTTTTGAGGGGAGAAAACAAAAAAAAAAGTTTCAATTGTGTTTCGGTCAAAAACTAAATTATTTTCCACCACCAGGCTAATTATTTTCAGATATTACCATTAATGTAGTGGAGTTTACTGGTTGAGAAGCAACCGACAATGCACACGGTTTGTACTTTGTAGGATGTAGCTAAGAGTATGTGAGACAGTAAGATTGAGACAAGTACAGAGAGTTTCAAAATTACTCCGACATGATTTGAGGGGATGTAGAAGGTATCTTGGGGGACGAAATGAAGATAAAAATGTCTGTCCGGAAACGTCATCCAACGGCGGTACATAGCATAGCAATTACGGACGCCAGCGCTTTCCGGCAGGCTTCCCCGCTGGCAGCAGGTGTGACGTTGTACGCTAGCAGACGGCAGGCAGAACGTCACGCTATGCACCTGACAGCCGCTTGGACGTTAGATGGCGTTGAACGCGGCCACGCCTGTCACATCAACTCTGTAGACCAGGCCCTCCCTACCTGTGGTCCGAGGACCCCTTAGGGGCCCGCCGGCTCTTTCTAGGGGGTCTGCGGCCACCTTTCACCAAATCGTGTAAAATAATGAGTAAAATTATTGAATTAAAATGTGAAAATCAAATTCATAACTATTTTTTTTCGATGTATCCCTAAGGAGCCTTTGCCGTTCCTAAGTGAGAACGTATACACAGTTAGTGCCGGAGAATGCGGCTTCTCTGATCAACTGTTTCGCAACAATACGGGGGTCGTTTGTGCGCCGGCTCACGGCGCTAGATGCGCTAAAACCTTTTATGCATGCGCGGAGCGAGCTTTGTCGACCAATCACAGCGTTCGCTAGCACGTATGCGGCCCCAGGCATCATTAAATGTTAACTTGCTTTGTCAGTGCACTACCTATTTCATAAGTCGATTTTTGACCAGTTTATTACTTCTAACATGGATCGGTGGCTGAAGTCAGGATCATTGAAGGCAAGTTTCCAGCTTCACGAAAACCAGAAGCACAAGTTATTGTATGTTCTAACCAAACGTGACAGAAAAAGAAATCTGAACATTTCATGTGCAAAAAACGTTTCATGTGACGCTGGTGAATTCTGTTTCTGTATGGTTCCCACGATGAATGTGATTATGAAGATGGATACAAAGTGAGCTCTAACATGGAAATGAAGCATTTCTGCAGCAAGTTCCACTATAAATGTTCATGGTGGTGTCTGTTTGTTCTATATCGTGTCTCCCTACCACTTTCGAGCAACGACGCTCTGAGCATGTTTTTTAGGGAATTAACTAGTTTGAACCTGGGACCTGTTGCTGGTAAGGAGACGCCAGACCACTCATGACATGTAGAATTCAGAAGAGTTCAGTGAGACTAGCGATGATATAACCAAATACTTAATGATCTCAGCGTCAGCTCCACTGCACTTCCTGTAAAAGAATCTTAATATTAACTAAATTTAGTGGAAGGGGTTCAAGGCTTTCCTATTTTTAGTTATCTGGTAAAATAACGTCGAAAAAGCAGTTAAGTTTTTCATTGGAAATTTTATTCTACTCACAAAACATTGTTTATAAATTGCACTATTGATAAAAGGAAGTGTTTTAATACAGGATGGTAAAAACCAACTGCGTTCAACAAATATGTGAACGAATATTCCCTGAATGGGTTTCCAAGTTCTACAATGGATCGAAGGATGACCTATGCCATATCACATCTATAATCTAGGTTTAAATTAAGTTATACAAAAGAGACAACAATCAAAATGGTCTACAGTGACCCTCAATTATCTTTAATTACTTATTTAACTTGTCGTAAATTACAGTGGCTGATGTGGCTTCTCAATAACTATATAACAGAAAAATTATCGCGTTTCAGATTTTTACTTCAAGTGGCAAATGTGAACACCATGAGTTTTAATAAACGATCGACACTAGTATTACTCAAAAAGGGGGTGTAGCAGATGAGACTTCTGCAGTTCGGAGTGAAGCCTTATGCGCTCAAAAATGCGGCATCGAGTGCGTTCATTACCTTGTCGGTGTTTAGGCAGCGTCAGGGCAGCTGCGCGCAGCACAGCTCCGCTCACCTCACCATCTCGGAAGCAACTCTTTCCTAACTTCTCCTTACTACAATTCACCAAAGTTGGTTTAAAAAAAAATATCTGGCTGTGTTTTCATCTGACCAATCACGGTCTCAATGTTAACCTTAAGCTCCGCCTACAAAAATTCTGTCCATCCAATGAGAAACGTTATACTTTTCGTGGTGGGGAAATGTTTTTAAAGTTTGCAACGTAACAGAGACGCGAAAAAGTCTCATGCTAAAACCTGCAGCTGGTGTGGTACTTTTAGCGTTATCGTAAGATGTATACTGTTCTTCTTGAGCGCTCTATCTTTTAACACGGGCTGGCGGGTGGTCCTAATGTAATAGACACACGAAAAAGTCTCACGTTAAAACTTGCGGGTGGTAGTGTCCCTTTTTGTGATATCGTAAGATGTATACTGTTTTTCTGGAGGACTCTAGCTTTTAACATGGGTTGGGGGGGGGGGGGGGGGTGGTCCTTGACGTAACAGAGACGCGAAAAAGTCTCACACTAATACGTGCAGGTGGTAGTCTTAGAGGTAGGCTGGCGACGTGGGTGTCCAGTCCGTCGCTTATCGTAGGGCCTTCTAGCTTAACACGATTCTGCTCTCGGCTTCTGTTCTCGTTTCTCCACTCGGAACTGTGTCTGTCTTATGGTGGGAAGGTACAACATGCATTTAGGCATTCCTTTGTTAGTATGTGGTATTCTATTTGCTCACTCGTTTCTCGTATTACTTTGGTTAATTTAATGTCACGATTTATTCGGAGCTATGTGACATACTACTGGATTTGCTTACCATGTCAGGGTTTTCATGGAAGGTGTTGGATTTGCCTGACACCTTACACCACGTAACATATTTTCCATTCCACCTCTTTCTGTGAGGAATGTTTCCTCACAGTTTGCACCTATGTTTCTGTTACACCCAGTAGACTACTGCTAGCGTTTCTCCTCCTTTGCTCCCCCCCCCCCCCCCTTCCTCCCTCCCCTCCCTCCATCAACCATCACTTACTCTCTCTTTCTTTGTGACACACACATGCGTGCGCACACACACACACACACACACACACACACACACACACACACACACACACACCTAATGACTCTCCTTTCTCCGCATAGATGCACGCGCTAGTATTGATGTCCTTACACCGAGTTTTGAGAGTTACAAAACATATTATCTCCTTACAACTAGTAACTGCTTAGCAGGATTCCCTGGAAGACAGCGATACTTCTAAATCTACATCTACATCCATACTCCGCAAGCCACCTGACGGTGTGTGGCGGAGGGTACTTTGAGTACCTCTATCGGTTCTCCCTCCTATTACAGTCTCGTATTGTTTGTGGAAAGAAATATTGTCGGTATGCCTCTGTGTGGGCTCTAATCTCTCTGATTTTATCCTCATGGTCTCTTCGTGAAATATACGTAAGAGGGAGCAATATACTGCTTGACTCCTCGGTGAAGGTATGTTCTCGAAACTTCAACAAAAGCCGGTGCCGAGCTACTGAGCGACTCTCCTGCAGAGTCTTCCACTGGAGTTTATCTATCATCTCCGTAACGCTTTCGCGATTACTAAATGATCCTGTAAGGAAGCGCGCTGCTCTCCGTTGGATCTTCTCTATCTCTTCTATCAACTCTACCTGGTACGGATCCCACACTGCTGAGCAATATTCAAGCAGTGGGCGAATAAGTGTACTGTAACCAACTTCCTTTGCTTTCGGATTGAATTTCCTTAGGATTCTTCCTATGAATCTCAGTCTGGCATCTGTTTTACCGACGATCAACTTTATATGATCATTCCATTTTAAATCACTCCTAATGCGTACTCCTAGATAATTTATGGAATTAACTGCTTCCAGTTGCTGACCTGTTATGTTGTAGCTAAATGATAAAGGATCTTTCTTTCTATGTATTCGCAGCACATTACACTTGTCTACATTGAGACTCAATTGCCATTCCCTGCACAATGCGTCAATTCATTGCAGATCCTTCTGCATTTCAGTGCAATTTTCCATTGTTACAATCTCTCGATATACTAGAGAATCATTCGCAAAAGGCCTCATTTACTTCCGATGTTATCCACGAGGTCACTTATATATAGTGTGAATAGCAACGGTCCTACGACACTCCCCTGCGGCACACCTGCTTACTTCGGAAGACTTCTCTCCATTGAGAATGACATGCTCCGTTCTGTTATCTAGCAACTTTTGAATCCAATTACACAATTGGTCTGATAGTCCACACGCTCTTACTTTGTTGATTAAACGACTGTGGAGAATTGCATCAAACGCCTTGCGGAAGTCAAGAAACCTGGGAACCACCTCTATGGCCCTCTGAATCTCGTGGACGAATAGCGCGAGCTGGGTTTCACAAGATCGTCTTTTTTGAAACCCACGCTGATTCCTACAGAGTAGATTTCTAGTCTCCAGAAAAGTCATTATACTCGAACATAATACGTGTTCGAAAATTCTGCAACTGATCGACGTTAGAGATATAGGTCTATAGTTCTGCATATCTGTTCAACGTCCCTTCTTGAAAACGGGGATGACCTGTGCTCTTTTCCAATCCTTTGGAACGCCACGCTCTTCTAGAGACCTACGGTACACCGCTGCAAGAAGGGGGGCAAGTTCCTTCGCGTACTTTGTGCAAAATCGAACTGGTGTCCCATGAGGTTTTGAGCGATTTTCATTGTTTATCTATCCCTCCCGTTGTCTAATTCGATATCTACCATTTTGTCATCTGTGCGACAATCTAGAGAGGAACTACAGTGCAGTCCTCCTCTGTGAAACAACTTTGGAAAAAGACAATTAGTATTTTGACCTTTAGTCTGTCATCTTCTGTTTCAGTACCATTTTGGTCACAGAGTGTCTGGACATTTTGTTTTGATCCACCTACCGCTTTGACATAAGACCAAAATTTCTTACGATTTTCTGCCAAGCAGGTACATAGAACTTTACTTTCGAATTCATTGAACGCCTCACGCATAGCCCTCCTCACACTACATTCCTCTTCGCGTATTTTTTGTTTCTCTACAAGGCTTTTGCTATGTTTATGTTTGCCGTGAAGTTCCCTTTGCTTCCGCCGCAGTTTTCTAACTCTGTTGTTGTACCACTGTGGCTCTTTTCCATCTCTTACGATCTTGCTTGGCACATACTCATCTAATGCACATTGTACGATGCTTTTGAACTTTGTCCACTGATCCTCAACACTATCTGTACTTGAGACAAAACTGTTTTGCGTTAACCTGTTTCAAAGAGTTAGTGTCTGTTTGTCACCAGAAGGACTCATATGTTATCGCCACGAGTCGGTTCTCTGTTTATTCTCGACTTCATGTAGTTTGGTAAAGAACATATTTAAAATAGAGTTAAGGGACTAGTTGCAAGGGTACAAAACTGCCTGTTACACACACCCGGTTGCAGGCACATGACATTGTTGTTATGGACACAACCACTACTAAACAGCTTATCAATTAGCTCAATTTGGGTCATCGTTGGAGCACTTAACCACATTAGAAGTGTAATAAAGAGAATGTTTATTTGTCGGAGAAGGCATGTTTTGGCGTCAGAACCTCTGCGTAAAGATCACTGAGTCGTGTTGCTCCCAGCTGAAGTGGTCGGGAAGACGGATGGCCGATTGTATGAGAAGTGACAACAGACTGGGTTCCGCGAGGAGTTGATGGCTATTGCTTTTCCACTGTGGGTTCGTCAGTCGAAGTAACATCTTGATAACAAGCTGTAGGCTGGCGATTTACTTGAATCCTTTTCCCTTGCATGTGATTTCGTCGGGAACGACCATTGGTTGGTCGGTCGGTCATCTCAGCGGCCCATGAGTATTGGGTCTTCTGGCCGCTTCTGCGTTGCATGTGCGCCTGATTATTTGCAATTCGTCCCTGTTGCTACACACATACTGGTTTTAGTATTGTCCGAGTTGCTTGTGGTATTGTGTTTTCTTGTATGTGTGAAGGGGTCCAACTAAGAAGAGTCCTACTGGGATAGGTAAGACAATTATTGCGCCAAGTTGTTATAGTCTTTTTTTTTTTTAAATTGTAGTTTAGAATTACATTGGTCGTCCAAGAGGCTGTCGGTTAGACCCAGCCATACAGGGAGATGTGAAGATGGTTGTAATGTAGCGGACACTATGGGCTGTTGGTGAACGCCCTCTAGTGATACGAGCAGTATTTGTAGCTGGTGAAATTTTTGAATGAGCAGTCAATCTTAACGCAGTCCGAGTTCCGAGTTCTGGATTTGTGGAGGCAAATTGTTGTAGTTACCTTATATATATATATATATATATATATATATATATATATATTAGTTAACAAATTCAGACTTTTTTCTGCATCTGGTTTGTAAATGGGTGGATGTGCCTAATGTTGGTGTGCTAAATACACTTGTAAAATAAGTTTTTCTTTATGACCTCACATTTCCAAGATCCACAGCAGAATAAAAAATGGTTGTAATAATGAAAATTGACATAATTAAGTCAAAGAAAGATACACATTTAGAACAATTGAAATCAATTCTATTTTGTATTTGTATATGGGCATGATGCAAATAAAAGGTCCAAATTAGTTCTGAAGATTTTTCACATTTATTCGTCTTTGGTCTTTGAAAAATGCGACGACTGAGCTGCTCTTTTGTTTGCCGTTTGATCACTCCCCCTAACAAGCGCCAGCAGTAGTCACCAATCGTCGAAGGGTTACAATGGCCTTGGTAACGGTGTTCCATGGTAAGAATCTCTTGTTGAAAGTGTTCGCCATGCTCCTTGATTACGGATCCCACATTTTCTGGGGAGAATCAAGGTGAGAATGTAAAAATTGAATTTTAAGCGACATTCTGCCTCCCATGCTCTTATAGTTGTCCAATAGATTATTCACAGTGGTAACATAGTTTTGTCTATTATGTCACCCTAAAAGCCACAATTTCTTTAAAAGAAGACCAAGCAGCTAATTGGATATCTGTGATCCTACAAGAGGTAGGATCTTTCAGCAATTTTCTTATTTGTGGTCCAACAAATATACCCTCTTTCTGCTTTGGCTCACTTAATTTGGGAAACTTTTCTGTTGAGTGATTGACAGCTTCAACTTTTTTATCCAGAGCTTTTACAGAGTTCTTGATACGGTCCAACTTTATATGAAGGGGAGACTAAATAACTTAATCGGGCTCACCCAATGGGGTATTATTCACTTTTCCGATTCCTGGACCATATGACTTCCTTATAGGCCATTCCTTGACTGTATAGTGGTTCTTGGTGTCACAAAAGCAGCAGTATTTCGTGATTCCATCCTGTAAACTCTTAAGGAGTGCAACAACTTTTAAATCACAGGAAAGCAGCCACTCATAATACTTATATTTGATTGCCTGTAATAGCAAAGCCATGATTTCATAATTTTCTTTCACGTCTATAGCTTAAGACAAATGTACCGATGGAAATGCATTGTCGTTATGCAGTAATACTGCTTTAAAGTTAGTTTTGCTGGAGCCAATAAATAGTCGCCACTCCTGTGGATTATATTGTACGTCTAGATGCATCATCAGACCATTTACATATCTACATACACACATTGGAGTCTGCATATCGAAATACTGAGTGAAGGAAGCACCTCTTGATGCGACACAGGATTTTTTTTTCTCCTGGAGCTAGAAGATTCCGTTGTTGCAGGTTGGAGCCCAAAAGTTCAGCTTGCTGTTTCGAAAGTTGTAGATCGAGAACCAAATTGTTCAATTCCTTTGATTAAAGAGCTGAGACCATGTGTCATGAGAGTGAGGGCAGTACTCTTCTTTATGTTCAATACTTTCTGATTCACTTGACACTTGACACAAGGCCTGGTTCCGTGGCTTTCAAGATACAGACAGGAACAGGCAGCCCCCCCCCCCCCCCAAACCACTTATCATAGGGCACAGGCAAATGCACTGAAGATACATGTAGATACTTTAGTTTATGTCTAGTTTTGACTGAATATCCAAAAACATTTTTAAGACCCAAGTAACAGTCTGAATAATCGTCATTAGGCCCTCACCACACCATCGGAACAGCGAATGGCATGGTTCGGCGTATTGCTTTTAACCATTAGCTTAAGCCTGTGGCACAGGTTATGAAGGCAATATGAGGTGCAAAATTTTTATCTTGATAACCAACAGGAAAATCAAAATAGTGATTGGTTTTCTTTGGGGTTTTGGAGTGAATTTCCCACAAACATAACAAAAGTAGTCATGGTGGTTTAGACAGCAACGAGATTTGCTAGTTGCCTTCTTTCTTAGTGTAAATTTTAAACCGAAAGAGCTTGCACTGTCTTTCACAGGAAACACTCACAGAGGATCTCTTTCACACCACTGGATTATCAAACCAACCATTTATTAACGATCTATAGATCTTCTAGCTCTCCTCTGCAAAACGAAAACAAACAACTAAACATCAAAACAGAAGAACAGCAAAAGCAAAATACTGAATATGAGAAATAAAAAACTTTTAAAAACTCGAAAACGGGGAGTTCTGGAACATTTTGAAAGGTATATTCGGATTCTACACACCAAAATACATACTAATTGCTGTATCACATCCCAGATGCAAAACGGCTGTGGGCTAGTGTTATTTTTTGGGATTAAGTATTAAAATCATATTTATGTGTTTTTAATCTTTTTCAAACGAGAGGGTCAAATTGGCAGAATGTTCAAATGGCAAATTATTCTTGTGTTTTACGTGATTCCTGTCTAACACTAATGTCGGGATCTCAGTTTTGCAGGCTGGGGTAGTTAGCCATATTGTACGCTGACCCAGCTGCTGGTTGTCCGACAGGCCAACAAACTGTTGCCATGTGCCTCACAAGCCAACTGACTTGACGTCTTTGGAGAGGAAGCGGGCGTGGTTCTGACTGGAAGCCAGCACTACGATCTCATTGGAACAGGTATTTCATGCCGTGTGTCAGTTGCGGGCCGTAGGTCATCTAAATTCTTATGGTTATCGCGAGGCTCTGTCCCTGGGAACATCTTAATGTTCCGTTCCTAGCTAAATTTGCTCTTGCCTGCCTTCTCCTCCGGGAATCAAGCCCCAACATTGTGCAAATATGAAGGTTTCAAGCCTTCAGACAGTTACTAAATTTCACCGAGCTATACTCTATTTCAAGACATTTCGTAGACACACACACACACACACACGCACACACACACACACACAGACACACACACACACACACACACACACACACACACACACACACACACACACACACATACACACACACTGATACCCTGAAGAGCCAAAGAAACTGGTACATCAGCCTAATATCGTGTAGGGCCTCCGCAAGCACGCTGAAGTGCTGCAACAGAACGTGGAATGGACTCTACTAATGTCTGAAATAGTGCTGGAGGGAACCGACAACATGAATCCTGCACGGCTGTCCAAAAATACTGTTCTGAACAGCACATTGCAAGGCATCCCAGATATGCTCAATTGTATTCATGTCTGGGGACTCTGGTGGCCAGCGGAAATGTTTAAACTCAGAAGAGTGTTCCTGGAGCCACTCTGTAGCAATTCTGGACGTGTGGGGAGTCGCATTGTCCGGTTGTAATAGCCCAAGTACGTCGGAATTCACAGTGGACATGAATGGATGCAGATAAGCAGACAGGATAGTTATGTACGAGCCACCTGTCAGAATAGTATCTAGACGTATAAGGAGTCCAATATCACTCGAACTGCACAATCTCCACACCATTACAGAGCCTCCACCAGCTTCAACAGTCCACTGCTGACATACAGGGTCCATGGATTCACTAGTTCGTCTCCATACATGTACACGTCCATCCGCTCAATGCAATTGGAACCGAGGCTCGTCCGATCAGGCAACATGTTTCCAGTCATCAACAGTCCAAAGTCGGTGCGACGGGCCCAGGCAAGATGTAAGGGTTTGTGTCGTGCAGGCATCAAGGGCACACGAGTGGGTCTTCGGCTCCGAAAGCCCATATAGATGCTGTTTCGTTGACTGATTGGCACACTGACACCTGTTGACGGCCCAGCATTGAAATCTGCAGAATTTTGTGTAAGGATTGCACTTCTGTGACGTTGAACGGTTCTCTTGAGTCGTCGTTGGTCCCGTTCTTGCAGGATATTTTTCCGGTCGCCGCGATGTCGGAGATTTGATGTTCTACGGATTCCTGATATTCACGGTACTCTTGTATAATGGTCGCACGGGAAAATCTCCACTTCATCGATACCTCGGAGAAGCTGTGTCCCATCGCTCATGTGCGGAGTACAACACAACGTTCAAAGTCACTTAAATCTTGATAATCTGCCATTGTGTCAGCAGTAACGAATCTAACAACTGCGTCAGAGACTTGTTGTCTTATATTAGCGTTGCCGACCGCAGCGCCGTATTCTGCCAGTTTATACATCTCTGTTGCCAATTTGTTAAACGCTTAAGACCTTACAGACCTTCTTGGCGTGACTGTTTTTACAAATGTTGAATTCTTGGTAGCCACCACAGCGGCATAGTAGTTCTGAAGCGGGTCACTTACTCTCTTAAATTGCTGTAGAAGAATAGTGAAATATATTGTCTATTTCTACGAAAGCGTTAATTTTTTTAAAAAGAGAAATATTTCTATGCCTTCTGGGGCTCTGTATTGATACTGACCTTGCAGCGATTAGCACTTTGTGTTTGCTGATGTTGGTCTTGTGTAATTTTTTTTAAAGGGGGATCAATTTCAGAGCAAAGTCTTAAGCGCTCCTGGCTCTATGTGATCACTGGTCGTTGTTAACTGGTTTTTCGTTTCATTCCATTGTAAAAGAAAACATAAAATATTTTCACGAAATAAATCTAGATGTTGTCAACCACAAGTGATGTGGAACCTGTGGCTTAGCCCTTCGACGGATTCCCGCCACCACGAATAAAAGATCACTTCAGTCACTATTATTTTGAAGCACCAACAGACAGCGATAGAGAAACAGCTTTCTTCAGCTTCCGTTACTTTTTACTGGCTGCCGTCGTAGAAGACTTTTTAGCTTTTACGAATAATTTAAAACAGTGATTCCATTAGGTACAGCCAAAATAGGGATTTGTTCGCTCAGGTAGGATATTTACAGTTGTTCAAGAATCAACAACTACAAGTCTTCAGACACATTTTGTAGTTTTTACTGAACTGCACTGTGCACTTGCACTGTTCAGAGCTCTTCATCAGCTGCTTATTACTACATGTTGTAATTATTTCTATATAGCAGTCCTGACAGGCGCAATTCAGCACAATGTTTCAGGGTTAACAAACGTTTTCTGTTGACTAGAGAATTGTAGTTTCGCAGCAAGTTTTCAGACTCCAAGACCTGAAAAGAAGATTTTAGATATCAAAGATTTCCAAACACTAAGGCTTTGAGTATATAACAAGAACATGCAGCCCGAGGAAGCTACTTTCACGTGAGAGATCGATTTCGCAGAGGATCTTAAAGCGGTAGGAAATCTACGACCCTCGAATTCCTGTCCGGAACTCGTGTTCTATTTCCCAGAAAGTTACATGATGTTCTCACTCCTGTCCTCAGAGTAAGGTTGACCCTGGAAACCGTGATTTATTATCAATAACATTTTTTCGCAAGTCTACGTGTGAACACTAATGATGCGAGATGCACACAAAAACTGTGGGTTGATATCTGGAGCGGTGTGTTTGCCGACTGTCGTGATTTCTCGCTCTGTCGATGCGGACATCTACACATGCCCAGCAACCGATGGAGGCTGGGGAAAACCGCAAATAGAGTGCTCCACCACAAGCAGTGGCTGAGACCCAATTCCGTGCAATTGTCACAAAAAGCAAAGATTAATTTGCTCTCCTTCTTGCAACAACATCCTTTGTCGATCACTTCTCCTTCCAACAACTGTCTCCTAGAATATATGGGGCCGGTAATGCGTGTTTGAAGAATGGTATTACGTACTGTCACGCAGAAAAGAAATGTCATTGGTGCTACAGGTCCCGTTTCTTTCTTATAGACGTCAATCTTCGAAATGCCACAGCCGTCCTCAATCTGTAACAGAAGCTCTTGTTTTCTCACGTTGTTTCAGATACCCAAGCTTTTCCTCTCTATCTCCTCATGTAACGTGTACTTCAGGTATGGTATTCAATTGATTCAATTGCTGAGCAAAACTGACTGTTGGTTGGCCCAGTGTTGTGCATGTGGACATTGTCGTGAAATATAACTTTAAGCTTGGTGAAAGGCAAAATCTGAAATAAAGAAAATCAATCTCATTAAATGTCAAAACAAACTAATTGTGTACTCAGTGAAAACAACACTACTAAACTCAGTACAGAAGTACATTATGAATGTTGCATGACATGAAGTGCAATCTACAGAAGTAAATTACAGCTCTTCTCTGAAGAACATTTCTGTCTGAACTTACCAACATTTTTCACAGAAAATTAATCTACTTGCTAGCACGACAGCGGACAATCCAAACTACACACTTTTTTGCTCAGGAATGCAAGTCGAGATCTACCATGAAATGAGAGTGACGTATTTCTTGCTCAGCATTCTGTATGTGTGTCTGAAGTGCTGATGCTCACGGAAGCAAATGCAAATCATTAGATGCAGCAGCTAAAGAAATATAAACTACTCACTTCTAACTTCTCTGCTGTCGCTTTTCAAAGAAAATCGTTCCTGAGAAACCAAACTACGGCAAAAAAGACTGCACGCGTAAGAAGTCTCTTAACAATTGCAAGATTGTCTCATTAAAAAAAAAAAAAGAAACCTATAGACATTACAACCAATTGAGTTGTTTGTGACACAGTGAAAAACAAAGAGATCACATTAGCACTAAGCATGAATGTTATTTGTTGTCTGAGGGACAAAGATATTCTTCAATTAATAGTTCAGACAACATACATTTCTTTCTTGAGCATGCATTGGTTATCTTGAGGAAACCCTCCAAAAATTTTCTCCATCAACAGAAACAATTATGTGTGTTTGTAAACAAGTTTTCATCTCCATAAAACATTTTTCCAGATGATTTGTTCAGGTTCACACACAAAATCGCCTTCTCTAAAATCTCGCCTGCTCGCTACTATTCCTCAAATAACAAGCCCACAGCGCTGCACAACTGACTGACTAGCACGTCAACCAAAGACGAAACCAAGAAAAAAGTCAAGCATCTTATTCACTATCCAGGGGGCGGATGAATTATTTACAAGAAAAGAAAACACATGAAAACCCATTTTTGAAGTTCCTAACATTTCTACATATATTTTACTTGATTTCTTCACAACCGTGAAATCACATTTTCAGCAGGTTAGGGATACTTTCCGTACACATTTTCTGCAGACGGATTTTTTGAATTTCTTACCTCAGCGATGCAGATGGCCGTACCGTAGGTGCAACCACAACGGAGGGGTATCTGTTGAGAGGTCAGTCAACGTGTGGTTCATGAGGAGGGGCAACAGCATTTTCAGTAGTTTCAGGGGCAACAGTCTGGATGACTGACTGACCTGTCCTTGCAACATTAACCAAAACGACCTTGCTGTGCTGGTACTGCGAACGGCTGAAAGCAAGGGGAAACTGCGGCCGTAATTTTTCCCTAGGGCATGCAGCTTTACTGTATGGATAAATGATAATGGCGTCCTCTTGGGTAAAATATTCCGGAGGTAAAATAGTCCCCCATTCGGATCTCCGGGCGGGGACTACTCAAGAGGACGTCGTTATCAGGATAATGAAAACTGGCGTTCTACGGACTGGAATGTGGAACGTCAGATCCCTTAACCGGGCAGGAAGATTAGAAAATTTAAAAATGGAAATGGATAGGTTAAAGTTAGATATAGTGGGAATTAGCGAAGTTCGGTGGCAGGAGGAACAAGACTTCTGGTCAGGTAACTACAGGGTTATAAACACAAATTCAAATAGGGGTAATGCAGGAGTAGGTTTAATAATGAATAGGAAAATAGGAGTACGGGTAAGCTACTACAAACAGCATAGTGAACGCATTATTGTGGCCAAGATAGATACGAAGCCCACACCTACGAAGTAGTAAAAGTTTAAATGCCAACTAGCTCTGCAGATGATGAAGAAATTGAAGAAATGTATGATGAGATAAAAGAAATTATTCAGGTAGTGAAGGGAGACGAAAATTTAGTAGTCGTGAGTGACTGGAATTCGAGAGTAGGAAAAGGGAGAGAAGGAAACATAGTAGGTGTATATGAATTGGGGCTAAGAAATGAAAGAGGAAGCCGCCTGGTAGAGTTTTGCACAGAGCATAACTTCATCAAAGCTAATACTTGGTTGAAAAATCATGAAAGAAGGTTGTATACATGGAAGATTCTTGGAGATACTAGAAGGTATAAGATAGATTATATAATGGTAAGACAGAGATTTAGGAAACAGGTTTTAAATTGTAAGACATTTCCAAGGCTTGTGTGGACACTATCTATTGGTTATGAACTGTAGATTAAAACTGAAGAAACGGCAAAAAGGTGGGAATTTAAGGAGATGAGACCTGGATAAACTGAAAGAAACAGAGGTTGTGCAGAGTTTCAGGGACAGAATAAGTGAACAATTGACAGGAATGGGGCAAAGAAGTTCAGTAGAAGAAGAATGGGTAGCTCTGAGGGATGAAGTAGTGAAGGCAGCAGAGGATCAAGTAGGTAAAAAGACGAGGGCTAGTAGAACTCCTTAGGTACCAGAAGAAATATTGAACTTAACTGATGAAAGGAGAAAATATAAAAATGCAGTAAATGAAGCAGGCAAAAAGGAATACAAACGTCTCAAAAATGAGATCGACAGGAAGTGCAAAATGGCTAAGCAGGGATGGCTAGAGGACAAATGTAATGATGTAGAGGCTTATATCAATAGGGGTATTATAGATACTGCCTACAGGACAATTAAAGAGACCTTTGGAGAAAAGAGATCCACTTATATGAGTATCGAGAGCTCAGATGGAAACCCAGTGCTAAGCAAAGAAGGGAAAGCAGAAAGGTGGAAGGAGTATATAGAGGGTCTATACAAGGGCTATGTACTTGAGGACAATATTATGGAAATGGCAGAGTATGTAGATGAATATGAAACGGGAGATACGATACTGCGTGAAAAGTTTGACATAGCACTGAAAGACCTGAGTCGAAACATCTGGTGAGCAAGATGTATGAGACAGGCGAAATTCCCTCAGACTTCAAGAAGGATATAATAATTCCAACCCCAAAGAAAGCAGGTGTTGACAGATGTGAAAATTACCGAACTATCAGTTTAATAAGTCACAGCTGCAAAAACACGTGAGGCAATACTGACCTTACGACTTATCGTAGAAGAAAGATTAAGGAAAGGTAAACCTATGTTTCTAGCGTTTGTAGACTCAGAGAAAACTTTTGACAATGTTAATTGGAATACTATCTTTCAAATTCTAAAGGTGGCAGGGGTAAAATACAGGGAGCGAAGGGCTATTTACAATATGTATAGAAACCAGATGGCAGTTATAAGAGTCGAGGGACATGAAAGGGAGGCAGTGGTTTTGAATGGAGTAAGACAGGGTTGTAGTCTCTCCTCGACGTTATTCAATCTGTATATTGAGCAAGCAGTAAAGGAAACAAAAGAAAAATTCGGATTAGGTATTAAAATCAATGGGGATGAGATAAAAACTTTGAGATTTGCCAATGACATCGTAATTTTATCAGAGGCAGCAAAGGACTTGGAAGAGCAATTGAACGGAATGGACAGTGTCTTGAAAGGAGCATAAAAGATAAACATCAACAAAAGCAAAACGAGGATAATGGAATGTAGTCGAATTAAGTCGGCAGATGCTGAGGAAATTAGATTAGGAGATGAGACACTTAAAGTTGTAAACGAGTTTTGCTATTTGGGTAGCAAAATAACTGATGATGATCGAAGTAGAGAAGATATAAAATGTAGACAGGCAATGGCAAGGAAAGCGTTTCTGAAGAAGAGAAATTTGTTAACATCGAGTATAGATTGGAGTGTCAGGAAGTCGTTTCTGAAAGTGTTTGTATGGAGTGTAGGCATGTATGGAAGTAAAACATGGACGATAAATAGTTTGGACAAGAAGAGAACAGAAGCTTTCGAAATGTGGTGCTACAGAAGAATGCTGAAGATTAGATGGGTAGATCATGTAAGTAATGAGGAGGTATTGAATAGAATTAGGGAGAAGAGGAGTTTGTGGCACAACTTGACAAGAAGAAGGGACCGGTTGGTAGGTCATGCTCTGAGGCATCAAGGGATCTCAAATTTAGCATTGGAGGGCAGTGTGGAGGATAAAAATCGTAGAGGGAGACCAAGAGATGAATACACTAAGCAGATTCAGAAGGATGTGGGTTGCAGTAAGTACTGGGAGATGAAGAAGCTTGCACAGGATAGGGTAGCATGGAGAGCTGCATCAAACCAGTCTCAGGACTGAAGACCACAACAACAACAACAACGCAGATGTGGTTCGTCTTGTTTCTTATGCACCTTCTAATTTGACGTCTCTTTCGATTTATTAAGTTGCCTTGTTCCAAAAAAGTTTCTTCGTCAGCTTCGCTTTCTTGTTCCTGCGACGCCTTGTGTTCTATTGGGTTCATGAGTCCATTTTACGGCCTATCTCGTCAATTATATTTCAGTAATTTAGTTGTTCACAGTGTTTGCCAGGCTTCTCGTGTGTCCCTGGACGTCCTATACCTCCGGCATGATATTAAATGTCTCCCCGGTTATTCGCCGATTCCTACCCTCTCACCCGACTCCGCGCGTCTGTGTTTGCCTCTCTCTGTTTGTTTTGTTTTATAGTCTTCTATTTGTTTGTTATCCATTTCACTTCCTTTCTACAACTTTGTGCTTAACATTTTCGGTAGTTTGATAATTCGTTCAACTACTATGTCAATACGATTAAAAGTTTATACAAGAAGAGAATAGAGGCTTTCGTCTACAAGTGATGGGATATCTTCTAAGAAAGTCAGAAATCTTAGGAAGTGTAATCCGAACTGGCAAAATAGCTATTACTGGTTAAGACAAGTAAATGACTACTCGTACAAGATTTCTCTTGTGCTCATGGGGGCACTGCTGATGTAGAGCAACATGCATCTATTAAATCTCATATGACTGTTGCTAGCAATAGAGCATCAAGTACCTAAGCCAAATATTCTCAAAGCCTGGACCATCTTCCTTTAGACGGACTAGATTGCTTCTGGAGAGTTCGCATCTGTTTGTCACACTGTAAAGCATTCTCTTAGTTACAATAATATGAATAGTTCACACAAATGTACCTGCAGTTATTCAAAAATGCTCAAAGTTTTAGCCGCGGGAGATGCGAAGTATTGGCCAAAGAAACTGTTAAACATATTTTAAAGACGAACCAAGAATAGTTCTGCCGTTTCCTACAGTGATAGGCACATATATATATATATATGTATATCCAGTTTGCTTACGGTTCTTTGGTTAGGATACTGTGCTTTAAAAGACAGTACTGATAAACTGGAGTTGGATGTAGAAAGTTTGATATTGAAAATATACCGTCATTTCAGTAGATCTGTGAAACGAAGAGCGGACTTGCAACTCCAGTTTCAAGCGAATGAGACGCAATGTTCAGAAATTATAAACAATGTTCCCACGAGATTTTTATCTCTTGGTCCTTCTCCCGAAAGAGTATAAAAAATACAGCCTGCACTAAAACCTCCTGCAATGAATGACCTCGTCTATTAGAGAAGATAACCACAAATGAAGAAGAAGAGGAAAAATCTTCAGCGTATTCATCGTTTCTGCATAGCGTATTGTTTTTAGTAGAAACAATAATGAAGAAGACTGAATCGGATTATCCGTCAGTTATTGATATGCATTCTCAAATGCATAGGATTTCAGCCAGGAATGAGAGACAATTTTTTCCAAAGTAAGACAAGAGAAATGGTTAGTGAATTAAACACTAAAGCAAAAGAATATATTCGGAATGATTTTCTACATTTCTGCACCAATTTTGCAGTATATTTGTTACCACGACTTGCTTTATCAGAAAACAACATTCTTTCCTAGGTGCTATTTCTAAAGTTAAAGTCACAAATAGATTACTACCGTTTTCAAAATCTTCGGAACATTTAAGGATCGATCAACTGAATATTGATTCTTTACACGAAGAATTTCAAATACTTAAAAGAAGCATTGACATAACACAATCTTTTGACGAGAAAAATAAGCTGGCAATTGAGAAATAGAAGAAAATAATAGAAGGGATTTCCAATAATGGAATCCCTAAAATTATTGGCGTCTTATCATTCATCTTTAGTATCCTTAGTTCCAACTGTTCCGTAGTAATGGTTTTTTTTCACAGATGACACTGAAATGGTTTGACGTACAAAACAAATGTAAGCGGAATTTGGTAAAAAGTGAATTAATGGCCATTTGTAATTATAATAGTAATTTCATAGATTTTTTTAAATGCATAAACTCAGACAAAAAGTGTTAAAATTTACACATTCTTCGTTAAAACATAAAAGACCGATAAATCACAAAAAATTATAATAAATCACAAAAATTATTTTATTTTTCTTTTGTCCTGGTTAAAATATGAAATCCCATTGTTTGTTTAAGATAAATCACACGCTTTCATCGCTGCCATGTCTAGAATATTGTAAAAGATATGCATCTGCGGTGTCAACTTCGGAAAGCAAGCGTTGTGGATTACTGACGAATTATTTGATCAACAACTTCTACAAACAACTGCTTGGCATTTTAAGACTGTACCGTTTCTGGTATCTTCTTATCTTCTTCGCTCACTCCTACTTGAAGATGTTAAGTGCTACAATAATGACAGTCTTGCGCATCTTTCTTTGGTACACACTTACGATGCGCTCTTGATTGTTCGACTTTCTCAAAATTATAGTGGAATCTAAGTCACAATTATTCTTCTGTTGGCTAGTTCATTGTCCCCAGTAATAATGATTTCTTCTATTGATGTTTCTTGACGAGTTGAAGAGATGTAATGAAGTTTTCTGTTGTCACGTTCCTTATTTGGGTTAGAAATGACAAACCATCTGATTGTGTGGTAGGCTTTCCTGCTCACCAAAGTGAGGGATAGTAATGTTGTACTTCGATGTACGTCTGCAGCTACCTAAAACTTTAATCCGAAGTTTCCAGTTTGTTACCTATAACTGAGCAAAGTTTTAACTTGTTTTGCTTGCAAATGACTGGTAGATAGCCGTAATATTTTCACCATGTCGGTAATAACGGGAAGAATTTTGTACGAAGTACCTCCATGTTTCAAAACTAAGTGCAAACTTGTCAGTATTAAGCGTTGATACTAGGATGACTCCTCTTGAAAACGTAGATAAATCTGGTACGTTGGCAGAGTTTGTCCCTTTTAATCCTATCTCCGATAAAAATAGGACCTCACGATCGCGACCAGAGGTCATCCACGTAAATAACTTTGGCACAAAAACATCTATAGCGTACATGATATCAATCATCGTCGCCACTTTCTGCAACGATGAGATTCAAGTGATTTTTTTTAAATTTCATTCAGAGCGTATGGTTCTTCGTGTCCCTTTGTATACTGTGCCACCTTCACTACTGAGCCAGTTGGTTTCTGAGACTGTGGTGGAGAAATCTGGGGCTGGGAGACGTCTACTGACGGTAACTCGTCATTCTCTCTATCTGCAACGTCAGTTATCCGTTGGAAAAATCATTACCTGAATCAGATAAATCAAATTCTGATTCAGTACCCGAGTTCTGCAGAGTATGCAAAAGTTCTTCGTTAGTAAGCAACGCTGATACGACGTAATAGAAAACGTTTGTTGAAACATAAAAAATAAATAAATAACTCAGCGATTCTCAACCCAGCCTGACGTATTTCCCACTACTCTATGTTGGGGGGGAGGGGGGAGGGTCGGGGGGGGGGGAGAGAAGGAGGTGAGCTTATTCATAGAAAATGTTATTGTTGTTGTGATGTTTAGTCCGAAGTCGGGTTTGAAGCTACTGAGTCTGCGTACTGTACAAGTATTCATCTCGTCTTTGTTTCACTTCCATACATGGCTACAATCCAAACAAGTACTTTCAGAAAAGACTTCCAGACACGTAAATCTCTCTTATTCAGATGCATTTTTCTTGTAATTGCCAGTCTACATTTTATATCCTCTCTGCTTCAGCCATTATCAGTTATTTTGCTGCCCAGATAGCAAAACTCATCTTCTACTGTAAGTGTCTCGTTTCCTAATCTAATTCATGAGGGATTTTTTTTTTTTTTTTTTTTTTTGTCGTCAGTCTACTGACTGGTTTGAAGCGGCCCGCCACGAATTCCTTTCCTGTGCTAACCTCTTCATCTCAGAGTAGCACTTGCAACCTACGTCCTCAATTATTTGCTTGACGTATTCCAATCTCTGTCTACCTCTACAGTTTTTGCCCTCTACAGCTCCCTCTAGTACCATGGAAGTCACTCTCTCATGTCTTAGCAGATGTCCTATCATCCTGTCCCTTCTCCTTATCAGTGTTTTCCACATATTCCTTTCCTTTCCGATTATGCGTAGAACCTCCTCATTCCTTACCTTATCAGTAGACCCAATTTTCAACATTCGTCTATAGCACCACATCTCAAATGCTTCGATTCTCTTCTGTTCTGGTTTTCCCACAGTCCATGTTTCATTACCATAGAATGCTGTACTCCAGACATACATCGTCAGAAATTTCTTCCTCAAATTAAGGCCGGTATTTGATATTAGTAGACTTCTCTTGGCCAGAAATGCCTTTTTTGCTATTGCGAGTCTGCTTTTGATGTCTTCCTTTCTCCGTCCGTCATCGGTTATTTTACTGCCTAGGTAGCAGGATTCCTTAACTTCATTGATTTCGTGACCATCAATCCTGATGTTAAGTTTCTCGCTGTTCTCATTTCTACTGCTTCTCATTACCTTCGTCTTTCTCCGATTTACTCTCAAACCATACTGTGCACTCATTAGACTGTTCATTCCGTTCAACAGATCATTTAATTCTTCTTCACTTTCACTATGGATAGCAATGTCATCAGCGAATCGTATCATTGATATCCTTTCAGCTTGTATTTTAATTCCAATCCTGAACCTTTCTTTTATTTCCATCATTGATTCCTCGATGTACAGATTGAAGAGTAGGGCAAAAGGCTACAGCCTTGTCTTACACCCTTCTTAATACGAGCACTTCGTTCTTGATCGTCCACTCTTATTAATCCGTCTTGGTTGTTGTACATATTGTATATGACCCGTCTCTCCCTATAGCTTACCCCTACTTTTTTCAGTATCTCGAACAGCTTGCACCATTTTATATTGTCGAACGCTTTTTCCAGGTCGACAAATCCTATGAATGTGTCTTGATTTTTCTTTAGCGTTGCTTCCATTATTAGCCGTAACGTCAGAGTTGCCTCTCTCGTGCCTTTACTTTTCCTAAAGCCAAACTGATCGTCACCTAGCGCATTCTCAATTTTCTTTTCCATTCTTCTGTATATTATTCTTGTAAGCAGCTTCGATGCATGAGCTGTTAGGCTGTTTGTGTGATAATTCTCGCACTTGTCAGTCTTGCCGTCTTCGGAATTGTGTGGATGATGCTTTTCCGAAAGTCAGATGGTATGTCGCCAGACTCCTATATTCTACACACCAACGTGAATAGTCGTTTTGTTGCCACTTCCCCTAATGATTTTAGAAATTATGATGGAATGTTATCTATCCCTTCTGCCTTATTTGACCGTAAGTCCTCCAAAGCTCTTTTAAATTCCGATTCTAATACTGGACCCCCTATCTCTTGTAAATCGACTTTTGTTTCTTCTTCTATCACATCAGACCAATCTTCACCCTCATAGACGCTTTCAATGTATTCTTTCCACCTATCTGCTCTCTCCTCTGCATTTAACAGTGGAATTCCCGTTGCACTCTTAATGTTAACACAGTTGCTTTTAATGTCACCATACGTTGTTTCGACTTTCCTGTATGCTGAGCCTGTTCTTCCGATAATCATATCTTTTTCGATGTCTTCACATTTTTCCTGCAGCCATTTCGTCTTAGCTTCCCTGCATTTCCTATTTATTTCATTCCTCAGCGACTTGTATTTCTGTATTCCTGATTTTCCCGGAACATGTTTGTACTTTCTCCTTTCATCAATCAACTGAAGTATTTCTTCTGTTACCCATGGTTTCTTCGCAGCTACCTTCTTTGTACCTATGTTTTCCTTCCCAACTTCTGTGATGGCCCCCTTTAGAGATGTCCATACCTCCTCAACTGTACTGCCTACTGCGCTATTCCTTATTGCTGTATCTATAGTGTTAGAGAACTTCAAACGTATCTAGTCATTCCTTTGAACTTCCGTATCCCACTTCTTAGCGTATTGATTCTTCCTGACTAATGTCTTGAACTTCAGCCTACTCTTCATCACTACTATATTGTGATCTGAGTCTATATCCGCTCCTGGGTACGCTTTACAATCCAGTATCTGATTTCGGAATCTCTGTCTGACCATGGTGTAATCTAATTGAAATCTTCCCGTATCTCCCGGCCTTTTCCAAGTATATCTCCTCCTCTTGTGATTCTTGAACAGGGTATTCGCTATAACTAACTGAAACTTGTTACAGAACTCAGTCTTTCTCCTCTTTCATTCCTTGTCCCAAGCCCATATTCTCCTGTAACCTTTTCTTCTACTCCTTCACCTACTACTGCATTCCAGTCACCCATGACTATTAGATTTTCGTCCCCCTTTACATATTGCATTACCCTTTCAATATCCTCATACACTTTCTCTATCTGTTCATCTTCAGCTTGCGACGTTGGGATGTGTACCTGAACTATCGTTGTCGGTGTTGGTCTGCTGTCGATTCTGATTAGAACAACCTGGTCACTGAACTGTTCACAGTAACACACCCTTTGCCCTACCTTCCTATTCATAACGAATGCTACACCTGTTATACCATTTTCTGCTGCTGTTGATATTACCCGATACTCATCTGACCAGAAATCCTTGTCTTCCTTCCACTGCACTTCACTGACCCCTACTATATCTAGCTTGATCCTTTGCATTTCCCTTTTCAGATTTACTAGTTTCCCTACCACGTTCAAGCTTCTGACATTCCACGTCCCGACACGTAGAACGTTATCCTTTCGTTGATTATTCCTTATTACAAGATTTAATTCGACTACATTCCCTTACCCTCGTTTCGCTTTTGTTGATGTTTATCTTACATCCTCCTTTCAAGACACTATTCATTCCGTTCAACTGCTCTTAAAAGTTCCTTGCTGTCTCTGACAGAAATACAGTGTCATCTGAAAAACTAAGTATTTACTTCTTCTCCATGGACTTTAATTCCTGCTCTAAACTTTTATTTGGTTTCCTTTACTGCTTGCTCAACGCACAGTCTAAAGAACATCATGGATAGTCAGCAACCCAGTCTCACTTCCTTTTCGACCACTGCTTCATTTCCATGGCCTTAGACTCTTATAACTGACGTCTGGTTTCTGTTCAAACTGTAAGTAGCGTTTTCTTCCCTGTATTTTACCGCTGCTATCCTCAGAATTTCAAAGAGAGTATTCCAGTTACCATTATCAAAAGCTCTCTGTAAGTCTACAGGTACTATACAGGTAGGTTTGCCTTTCCTTAACCTATATTCTGCGAGAAGTCATGTCAGTATTTCTTCGCGTGTTCCCACGTTTCTCTGGAACCTAAACTAATATTCCCCGATGACGGCTTCTACCATTTTTTTCATTCTTGTTTAAAGGATTGTTGCTAATGTTTTGCAGCCATGACTTATTAAGCTAATATTTCTATGATATTCACACCAATCAGGATCTCTTTTCTTTGTAGTTGGAATTATTATATTTTTTTAAAAATCTTATGGTATTTCGCCTGTTTCATCCATCTTGTTTTCCAAATGGAACAGTTTGGTTATCCCAAGGCTATCAGCAGTTCTAACGGAATGTCGTCTATGCCAGGAGCGTTGTTTCGAGTTAGGTCTTCCACTGCTTTGTTAAATGCTTCTCGGAGTATCAGATCTCCCATGTCATCTTCATCTACGTCTCCTTCCATAACACTGCCCTCAAGTACATCTCCCTTGTATACACTTACCATGTGCCCCTTGCACTTTTCAGCTTAGGTCTGGCTTCCTATCTGAGCTCTTGGTGTTCATACACTTTGTTCTCTTTTCTCAAAAGGCCTTTTTAAGAATTGGAAAGAAATGAATTACGAAAATTATTACTTACTGAAAGGAGAGCAAAGCAAATACAATCTGACGTAATTAAAAACTGAATTCAATATATGCGGTGATGTAATGCAATTAAAAATAATACACAAAATGGTTCAAATGGCTCTGAGCACTATGGGACTCAACCGCTGTCGTCATTAGTCCCCTAGAACTTAGAACTACTTAAACCTAACCAACCTAAGGACATCACACACATCCATGCCCGAGGCAGGATTCGAACCTGCGACCGTAGCAGTCGCACGGTTCCGGACTGCGCGCCTAGAACCGCGAGACCACCGCGGCCGGCAAAAAAAAAAAAAAGAAAAAAAATAGTACACACATCAAAATAGTTTGCACCACCCAGGTTCCCAGAACTCCTCAAGATAGACGTTGACTGTGGATATCTTATCACATACAAAGTCGCTCTGACTGTTCAGAGAGCCGGCCGCTGTGGCCACGCGGTTCTAGGCGCTTCAGTCCGGAACCTCGCTACCACTACGGTCGAAGCTTGGAATCCTGCCTCGGGCATGGATGTGTATGATGCCCTTAGGTTAGTTAGATTTACCTAGTTCTAAGTCCAGGGGACTGACGTCCTCAGATCTTAAGTCCCATAGTGCTTAGAGCCATTTCAACATCCGCCTTAATAAGTGTAATAGATGAGCTGAAGCTTGCCATGGATGCTCAAGAGGCAGCTATCATGTGCCCATGAGCTTCTTAGACTTCAACATAGCCTATGATACAGTCGACTGCAATATTTTTTGTGTGTAAGTGCGTAAACCTGAAGGCGGCCACCGATAATCTCAATACCGACCTGTGCACGCTATGAAAGAGTGCGTAGGACAAAGGGATAAAGCTCAACCCATCCAAATCCCGAACGGTACTGGCAGGTCATTCTACTCTCATTAGCCCGAAGTATCGGGAATCCCTAGCACCTTTAACCTTAAATGGGACAAATATCATATTCTTCCCTACGCAATTTGTCTAGGAGTAACAACAGATGAAAATTGTAATTTGCAAGAAGACATCAGGTTCTCTCCATGCTATACAAAAACATAGAAGATTGTTCCCTCTTCACCTAAAAAGAGACTTGTCCAAACATTCATAATACCAATAATTGATCCTGTATTCAAGTGAGATCCATAGTTTGTCCTCACAGTAGCCTAAGCAGAAATACCCTTTCGCAAAGGTAGGTTCTTGAAAATACAGTCCCGTACAGGAAATTTCAGTTAGTAAAGGCAATAACTGTCAGTCGCTAATAATGATTGTTGCAAATACACATTTCGGTTCCTGTGTAGCCATCGTTGTGGGTAAATGTGAACACCATATTTCCAACTCCATGGATTTTATTCAGCGTTTAAAGCTGCTTCATATTGGTGCCTCTGATTTACTTGTTAGTTTTGATATGATGTCACTTTTTACTCGGGTCGCACTTGAAGAGTTATTGATTTTAATTAAGGAAAAACTTAATGTGGAAATGACGAAGATCTGCTGCCTTATTCTGACATCCACCTATTTTTTATTCGATGACAAATATTTTGTACCAACCGACGGTGTGGTTAGGGGAAGTCCTTAATCCCCCATAGTCGTGGAAATTGAAAAAGAGGGAAAGTTACCTTTTTTGGATGTACTAGTTTATAGAAAAGAAGACAGAACTCTTGGATGCAGTGTTTACAGGAATCCGACTCATACCGACCGGTATTTACATGCTACCAGTTGCCATCCACCTTTTCAATGTACCGGAGTCCTTCGGACCTTGGTTAAACGTGCATGTGCTTTCTCGGATGCTAAAAATTTACCACAGGAGCTGCAACGTCTTAAGGATGTGTTCAATAATAACGGCTATACGGACTGACGTGCTTCTGAGTTTGGACCTCGACCTGAACGTTCTGAAGACACCTTTAGGTCTGTGGCTTTTCTTCCGTATGGTGGGAATTTGTCTGCCAAGATAGGTAGACTTTTGAAGAAATATGAGATCAGATGTGTTTTTCGTCCGCCAGCTAAGATTCGAGCCCTTCTTGGCTCTATCAAAGCTGATCTAGGTTTGCGGAAGTCTGGCGTTTACAAAATACCGTGTGAGTTCGGGAATATGTACATTGGCCAAACCATTCCTACCTTCAACGACAGGTGTATTGAACATAATCGCCATACGCGATTATTACAACCAGATAAATCTGCGTTGGAAGAGCATTGCCTTTCCTAGGGACACAGGATGCTATACAGTGAGACGCAAGTAGCTTCTCGGTATTGGGATTGTGTTTTAAAATCATCTGTTGAAATCAGACTAGCAGATAATAATATTAATCGTAATAATGGATACCTGCTACGTAGAACGTAGAATCCAGCTTTATCAGACATGAAGAAACAACGGCACCTACATCGGCCAGCTATGAATAATCATTTGTAACGATATATCGTTTTCAACAGCATTCACCACCGGAGGCACTGCAACTCTTTTTGCGCCAGGGGGTAGCAGGAATGATTAAGAGCGTGCGCACTGTACCTAGCGCATGCGCTGTTGTACTTCCGATGCATATCAAGGCGCAGTCATTTGCGGGTGGAATCCACCCCCATCCTTCCTGACTCTCCTTGCTACCCTGTCCAATGTTCTCCTCTCCACTGGATTTTACCCCGATCTGAGGAAGACTTCCTATGTCCTGCTGTTCCCTAAACCTAACAAACCCCCCTCTGATACCTCTTCCTATCATCCCATCTGCCTCACCTCCGTGTTAAGCAAGGTCTTCGAGGCCATCCTCTGTCGCCGTATTCACCACAACATTAAACAGCACCACCTCCTTCCACTTACGTAACACGGCTTCCAGCTTTCCTTCTCTGCTGACGACCAGCTCCTTAACCTTGCCAATCTTCTTTCCCTCCAACGTAACCCCCGTCGCCCGCTATTTTTGTTTTCCTTGATCTCTGGAACGCCTATGACCGTGTCTGGCATCCTTCAAACTCCAGACTTATGTTCTTCCCATCAACCTCGTCAATCTCGTTGCTTAGTTCCTCTGCTATCGTCCCTCCTATGTGACTATCCACAATTGCAACTTCCATACTTACTATCCCTCTGCTGGCCTGGTCCGAGGCTCCGTCCTTTTCCCTCTCCTCTATCTCCTGTACACTGCTGATATGCCCAAACCCCGCCCTCCCCCCCTGCTCATCTTCTCCAGTTTGCTGATGACATCGCCGTCCTAGCTCTTTATCCTACCCTTCAATGGTCCCAAAGTACCACCCAAACCCACCTTGACTAATTCACCACTTGGTGCAACCAGTGGTTCCTCTATATCAACCCCTCCAAGACCCAGGCGAGTATCATAGGCCGCACCCCCCCCCCCCCCCACTCCTTCTGTCTCCATGATTTCTACCTCACCATTTATGACTGTCCTGTCGACCGCACTCCTACCCATAATTACCTTGGCCTCACCCTCGACCACCACCTCACCTGGACTCCCCATCTCCTTACCATCCAAAACGAAGCTCATAACAGACTCCGCCTCATGAAACTTCTGTCTGGCTGGACGTGGGGTCTGCATCCTTCCACCATCTTTCACACCTACAAATCCTTGATCCGCCCCATCCTCTGTTATGCCAGCATAGCTTGGATTTCCGCCCCTCCCCAGTTCTATAAGTTCTTCCAAATCTTTTAACATCATGCACTCCACCTTGCATTCTGCATCCGCCTTCCATCCCCCATGTGCATCCTCTATGACATCATCCCCTTCCCCCCCTCTCCTCTTCTTTGAATACATCCTCTCACTATAAATTGTCTGCCGCCTTCATACCCCTCACCCCCTGGTGTCTCCCTCTCCACCCCTAACCTGTTGCCGTGCCTTTATCGCTGTGTCCCACTCTCTCTCCATCTCCACACCCTCCGCCTCCTTTTCCAATGCAGCTTCCACCATCTACCCCTCCCAGATGATGAGCTTGACCCTTACATCAAACCTTCCTCCCAACTGTAACCCCATCTTCCTGCCTCCTCCTCAGGGCTCCCTCTCCTCCCCCTACCTTCTTCCTGAGCGGCTTCACCCTCCTACTCCCCCCTCACTTGCACTCCCTTTCAGTGTCTCCACCCTCCTTCCTCCCTTGTCTTCCTTCTTCATCTACTGCCTCACAAGTCTCTTGCGTCTTTGTGTTCCTGCTGACGCCCCTACTCTCTTCATTCCGCCATCTCCCCTGCTGCCCCTTGCTCCCCCCAACCCCCCCCCCCCCCTTTTCCATCATCCCCGACCTCTCTGTCGGTACGTCCAACCTGGCAGTTTTATACTTCAGCGTGTGTACTCCAAGTTGGTTTTAAGTGTGTTGTTCTGGAGTGGAGTGCCTTTAATACTATGGCCGACTTCTATCCTGTGCATGTGGATTCAGTGTCTTCTTTGTGTTTTAAGAATCGCAAACTGTGGTTTTTAATTTTATGTTGACTTTTTTAATTGTCCCCCCCCCCCACGAACGTCTCCTGTCAGTGTATTTTTACCTATATTATCTCCCCTTACCCTGTTTTATGGTCCCCTTTTTTATCGTCTTATATATGTAGCATTTTATTCTTGTATTAGTTGTCAGGTCACTCGGCTGAAGAGGGGCGGATTGTGCTGCTGACAGCCCTCCCCTGTCCATATGGGGTAGGGAAATGAAATCACAAAAAAGAAAAAACATCAACGAGTGGTATCAGTTATCGGAGAGAGCAGCGTTCCTTTTCTCACCTGCCGATGGTGGCCAGGCGGACAGCTGAAATATTGTGGTCAGATGACAGTTTGATCCAGCTGGAAACCCAGCAAGAATTTCATAGCCTAATTACGTATTTACAACAGTTTTATGTTAGCATTGGAGTCATTATTCGGAGGCTGGTAGAGCTCTGAGGTTGCAGTATTTCAGTAATTCGAAAGGCAGCGGAGCGGTAAATATCATTAAAAATAATAGTAAACTACAATCAAATATAACAATGTACATGGCTCTGTCTGCGTCGTCCAAAAGTCGTTTTGATAAACAAAAACATTGCATAAACGGCGATCATTGCATTTCATAATGACGTTGTACAATATTCGATTATTAGTAGCCCAAGTGGCAACATATCGCCCTATTTGGTGACACGAGCAGTACTCAATTACGAAAATCAGTTCCCTTGCGGAACGATGGAAACGTATTCGTGGAGAGCAGAAGGGATATGTGATATATAGCACGTTCTATAGTTCTTTTTTTTCGAAAGCAGTTTTTCAGCGGACTGCTTGAATCCACCAGAGCCAACTGCGCCCTCCATCCGTCGCCCCCCTCCTCTCCCCTCAGTACCATTTTCGTCCAACATCTATTTACGCTCTTGTAATACTATAATAACTGAAACCAGCAATTCATGTACAATTAAATCTTCAATATGCATGCCATCATGCACTATGAAATGACCAGAAATGCAAAGAAAGGAAAAACATCAGCATCAGAATTCTTCTTTTGTTGTGATGCATTTTAATTTTTTTAACAACTTACAACAACCAGGTTTTCCAGATTTTTTACCGACCGGGATAGCTCTGCACGACGAGCCGCTCAGTTAACAATCTCTGGATTCGGAAGGCGATGTGGCACGAATCCATATGCCAACAACCTTGAAAATGGTTTTCTGTGATTTTCCATTTTCAATTTATGCAGGTAGCGTGGTTGGTCCCTTGCTACAGGCCACAGACAATTTCTTCCGTATTCCTTTATATCATTACAGAATCCAATTTCCTTAAAGATTCAACCTCTCTGCTAAAAGGAAATGAGCTACATCGGAGGCGAGCCGTGCAACTCTTCGGAGAATGCGGGCACTAAAAGTCATAAGATAAATAAATAATAATCTACATCCTCCTCGTTCAGGTTCATACATTTGTCTGCTGGGTCATTCCTTAACGCAGAAAGTAATCTCTGTACGCTGTAGAACGTAACACAAGCACATTTACATAAAAATATTTGGGGGAGTACAAATGTGAATAATTCTAGATCCTTTGCATTTCCTTCACCAAAAATTGGTATAGCTTGTGTGTCGAACAGAGATCTCTTTATTCCAGCCGCTCTGTCGGTAATAATCACGGTGTCTCAGAAAATAGGCGTTCGTCCATTCATGATTACTTCCTCAGCTCAAATCCTGATTGAAAGAATAAGAGTGTAAAACGACCTTGGAGGCTCAAGGGAGATTGGTGCATGATTGCTTCTTAGTACTTTGCCAAAATACAACACTTGTAAGTAATAAGATCTTATGCCTTGGTCAAAACTCAGAGCTCTTTGACCAATGAAATGGTTTGTCGTTCTGTACTGAAATTTTCTGAATAAATCAAAAAGATGACTCTTTTCAAGTTCCTCTTTGACAAATCACACCTCCCTCCCCCCCATTTGACAAAAGCATTGCTACATTCTTGACTCACGGAATGAAATCTGAATCTACGAAATGGTCTCATTCTCAGTGCAGAAAACTCGTCATTCACCCGTGCCCAAAAATCAAAGAGCCATTTATTACTAAATCTACGTTTAATTTCGCCGTTTGCTGTGAAGTCTATGAAGATTTATTCTTCGGCTGCTGAGAGATTATCGGGAGTATTTTGGAAAGGATCCCTAACTTATTCATAATTCATATTCCAAAATTCTTCTCCTGCGTGATTAAATGATTTTCAATGGTTTTAAAAACCGTTTTTCACGTTTTTCCTCTACATAGTGAGTTCCATCACATTCGCCCAGATTTGTGAACATTCCAAGGTTTTTTGCTTTAGACTCCTGAACCACAAATCTAATATTCTGCAGAAACCATTAATTTTATCATCACACGTTCCAGACACATGTATCTTTGCTACTTGAAGCTGAAGAGCGAAGGTATTTTACTTTTCGAATATATCGGACAAATATCTCAATTTCATCACTAATTAACCGCCTCTAAGCTGCTTGACTTCTGGTCGGTTTTCCTCCTATACAGTAGCGCCGATTTCATTTCTTCAAAGCGGCACAATAAAATTTATCGCTGAATAAGCTGCCACGGTACCATTAGAAAATATAGAAGAAAGTATTTATTTTAGGGGTCTCAAAAATGGGTCAAATGGCTCTGAGCACTATAGGACTAAACTTCTTTGGTCATCAGTCCCGTAGAACTTAGAACTACTTAAAGCTAACTAACCTAAGACATGACACACACCCATGCCCGAGGCAGGATTCGAACTTGCGACCGTAGCGGTCGTGCGATTCCAGACTAGCGCCTAGAACCGCTCGGCCACTCCGGTCGGCTAGGGGGTTTCAGTTTTATATATTTTACTGCAGTCACATTCATTGTTAGCGTAGTAGTCAAACAAGGACCCATTTCGGCGGGAGCCAGAGCTTCTCTGCTGATTATCCAGTCTGTCCAGACACACTGCGAAGATTCTTGTTTTACAAGTGCTTGTATACCATGGAATCTCCTACACAACAAACTAGCACCATCGATGCGTATTTCGACGCAGTTATTTCATTCTGTGTTTGTTTTATTGATAAAATTTTTTAATGAAATAAATAATCCGAGTACTCTTGCTTTCAGTGCAATTGGTTTGCGTAATAGTAGTTCTACTGCTGACACCTGTAACTATGTACGTATGTACCCTTTTTGGTGCTTCACTGTCGTTTAGCATACCCTTACGCCTACTAAAAAAAATATTCATGATCTTGTATAAAACTAATGCTGTGAAAATTTTATACTGCTAACTTCGAATACACGAATTCATTGAAATATTCACATTTCGTTGGAATTAGTAACTGTGACTGTGCATTGTTATAATGCCAAATCAGGCAGATTTATATTTTCATGGTAACTCCCACCTTCTCTACAAATACAAAAACCTTGATACTCGACGCGTAGCGGGATTGTGTTCCACCTCATAATCAGTTACGTGGGAGAGAGAGCAAGGTCCGCCATTCGCAAACAGTGCACGCACTCAACGTACACTGATAAGCCAGCAAATTATGACCACCGACGTACTATCGATATAAACCCGTCCAGGCGATAGCAGCGTCCGCTGGCGAGGAACGACTGCTAGTCAGACACACCCACGATCCGTGTAGTATCCGTGAACGTGGCTGTCCGCGTGCAAAATGGAGAAGGAGCTCGATCGAGAGCAGATTTTGACAGCCCGGAGACTCGGTATGAGCAATTCTGAAACTGCACGATTTCTCGGATATTCGAGGAGTGCGGCGGTGAGTGTCTTCAACACGCGGCGAAACAATGGTGAACTCAGGTCCAGACGTTGTGAACCTGAACGGCCACCCCTCCTTAGAGACCTCAGACATCATGGGCTGGGCAGACGGGTGAAACAGTAGCGAAACTAACACCATTTAATGCTGGGTGTAGTGCACGCGCATCTGTGCACACATCCTAACGATGAGCCTACACAACCGACGACCAATACATGTGCCGATATTGTCACAATGACATCAGCAACTACAGCTGAAATTGGCACTTGACCATCGGCTCTGGACGCTGGAGCGGTGGAAGAGCGTTGTATGGTCTGATGAATCCTGATACTTTCTTCATCATACCGATAGGCGATGGGGCTTGGGTGAACCCGTCGTCTTCCAGGGGAACAGCTCCTTGACATCTCTATCGTGGGACGGAGACAAATTCGCAGCCATTCGATTATGCTCAGCGGAAAACTAGCGTGGGCATCCATGATCCCACTGGATCTCATGTAAGATAGCAATTAGGCCAAAGAGTATCGTACTCTGGTTAATGACCACGTACACCCCCGACGGTAGTGGCATTTTTCAACAAGATAATGCGCCGTGTGACATAGCGACGAATGAAATGGAACGGTTCGAGGAAGGGAGGTGGAGGGGTGGTAAAGACTATAATATTGTGTCGCGAATGCAGAAAGGTTGAGGGGCGCTGTTGAAACTGGTGAGATGAGTAAAAAAAGCAACAAAGGAAATAGGACTGACGAATTATGTTACAGTTTCAGGCCTGAAAACCTTTCGGATAACGAGTTCAAGTGAATCATCATTCAAGGGGGCGACTTTTGATCAGAACAAAATGCAACGTAAATACTCTTCTAATTATGAGATCAGCAACTTTTAAAGATATACGGATCTAAATTTATAAGAAAAATGAGCTAACTACAATGTAGAATAAATGAAGAAAAATTAGGAAGTTTGGTGGAAAGTTGTTAAAACCCGAATTAGTCGACCCATTTTACACTTCTAGGCTCATGATGAACCGCAAGAAAATGACAAAAGGGAAGTAGAAGAAAGATGCAAAAAATTTGTGTATGAAGAATAACTTAAGAAGCAGAAATATTTTAAGGTCTCCTCTCTCCCTTATGGGAGAGCGAGGCCCCGTCAGAATTCTTCTTTACCTACTGCAGGAGATTTTGGCAATTATCTTAAAATTTTGTATGCTACTGTGGCCAGAAGTAATTTTACCCAGAAAGAACACCTACGTCCCTTGCCCCTCAATTACAGCACTGGAACGTTTCTGTCGTTCCCGAAATTTGAGTTCAGGATGAGTGAACACAAAGCAGATGAAATTAAGAATTCTGCTACCTAGGCAGCAAAATAACCGATGACGAATGGAGAAGGACATAAAAAGCAGATTATCACTTGTAGAAAGGACTTTCCTGGCCAAGAGAAGTCTATTGCTGTCAAATATAGGCCTTAACTTGAAGACGAAATTTCTCAGAACGCACATTTGGTGCACAGCATCGTATGGTAGTGAAACTTGGACTGTGGGAAAACTGAAAAAGAAGACAATCGAAGCATTTAGGATGTGGTGATACAGAAGAAAGTGAAAATTAGGTGGACTGATAAGGTAAGGAATGAGAGGGTTCTTCGCAGAATCGACGAGGAAAGGAATATATGGAAAACACTGACAGAAGGATGGGAAAGGATGATAGGACTTCTGTTAAGACATCAGGGAATGACTTCCATGGTACTTGAGGCAGCAGTAGAGGTTAAAAACCGTAGAGGAAGACAGAGACTGTAATAAATCCAGCAAATAATTGAAATAATTGAGGACGTAGGCTGAGGGTGGAACTCCGAGGTGAAGACGTTGGCGCAGGAGAGGAAGTTATAGCGATCTGCGTCAAACCAGTCATAAGACTGATAAAAAGGTTACATAATTTGAAAAATGGAAATGTGTAGGCCGAACTCACAAATAACATATAGTGGCAATTAGTGAAGTTCGGTGGTATTGTGAGAGTCACATACATGCGTTCCAGGGTATTGTAATGCTGGCGAAATTTTTATCGTAAGCTTCGGACAGCCAACGATATTACTAATTACAGTTCATTCATACTGAAAGGTCATGTTCCTCATTTTTTTAAATTAATGGGTGCTTATTGGATGAAAGGGAAATTGCTGATTGCGATTGATCATCTCTTGATGGTGATTGACAGTAAATTATTCTAGCCAATAACAACAAAGAATAGAACCATATTCTCCAGAGCCAGAAATAGCTACGTGGGCGAAGTCACCGAGAGCTACAGTCACGCCACGGTGACAGAAAGACATATTTCTCGAAACTCCAAGAAGACTTGTGAGCAACGGCACAGATATGTAGCAGATAATGGAACGTGTGTCACAGGGTAGGTTATAATTTACGTATCGTTGAGATGTAAGCTTCCGCGTCTGGACATTCAAGTATTACTAACTTTTTATCATGCCTGCTTTCAGCAGTGAACATTAAATCCACGTGGATATGAGCTTAGTACTGAACACAGTTTCCTTGTCCCACACTACCCTGTTATTGTCGTTGTTGTGGTGTTCAGCCCAACGACGGGTTTTATGCAGCTCTCCGTGCTACTCAATCCTGTGCAAGCCTCTTCCTCTCTGAGTAAGTACTGCAGCATACGTCCTTCTGTATCTGCTTACTGTATGCTTCTCTTGGTATCCCACTACGATTTTAACTCCCCATGATTCCCTCCAGTATTATGTTGGTGACCCCTTGATGCCTCGGAATGTGTGCTACCAACCGATCTCTTCTTCAAGCCAGGTTGAACCTCAAATTTCTCTTCTCCCCAAATTCTATTGAGTACTTCCTCATTAGAGATGTGATCCACCCATCCAATCTTCAGCATTCTACTGTAGCACCACATTTCAAACTTTTCGATTCTCTTCACGTCTAAGCTGTTTGTCGTCCATGTTTCACTTCCATACGTGGCACTCCATACAAATACGTTGAGAGGACATCCTGACACTAAAATCTTTAATCGATTGTAACTAATTTCTCTTCTTCAGAAACACTTTTCTTGCCACTGCCACTTATATCGTTCGTATTTTTACCATCATTTTGCTGCCCAAATAGCAGAACTCATCTACTACTGTAAGTGTCTCGTTTCATAATCTAATACCCTCAGCATCACCTGATTTAATTCGACTACATTTCATTACCCTCATTTTGCTTTTTTTGATGTTCATCTTATATTCTTCTTCCTAGACACTGTCCATCCCGATCAACTATTCTTACAAGCCCTTTGCTGTCTCAGACAGAATTACAGTGTCGCCCGAAAACCTCAAAGCTTCTGTTTCTTCTCCCTGGACTTAAATTGCCACTCCAAATTTTTCTTCTGTTTCCTTTACTGCTTGCTTACTATTCCGATTGAATTGGATAATATTGGGGAGGGAGGCTACAAGCCTTTTTCACTCCCTTCTCAGCCACTGCTTCCCCTCGTCCCTTATAAATGCCATCTGATTTCTTCACAAAGTCTAAATAGACTTTCACTCCCTGTATTTTACCCTTACCACCTTTCCAATTTGAAAGATAGTATTCCAATCAAAATTGTCAAAAGCTCTCTCTAAGTCTACAAATGCTAAATAAACGTAGGTTTACCTTTCGTTAATCTACATTGTATTCTGTGAGAGGTCGTAGGGTCATAATTTCTTCGAGTGTTCCTATATTTCTTCGGAATCAAAACTGATCTTCTTCGTGGTTGACTTCTGTCAGTTTTTCCATTATTCTGTAAATGATTTGTGTTAGTATTTTACAACTATGACTTAATAAGCTAATGGTTCGGTGATATTCACACCTTTGCTCAGCTACTTTCCTGGGCATTGGAATTATTACATTCTTTTTGAAATCTGAGAGTATTTCACCTGCTTCACACATCTTGCTCACCAAATGGAAGAGTCTGCATCTCCGACGGCTATCAGTAGTTCTAACGGAATGCCGTCTACTCCCGGAGCCTAGTTTCGACTTAGGTCTTTTAGTGCTCTGTCAGCTTCTTCTCGGAGCATCATATCTCTCAACTCATCTTCTTCTACATCCCCTTCCATTTGTGTAGCTCTGCCCTCAAGTACATCTGCCTTGTATAGACACTCTGTGTACTTCTTCCACATTTCGGCGTTCCCTTCTTATTCCATTTGAGCTCTTGATATTCATAGAGTTGTTTTTCTTTTCTCCAAAGGTCTCTTGTCACTAGTTATGTACGCTTGTAAATACTTACATTTTCCTCTAGCTATTCCTGCTTACCCATTTCTGAGACGTTTGTATTCCCTTTCATCTGCCTCAATTATTGCATTTTTAAATATTTTCCTTTCGTCGATTAAATTTAACATATATCGTGTTCCCCAGGGTTTGTACTAGCCCTTGTCTTTTTACCCATGTGCTCCTCTACTGCCTTCATTATTTGTCTCTCAAAGCTACTTATTGTTTTTCTACCGTTTTTCGTTCACCTGTTTTTGTTAGCCTTTCCCTAATGCTCCCTCCGAACATTTGGTCTTTCAGTTTATCCAAATCCCATCTCCTTACATTCCCACCTTTTTGCAGTTTCTTCAGTTTCAGTCTGCAGTTTATATTCAATAAATTGTCGCCAGAGTACACATTTGCACCTGGAAATATCTTAAAATTTAAAACCTAGTTCCGAACTCTCTGTCTTACTATTATACAATCAATCTGAAAACTTCCGGTGTCTCCAGGTCTGTTACACGAACACAACATTCTTACATGGTTCTTAAAACAAATGTTGGTTATGATTAAATTATGTTGTTGTTGTGGTCTCCAGTCCACAGGCTGGCCTGATGCCGCTTTCCGTATTTATTCTTTGCAAGCGTCTTCATCCTCTAAGAAATACTGCAAGCTACATCCCTCTGAATTCATCTCTTGGTCTTCCCCTACGATTTTTACCTTCCAGGATTCTAAATCAGTGATCCAGTGATGGCTCAGAATTTGCCCTACCAACCGATCTTTCTTCGTCGAGTTGCTCCACAAATTCCTCTTCTCCCCTCTTCTGTTCCGTACCTCCTCATTAGTTAAGTGATCTACCCACGTAATCTTCAGCCTTTTCCGGAAGCACTTTTCGAAATCTTCTATTAAATTACACTTTGTGCAAAATTCAACCAGATAGCTTCGTCTTTCGTTCCTTTCCCAGTCCATATGCACATATCTTACTTTTCCTACTATCGAATTCCTGTCCCCCATGACTAATAACTTTCGTCTCCCTTAACTCTCTCAATAATTTGTTGTATCTCAAAATTCACTTCCTCAACTTCCTCCTCATCTGCGGAGCTTGTTTACATATATACGTTTACCTGTTGTGGGTCTGGGCTTCGTGTCTATCTTGGCTACAATAATGCATTCACTATGCTGTTCATAGTAGCTTACCCGTGTTCCTATTTTGTTATGCATTCTTAAACCTACTCCTCCTAGATTACCAAGATTTGATTTTGTATTTATAACACTGCAGTCACCTGACCGAAAGTCCTTTTCATTCTGCCACCAAAGTTCACTAATTCCCGATATATCTAGCATTAAGCTACCCATTTCCCTCTTAAAATTTTTAAACCTACCAGCTCGATTAACGGATCTGACATATCACTCCCCTATCTGTAAAACGCCGGTTTGTCTGTCATGCTAACAATATCCTTATTAGGCCACGCCCGGAGATTCGAAAGGGGAACTATTCTACCCAAGAGGATACCATCATCATTTAACCATATAGTAGAGCTGCATGCCCTCGGGAAAAATTACCTCTGCAGTTTCCCCTTGCTTTCAGCCGTTCGCAGTACCAGAACAGCAAGGCCGCTTTGGTTGATGTTACAAGACCAGATCAGTCAATCATCCAGACTGTTGCCCCTGAAACTACTGAAAAGGCTGCTGCCATTCTTCAGGAAGAACACGTTCGTCTGGTCTCTCCACAGATACCCCTCCGTTGTGGTTGCACCTACGGTTCGGCTATCTGTATTGTTGAGGCACGCAAGTCTCCCCACCAACGGCAAGGTCCACGGTGAATGGTGGGAAAGGGGACACACTGTCCTGTATGTATCAAAATTTTTAAAAACGCTACCCAGAAGCTACTCTTCTGTGCCTTAACTTAAATAATCTGCAAAATTATTTATTAATAAATACTTTGAGAATGTAGGAGGACGTACTGTAAAGTAACGCCTTCAAAGTTTTTACGTAAAAACTCATGTAGTTTTCCAGACGTTAGTAACATTTCACGTCTTTGTCCTTCATGTCTGCACTTTTATTTTTCAACATAGTCACCCTGACGATGTACACATTTCTCCCAATGAGCGAAAAGTTGGTTTATTCCCTCATTGTAGATTGTTCAGCATTGTTGACGAAGTCACAACCTCCTCTTTGGTTGCACCGTTGCATTACTGCCCAAGTGAGCTCCTAGAAGGTGTTAAAAAATGGTTCAAATGGCTCTGAGCACTATGGGACTCAACTGCTGTGGTCATCAGTCCCCTAGAACTTAGAACTACTTAAACCTACCTAACCTAAGGACATCAAACACATCCATGCCCGAGGCAGGATTCGAACCTGCGACCGTAGCTGTCGCACGGTTCCGGACTGCGCGCCTAGAACCGCGAGACCACCGCGGCCGGCTAGAAGGCGTTATTTAAATTTTATAAACAGATGAAAATTGGATGGAACCGAGCTGAGACTGTATGGAGGATGCTCTGTGTGGTCTGAGATTGACATGCTGAAGGAGAGGGTGCTCCATGTGTGGACGAACTCCTTGAATTCGGAACTCAAGAGCAGCAGTTTGGTCCTCAAGCACCGCATACTTGTAATTACATTACACATAGCCTTGTTGCACGATAGAATTCGGAGCTCTCTACTGGCAGAGGGCTGCAAATTTTGTAGAAATGAAGAATAATTATATACAAAATTAAGAACTTTATTATTTAAAAATCCTTAACAGGTTTCGCATAGAAAATTTGGAGACTCTGCTTATCGCATTCTCTCATAAAAGAAATTAGCATTCAGAGAGCTACGTCGAATAAACGTAGGCAATTAAGGGAGACTGCTGAAGAATCATGCTTGCACACATAGATTCAATCTGTGTTTATTATCGCATGCATCCCAGCACTGACCGTTTTGACAGATTTTTCAAGTAAGTACTTGTAATTATAAGCACTTGAAAGTTAGCGTGAGGTGTTTTGTGTTAATTCAGAAGACGAAAAGGCTGTAACTCTGTAAACAGTGAAAATTGTTTTTGTTGTAATTGTGAAGAGTTATTTCTAAAATCGAATAACCGGAAAATTAATATTCTGCCAAGGGAGTGCTGTGAAAGTTATACTGTGTTTAACTTTGACGACCGGGATAAAAATACCCCTCACCTCCCTCCTGACAAATACTGATCGCCACGCACTAAGCTCCTGACAGGATGGTTAAAAGGATGGCGTGTCGTGTCCCTTGCTATTTGTATTATTTGGAGGGACCTGTGACGCCTTCACCATTTGCGGGCGTTACACATAACCCGCCAATTCAGCCACAGCAGTGAAAGGCACTCGGAGTACGCATAGTTGCCACAGTGGCGACTGCAGTATGGGGGTCTGTTTAGGCAGTACGAGGCAGACAAAGCCAGGTGTCGCGGTACTGCAATCACAGAGGTAACACGGAGGTCTTGTAAGATTATACAAGCCGTTGCCACACGCACAGGACACGGATTTGTAGTACACCGAGAGCAGCTGGATGCTTCGCGTCGACACAACAAGTTGTGGCTCAGCAGTCCAGCAGCCCCAACAGAGACGGGAGGACCACGCTGGAAGACCAGGGCTACGGCTAGCACTACCGCACCATTGGTAACGCTAAGTGGTACCCGTCTGCCCACGGGCTGCCAGCTGACCCACTTCCAGCAGCTGTCAGATTCCTACCACGGAGGACAGCTGCTCGACACCTGGGTGGTTCTGCCGCCCACCCTTCCGTGCACCACACACCGTCGCCACACACTGTGGCGACTTCCAGCGAAGGAGTTGGGTATCCCCTGCCGAAAGCTCGGTAGTCTCTAATGCCTTTGGTTCCGTACGTATGCAGCCATTGTGGAAGCCGCTGGAGCCGGTGTATGTTATTTCCTACGTTAAAAATATGCTTAAAATTGTTGTTATTCTCAATGATTACAACAGTCAAATAGCATTTTCGGGGAAGAGTCTCACTTAATATTTATTATTTTTGTTAATAAAAATTAGAATCACTGTATTTCACGAATTGGTCACGTGATTGAGAACTCTCTGTTACAGATTGAATCTCTGTTGACCTACCGGTTTAGAAGGAAGAAGAAGCTTGTTACCTGTATATCTTTCTGTAATATTTTTGTAAACAGTTACAACATGTTCGGTGTGCAGGCGATACTGGAATACTTAAAAGGAACTTCGGCCCTGGAACAGTGTACAGCACAGACCAACCATTCAGCTACACAAGTGTTAAATTAAACGCAACGGAAGATTTATACACAAACGACTGATGATGAGCCACGGGCAGTGCTGCTGAACTTGCAGTGATTTGTTACACTCCAAATATTTTCTCTTACCACCCATATTAATAAACGAAATTAATAAGTAATCTAGGAAAGTGTATTCTAGAACAAGAGATGACGTTTAAGACAACTATAGATTTGAAGCAAGAGAACAAGAATGACATCGGGCATGAACACAAGCAAACCACACCGATTATATTCAAGCAATTGTCTAATGGAATAAAGAACTTACTTATGTATGGACCACAGAGTAGGAGAGTGTGTGTAAAATTAACTTTGCCCCCTACTTTAAATATATATAAGGTGATCTGACTGAATCTACTTCGGTTGACAGTGATTGCGAGCTGCAAGGTACAATTTCTGCGTCGACTTCAAAGATGGCCATCAATCTTTTTCTCTTGTCCTAGGATCAGTGACCATATTTCCTGAAGAAAACTCGTAATCGTGACCTAACGCAAGTTGTGGCCAAGGCCCGAATCTTTATGTCACTTACCTTGAGGCCAAAACCCAATTGATTTAATTTTTCTCCGTCCTTTCACCACCTTTTCCAAAAACACTCCACATGGAATACTCTCGAAAAATATACGATAGCTTGCAAGGGGGTAGGGGGGGGGGGGGCAGGAGACCTTGGTCTGGGTTTCTGGAGTGTCTTTAACAATTTGGAATATGAATGGTGATTTGTAAGTAGTAATAAAAAGTTGACAGGTCCTATCCTTTGAGAAACCTGCCTAACACTGAAATTTTAAATTATTTTTTTGAAAGAAAAACCCCTGACTACCTTTCCCTTTCTACTAATACTAACGCTTTCCGTGATAGAAGATGCCCTCCAATAAGTCTTCTGACATAACCTTCGGATTTCCAATCAAGTCACCATTTCTCTGCTCACGTAGGAAACCATGTGGCATACTCTTAAAGAAAGCTACTATTGTCCAGGCGACAGGATGTCGGAGATGCTGCCACATCAGCCCTCTGCAGCCACTGAGATGACATACTTTCAGGAACATTGTATATACGGATATTTCCGGTCGATCCACAGAAATAACTGGATGGATACCTGCAGATCACGTAGTATGCATTCTCTTGGACAGGGATCTGCTATCAGGGTGGGGAAGCCTACCGCAACTCTGCTCAAGTGAAGTGGGGACGTCCCTGCTGTCCAGGTCATCTCTGTCCACCAGTGTGCCTCCCCCTGCGTGAAACCAGCGACGTAGTCTCTCAGGCCAGGTCGATAAACGTGCGCCAGTACCTCTTCCTTTTCCTCTGAACTTAGTACCAATAAAGCGGCCATTTCGCCATCTATGGCTGAGGAAGCTTTCCTTCGCCAAGATGCAGCCACAGCCGCTCAAAAGAGACCTGTACCAAACATAAACTGAGATCTCTCAACTATTCCCTAAAATTAGGTACTAATGAACTCAGTACCCAACGACTGTCAACCCCTTTCTAAAAGATCATATTGTGGTAACAGTGTCTTCGTAATTAGATAAAAGTGCCTTAACCGTAGACGTTCGCATCATCCGCAAAATTAAAGTGAAAAAAAATGCAAACCCAAATGACTTTCCACCATTAGCTGTTTAGTTATATGGTGATGGAAAACGCATTTACAACTCCACAACGGTAAGGAACTTTGTGAAGCCTGATAGTGGAAATCTTTCGTGTAAGGTCTCTTCGTTCTTCGAAGACTACGAAGGTTTTTATGTTCTGGAAATAAGAAATGTAAAAACCGCATCTTACGGCGACTAGGGTGATAGTACTGTGACACAGCAGTATGTTGCAGAATTACCTTAAAACTAGGGATACCTGGAACGGCATTATTTCCACAGATCATGCTGAAAAGCTTTTCCAAGGCAGCTTGTGAAAGCCTGCACAATAAACACAGTGGAAAGTTTTTCGTTCAGAAGATAATTCTGTTTGTTTATTGCTGCGGTTATTACCAGAAGTACTACTGTCTCCCAGGTGCATCTTTTCTAATTTTTCATATTCTGAGAGAGAATAAAAGCGCTTACTTCAGAGCATCATCGTGTCTGCCGTCAACAGCTGTACACACTGAATTTTTTCTGTTCTTCCGGGTAGTTAGTTTAAACCACCGGTAGATGATGCCTATAAAATATCCCGCCAAGCAGCAAAACCTTAAAGTATCTTGCAGTGAACACATAGTGTGTAGTGGGGTGATCACTCTGTTGTAGAAATAATTCAAAAGCCAAGATCGTTTAAATATTGTTAACTGGATAACCGGATCCAACACACTAAAGATATTTACTTTACACAGAGTACGCGAAGGAACTTGCCCCCCTTCTTGCAGCGGTGTACCGTAGGTCTCTAGAAGAGCGAAGCGTTCCAAAGGATTGGAAAAGGGCACAGGTCATCTCCGTTTTCAAGAAGACACGTCGAACCGATGTGCAGAACTATAGACCTATATCTGTAACGTCGATCAGTTGTAGAATTTTGGAACAGGTATTATGTTCGAGTGTAATGTATTTTCTGGAGACTAGAAATCTACTCTGTAGGAATCAGCATGGGTTTCGAAAAAGACGGTCGTGTGATACCCAGCTCGCGCTATTCGTCCACGAGACTCAGAGGGCCTTAGACACGGGTTCACAGGTAGATGCCGTGTTTCTTGACTTCCGCAAGGCGTTTGACACAGTTCCCCAAAGTCGTTTAATGAACAAAGTAAGAGCATACGGACTATCAGATCAATTGTGTGATTGGATTGAGGAGTTCCTAGATAACAGAACGCAGCATGTCATTCTCAATGGAGAGAAGTCTTCCGAAGTAAGAGTGATTTCAGGTGTGCCGCTGGGGAGTGTCATAGGACCGTTGCTATTCACAATATACATAAATGACCTGGTGGATGACATCGGAAGTTCACTGAGGCTTTCTGCAGATGGTGCTGTGGTGTATCGAGAGGTTCCAACAATGGAAAATTGTACTGAAATGCAGGAGGATCTGCAGCGAATTGACGCATGGTGCACGGATTGGCAATTGAATCTCAATGTAGACAAGTGTAATGTGATGCGAATACATAGAAAGATAGGTCCCTTATTATTTAGCTACAAAATAGCAGGTCAGCAACTGGAAGCAGTTAATTCCATAAATTATCTGGGAGTACGCATTAGGAGTGATTTAAAATGGAATGATCATATAAAGTTGATCGTTGGTAAAGCAGATGCCAGACTGAGATTCATTGGAAGAATCCTAAGGAAATGCAATCCAACAACAAAGGAAGTTGGTTACAGTACACTTGTTCGCCCACTGCTTGAATATTGCTCAGCAGTGTGGGATCCGTACCAGGTAGAGTTGATAGAAGAGATAGAGAAGATCCAACGGAGAGCAGCGCGCTTCCTTACAGGATCATTTAGTAATCGCGAAAGCGTCACGGAGATGATAGATAAACTCCATTGGAAGACTCTGCAGGAGAGACACTCAGTAGCTCGGTATGGGCTTTTGTTAAAGTTTCGAGAACATACCTTCACCAAAGAGTCAAGCAGTATACTGCTCCCTCCTACGTATATCTCGCGAAGAGACCATGAGGATAAAATCAGAGAGATTAGAGCCCACACAGAAGCATACCGACAATCCTTCTTTGCACGTACAATACGAGACTGGAATAGAAGGGAGAACCAATAGAGGTACTCAGGTTACCCTCCGCCACACACCGTCAGGTGGCTTGCGGAGTATGGATGTAGATGTAGAAGATGCCATCTTCGGATCTGTGAAGATATAAGAAGACAGGTTTGAGGGAGGTCTTACATGAGTTATACTATATACATTACTATTAGTGCATTATCACATAGCTGATTGTAGATTCACATTTATAAACCATTTGGATATAGCGATACATGAGGCAGGCCATCTGCTATAAAATCATTGTCACAAAAATAAGGAAAAAAACTGCACTCCTGATCATTCTTTTCCATGAGGTTTGTAAAACTGAAGTCACAAGATAAAACTATTAGGTACATGAATGCTGTTTCACTGAGAGCGTTCGCATCACACTGCCCTATTCCGCGCAGGTGCCACTGCTGCGATTCTAGTCGGTCAGAAATGGCCACTAGATAGCACTGTCCAAACACAGTCCCACGGTACAAACACTCATTACTACTACAATACAACTTAACTATTACTGCTAATCAAATACCCATGTCAAGAACACTTTCGCATACAGTTGCTGTACATGCTATACATAATATGCATACAGCACCTACCATACATACTATAATTACTATAAAGTACGTCAACTACAGAGTAAAAACATCTGAAGCAAAGAGCTTATCCATAGCATTCGAGGGTTGAATTCCCTCAGTTCCGAGTCGAGGAGTTCCGTGCTGGACTCAGGGTGTATCGTCGATCTGGAAGGGCCCCAGCCAGTGCTGTCGTCTTTCCGTTTGTCTGCATGCCGTCACTGCTGCCTGCTGCTCGCCGCCCGTTACTCGTCGCCCGGAGTTCCCCCCGCCGCCGCCTGGTCGCCTCCACCTGATGCCTCTTCCTGTCACCCTATATGTCTCACCTCGGTGTTCAACAAACTCTTTGGATCCATCCTTACCCAGCGCTTCCATATCCACCTCCATTGACATCACCTCCTCACCGGCATCTAATGTGGCTTTCGACCTTCCTTATCTTCCAGTGACCAACTCCTATGCCTCACTCATCTCCACCTCTCTCTCCAGCTTAACTCCCGTCGCTCTGCCAATTTTGTCTTTCTCGACCTCGAAAAGGCCTATGACCGTGTGTGGCATTCTGGTCTCCTGTTTAAACTCCAGACCTACTCCCTTCCTATCAACTATCTCCATCTGATTGTCTCCCACCGCCCCTCCAACGTTACCATTCATAACGCCGATTCCCACAACTTCTACCCCTCCACAGGTGTGCCCCAGGGCTCTGTTCTCTCCCCTCTCCTCTACCTCCAGTACATGGCGGCATGCCCCAAACCCCCCCTCTTCCCAGCAGTACACCTACTGTAGTATGCTGATGACACTGCCTTTCTTGTCCCTGCTCCTACTCTTCGACGGTCCCAATGCCTTCTCCAGAATCACCTAGATCTTTTTGCCTCATGGTGTAACCAGTGGCTCCTAAAATTCAGCCATTCCAAGACCCAGACAATCATCATACGTCATACCACTTGCTCCTTCCGGCTCACTTCTCCCTTACCACCTGCACCTTTCCTGTCTGCCTCTCCCCCACCTTCACATACCATGTCCTCAAGACTCACTGTCACCTCACCGGGATCCCTCATCTCCACTCTATCCAATCTAAAGCTCACAATCACCTTAGACTCCTGAAACTCCTCTCTGGCCAGAAATGTGGGTTGAACACCTCTGCTATCCTCCAAGTCTACAAATCCTTAATCCATCCCATCGTCTGTTATGCCAGTCCTGCCTCGATATCTGCCTCCCTCCAGATCTTCGAGTGCCATGCACTCCACCTCGCCTTCTGTGTATGCCTCCTGTCACCCATGCGGATTCTCTATGACATGATTCCTTACTCCACTCTTCTCCTTTTCGTCGAACATGTCTGTATCCTGTACACCTCCAGCTGCCTTGGCCCCCTCATCCCCTAGTTGCTCCCCTCCTCTCCAACACCTGGCATCTGCTGCACCATCACCGTTGACTCCCCCCTACACTTCACTTCTGTTGACTCCCCCTCCCGGATGATGCCTTCTTTCCCTTCATTTATCCCTCCTACCAACTCTAATCCTCACTTCCCACTCACACCCTGTGTCCTTTCCATGGGCTCCCTGTTACCCCCCCCCCCCCCCCTCCATTCTGTTTTTCCCCATCTAACCTCTCTCTGCCTCCCTTCTCTCCTTTGAGTCCTTTTGCTCTCCACTCATTCTTGGGTCCGCCCATCCCCCCTTTTTCAGTGTCCCCTCCCTCTATCGGCTCATAGGTCTGGGTCCTCCCCCCCCCCCCCCCCCATTAGTCGCTGTGTCACCAGTTTAGTGCTATAATAATTGAGTGTTCAGTGTTCTGTGTCCCCTGCCAGTGTTGCGAACAGCCACCATACTCTCACTAGTTGTGTTTTTTATCTCGTGCGAACAGAAACCAGGCTGTCGCTGTGTTTTTTAATTGTGCGGTCTACGTCTTGTGTGTCTTCATCAGTAATGTCACTGCCGTGTTTTTATATTATAAATTCCACAATTTTCCCCCATTTTACAGTTTTTTTACACTTTCACCGTTTTATCGCCTGTTTTCCTTGTTTGTTTATATTCTCATTTTTTTAAACTTTTCTGTGGGCTTTAGAGCAGCATATTACGCTGCTGACAGCGCCCCAGCGCCCCATCCCCTGTGAGGGGGGAATTGAAATCCAATAAAGGAAAAAAAGGAGTTTATCCTAACAAATTGGCAGTAATCTATAGGTGGTTTTCCGAGCATAATATTTACACAACACCCATTATAGTGTGTGAATAATCGGCACAGGATATCTAGAACACTGCTTCAAATATGTCACAGAAATTATAGCCACACAATTGTAATTGGTAGTTCAACAATTTGCTTGAAAACCTCTTTCTATTTTTGTAAATTTCGATGTTTTCCAAACCTTTTTGTATGCGTCCTGTAGGTGCTTTATGCAAGATTTTCACATCTTGTTGGATATCATTAATATTAAGGTGCGAGTCCCACAGATGGTCACCGAATGCGGACCTACTGTGGGCACTCGTGTGTTCATGGAAACACGTAAAAAACGATCTCCTTGTTGTCCCAAATAAAATCCTTCACACCCAACACATTGTAATCTGTGTACCACTGTGCTTCTAGGTTTATCAGTGCTGTCTTCAATCGTACGCCTAAGTTTCGAACGAAAACTATTTTTCCTACTAAATGATAGAATCACGCCGGACTTAAGAAACTGTCGGTCTATTTTGTCAGAAACCGGCCCTTGTTATGTCATTGGAACTTACTTTTTACCTCTACTATTGTTAGATGATCTTTCCTTTTTATCCTTGCTTTTTTTAATTATTGTATACAACCTGTCCACCATTACCGCATCATAACCATTGCTACACGCTGTATACTTGAGGACATCTCAAGCAGCTCTCCATGCTAATCTATCCTGTGCAAGCTTCTTCATCTCCCAGTACTTACTGCAACCTACGTCCTTCTAAATCTGCTTAGTACATTCACCTCCTGGTCTCCCTCTAAGATTTTTACCCTCCACCCTGCCCTCCAATGCTAAATTTTTGATCCCTTGATGCCTCAGAACATGTCCTACCAACCGGTCCCTTATTCTTGTCAAGTTGTGCCACAAACTGCTCTTCTCCCTAATTCCATTCAGTACCTCCTCATTAGTTATGTGATCTACCCATCTAATTTTCAGAGTTCTTCTGCAGTGCCACATTTCGAAAGCTTGCTATTCTCTTCTTGTCCAAATTATGTATCGTCCATGTTTCACTTGCATACATGGCTACACTCCATATAAATATTTTCAGAAACGACTTCCTGAGACTTAAATCTATAATCGATGTTAACAAATTTCTCTTCTTCAAAAACGCTTTCCTTGCCATTGCAAGTCTACGTATTATATCCTCTCTACTTCGACCATAATAATTTATTTTGCTCCCCAAATAGCGAAATTCCTTTCCTGCTGTAAGTGTCTCATTTCCTAATCTAATTCTTGCAGCATCACCCGACTCAATTCGACTACATTCCATTATCCTCGTTTTGCTTTTGTTGATGTTCATCTTATATTCTCCATTCAAGACACTGTCCATTCCGATCAAATGCTCTCCCAAGTCCTTTGAAGTCTCTGACAGAATTACAATGTCATCGGAGAACCTCTCAGCTCTTATTCCTTCTCCATGGATTCTAATACATACTCCGAATTTTTCTTTTATTTCCTTTACTGCTTGCTCAAGATTGAATGACATCGGGGAGAGACTACAACCCTGTCTCACTCCTTTCCCAACCACTGCTTCCCTTTCATGCCCCTCGACTCCTGTAACTGCCGTCTGGTTTCTGTACAAATTGTAAAAAGCCTTTCGCTCCCTGTATTTTACCCCTGCCACCTTTCGAATTTGAAAGAGAGTATTCCAGTCAACATTGTCTAAAGGCTTTCTCTAAATCTGCAAATGCTAGAAATGTAGATTTGCCATCCTTAAACATTCTTCTAAGATAAGTCGTAAGGTCAGTATTGCCTCACGTGTTCCAATTTTTCTATGGAATCCAAACTGATCTTCCCCGAGGTCGGCTTCTACCAGATTTTCCATTAGTCTGCAAAGAATTTGCGTTGGTATTTTGCAGCTGTGACTTATTAAACTGATAGTTCGGTAATTATATAAACACCTGCTTTCTTTGGGATTGGAATTATTACATTCTTCTCGAAGTCTGGGGGTATTTCGCCTGTCTCATACATCTTGCTCACAAGATAGTATAGTTTTGTAAGGACTGGCTCTCCCAAGGCCGTCAGTAGTTGTAATGGAATATTGTCTGCTCTCGGGGCCTTGTTTCGATTCAGGTCTTTCAGTGCTCTGTCAAACTCTTTACACAGTATCGTATCACCCATTTCATCCTCATCTACATCCTCTTCCAATTCCATAATACTGTCCTGAAGTACATCGCCCTTGTATAGACCCTCTACATACTCCATCCACCTTTCTGCTTTCCCTTCCTTGCTTAGAACTGGGTTTCTATCTGAGCCCTAGATATTCGTACAAGTGGTCCTCTTTTCTCCAAAGGTCTCTTTAATTTTCCTGTATCCTGTAGGCAGTATCTATCTTACTCCTAGCCTCTACATTTTTACATTTGTCCTCTAGCCATCCCTGCTTAGCCATTTTGCACTTCCTGTCGAGAAGAGCCTATTTATCATTGAGCAAAAATAGGACTTTTTATACTTAGATGGTTGGATTGCGCATGATTAACAACGTCTGTAACTACTGGTTTCCTGTAAATGCTAAATGTATGACGGCCGGCTGCTTTAGTAATAGAAAAGTATAAGTTGTTAATACTATTACTACTTTCAACTTCTACTATAAACATAATCTTATTATGCATAGCATTCAGCGCATTTAAATAATCATTGATATCTTTTCTATCACCTATCAAGAGGGCTATAATGTCTTTTACGTATCTCTTATAATAAACCGTTTCTTCTCTTAGCACTATATTATCCTTGAATAACTTACTTTACAGGTTGTTGATAAATATATCGACCAGCGTACTAGCTAGGCAGTTGTCCATTGGTAAGCCGTCACGCTGACTGTAATTCTTGTTACTAAACTGAAAGCAGTTAACTGATGATAACATTTCTAGTAGATCAACAAATTCCACAAGTTCGGACTGGTTCCGCTTACAACGCTTTATCAAAGTATTCTGGACCACTTCAAGACATTCTTTAATTGGAATATTTGTGAATAAATTTTTGATATCAAAAGATACCAACGTGCGCTCTCTGGTACTGCTACATCCTTAAGGAAATTTGCTAACTCATAACTATTCTTTAAACGGGTACCGTCTATGATTCATAATCAAAACGTCTTCGGTCATTTGTTCGATCCCTGCCACTGCCTAAATTTTGATAAATATTCAGCACTGGCGGCCGAAGACTTCCGGCATAAGAAGTCTTCATCATTCTGCCAACGGCCTTGTCAAAGAGGGCGGAGGAGCGGATAGAGGTTCAGGGCACTCTCTTGTCCTAGGGGTGAGGAATTGCCACCAAAGGCGGGAGAATCGGCAATGTTCAACGACATGAGGCTGCAGGAGGCAATGGAAACCACTGCATTAAAGACACGTAACGTGTGTCCACAGGACATGTGGGCTGTAGTTGAAGAAATGTCATCATGATCTCTCCATTGGCAAAGGATTCCGGAATAGTCCCCCATTCGGATCTCTGGGAGGACACTGCCATAGGGGAGGTAACCATGAGAAAAAGATTGAATAATCAACGAAAAGGATAATGTTCTACGAGTCGAGGCGTGGAATGTCAGAAGCTTGAACGTGGTAGGGAAACTAGAAAATCTGAAAAGGGAAATGCAAAGGCTCAATCTAGATATAGTAGGGGTCAGTGAAGTGAAATGGAAGGAAGACAAGGATTTCTGGTCAGATGACTATCGGGTATTATCAACAGCAGCAGAAAATGGTATAACAGGTGTAGGATTCGTTATGAATAGGAAGGTAGGGCAGAGGGTGTGACCGGGTTGTTCTAATCAGAATCGACAGCAGACCAACACCGACAACGATAGTTCAGGTATACATGCCGACGTCGCAAGCTGAAGATGAACAGATAGAGAAAGTGTATGAGACTATTGAAAGGGTAATGCAGTATGTAAAGGGGGACGAAAATCTAATGGTCATGGGCGACTGGAATGGAGGGCTTGGGACAATGAATAAAAGAGGAGAAAGACTAATTGAATTCTGTAACAAGTTTCAGCTAGTAATAGCGAATACCCTGTTCAAGAACCACAAGAGGAGGAGATATACTTGGAAAAGGCCGAGAGATACGGGAAGATTTCAATTAGATTACATCATGGTCAGACAGAGATTCCGAAATCAGATACTGGATTGTAAGGCGTACCCAGGAGCAGATATAGACTCAGATCACAATATAGTAGTGATGAAGAGTAGGTTGAAGTTCAAGACACTAGTCAGGAAGAATCAATACGCAAAGAAGTGGGATACGGAAGTTCTAAGGAATGACGAGATACGTTTGAAGTTCTCTAACGCTATAGATACAGCAATAAGGAATAGCGCAGTAGGCATTACAGTTGAAGAGGAATGGACATCTCTAAAAAGGGAAGGAAAAAATAGGTACAAAGAAGGTAGCTGGGAAGAAACCATGGGTAACAGAGGAAAACATTCAGTTGATTGATGAAAGAAGGAAGTACAAACATGTTCCGGGAAAATCAGGAACACAGAAATACAAGGCGCTGAGGAATGAAATAAATAGGAAGTGCAGGGAATCTAAGACGAAATGGCTGCAGGAAAAATATGAAGACATCGAAAATGATATTATTGTCCGGAGATAGACTCAGCATACAGGAAAGTCAAAACAACCTTTGGTGACATTAAAGGCAACGGTGGTAACATTAAGAGTGCAACGGGAATTCCACTGTTAAATGCAGAGGAGAGAGTATATAGGTGGAAAGAATACACTGAAAGCTTCTATGAGGGTGAAGATTTGTCTGATGTGATAGAAGAAGAAACAGGAGTCCATTTAGAAGAGATAGGGGATCCAGTATTAGAATCGGAATTTAAAATAGCTTTGGAGGACTTACTGTCAAATAAGGCAGTAGGGATAGATAACATTCCATCTGAATTTCTAAAATCATTGGGCGAAGTGGCAACAAAACGACTATTCACGTTGGTGTGTAGAATATATGAGTCTTACGACATACCATCTGACTTTCGGAAAAGTACCATCCACACAATTCCGAAGACGGCAAGAGCTGACAAGTGCGAGAAGTATCGCACAATCAGCTTGACAGCTCATGCATCGAAGCTGCTTACAAGAATAATATACAGAACAAGGGAAAAGAAAATTGAGAATGCGCTAGGTGACGATCAGTTTGGCTTTAGGAAAAGTAAAGGGACGAGAGAGGCAATTCTGACGTTACGGCTGATAATGGAAGCAAGGCTAAAGAAAAATCAAGACAAGTTCATAGGGTTTGTCGACCTGGAAAAAGCGTTCGACAATATAAAATGGTGCAAGCTGTTCGAGATTCTGAAAAAAGTGGGGTAAGCTATAGGAAGAGACGGGTCATATACAATATGTATAGCAACCAAGAGGGAATAGTAACAGTTGACGATCAAGCACGAAGTGCTCGTATTAAGAAGGGTGTAAGACAAGGCTGTTGCCTTTCGCCCCTACTCTTTAACCTGTACATCGAGGAAGCAATGATGGAAATAAAAGAAAGGTTCAGGAGTGGAAGTAAAATTGAAAGTTAAAGGATACCAATTATACGATTCGCTGACGACATTGCTATCCCGAGTGAAAGTGAAGAAGAAGTAAATGATCTGCTGAACGGAATGAACAGTCTAATGAGTGCACAGTATGGTTTGAGAGTAAATCGGAGAAAGACGAAGGTAATGAGAAGTAGTAGAAATGAGAACAGCGAGAAACTTAACATCAGGATTGATGGTCACGAAGTCAGTGAAGGAATTCGCAACCTAGGCAGTAAAATAACCAATGAGGGACTGAGCAAGGAATACCTTAAAAGCAGACTCGCTATGGCAAAAAAGGCATTTCTGGCCAAGAGAAGTCTACTAATATCAAATATCGGCCTTAATTTGAAGAAGAAATTTCTGAGGATGTACGTCTGGAGTACAGCATTGCATGGTAGTGAAACATGGACTGTGGGAAAACCGGAACAGAAGAGAATCGAAGCATTTGAGATGTGAAGCTATAGACGAATGTTGAAAATTAGGTGGACTGATAAGATAAGGAATGAGGAGGTTCTACGCAGAATTGGAGAGGAAAGGAATATGTGGAAAACACTGATATGGAGGAGGGACAGGATGATAGGACAACTGCTAAGACATGAGGGAATGACTTCCATGGTACTAGAGGGAGCTGTAGAGGGCAAAAACTGTAGAGGAAGATAGAGATTGAAATACGTCAAGCAAATAACAGAGGACGTAAGTTGTAAGTGCTACTCTGAGACGAAGAGGTTAGCACAGGAAAGGAATTCGTGGCGGGCCGTATCAAACTGATGACAAAAAAAAGTGTTGTTTCAACTTACTATTAAGATGTTTGTTCAACTTGTCATTTAGACCTTGCCTTCCATCATCAATCAGTTTAATGCTTTTTTCTACCTTTTGGGTCTTAACCTGTGCCCTAAGCTTAAATAATTCGACCACCATCATTTTTCAATCACGCCTAGTTTTATCATCCAGTAAAAAATGCGACCGATGTATTGGTATCGTAACTTCCTTATTACTGCGATTTTCTAGCAGTTTCTGATTTACACAATTCAGTGTATTACTTTCTTTACTTACTTGAGCCCGGAATTTCGTACGATCTTCCAGTATCTTAGCTACCTTGGTAGCCGTGGAGATTACTTCATTCTTTTCTAAACTTTCGGCTTGTCAGGCTTTTGTTCGTTTCAGCAACGACTTCGCTAACTTGCTTAGAGCTACAATTTTGTTTAATACTGTACTCCAAACCTTTGCTAAGCACCTCCTCCTCTTGTTGACGGAAAACGATATCCGTTAAATTCACTATTCGGTCGGCGAGTTTTATATTAGGCATTGGAAGTGTTTTCGAATTATATGAAGCTTTCTCTGTAAGTTTTCTAATTTTCTTGTCATGAGTACCTTGCACACGCATTTCCATTTTATTTATCTTGTCTTGAATAAAAGCCCTCATTATCTCGAGCTATGCACTAGTTAGTGCCAAGGCAGGGACACACTCCAATTTCTCAACTTAGGCATAAAACGGTCCCACTGCCTGCCCCGGAGTACTATTTTGCAATGAAGACGTAGTGTGTAGTGGAGCGATCACTCTGTTGTAGAAATGATTCAAAAGCGAAGATCACTTAAATACTGTTTACTGGATAACCGGTTTCAACACACTAAAGGTGCCATAATCTGATCTGTGAAGATATAACAAGTTTCAGGGAGGGCTTACACGAGTTACACTATATACATCACTATTAGTACAGTATCAGATTCCTGATTGTAGATTAACATTTATAAAGCATTTGGATATAACGATTCATGAGGCGGGCCCGGTGATATAAAATCATTGTCACAAAAATTAAGAAACAACTTCTCTCCTGGTCATTCTTTTCCATTAGGTATCTAAAACCGAGGTCACGAGATAAAACTACTTGGTACATGATCGGTGTTTCACTGACAGCGGTCGGCATCACACTGCCCTATTCCGCGCAGGTGTCCCTGCTGCGATTCTAGTCGTTCAGAACCGGCCACTAGATAGCGCTGTCTAAACAGTGCACACAGTCCTACTGTATAACCATTCATTACTACTACAATATAACTGAACTATAACTGCTAATCAAATACCCATGCAAAGAACACTTTCGCATTCAGTTGCTGCACATACTATACATAGAACACCTACTATACTTACTATAAAGTACGTCAATTACAAATTAAAACCAACTGAAGTAAAGGCATTATCCAAAAAAAATTAGCAGTATTCCATAGGTGGTTTCCAGAGCATAATGTGGAGCAAACAGTGACATCGTTCTTTACGCGTTTCCGTGAGCAGACGCATACCCACAATAGGTTCGCTGTTGGTGACCATCAGCGGGACTTGACCCATAAAATTACTGATATGCAACAAGGTATGAAAATCTTGCATAAAGCACGTAATGCAAGCAAACTCTATGTTTTGGAAAACATCGAAATTTACACAAACAGAAAGATGTTTCCAAACAAATTGTAGAGCGACCAATTGGAATCGGCGGACCGTAATTTCTTTGACATGTTTGATGCGGTACACTAGAGGTCCTGTGCGGCCTAGTCATACACTCTGATGGGTGTTGTGTATCTGTTATGCTCGCAAACACACCCACAGAATACTGCTAATTTTTTGGATAAAGCCTTTGCTTCAATTGTTCAAATGGCTCTGCGACTTAACTTATGAGCTCATCAGTCGCCTAAAACTTAGAACTAATTAAACCTAACTAACCTAAGGACATCACACACATCCATGCCCGAGGTAGGATTCGAACCTGCGACCGTAGCGGTCACTCGGCTCCAAGCTGTAATGCCTTTGCTTCAGATGATTTTACTCTGTAAGTGATGACTTTATAGTATGTGTAGTAGGTGCAGTATGCATAGTATGTACAGTAAGTGTATGCGAAAGTGTTCTTTGCATGCGTATTAGATTAGCAGTAATAGTTAAGTTGTATAGTAGTAGTAATGAGTTGTTACACCGACGGACTGTGTGTCCACTGCTTAGACAGCGCTATCTAGTGGCCGGTTGCGAACCACTAGAATGGCAGCAAGGGCACCTGCGCGGAATAGGGCAGTGTGATGCCGACTGCTGTCAGTCAAACAGCGTTCATGTACCAAATAGTTTTGTCTTGTGACTTCGATTTTACATATCTCATGGAAAAGAATGACGAGGATTGCAGTTGTTTCTTAACTACTGTGTCAATGATTTTATATGAGCTCGTCTGCCTCTTGTATCATTATATCCAAATGGTTTATATGTTTATGTACAATCAGGAATGTGATACTGCACGAATAGTAATGTATATAGTGTAACTCATGTAAGCGCTCCCTGAAACCTGTCTTGTTATATCTTCACAGATCCGAAGATGGCATCTTTAGTGTGGCGAAACCGGTTATCCAGTAAACAGTATTTAAGCGATCTTAGTTTTTGAATTATTTCTACTTAAAGTATCTATTGTTTTACTGTATAGTCACTTGCTGCTGGGAGAAGATGGTAACGCCTTGTTATTACATTTCCTTTTGGCTTTCAAACAATGTTAAAATTTTTTCTTTGTCAAAATCATACTGCTCTAACCCGACTCAATTGAGACATTTGAAGTGGCAAGTTATCGTCTTCAGCGATTTGTTTTCGAAAGTATTATGTGGTCCGAATTATTTATATTGTTTCCCAGATTCTTCAGAATAAGAACTACATTAAGCACAAAATCCAGTTTCTCAACACCATCCTAGTGATTCATTAAATTTTGTAGGTGTAATTTGAAGTGAAACCAGGTAGTAAAATTTAAAGGCCATACACAACCGTATTACGAATAAAGTAAACTTGCGAAGATAGTAGCATTGTACAAAAGAAGAAGATTTGTTTCCCATGAGAGTCGATCCTGCGAATTTTGCTTTAGCTATTCACCACGCTACCTATCTCCTCCAAGCGAGTGAGTTCAATCATCATTTTACGCATCTTCTCATTCTTTGGCACTCCGTCTTCAGGCTACAATTGGCCCATCGGGACAGTCCGACCGCCGTGTCATCCATAGCCGAGGATGCGGATAGGAGGGGCGCGTGGTGAGCACGCCGCTCTCCCGGTCGTTGTGATGGTTTTCTTTGACCGGAGCCGCTACTATTCAGTCAAGTAGATCCTCAGTTGGCATCAAGAGGCTGCGTGTACCCCAAAAAATGACAACAGCGCATGGTGGCTGGATGGTCACCCATCCAAGTGACGGCCACGCCCGACAGCGCGTAACTTCGGTGATCTCACGGGAACCGGTCTATTCACTGCGGCAAGGCCATTGCCTCGTCTCATTCTTTGGAACAGTCAAAATTTTTGGGGCTGTATTTGTATGATGTGACATTACACGCCAAAATAAGACATCACCGTGAATGAGCGTTACGACAGTACAAGGAGCATTGTAGACTTATTACGGATATCACGTGACTCAAATGGGACGTTTTAGCTGGCTTACCAATTATTGAACCTTCATCGCCATTTTTTTTCTTTAATATTGATATTCAGGAGGAAGAAAAGCATGTTATGATCATGATGTTGTTGTTGTTGTGGTCTTCAGTTCTGAGACTGGTTTGATGCAGCTCTCCATGCTACTCTATCCTGTGCAAGCTTCTTCATCTGCCAGTACTTACTGCAACCTACATCCTTCTGAATCTGTTTAGGGTATTCATCTCTTGGTCTCCGTCTACGATTTTTACCACCCACACTGCCCTCCAATGCTAAATTTGTGATCCCTTGATGCCTCAGAACATGTCATACCAACCGGTCCCTTCCTCTTGTCACAACTCCTCTTCTCCCCAATTATATTCAATAACTCCTCATTAGTTATGTGATCTACCCATCTAATCTTCAGCATTCTTCTATAGGACCGCATTTCGAAAGCTTCTATTCTCTTCTTGTCCAAATTATTTATCGTCCATGTTTCACTTCCACAAATCGCAACACTCCATACAAATACTTTCAGAAATTACTTCCTGACACTTAAATCTATACTCGGTGTTAGCAAATTCCTCTTCTTCAGAAACGCTTTCCTTACCATTGCCAGTCTACATTTTATATTCTCTCTACTTCGACCATCATCACTTATTTTGCTCCCAAAATAGCATAGCTCCTTTACTACTTTAAGTGTCGCATTTCCCAATATAATTCCCTCAGATTCACCCGACTTAATTCGACTACATTCAATTATCTTCATTTTGCTTTTGTTGATGTTCATCTTATATCCATCTTTCAAGACACTATCCATTCCGTTCAACTGCTCTTCCGAGTCCTTTGCTGTCTCTGACAGAATTACAAAGTCATCCGCAAACCTCAAAGTTTTTATTTCTTCTCCAAGGATTTTAATTCCTACTCCGAATTTTTCTCTTGTTTCCTTCACTGCTTGCTCAATATACAGATTGAATAACACCGGGGAAAGTCTACAACCCTGTCTCACTCCCTTCCCAACCACTGCTTCCCTTTCATGTCCCTCGACTCTTATAACTGCCATCTGGTTTCTGTTCAAATTGTAAATAGCTTTTCGCTCCCTGTATTTTACTCCTGCCACCTTCAGAATTTGAAAGAAAGCTTTCCAGTCAACATTGTCAAATGCTTTCTCTAAGTCTACAAATGCTAGAAACGTAGGTTTGCCTTTCCTTAATCTAGCTTAAAAGATAAATCGTATGGTCAGTGTTGCCGCACGTGTTTTAATATTTGTACGGAATCTTAACGTGTAGCCTAATCCCTATTGCGTAATGGACAAGAAAGAGTAAGAGTGCATCAGTGAGACCCATAGCGGTGACCTCGCGATCTTAACAACTAGCTCCAACGTACATTTTCAGTTGGCCACCCTGCCAAGATGTAGATGTGCTCACGCAATCTCCTATATCTAATCGGACCCTCTTTCAGTGCCATTCCATCAGTGTGGAACGTTAGCCAATGCAGAAGTGTATTGAGACAGTAGAAAAGTTCTGTCATTTGCAGACGGTTGTGGCTGTGCAACACACAACGTGTGGTGGAAGAGTCCATCGTCTCAGTGTTCCTGGCGCAAGGACAATCTACTGCTTAAGCCATTGGAGACAGTGTTGTCGAACGTTTACGTCACAGCGCGGCAGCCATCAGCTCGCCGCCACCACTTCCCGTCTCTCTAAGTGTTCTAGAGTGCTAGGTTGCCGTGTCCACCGGTAAACTACCAGTTGTAGATAAAATGAGTATTAATACAGTGCTTTATGTATTAATTTTGTCTGCCGGAGTTATCAACGGCGTGTATACGCGACCTCCTCGCACCAGCACAACCTAAATTATCACGGAAATGGCCCTAAACCGCGACTGTTTCAGTGCTTTCAGAAGGGTTAGCACCGACTTCAGAGAACTTCACTATACGTCAGAACATTCGGACTGCACACACCACGCTGTCGCAGTGGCGACTTGCTGTCGTCATACTGTGAGGCGAATGAGCAAACTGTTGGTTCTGCTTGTGTGCACGGGGGTGATGAGGTCCAGGCTAGAGCTTCATAGGAAGTTAAAGTTTACTCTGGTCAAACCAGTAGAGCATCCAGACGTTTCAGAGTTCCGTGGGAACCTTAGGGAGCATTATATGCAGCCGGCAGGGCACTCTCAGACTAACTCGGTAGCACGAAGCGCGTCAAATATCAGTAGAGTGTGTTACATGCAGCCGTTACGGAACTGCAGCTAGGCTGTGTATGAGTCTAGATGGTTAATTGTAAGATGCAGAGTGTAAGTTGTTGTGCAGTAAATGTAAGTGACCGAGTAATGTAAACTGATGCTAAGTTGTACATTATTGTTTATGGAAGGTAAAGATTCTACAGTGACAGAATGCGGAACGTAGTGTTTGGTCCAGCAGGATGCAATACAGAGTTTAATTGATGAGGTAGCATATTTGAGAGCAGACAAGTCTGAGTTACTTTGATTAATTTCGATTAAGGACGAACAGTTAGCATTCACCAGTGAGTTTCATCGTCAGATAAATGCACCCCCTGCCAGCATGAGTACTTCCTTTACTTCGTAAGCCAACTGAGGATTGAATGTCTTTTTTGGATGATTTACAAGAATCAGCAAAGATAAGATGTCGGTCGGTTGTGCACCTGCTGCAAGTAGCGAAATTACGGTAGATTGGAGAGGTAAAAGCGTTTGTCTGGTGTACAGAGAGGCGAGGAGATGCACAGGCATTTAAACAGTTAGAGGAAGGCTTCGTACAGCTGAATAATAAACAGAATAGGGCTCGCGTGAGAACAGTTGAGTAGTGTAACAAAGAGACCCAGTAAGTCAGTCGAATGTTTTGCGGACAGAATAAGTTAGATACTAGCTAATCTGGAAAGAAAGATGAGGCAAATAATAATATTCTAATGGAGGTCGAACACAGAGTATTTCGAACTCTCTTGAAGAACTTGTCACGTTATATGTCTAAACTAGCTCCTGCTAGGCGGCGTTTAATTTCATCCAATATTGTTTGAAATAATAAAAACGAAGTCGTATTTTGTGAGATATCCCCATGACTTACTCCAGTCTATCGTTGAGAAAGCTCTTCATTAGGAAAGTTTCTTAATTGCTGGTATGAATAAGGTGGTTCTCCGGCCTGATAGAAAATGAAGTTTTTGGTATTTTCTGGCAACTGTGTAATGAACGACCGAACAATGAAGGAGTGAGCTACTGTGCCGGGTGACACCTACTGGCAATCACATGAACCAGCAACTTACTTCTGGTGCCAGGGTAAACATTTAGTTTCCATGCATTGCGTATGTTGAAATCCACCCCGAATTTCTATCATAATTAAATTCGAATGGTTCATTTTGAAACGTGTACTGCAAGTCCACAGTTTAAAGCAGGCTCTTGTACTGTGTTGATGATGCAAAACGCGGCAGTGAGAGCCGACCATCAGTATACAGTGAGAGTTTTCAACTGTACAGACAGTAGAACTGCGTATCACTTGGGCATATCGTGTGTCACGAGGGTGAACTTATTTGTCCTGAGTCAACCGTCTGACATTTGGCAATGCCAGCACGCACCATCGTACCTTTAACAACATTGTCCGTCAGATTAATATTCGTATTTTAGGTCATAATCTCGGTGTTCCCCATTACTACATTTGGTATGTATTGTTTAAGATTTTCGTGTTGTCAGGTTCTATAGATGCTGCTGTGGAATACCTCAGACCAGACATTTCAAGTAACTTCCATAATATGAATTTGACCCTCACTACCCCAGCAGAAATAATATCCATCATAAAATCATTAAAATCAAAAAAATCTAGTGGGTATGATGAAATATCAACAAAGTTAATTAAAGAATGTGATTCTGAGTTAAGTAACATATTAAGCTATCTGTGTAACCAGTCATTTATCAGTGAAATATTTCCTGAATGATTGAAATATGCTGAAGTTAAGCCGCTGTTTAAGAAGGGAGATAGAGAAATAGCGTCGAATTTCCACTAAATTTCCCTTTTGCCAGCATTCTCAAACATTTTATAAAAAGTAATGTACAATCGGATTTATAACTTTCTTATTTCAAATAACCTACTGTCAAAGTCACAGTTCGGATTACTAAAGGGTTCTGATATTGAGAAGGCTATCTATACTTACAGCGAAAATGTGCTTATTTCATTACACAAAAAATTGCACGCAACTGGTATATTTTGTGGTCTATCAAAGGCATTTGAATGTGTAAATCACAATATCCTTTTAATTAAATTAGTATATTATAGTGTAACAGGAAATTCTGCAAAATGGTTCAAATCTTATACCTCTGGCAGAAAACAAAGGGTGTTACACTCCTGGAAATTGAAATAAGAACACCGTGAATTCATTGTCCCAGGAAGGGGAAACTTTATTGACACATTCCTGGGGTCAGATACATCACATGATCACGCTGACAGAACCACAGGCACATAGACACAGGCAACAGAGCATGCACAATGTCGGCACTAGTACAGTGTATATCCACCTTTTGCAGCAATGCAGGCTGCTATTCTCCCATGGAGACGATCGTAGAGATTCTGGATGTAGTCCTGTGGAACGGCTTGCCATGCCATTTCCACCTGGCGCCTCAGTTGGACCACCGTTCGTGCTGGACGTGCAGACCGCGTGAGACGACGCTTCATCCAGTCCCAAACATGCTCAAAGGGGGAAAGATCCGGAGATCTTGCTGGCCAGGGTAGTTGACTTACACCTTCTAGAGCACGTTGGGTGGCACGGGATACATGCGGACGTGCATTGTCCTGTTGGAACAGCAAGTTCCCTTGCCGGTCTAGGAATGATAGAACGATGGGTTCGATGACGGTTTGGATGCACCGTGCACTATTCAGTGTCCCCTCGACGATCACCAGAGGTGTACGGCCAGTGTAGGAGATCGCTCCCCACACCATGATGCCTGGTGTTGGCTCTGTGTGCCTCGGTCGTATGCAGTCCTGATTGTGGCACTCACCTGCACGGCGCCAAACACGCATACGACCATCATTGGCACCAAGGCCGAAGCGACTCTCATCGCTGAAGACGACACGTCTCCATTCGTCCCTCCATTCACGCCTGTCGCGACACCACTGGAGGCGGGCTGCACGATGTTGGGGCGAGAGCGGAAGACGGCCTAACGGTGTGCGGGACCGTAGCCCAGCTTCATGGAGACGGTTGCGAATGTTCCTCGCCGATACCCCAGGAGCAACAGTGTCCCTCATTTGCTGGGAAGTGGCGGTGCGGTCCCCTTCGGCACTGCGTAGGATCCTACGGTCTTGGTGTGCATCCGGGCGTCGCTGCGGTCCGGTCCCAGGTCGACGGGCACGTGCACCTTCCGCCGACCACTGGCGATAACATCGATGTACTGTGGAGACCTCACGCCCCACGTTTTGAGCAATTCGGCGGTACGTCCACCCGGCCTCCCGCATGCCCACTATACGCCCTCGCTCAAAGTCCGTCAACTGCACATACGGTTCACGTCCACGCTGTCGCGGCATGCTACCAGTGTTAAAGACTGCGATGGAGCTCCGTATGCCACGGCAAACTGGCTGCCACTGACGGCGGCGGTGCTCAAATGCTGCGCAGCTAGCGCCATTCGACGGCCAACACCGCGGTTCCTGGTGTGTCCATTGTGCCGTGCGTGTGATCATTGCTTGTACAGTCCTCTCGCAGTGTCCGGAGCAAGTATGGTGGGTCTGACACACCGGTGTCAATGTGTTCTTTTTTCCATTTCCAGGAGTGTATTTGGCGATGATACAAACATTGCAATAAACGGCAAATGAAGTGTAGTCTTAGAAATGTCAGCTAATAAAACATTTGTGGACATTAATCACTGGTTCGTAGCCAATTTTTCTTCAATAAACTTTGAAAAAACACACTACATGCATTTCAGAACTTGTAATGGGTGTCCCACGAGTATGTGCCTAACATACGGGGAGAGAGAAGAAGTGGACTGTGTTTCTTCTTGGGATTACAGCTTCATAATAAAGTCAACTGTGAGGAGCGCACCACAGATGTGATGAAGTGTCTTAACAAATCTCCATTTGCAATACGAATTGTGTCGGACATAGGTGATATAAAAATGAAAAAGCTGTCATACTATGCTTATTTTCTTTCCATAATGTCATATGGGGTTATTTTTTGGGGCAATTCATCAAGCCAAGCTAAATTTTTCCCGACACAAAAACGTGCAGTAAGAGTTATATGTGGTGTGAACTAAAGAACATTTTGCAGATGCCTGTTTAGGGAACTAGGGATACGAACTACTGCTTCCCTATATTTTTATTCCTTAATAAAATTTGTCATAAAAATATATCACCTTTCAAAACCAACAGGTCAATTCATGGAATCAATACTAGATATAACAATATAGCTGTTTATTACCTTATAAATAAATAAAAATCATTTTTATTTTAAATTCAGTGCGTTAGTATTTGTAAAATGATCTTTCATATAGTGTTCATTAGAAAATGACGACCATGTCACTTGGGATCTGTGGAATGGTACTTTTGCTTATTTGTTTGAGTTGTAGATATTTGTCATGTATTGTTGTTTTTCTGACATGTTCTACATCCTTGAGGACCTCCTGACTACGGATCAATTTGAATGAAAGTAAATGTAATCTAATCTAATCTAATTTTACCTCAGGGAATTGTGGACAGAATATTCTTGTAATTGCATGTTTAACCCGTAGATAAGTAATACTTGAGGCACAGGGAGAGAGATGGGTTCGAGACATAAATTATGATTTCAGCGGCCAGATTGTGTGAGTGATTCTGGGAAGGAGCACTCGATGGATCGTACCTGCATAAGGACTTCTAGCCGTAGCACTGTCCTCCTTGTGCTTAGGATAGGGCAGGAGACGTCGGTTAGCGAAACATTTTACCTGAGCCAGGCGGCAGTCGGTTGCGAAGGCGGCCAGTTGGCGGGAAGTGGGCGGAGGAAGCCATACAAGAGAGACTGGTGTAAACTAATCCTTTGCGCACACGATGGAAAAGTCGCAAACTCTCTGCGTTCTCATGTTGGAAGTTTGGACAATGAGGACAGAGCGGTTGGTGCACGTGTTTAGTGGAGGCAAGTCTGTAACTCCCCTGACGCCAGGAAGTCGCCAGGTCCTTTCAGCGAGCAGCACGATTTTCTTGGAAGTTTAACAGCCTTTTTTCACAAACTGAAAATGGTCCTAGTTGATTCCATTTGAATGGGGATTGGCATCACAGTGGACTCATGTAAACTAAGTCAGATTGCCTTGGAAAAGGAACTCACGGGAGAATTTGTGTAGCTTGCACCCCAACGTATGCTTAGCCAATCAAATACCATCTCTTTTCTGATTAGTTTTGTAATTTTTTGTGTAAGATTTAGCACCTTGTTGTAACTATAAGAGGATTAATAAAACTTATCATTATTTTGCAAACTTAAATAGGTCATTGTTCCCTTTCATATTCCATCAGCTGTTCACTATTTTTATTTTATTGTGGTGGTACAAGGGTACACCAGCAATTTGAGGATCTATCTTATTAAATTAGTTAATTTGCTTATAAATTCCTTTGTGAAAGTGACCTCAGGTATAGGCAATAAAAGTGCCATTTCTAATTTCATATATGAAAACTGTTGGTGTAGCTCACTACTTGATGGGTACTGAGAAGATAATACTTTTCTTTCTGTAAAGATAATAATACTTTGCATCACTCAGACATATAGTAATGATTCAAGCAAGTGACGGCTTGCTATAGTCACTACTCAATACACGGCTGGATCGTCACTAATAAAAGTTTAAAATTTAGTTACTGACTGTGGCTACTGTGTGAACGTTCTGACAGTAACGTGAGTGTATGTATGCTGTTTCGCTTATCTTGGCCATGCTTCATACACGGTGATCGTCTTTGTAATCCTCTTTGTGACTGCCGAATGCAAGGGGTAACTACAACATACTCCGAGGATGAAATAGTCATTTATTCAGATCTCCACCAGTTAACTAGTCGGTAGTAGAAAGAATTTGAAAGGGGAAATAGATGTTAGATATAATGTTAATTAGTGAAGTACGATGGCAGGAAGAATAGGACTTGTGTTCACTCAATACAGGTTCATGAATACAAAATAAATCAGCGGAAGTATTGGAGTAACTCCAATAATGAATGATAAGATTTGTAAGCTACTATGAACAGCATATTGAACGGTTTATTGTAGCCAAGATAGACAAGAAAGCCACCACCCATCACAGCAGTACAAGTTTGTATGCCAACTAGCTCCAAATATGAAGAGATTGTAAGGATGCGTAATGAGATAAAATACTATTTTCACGTGGTTAAGAGAGACAAATATTAATTTTGGTGGCATGGCATTACATGACGACAAAAGGTCGAATTGCAAGAACAGCACAAAAAAAGGAGACTGGGGAAAAGAAGAAAAATCATGTAGACGTCTAGTAGCATTTCGCACAGATAAAGATTTTAACTATCGTTAAAAAGTGATAAAGGATCATGATAGAAGAATGCATACATGGAAGAAACATGGAGCGTCTGGAGGGTTTCAGACTGATCGTGTAATGGTAAGACAGAAGTTTCGAAACATGATTTTAAACTGTGAGACACTTACGATATGTCCCAAAGAGACGGAATGCTTTCGATTTTTTTCTTTTTTTTCAGAGAAGTAAGACTGTTTGGGGAGATATAAACGATAAACTTCGAACAGTGTTGCCAGTTATGTTGGTTCTGGTGGCCTGTTTTACAATAATATTTGAACTGTTAGATTAAATCACGTCTAATGCCTTACATGGGGAGAACATTCGTAAAATTGTGAAGTCGTACTGGCAGCAGAAGATCACTATAAATAAATTGATATATTACCTTGGTTTAGAAAGAAATTCACAATCAATCACTGTACGATTAGTCACATTTTTCTACCACCTGATATCTAATCTTGCGTATAGAAACAGACAAGTTGCTCTAGTAGCAGACACATTAGTTTCTAGCGATGGAATGGTGATGCCACAGCTGGTCACAATTTGAAAAATATGTGTAATATAGACAAAGAATTTTTTTTTGTAGAAAATTATACTAAAGGCCTTACAAAAATTCAGGTATGGACTCTAATCACTGGGAATTCATTGGACTAACAGCACTGACGCGAAAGAAGACTACATCGGAAAACACGTTTTGTAAACCACCATGGTGTTTGTAACATATAGCGTGTATATGTGTGGTTGCCTATAGCTGTCTCCACAAAAAAGTTCTCACACCTAAAAACGATCAAAACGACTCTGCCATTGACGACCTAAACCTACGTATTTCCATAAAAGGAAATATCGTTTTATGGTTTTACTCCACTTCAATTTAGCACATCAAACCAATCATTCCTACTGGGATGCGAATAGAATGAGTCAGAACTTATACAATGTAGATGATTAGTCTGAAAAAACATGTTTTTGTTTTGAACAGCCAGTGTCGGTTGGTCACAGTCAGTGTGCTCCCTGCCGCCGTTGGATAAGCAGCTGCAGCAGCAAGTCGTATAACCCTAGCCTACTTGTTTGTTAGATAGTTTAATTAATTTCTTTGCGTGTTTTTGGGTACTTGCATTGTTTAATTCATATATTTCGGGCGTGTTATAGTATTTGACAATTGTAGCATCGCGCTATAGTGTTTACTTCGTAGATTCTTATTTCAATTGCGTGCGAGTTTCGTATAGGAGGTGCAATTTCGAGTTTTAGTTACTGTAATCGTAAATTCAGCAGATTGTAGCGCAGTCGTTAGGCATTTGTACAGGTTAGTTGATACATTCTTTGCGTGTTCCGCTTGCGTTATCTAGGCACGGACTCGTGTTTCGGTAACTGTTGTTAAACATCGATTAGAATGGACAGGGACTGCGATTGCTGTGTTCGGATGAGGGCTGACTTGGCATCCCTTCGCTCACAGCTGCAAACGGCGCTGACTTCGGTCACGCAGCTTGAGGCTGTTGCCAATGGGCACCACTGTGGGGAGCCGGATTCGGGTATCACGGGGATGTCAACCTCGTTCCGTCTGTCCCCAGATCGGTCTGCCGCTGTGGTTGCCCCGGTTGCTGCCCGCAGTGGGGCTGAGCCCTCGCCTGTGGTTGATTGGGAGGTCGTTCCAAGGCGTGGCAGGCAGCGAAAGGCGTCCCCGGAGGCTGATCACAAAGCCTCCCCGGCGCGTCTGACAAACAGGTTTCAGGAACTGTCTCTGGCTGAGCCAGATGCAGCTGCCTGCCCTGTTTCAGAGGATCATTCTCAGCCTTCAAGGTCCGGGCAATCGCAGAGGGTGGGCTTACTGGTAGTTGGGAGCTCCAATGTTAGGCGCGTAATGGGGCCCCTTAGGGATACGGCGGCTAAGGAGGGGAAGAAATACAGTGTGCACTCCGTGTGCATTCCGGGAGGAGTCATTCCTGATGTGGAAAGGGTCCTTCCAGATGCCATGAAGAGCACAGGGTGCAGCCAGCTGCAGGTGGTGGCACATGTCGGCACTAATGACGTGTGTCGCTTTGGATCTGAGGAAATACTCTCTGGATTCCAGCGGCTATCTGATTTGGTGAAGGCTGCCGGTCTTGCTTACGAGATGAAGGCAGAGCTCACCATCTGCAGCATCGTTGACAGAACCGACTGCGGACCTTTGGTGCAGAGCCGGGTGGAGGGTCTGAATCAGAGGCTCAGACGGTTTTGCGACCGTATTGGCTGCAGATTCCTTGACTTGCGCCATAGGGTGGTGGGATTTCGGGTTCCGCTAAATAGGTCAGGAGTTCACTACACTCAGCTGGCGGCTACACGGGTAGCGGAGGCTGTGTGGCGTGGACTGGGCGGTTTTTTTAATTAGAAGGCCTCGGGAAAGTGCGGGATGGGCTGCAATGTCAAAGGGTGCTTGGCAATTACAGGACGTGCTTGGATCAAGGAACAGTCGGAATTATAGTTGTAAATTGTTGTAGTTGCGCTGGAAAAGTCCCTGAGCTTCAAGCGCTAATAGAAAGCACAGACGCTGATATCGTTATAGGTACAGAAAGCTGGCTAACGCCTGAAATAAGTTCTGCAGAAATTTTTAGGAAGTCTCAGACGGTGTTCAGGAAAGATAGATTAGGCAGAATTGGTGGTGGAGTGTTTGTGTCTGTCAGTAGTGGTTTATCTTGTAGTGAAGTCCAAGTAGATACTCCGTGCGAATTGGTGTGGTTGGAGTTTATACTTAACAGCCGTATTAAGTTAATAATTGGCTCCTTCTACCGACCCCCAGACTCCGATGATACAGTTGCGGAACAGTTCAGAGAAAGTTTGAGTCTCGTAACAAATAAATACCCCACTCATACGGTTATAGTTGGTGGGGACTTCAACCTACCCTCGGTATGTTGGCAAAAATACTTGTTCAAAACCGGTGGTAGGCAGAAAACGTCTTCCGAGATTGTCCTAAATGCATTCTCCGAAAATTATTTCGAGCAGTTAGTCCACGAACCCACGCGAATTGTAAATGGTTGCGAAAACACACTTGACCTCTTGGCCACAAACAATCCAGAGCTGATAGAGAGCATCATGACTGATACAGGGATTAGTGATCACAAGGTCATTGTAGCTAGGCTCAATACCATTTCTTCCAAACCCATCAGAAACAAACGCAAAATAATTTTATTTAAAAAAGCGGATGAAGTGCCACTAGAAGCCTTCCTAAAAGACAATTTCCATTCCTTCCGAACTGACTATGCGAATGTAGACGAGATGTGGCTCAAATTCAAAGATATAGTAGCAGCAGCAATTGAGAGATTCATACCTCATAAATTGGTAAGAGATGGAACGGATCCCCCGTGGTACACAAAAAAGGTCCGAACGCTGTTGCAGAGGCAACGGAAAAAGCATGCGAAGTTCAGAAGAACGCGAAATCCCGAAGATGGGCTAAAATTTACAGACGCGCGAAATTTGGCACGTACTTCGATGCGAGATGCCTTTAATAGGTTCCACAACGAAACATTGTCTCGAAATTTGGTAGAAAATCCGAAGAAATTCTGGTCGTATGTAAAGTACACAAGCGGCAAGACGCAGTCAATACCTTCGCTGCGCAGTGCCGATGGTACTGTTATCGACGGCTGTGCCGCTAAAGCGGAGTTATTGAACGCAGTTTTCCGAAATTCCTTCACCAGGGAAGACGAATGGAATATTCCAGAATTTGAAACACGAACATCTGCTAGCATGAGTTTCTTAGAAGTAGATACCTTAGGGGTTGCGAAGCAACTCAAATCGCTTAATACGGGCAAGTCTTCAGGTCCAGATTGTATACCGATTAGGTTCCTTTCAGATTACGCTGATACTATAGCTCCCTACTTAGCACTCATATACAACCGCTCGCTCACCGATAGATCTGTACCTACAGATTGGAAAATTGCGCAGGTCGCACCAGTGTTTAAGAAGGGTAGTAGGAGTAATCCATTTAACTACAGACCTATATCATTGACGTCGGTTTGCAGTAGGGTTTTGGAGCATATACTGTATTCAAACATTATGAACCACCTCGAAGGGAACGATCTATTGACACGTAATCAGCATGGCTTCAGAAAACATCGCTCTTGTGCAACGCAGCTAGCTCTTTATTCGCACGAAGTTATGGCCGCTATCGACAGGGGATCTCAAGTTGATTCCGTATTTCTAGATTTCCGGAAAGCTTTTGACACCGTTCCTCACAAGCGACTTCTAATCAAGCTGCGGAGCTATGGGGTATCGTCTCAGTTGTGGGACTGGATTCGTGATTTCCTGTCAGGAAGGTCGCAGTTCGTAGTAATAGACGGCAAATCATCGAGTAAAACTGAAGTGATATCAGGTGTTCCCCAGGGAAGCGTCCTGGGACCTCTACTGTTCCTGATCTATATAAATGACCTGGGTGACAATCTGAGCAGTTCTCTTAGACTGTTCGCAGGTGATGCTGTAATTTACCGTCTAGTAAGGTCATCCGAAGACCAGTATCAGCTGCAAAGCGATTTAGAAAAGATTGCTGTATGGTGTGTCAGGTGGCAGTTGACGCTAAATAACGAAAAGTGTGAGATGATGCACATGAGTTCCAAAAGAAATCCGTTGGAATTCGATTACTCGATAAATAGTACAATTCTCAAGGCTGTCAATTCAACTAAGTACCTGGGTGTTAAAATTACGAACAACTTCAGTTGGAAGGACCACATAGATAATATTGTCGGGAAGGCGAGCCAAAGGTTGCGTTTCATTGGCAGGACACTTAGCAGATGCAACAAGTCCACTAAAGAGACAGCTTACACTACACTCGTTCGTCCTCTGTTAGAATATTGCAGCGCGGTGTGGGATCCTTACCAGGTGGGATTGACGGAGGACATCGAAAGGGTGCAAAAAAGGGCAGCTCGTTTTGTATTATCGCGTTATAGGGGAGAGAGTGTGGCAGATATGGTAAGCGAGTTGGGATGGAAGTCATTACAGCATAGACGTTTTTCGTCGCGGCGAGACCTTCTTACGAAATTTCAGTCACCAACTTTCTCTTCCGAATGCGAAAATATTTTGTTGAACCCAACCTACATAGGTAGGAATGATCATCAAAATAAAATAAGAGAAATCAGAGCTCGAACAGAAAGGTTTAGGTGTTCGTTTTTCCCGCTCGCTGTTCGGGAGTGGAATAGTAGAGAGATAGTATGATTGTGGTTCGATGAACCCTCTGCCAAGCACTTAAATGTGAATTGCAGAGTAGTCATGTAGATGTAGATGTAGATGTAAGGTGGACATGTCACTTTGATTTTGGTGTGTTATCGGTGTGCACGTCAGGGACAGAACAAGTTACGTCACTGTTAAACATCTGTTAGACGAAGAAAGGTTTATTGTAAAGGATAGCAACGATGAAAATTAAGTGTATATTGAAAGACAGAAGGAATATAAATTTTGTATGGACCTTTTTTTAGTGAGTGAGTAAAAGAGAGAGAGAGAGAGAGAGAGAGAGAGAGAGAGAGAGATAAGAAGAAGTTTGAGGTAAGAATGCAGAACTGTGCATGTAAACTGGAGAAATATTGGCAGGTAGATAACTTTGTTCACTTGCTCAGAGCTGACGGAAAACCACCCCACATTCCTGAGTCGGTCATTAACATATTAAGTGATTAAGCTATTTGGTATTTATAGAATTTCTTTAACACTGTAGACTTTTCAAATCAGTGGTCACTTTGTTATGTATAGTATTGTTCAGGCGTGTGTTGCATGTGAGGATCATGTTAAGTTTTACTCAGTATTTTTGAATACATATTTTATTCTAAAATCGTTGTTTTGAAATATCATTTCACAGGGATTCTTCCCCTCGTCATTCCACAGTTTAAAACGTTATCATTACGCATTACCACATTGCACCGTATGGTAAGCAACTGTTTGAATAACTATTATGTAATAGAAGTCTAGTTTAGCGGCGGCCTGCTTGCTGTTTGTTGTTGTGTTTTCGAGAAATCTGCAAAGCTTTGACTGAAGAGAACCAAATATGAAGTGAACTGTAACTGTGCTGAATACGTCTTGTCCTACTTTAAACGCGCAATGAAAGTAAAACAATTATCTGGCCCTAATCAAATTTTCCACTTACCTCGTGCCTTGACAACATTATTACAGAAGGCCTACAGTGTGATTGGCACTTTGAGAGAAGAGTTAAGTGGACAAGCAAGTGGAATGAGTTTTTCCCTATCAACCGAAACTGAGTGCGTATAACATCTACCGAAATACAGACAGCAGTATTAGTGCGTTGATGCTCTGCTTTTAGAGGCGTTGTCCACTGTGCAGATGACGTAGGTGACGCGTCTGCAATTCTCTGCCTACATAGTGAATGCAATACACCATCCACAATGTACTAGGACGGAAATTACCTCTATACAAGACAGAACAATAGTGAAGATATCTGTTTATTTAATAGCCAGGAACACAAAGGGACTCAAGTATTCTTCCTTAAAGCAGTGCTCCAACGTGTGTCATGCTTCACAGAGAGGTAAAGAATCGTCACTCGAATAAACAGAATAACATCTCTATTTACAGAAGTGGGACTGCTTGCATTTCTTGTGTTGAAAGCAACACTTCCGAAAATGTAACTGCCAGATTCCCCAGTGTAGCTCTCGGAAGTGAAGTCACTGTCACTCCGCAGAGGGAAGTGTCTTTGATAGAGCCCTAAGGGTAACTGCCTACAGTCGAAAAATGCAGATACGTTCCTCTTCACACGATACATTCACTTCGTCCTGGAGACACAATGAGTAGAATTGCGCTCGGAAAATGGTTTCTAGTGGCCTGTACAAATATTATCACCCTCTTAATGAATCATGAATCTTCCAGCCCATCACCGGAAGCTCATATTACTTTCAAAAGATCTTCTGTAAGTTTCCTTCTCCCGTCTTACATTCGTAGCACCTGTCAATCAAATACGTGTCTCTCTTGTCTGGTGGAGAGTGTGTGCCGGAGCGTCCCATGAGAAGATACCTCAGAAATCTGTTCATGACCTCCGTTTCTTATTTTCCATCTAAAAAGATGTGCTTCTGCTTTGTTGCATGCCCATTGCTCTTTCCCCAGGTATGCTATCCTGCCGGCCGGTGTGGCCGAGCGGATCTAGGCGCTGCAGTCTGGAACCGCGCGACCGCTAAGGTCGCAGGCTCGAATCCTGCCTCGTTCATGGATGTCTGTGATGCTCTTAGGTTAGTTAGGTTTAAGTAGTTGTAAGTTCTAGGGGACTGATGACCTCAGATGGTAAGTCCCATAGTGCTCAATGGCATTTGAACAAATTTTTATGCTTTCCTGATATTTATTTTTCGTCCGACCAGAATGCAAACATCCAGCAGCACTGTCTATGCAGTGGGGTTTCTGCAGCCTCCAACGTTGTAAATAAACCACAAGCATATCGCTCTGCTTTGTCCCAGGGCAAGAAATGTCCGCCCCTGCAGAACATGTCAGCTCTCTTCCCAGATTCTCCGTGGGCGGAAGCACCTTCTGAGGGATGTGTAACCCGCGTTGTCCTTTCTGTCAGTGTTCAGCTCTAATTAACTCCCACACATGCAGTACAGCAGGAATTGTTAGAACGTGGTCATAGCCGGTATCAGACAATGACATGATTAATAATCCGATTGTGCCGCGCAAACAGTGGTCTAAGGTATGTATAAATCGAAAGTTATTTACTAAATCAGTGCTGGCGAACTGCTGCCACCTTCCAGTTTGTTTTCGACTTGTAGAACATCGGCTTTCTCTACCTGACTGACATATCTTTATCTACTCAACCAACCAAAAAAGAATGACTCACAGATAAACAGTTCATAAGCTCTCTATTTTTCACTAACGACCTGAGGTCACTGAAGCAGTGACAATAGGAATTTTTGAAATTAACGCTTCGTTTTTTAATAATTACCATTGGTGAAATTTGAGGAGATAATGTACATGCTTAACAGATTGATATTTTCTGCAACTGCCATCAGTCCCCTAGATCTTAGAACTACTTAAACCTAGCTAACCTAAAGACAATCACACACATCCATGTACGAGACAGGATTCGAACGTGCGACCGTAGCAGTTGCGCGGTTCAAGACTGAAGAGCTTAGAACCATGATTAGTACAAGCCTAAAGAAAAGAAAATCAATAATCATAAAATTATGTAGGGTGAGTACTTCACTTACTTAAATTTTCAAAATATGAGATATTAATTTGTAAAAATTTCTGAAGTGATAGAATAAAATGAAGGTAATTTTTTGAATCAGCATCGCAAATTGATTCTGGAACACATATCATCGAGAAATGGTGGTGCATAAATTTGAAAAATTCAGTCTTACGTTATCCTTTCTTTGTGTATTGTGGGATTCAAGTAGTGTACTGTGCATGGCTCTCTTACATGCCAGGCAGCAGGAGACAGTACGAGGTTCGATTAGTAGTCCGATGTGCTTCGCTGATACCGTGAAGTCCACGTGGACTCCTTTATTGCCGCCAAGTGCGCGCTTATCGCATCACTCACGCACGGCGTCCCACTGGCCTCGAAGTACGCCGGTTTTGTTCAGGGCGGCGGAGGTGTCACAAACACATCGCGGTAGCTTCCAGTTTTAGCGTTATCGACTTGTACTGCGGGTAGGGAAATTGTTACACCCCCAAAGTCAAATTGTGTAATGGGGTACGAATCAAAGCAATCACTACTTCGACAAGTTGGTTGTCGCTATTCTAAACCAATCCATCTCACAACGTTCCTGGAAAGTAAACTGAGAAACTAATTGCAATCTCTGAAGACAGGAATAGTCTTTTCCCTATCAATAAATTTATCCTTTCAGGTCGGTTCTTTCTCTTCCGAATCAGCAGACAAACCGGAAACTAACTTTAGAGAAGATTTTAAATACCAAGCTCTGTTCGGGTGAAGGGACTGAGATGTACTGTACTATCCACCATACTCCCCGAACGTAAGTCCTTGTGATTTTGATTTCATTTCGAAGATGAAAGAACCACTTAGTGGCATTCACTTCAGAACTGTTCCAGAGATTCGACAGGCACGAGACCTCTACATTCGCACCCTCTACAAAACAGACTCTGCTAATGGTGCACTATGCCTTCCATATCACTAGCAACGGGTTCTACACAACACTGGTGGCAACTTTGAAG